>NC_135266.1:80836388-81436388 GCF_051311805.1 Agelaius phoeniceus | reverse complement strand
ACAGGAAATTGGAGCACCCTATGCCTTCAGAAGTTGAAGTGAAAAGTTACACACAGATCATACATTATTCATAGAATATAAAACACACATTACTAGAACAAGAGAAAGCTGTTTTCTTTGGAACAGTAAAATAAGGCTGCCTGAAAAATATGCAGTGGTATGTCACTTGGGTAGAGCCCCAACTTAAACAGCATTCCCCACCTGTCAAGACCCGTGTTTCACTCACCTGCTGCTGGAATGAGCAGGGATTTGTTTTCAGTAAAGACTTCTGGGTAATCCACCATAGCACAATTTGATTAATATTGTATTCATGTCCTGTAATTACTGAAGTAAAAAGAGATGGCAAAATAAAATTAAAATTAAACCTCAGAAAAATAAAATATTATATGAGGACAAAGCCTTCAGAGAACAGAATCGAGGTACATTTTAAATCAGATCTATTACTTTGACATTCACATTAGGGTAGAAAAGTTTAAATTAAGATTTTCTTGAGTATATCTTGGATTTTTGACTAATATGTCTCTGAAGATCCCAATGCTGTACATCTAGGGCATTGAAATTCATACCATGAGCCATTAAAGTAAGGTGAGATTCATCTGAATTAACTTCATTAAATTAGGCACCTAGCTGAAATCAAACCTTTAGTTTCTTTCTGTAGTCAAGGGGAAAAGAGGGGCATTGCCAAAGAAAAGTTCATCTCCCCATATTGTATTTGCTGTCCCAGGAAGGGATGAACAGTTCTTCAAATATGTTTCTGGCATATAGACTATGTCTGGATTTAAATGTCTAGCTCATATTTAGTGGTAAGTTTGCACAGACTGAAGCAAAATAAGCTGAATCCATCCCAAAGGCGTGACAGAAATAAAAGGTTAGGTAAAGTCCAGCCCAGTTTCTCTACTGTTTTGCTCAGTGAAGGTAGGTGAGTCATTTCTTATAATTATGTTTCTTTTCCAGCTTCCTTCTTTCATTTAACTAAGCTAATAGCTAATACAACAGGGTTCCTGGCTTCTGTCTGTGTTGTCTAGACACTGTTAATAATAATAGTGCTAAAATAATGGTGTTTTAAAATGTCCTGATAAGGCAGGACATCAGGAATACTGTGTTGCTCAGCCATTTGCATACATAGTATTTTACTTGGTGGTGCAACATGCAGTTGCCACACCAGCTTTTGTTTCTTCATTATTGTGCAGGTTTTTATGACCAAATGCAATATTTAAATATGTCTGTACAATGCATGAGGAAAGTCAGAAAGAGCTGCACATGTCTCAGTGAGACAGAAACTAAACGTTAAAACCTTGATATTTTGTCATAGGTCACAAATACTAAACCAAATACTGAAACTAAACAATGAAAAACCCAGAAAAATCATGACAATGAGTTTGCATAGCCTCATATCATTATTTTCAGCAATACATTTATCCTGAGTCCTGCTCTTGAGCAACAACAGTTAATGGAAGTCCTATGTCTCTGTTAGTGGAATTATATGAATAATGCAACATGATGTTCATTTGCTTTTTTTCATCCCACCATTCTTCCACTAAGCCAGCTGCCAGCTTTAACTGTCATTTCCAAGGACCTGAGGATCAGGTGGGATTATATACTCAGGCTTTCCTGATTAATAACTGTGTGAATCAATAAGGGTTAAGCCATTTAGCATAATACACCTATGAAATACTAAGTTCCCAAGCTAAATTTTTAAGTTCCTATTTCTTATGCATCTTGATAGAGATGTGTCTGTTAAAGCAGAATAAACTATCATGGCTGGGGAGTAGATAGGTTTCTTGTGTTATGCTGAGTACTTCCTTCTTGCTCTGACAAAATACATATACCCCTCAGGAATTAGACACTTTTGAAAGTGTTATTTACAAGACTTTATTTTTCAAAAATACCATTAGAGTTATGAACATTGTTATGAAGAGTGTGATTTATTAACAAAGAATTAGGTGCTACACTTTTAATTTTTTCAGTCAGTGAAATTTTCTTTGAATCTTTTCAGCACCAAGTTGAGCTGCATATTTTAAGATTAAAAATAAATCAGAAAGCAGCAACTTTGAAACAGGAAGCAGCTCTCCACTCCACAGGTACCTGGAGAATGGAAATCTGTCTTCTCCTACTCGTCTGATGCTGATGCTGGTCCTAGCTCTGTTCTTACATCTAAACAGCTAAAAAGTGGGGAACTGTATCAAGGTAAAACAGATCCACAGAGAGACTTGAAACAGTTATCCTGGATCAATCACAGAATGACTTGGTTTGGAAGGAACCTTAAAGTCCACCTAGTTCCAGCCCCCCACCATGAGGAGGGGTGGCACTGAGATTGATGGCTGATGAGCCAGATTTCCCCTTCCTGCAGCTGAGCTCTGTGGTGTCAGGGTGGCAGACACCTCTCCACCCTGCACAGCAAACACAGAAATCACAGCTGCACAGGCAGACAGGGTAAGCAAAGATCCCTGCTGCCATGGCCCTCATCAAAGCCTGAGACTGATATCACTTCTTCCCAGAGTTTATGTGGTGCCTAAAGGCAAGAGAGCTGCAAGGAAAGCAAGTGCATTTGACAAGACCAAGGACTGGTCAGGTCTGCTGTGATTTTCTCTCTTTCCATCTCTTTCTTCCTTTTCTTGTGACTTTACCATTTAGCACCTTTGTACTCCAGGGCTCAGTGATTTAATGTACTGTCACTAATGGCAATTCAGACCATATTTCAGAAGTTACACTACAATTCTATAACTATACTTATGAAATGGGCAGAACGGGGAGGAAAAAAGCAAAGGTTAATAATCAGACATCTCTTTAGAAATATTGTTCCTAATTGTACACCAGCACTAATGAACTAAATGGGACAATGAAAAAAAGAAAAGGCAGTATTTGGAAGAGGCAGTTCAGTAATGAACTGTCAAGGCCTACTCTCTTCTCACCTAATTGAAATGCTGCTTCTGCTGCCTTTTTTATTGAGTTGCCTTTGGCTTTCAAAATACTTCCCACACACAGATTGACATGTGGATTTTATATTAACATCTGCATTTGCTGCACATCACTTTTATAGCGTTGTTTAGGTATTGAGGGGGCATTTTTTTGCCTATTTTTTTCCTAAATAAAGGAAAGAAAATTTTGACTTTATTTATAGCAGTGAAAACACAAATTTTCAGGCCCACATAGCTTGGCCTACATAAATGGATTTGCATACAAGCACAGACGAGACATCATCAGGGAACTGGTGGTTTTTTTCCATTATGGTGGTTAAACAAGATGATGACATTAAGAGACAGATTATTTTGTTTTGCATCCCATTTTCAAGTATTTTCTGTGTTTATGTCTTCATATGTTTTTAAGATTCTAAGTGGCAATTTAAGGATTGCTGTTCTATGCCAATAAAAATAGTTTTGTACAAAGGAAGAGGTCACCCAAACTCTTTATACTAAATGATGCTTCTTACCAGCACTTCTGTTTCATCAACAAAAATAATGATTGCATCCCTCATGAGAAATAAATAACAAATTTGCTCACCCTCCCACTGTTGTGACCTTAAGATTATTTCTGATGAGAGAAAACACTCTATTTTTGGTTTTCTTCTGTCACCAGAGCTACCCTGAAAAGCATTTGTGCAAAGATAACATAAACCATGTTCTCATCTCCTAAGGTAACCACATTACCTAAGATCTACAGGACAGTGTGAGAGGGAAGAGAAGATCCCTTTGTGTAGGGCTGCAGCCTCTGCTGCAAGTGCCCCCTCACCCTTTGCTGCCCCTTGGGGCCCAGGGAGGAGTTTTCTCCAAAGAGGGAAGATTTAGAGCTTCCTTGGAGTTTGTAACAAGCACACTGCATGTGTGTGAAAGATGTCACTTCCAGCAGAGCCAGCTGAGGTTTCAACACAGACTTCAGCAAGGTTTCCTTGCTTGCTTTCTCCCTAGTTGTTTTCTACATGTACCTGCTGAGTCTTAGCTCCCATAGCCTGGGATTGGGATTTCTCCACCATCAGCTTAGAAAACTTCTAGGGTGTGACAATGGGTTGATGTTTCCTCTCTGCACAAAAGCTGGGATGATGAACAGGAGAAGTGTCACTGCCCCAAATCTTAACCCATGGTGGAATCCACACCAAGGGCAGGAACTCTCCTGAGTTTAATATTTCTGTTTTGTTCTATTCTAACTCAATATTTCTGAAACTGAAGACCTTTCTACAAATATGGATGTCACACTTCCATTGGAAGGAAACAATCAAATTGATTCAATGGTGAAATAATTTACCCAAAGTAATAAAATAAAATAGGTAATAATAATAATTATAGTAAAAGAAAAATAAAAGTCTGCCACACACAAAGTAAATGATACCAGTATAAGAGCAGCCAAAGAGTCCTTCCTGGAACTGCCTAAATGAAGCTGGCTGAATTAATCTAAGATAGAATCCACCCTGAATTAATTACCATTATAACTGATCCTTCTTCTTGAACCTTGATTTTCATTATGTTTCACAACATGATTTGCTGTGCATTTTTTATTTACTTATTGCCACTTAAATACAAGTTTGAGAGTTATTCCCCAGGTTTAGCATAGTTTAGTGCTGTTTCTGTCTGTATCATAATTATTTTTTATATTTCATTAAGTTTTTATGTGATTTTAGATGTTCTCACAAATCATTTACTTCATATATGTTAGTGTTTTCTTTGTGGTCCCTTTACAGCTCACTGCCAATTATTATAGAACCAGATAGTAATTTTATCGTAAACTATGATATTTATTGCATGTAGTTTAGAATAAATAATAGATTATGCACAAATAAATGAATAATTTCTCATTTTATACTATTTTCCATGGACAGACAGAAAAATGCTCTAAACATCCCGATGTAAGTAATTTTTAGCTGTCCCCATGTGACCACATAACAAAAGAAGCTCAGAGAGATAAAGTGACTTGCTTATAGATTCTAATTTTAATGACCTAGTTCAAAACCCTATTGAGTCTACCCACTGCCCCCAGTAGGATTTGAATCAGTCCCCAGAAGTCAGCAGGAAGCGGAAAGCAGACTTTGGGAACTCTGTTAGGGCCAGGCATTCTAATTAACAATCCGGAAAATGATTCATCATAACGAGAAGTAGTTAATTTTATTTGTTGTAGCTAGAAGTAGGCTATTAACTTCCAGTGTCACTTTGGATCCCAAAGGATCCTGAACTGCCAAAGCTGTGAAAAGAGATCACACTTGTAAATTCTGACTGATCAGTTCTGCGGCTGAGATTTTATGTCATTTGCTGTCCAATTGCTCATCATTTCTTTCTCCCAGCAGTTGTTGTCAATGAGTACTTTCTTCTAGCCAGAAACTGTCTCTTGGAGACTGAAAAACAGTTTTGCATCCTGTCATCTCCCTCATTTTGGTAGTTTCACATCTGCAGTAGAAGATGTACTGCCTGAATTTAGCAAATGAATACAGATGTAGCATATAACATCCCTCATTCATCTTTACTTGCTAATGACCATTATTAGCCGAAAACTGATGCATTTGAAACCAAAGCTCCAACCCTCAGGTCATCAGTAATGATATAACTAATGATGTATGGTGACCCTTTAATATTTTTAAATTAACTACATCAGACTGTACCCATGTCAAAGTGATCCTTTGGTAGCAAAAGGGCACCAAGGGGCAATATTTTCCTGCTGAGGGGAAAAAAGTCTGGGGACTCAAGCAATGCTTTAGCTTCTGCTTTCTGCTCCCAAAGCAGAAAGGAGAATCTCCCTTTTTAAAAATGTTTATCACACAACAGCTGAAAAGAACCTTCACCATAGCAGAGCTTGTTACTGACTAGGAGTGCTCTGTCAGACTTGAGACAGCCAAGCAGCTTCCTTCAGGAGCCACAGGAAAGCTTTGGGAATACTGAACCTTTCTGCCAGCCTGCAGTTCCCTGCACACAGAGCCAAGTTTTTGGTGAATATACTGTCAAGACTCGATAATATTAGCATTTACTCTATTTGGGATGTGCAGATCATTCTCAGCTCTTTTTTTAGCATGGGAGCAGTGTCAAAGATAGATATATCTCTTTCCTATATGCCAACCCAAGGATTATGATGCAAATATTTTAGCGAGATTTAGCTGAAACTGTCTTATCCAGTTTATTTTTTCAAAAGCAAGCATGCAGCTGCATTTCCATCCAAACACAGTAAATACTATTTCACGAACAAGATGATCTCTACTCTCTTTACAGTGTCTAACTAGTGAATAGCAATCCTAAATCCATCGATAAGTATGTGCTGCCTTCTCTAAATAGGCTTTCTGCAAAATCCTAGGAATGTAATAAGCCCTCAGCAACCAAATTACTTTATTGCCTACTACTTCACACGTTGTTGAAAGTTATTTAAGAGAGATAAAAACACTGAAACAGAACAGAATTCATTAATAAAATAGAGCTTCTTAGGCAACAGGGACTGCTACAGACCTGCTCCAGATCTGTTGTATCACCATGGAGAAGCTACTTCTCTTTTTCTCTTTATTACCCATTGCTGATTTACCTTACAGACCTTGTCCATCTTCAAAGAATGACTCCTTCCACATAAACAGGCAGGCAGAGTCCAGCACAACGGGCTTCTGCTTTACACTAAAGAAACGTACTTTAATAACTGTGCCTGTGTCCAAATTTGATATACAGGTTGCAGATAACTTCACAACATGTCAACATTTTGAGGAGTGAAGTCCAAGATGATCAACAATTGACTTAATTTGGCAGTTTAATAACTTAATAACTACTTGTTGTCAGCCCTCAGCCTATCCCTCACAGCAGAGGTACTGAAGCAAGAGTGTAGATATGCATTTCAGCTCAAAGTATGTCAAGACTGAGAGTAAGCCCACTTCATCCTGCAGTTATTTTAAGCTGCAGGAGTTTGCACCGAAGCAGCAGAGATTCAAGCATCCAGCCTGTTCATCTGTATATGTCTCTTGCTCTGACAGGTACTGGCTGCACTGCAGCACATTGGAGTCTTACAGAGATGAGCCAAGGGATGCTGAGGTAATAGGAGCAAACAGGGAAACTCCAGTGAAATACCTCAAAGGAATTAAGCAGTGTTCCTCTAAGAAGGTGACACAACTGACAGTCCATCTGAGGAGCCTCTACACCAGTGCACTCAACATGGGCAACAAACAGGAGTTAGAAGCCACATGTTGCTAGAAAGATATGGCCTAGTTGCCATTACTGAAAATTGGTGGGACGAATCCATGATTGGAGTCTGGCTATCAATGGCCACAGAGGTTTTAGAAGGACTGGAGAGGACAAATGGGTGAAGAGTTTGCCTCTACATCATGGAGAAATTGTAAAGAGCTGAGAAGAACTAGCCATGAGCAGGTAAAAGTTTGTTAAGAGTTAGAAACTGAAGAAACAAAGGAAGCTTTGTCGTTGATGTCTACTACAGGCCACCTGGTCAAAGTGAGCCTACAGATGAAGCTTTCCTGTTCCAGCTAGAGGAGGCATCACATATGCAGGCTGTAGTCCTGCTGGGGCACTTCAACTACCCAAACGTCTGCTGGAAAAGTAACACAGAGAGCTATAGGCAATCAGGAAACTCCTGGAGTGCACAGAGCTTTTGACTTTTTAAGCTAAGTAATGGACAGATATTACCTTAAGTCACATAATAGAAATATCTCTGCAGACACCAATGTCAGTACAGAAGGAGGGCCTGGAGGGGCTCCAGGCTCCAGAGCTGAGATTCCCCTGGAGTCCCTGGTGCAGACCATGGCGAGGCAGCTGTGTTGCTGCAGCCCATGGAGGTCTACAATGGAACAGAGATCCACCTGCAGCCCCTGTGCTGAAGCAGGTGAATGCCTGAAGGAAGCTGAAAATTGCCCCATGGAAAACATGCACTGGAGCAGGTTCCTGGCAGGAGCTGTGGCCCAGTGGAGAGAGGAAGCCCACGCTGCTTCAGGTTTGCTGGCAGGATTTGTGATCCCACTGGAGAGCCACGCTGTAGAAGCCTGCTCCTGAAGGACTGCATTCCCTGGAGAGACCCACACTGGAGCCCTCTGTGAAGAACCACAGCCTATGCAAAGGAATCACATTGGAGAAGTTCTTGGTAGACTGACTCCTGCGCAAGGGAAACCTTGGGAGCAGAAGAATACAAAAAGTGTGAGGAGTTCTCCCCTTGAGGAGGAAGGAGAGGCAGAGACAATGTGTGATGAAGTGACTGCAGCCTCCATTCCCCATTCCCAGTCCTTCTGTTCCACTGAGATGAGGAAGTGGAGAAAGTGGCAAATGAAGCTGAGCCCAGGAAGAAGGGAGTGATGGGTGGAAGGTGTTTTAAGATTTTGGATTAATTTCATATAACCCCAAATTTATTTGATGCCCCCAGGTTTTGACCATCACAGTAATTGGTGATACAGTTGATCCCTGTCCTCATCTTGGCCCACAGGCCTTTCATTATGTTTACTCTCCTTTGTCCAGCTGAGGAGGGCAGTCATAGAGCAGCTTTGGTGGGCAACTGATGTCCAGCCAGGGTCAACCCACCATACAAACATTTTTTACGGGAAATGTTTGGTGATTTACAGTGGCTAATAACTACTTGGGAAGTGTTTCAAAGCTAGAAAAGATTACAGCAATGCTAAACACGGTAGCAGTTATGCTCCTCTGGTCAGCAACAGTTGCTATTTATCAGCATTTTTAAGTGACATATCATCCCCACACTCCTTCCACTGAAAGGTAGACACATACAGATGGACAGTAGCATAAGTAACTCATATGTAATAGCTAATTCTTCAATCTTTCCATGAATGGCGCATGAAAAAGGGGGAAATATGCCAAAAAATGACTTTTACAGAGCTACATAAACAAACCTACATCACAGCATAGGTATAATTAAAGTGCTTTTTGAAAAGTTTCAGTCATGTACACTTTCTGTGTCTCTCCCTCTCTTGGTTCTCTTCAACTCTTATTTGTGTTTTTGATTGGATGAACCTGTGGTGTCAAAAATAGAATGGATATCTACTTTTTAACTCCTATTTGTACATGTCCTCTATGTGTTCTTTGGCTGCTTGGTGGGCCTACAGAGTCTTGTTTTCAGTATTTTGATTGTTTGAGAATAATGTCAAGAGTGACCTTCACAGCAATTTCCTTTCTGCCAAATCTCTTTTATGCTTAATTAAATGTTGCACTATACTGTGTTTCGACATATTCACTGCCTTGTAGAAAGGGGGAAAAAAGTGTATTCAAGGAATGATCTGCCCAGAATAGATGCCATAAGTGATAAAGTATTCTTATTTCCTGTAATTTATTGCTACATATGACTGTAGCCATAGCATCAAGTGGTGAAACCTCATTAGGTCCCTTAAGGTCAGTCTAAATTTATGCTCACACAGAGATATCCACTAAAGACTGAAATATCCAGGAAGAGCTTACAGCATTTGGTTCATTTTTCAAAATCTAAGTCACAGCACACATCACATGATCCCCCTTGACACTGGCACTGGTAAAGGTGCCTGACTTACCTTCCCCATACCTTCAGTATGCTCTTTTTATGGCCCTAGTCACTTTGATTGTGGTCCATGGCAGTCAAGCTAATTTAATTAACCCATTCCATGGAAAGTGGAAGGGTCTTCCCTTCACAACCACACTCCACAAGTCAGCCTTCTCCTCTTCCTTGCTTGCTGTTGCCCTGTCTTCCTCTTGTCCATCTTTTGTACAAGAAACATCTTTACCTCAACTCATGAAGCTAATTTTGGCTCCATATTAATGAACTAAATGAATGCACCTAACATGCACCAGAACTGGCACAGTGCAAGTGGTGGGGGCCCACAGTCAGAAGCCAAGAGGAAAGGTGGAGATAGCAGGATGAAGTGGAAACTCTCCCATTAATTGTGGCCCACCACAATTTATGCCATTGCACCAGGATTCATCTCACTTGAATGCAGCCAGGTGGAAACAGGACCAATTTTCAGCTGTCTCCTTCCTTCTGTAGTCAGAAGGAAAAGGATGGCACCCCTGCAGAATGCTTCTCATCTCATCCCTCTCTGCTGACTACAGAAAAGACTTTGAAGATTGGATTAAATTGAACTTCTATTGAGTAATTAAAGTGCCTAAACAGGTGTGTCTAAGTGCCAGAGGAGACACCCTAGGGTGTCATATCCATCAACCTCAGATGGACATTTTGGATGTCCCAGAGCATCCATAATGGTACTGATTCCTAAATGTAGGCACCTACATCACTCTCCCAACACCTCCCTTTTGGAAGTGCAGTTACTTTAAAAATAAAGAGAATGACCCTTTCATTCACACCAGTGTTAATCTGTGAAACCAGTGAGTTGAAAATATAAAGAGAAGCTTTCTATCTTTGTTCCAGGATTCTAGTCTACCAGGATTAGGCAAAGTGATTATCTGATAAGGACCCTGCATGTTCCTCTCTTGTGTCTGCAGAAAAAAACACTGGAGGGAGTTTTGTTCCTGCTCTGAATCCCCATTGAAAGCCATCCAGTCCCACGGAATTCTGCTTATGCCAGAAAATCTGCCAATGGAAGTTGTCATCATCATGCTGCTAATTCTGCTTGAAGATATGAAAAATGCCATTTTTGTGTTTTCCCCAATGGCTCCCTTTGCTATGGTATCTAAATATCTCACCACACATTGAACTCTCTCATCTCAGTTTTCAAAACGTCCCAGGGTCTACTGTGGTCACGCACTCATACTTTATTATGTAGCCAGTCACCTGAACGTACTTTAGAGTGTCTCCCTACTTCTGCCAGGCTTTCTGACCAGGATATTTTTATATAACTTTGCAGTTATACTTCCTGGAACCAGGAAAAACCTCCAGTGCTTTAAACCCACATCAATACAACTCAAATGATGAAAAAAGGCAGGGATATTTTTAGCAAAAATGCTCCTGGCCAAACAGCACAGTCCCTTCATGCCATAACCATAGATAGCTCTGGACATCAAATAGGCTTGAGCGGGAAAAAAAATAAAAATAAACCAGCAAAGGAGAAAAGCAATTGTGATTGAGATGCTTTTACTCTAATGCACACGAGACTTGTTCCAAGCACTGAAGTCCAAGTTTACTTCTTTGGCTAGAAAATTTTTGAACAATTTTCCCAGGTACCTAAAATATTCAGAAACAATGGATTCAAGAATATTGCTGGGAGGCTTCTTTCAGTATCTCTAGATAATGCTACCTGAGTATAAAAAATGTGCTCAACTGAGGTAGGAATTGTTTTTCAACACAAAATATCTCCTAAAAAAATTAGAGATCCCCTATGTGTATCATTCAGGCAAGATCTTTAACCAACTTCTACCACGTAGGGTATTGTCGTAACAACCAAGCTAGTAAGTCATTCCATTTCTGGTCCTAATATTTTATATTTTTTTTAGCAGCGTGTTATTGTAGCACTCAGAATACCTCCTGCCAAACAGGGTAACTCCTGAATATTTTTATCTCTGCAGTATCTCTTGCCTGTAGACACAGCCTGTATAAATATTTCCCTTTTGTCCTCTGAAGTGTCCCAGGAGCTTCAGCTAGATTAAATTGGATAGAAACCAACACAAACCAAGATTACACCTGGCAATTGGGAAATCTAGAAGGAATTCTGTCACTTTACAAATATGTAGGAGCAAGTAGGAACTGGTATTCCAGTGGCAACATTCTTTCATATATACACATATATTTTCTGGGGCACTGAGATGTTGGGTGTCTGTTCAGTGTGAGTATTTGTGTAACTTTTCAACTATCACTGCAGGATCAGCAAACTTAAAATTTAATTCCCCAGCAGATGTCTGTGAGGAAGCTCAGCACTGAAAAAAGCAGCATGTCCATGAGGTCATGGCATGTATAACCAGAATTAGCATAGAACTACAGGGCAGTTTAGATTAGAAAATTTTAGGTTGTGTAGTCCAGCCCCTTGCTTTGAGCTAGATCCAGTCTGCTCAAGTTTCTCGGAAACTCATCCAGTTGTATTCTGAGAATGTCCAGTAATGGAGATTTGACAATCCCACTGGGCAACAGCTTTAAACTTATTTCCTTACATGTAATCATAATTCCATATATTCTAATTTTTGGCTGCTAACCCTTGTCCTATGCACCTTGTTTTTTTCTGTATCTATGCATCTCTGAGAAGAGTTCAGCTCCATCTTCTACCTATGTTTATCTTATGCTGAGGAGTCAAAATATGGGCACAACACTCCAAATGTAGTCTCACTCATACTGAGAGGAACAGGAGGTTTACTGCCTTGAGTTCTTGCTAATTTTTCTCAAGCTTATAATACAAAAGTACAGCTTTGAATATGTGATTCAGAGGGCATCCAGAGTGATCTTGATGTAACACTAAATGTGAAAGCAGAGCAGGAATGTTCTTGGGTTATCAAGATGGAAGATCCTTCTTAATCAGAAATTACTTTCCTCTCCTCAAAGAGACTCCACCTGGGGAATGAGATCTAGATAGATGCTTTTTTCTACACATATCCTGATTTTTTAACCATGAATGATGATCTTCATACAGGATGCTGCCAAACAAATTTGCAGTCTATTCCACGTATGAAATCATTCCCTAAGGAAACCTTTTGACCCTAAATACACTTTAATTTTTTGGCTTCCAGCTGCTACTGCCTGCTGCAGGCATAAACAGTGTTTTATTCCTGTGCATAACAGGACTCATTTGCAACATTTAGACAAATAACTATATGAGCAAATATAGCTAGTTTAAGCAATATTTGCAACAGAAAACAATTTAGGTGCCATGAAATTACAGATTGATATGTCTGTGAGTAGGGCAGTGTAGGGGACTCTTCAAAGCAGTTGACAAACACAAAGCTGTTCCCAGCAGGCTCCACAAGGACAACAAATTTTGTTCTTTTGGACAACCTGCTCATTGATCATTGGTGTAACTTCAGACAAGGAAATAGAGTGTCTCTCTCTCCTTCACCACAAAGACGTTAAGTGAGACAAAGTAGGAAAGGCTCTGCTCCACTAACAGACCTGCATAACTAAAGGAGCACAGGAAAGAGATTAGTACCAAGTGAGCTCTTGTGCTAAACCAGGAGTCAACAAGACATGTGATCTTACTCCAGGCACATTCTCTTTGGAGGTTTTCTCTGTAAAATCTCCATGCAGTCTCACGTTCACCCACCCAGAATGAACCGGTTGTGTTTCCATTGGGCTAAATAGCCTGAAAATACCCACAGTGAACCAAGGATATGTTTCTGAGGATTCACATTCACTGAGAAATGTACTGCTCTCTGTTATTTTTCTTTCTGGTAACCCCTTTTCCAGATACTTAATTGCTTCCTGGTTGTTTGTAAGCATTTGTTTTATTTTATCATATTGTTGCACTCTCTATAAAAGATAAGGCAATTCTCCAGACATCTCTAGCAGTCATCTCAGAAAAGGCTGTCCTCTCTCTTTGTGTTGACTTTAGACAGGACTCGTTCCAATACAGACCACAACTGCACAATGCATATGATGCACAAGCAATTCAAGTGGAAAGAAGAAGCCAAGGGCAAGACTGAAACAGTCTCCAGACTTGTTATTTAAGAAAGGAACTCCAGTAAGTCTTCTGTGGCATTTCCAGGATGTGATTTAGTGAATTGGGTGAATAACTTACTCAGGGTAGCAGGTTGCACTTTTACCTTTGAGCTCTGCTCTGTAAGAGCTTGACCTCCGTGGCTGTAAGTCATTTGTCTTTTCCAGTTCATGTCCTCATTTCTGCAAATTAATAACTGCAGATGTTTTTGAGCATGTGATCACATGGCTCTATTCGTAGGGATTTTCAAAACTAAATTTACTGTAAAAATCTTCCTTTATCTTCTGTTAAAAATCCAGGGGTCTGTTAGTTGCTATTTTTACACTGTTTTTAATAGTATAAATATGTCTATTGTAAGGAAGAAATGGACAGAAGTATATTCATCAGGCAGAAAAGTAGGTTGTGAATGAAAGGCTGTCTGCCTTCCCACAGCCCCTCCAGGACAATAAACATAAATCTCCATCAATATAGGGTATTAAACCCAGTGATATGAATTGGAAATGCAATCATATTTTATTATTATATAGGGAGTCACAACAATGACAGATACCGAGGGTATCTGGCACAGCACAGCAGCAGAGGACAAAAAGGGCACAAGGCATGTCATGTACTACACAGGTCAAAAGGTTTTGCTGTAGTCAACACCTTCCTCATCTCCCACCCCTCACTCTTGCTTAGACAGGAGGTCATTCATGATCCTCTGCACATCTCTGTGTAGCCCTGGGTATGAACACTCAAACCCATTGAAATCCTGTGGTCTGGCAAAACAGCAGATGCATTGGGTCACACTGAGGTCCCAACTAGCCCCATGTCCTGTCTCCAGCAGCAACATAGCAGATGCCTATAAAATAGCTAAAAGTCAGAGCAATGATCATCACAGCTTCCCAGAATATTCTTCTATTGCTCCACAATCTGTAACACAGGAAGCCCCAGAGCCCAAGCTAGTGTCTTTATAATAGCTTTGAATATGTTTTTCTTCCCTGAACTTACCCATGCAACCAATTGAAACATTTAGCATTTATGTAAATGTTTAGCATCTGCAACAGCCTTTGGCAATGCATTATACACCCTAACTTCATGTTGTGCAGCTCTAACCACCTCCTTGTATTTGTTTTCAAGGTGTTAAATTCAAGTGTCATTTGATAATCTCAAATCATGTGCAGGAAAAAGGCAGCAGCACCACCTCTAAGGCTGCTGAAACTCACTAACCAGCCATCAGAGGAAAGGAATACTTTCACCCCCTCACTGGTGTGTTGTTAAAGCAGATGGGCCAGGAAGTCTCTACAGTGAAGGTAGATAGATAGCTATTCTGGCTTACCCTAGAACTTCAAAGAGCAAATGGAATTACATGCGGTCAGTTAAGGTGGAACTTTATTGTCAAAAATTGCAAGATTTATCAAATCAACTTTGTAACTGCACCACATATGTATCTAGATTAAATGTCATTTGCCATTTTTTTCACCTGGTCAATCAGAAAGATAAGGACATTCTTCAGTATTTCAGTGAACTCTCAGCATTGACTAACAGTAGTGCCAGCAAGCTCTGTCACCTCATTGCTCCAGCCTCTTACCAGATCATTTGCAAATGTGGGATATCACAGCTTGTGGGTTTATTTTGGTGATTTTCCTTCCCTGTGAGAAATGAATACTTATTCCTACTTTGTTTCATATCTTTTAGGGAGTTATTTATCTAATTACTTTATACTTTCCCATCTTCATATCCTTACCAGTCTCCAATGAGATGTTTTCTTGACTGCATTTTGCAAAGGTTAGTAGACTATGACACTTAGACTTGTCCATGGTAAGTTTCTGTTTTTCCTTATCACACATGTATCACAGCAGATAAATGATCCGTACTCTGTTTCCTTGGTCAGCTACAGCCATTATTAGCCAAATGGTTCACATACAAGTTCAAGTTTTGTTTATTCAGAAAAAATACTCCCTGCCAAAAGATTGAATGGTATATTTTCTAGTAGCCACATGTCAATTGTAAGTTCTTTCTGAATTCTAGGCTTAATGTTGAGCTTTCTTGGTGATATCCAGTCTCACCAGGCAGGATGTCACATTAGACAACCTCATTAACCTTTCCTATAATGATCACAAGAACCCTAAAAGCTACTGGCAAAGCTCAAGTGTCAAATGAAACAAATAAAAATCACTCTTGATCGCTATGTGATGACAGTAAGAAAGAACACTTTTGTGAGATTCCACTCTAGGAGCACTTGAAAGGAATAATCCATGCACACAAGGGAGGGGAAGGACTAAAAACATGCTTGAACTGGCATCAAAATTGTATAGAACTATTACTGCCCTGCACCCTGCCTCCCACTGGCTGACTTTTGACAGGAGATCAGAGTATAATGCAAGATTGACTAAACAATTGTCATGGTTTGACACTGGCACAATGCCAGTGCCCCCATGAGGATACCTTCTCCCTGGTTTCTGCTGTGAGATGTGACCAGGAATAACCAAAGCAGGCTCCCACTTAGGAAAAAAAAAATTATTAACTAAACTACAAGGGAAACTGAGGAAAAAAAAAATCCACACAAGGAAAATGAAAACTTCACAAATACATCTCTGCCCCACCAAATTCCCAATACATCCCCCAAATCATCAACTCTCGGTCCGGCACCACCCTTCAGAATACTCAATCCTCAGTTCATCAAGAGGAGAAGGAGTCCTTCTTGTGCCAATGGTGACCTCTTCCTTTCATGTCCAGTGCTCTCACCACTGAACACCAGAGCTGCTTCTAGGGTCGACTTTTAAGGATGCACTGTCCCACTCCAAAAAGGCACAGTCTCACCTTTGGGACACCTGTCCCCACAATCTCTCCTTTAGGACACCTGTCCCCCCCATATTTTTCACCCCCTGGGGCCGAGGGGCACCAACACCGAACCCTCTTGGTCCTGAGGCATTGCCTCCCCCTAGATGCAGTCTCTGTATCACAAGGAACATGGTTCTGCCCATGGCTATACAAAAAGAGTCCAGCAAAAGCCACTCCATCATCTCTTCCCACTAAGATTCTTCTCTATTCTTCCAACATCTCTCACTTCCCCAGACCTCTCTCACACTTGCCCATTTCCTTCTTCATCCTCCACTCTATCTCTCTTCTAGGAAAGGTCAATGTTCTGTAAAGTTTTCATTGTCCGAAAAGGGGTTAAAAGCTCCTACAAGCGGCCGGCTGCACCCCCCCCCCCCGCCCTTCATCTCCTTCTCAGCCGTGCTGCCGGCACAGGCCCATGTTTATCCAGTCTCAAGGTTACAGTCTCAGGCACCAGCTCTCTTTCTCTCTCTCTCTCTGTGTCTCTCAGCGGGGGCTGCCCGATGGCTCCCGGTGTCTCTCTCTCTCTTTCTCTCTTCCACCCTTCCACCCCCGGGCTCAGGCCTACCTCTCCCGGCCACATGGCTTTTCCCCTCCCCCTGCCCAGCCAGCAGCTGGGCCGGGGGAGAGACCCGAACTCTTTCCCGCCAAAAGAGCCTCCCAGGGGAGAGCTCTGCTTTTAACCCCGTGTTCTCAGAGGCGGATCCAATGTCCCAATGGCCACATTAGGTGCCAATATTAAAATCTGAGCACCAATTGGCCTGACCACAGCATCCCAGAAAACATATTTCCTGTCAAACCACCACAAAAATATAATGGAAAACAGTAGCGGCAAGAGGCACTATGCACAGGTGTTTGTTAGGTCTGAGAAGGAACCTAATTGAAATCTCTGTGTAACATACAGAGGGTAATTTGGCACCTCAACTGACCAGCAAAGTGCTAAAAGCTGGATGCAGAATAAGAAGTCTAAAAACTGTACTTAACTGTTGCAAGATTCACAATTTTTTTTTCCTTCTGTGAATGGAAGAGAACACAATGAAAATAATGAGTCTGAAAAGAACAGAAGGGGGAGAAAAAAGCATGCAAATTAACTGTTGGTAATAAAAAACCTGAGCATAGAAATATGAGTCGAATACATGCCTTGTGATTAGCTAATTGCCGCAAGTATCACACAGTCATAGAATGGTTTGGTCTGGAAGGGACCTTTGAAGATTGGTGATGTTCAACACCCCTGCCATGGGAAGGCACACCTTCCACTAAACCAGGTTGCTCATAGCCCCTGTCAGCCTGGCCTTGAACACTTCAGAGACAGGCCATGTTAGAAGCTCTGATTATTATCATTAATATGAACCAAAACTTTACATATATTCTTTCTTGTATTGCAAAACAAAGAGAAAATTTTGCATGATTCTATGATTGTACAAAATTTGACATTTCAAAATCAGGTAAGTAAGCTGACATCTCTTTCTGCTGCACAGTTTTTTCTTCTATGTTTCTAGTTGCAGGCATGCTCAGAGACATTATAGATTTTCAAAATGTAACACCGGAGAGCACTTGCACTCTAATTTGCAGTCTAAACTTATCTTTGTTTATTTGTTCATATTCCAGGAAGTCTGATACATCCATAAAACTTCCAGTGCTTGTATATTCTTGCAGGTCAGAGAGATAATGTGAAAATGCTTCTATGTTGAATACTTCCTTATTCCCAAAAATGCTATGCCAAATCCATGTTTTCAATTGACACCAATGAATGGAATAGATCCTTTGTGAATATGAATCAATGTAGTTTCATTGATTTCATTTTATTTGAGTAATTTGTGACACTTGGGAATCTGGCTCAAGACTTTAATTGGCTCTTAAAAGTGAGGGAAAATTAAATACTAAAATAAATCAAACAAACAAAGATACATTCAGTCAATATTTGGTACATTATACCTCGTACTCTTTCACAAGGAGGTCTCTGCCCCACCCAGCTCAATGTCTTTTTGATGTTGTATTTCAGTCAGTTAGGGAATGCAAATGAGCAGTACCCAGAGAGAGTTAAAGTTCTGGAGACTGAGGGAACAGAAAGGAAAAGAGGGAATTTTCTGTCCTTCTGTGAGTAATTGATTTGAATTTCCTAATTCTCTCTTACTCGCATACAGAGAAGTCAGTCAAACACTGACTTTTAATAAAATTCCTTATGACATCACTCTTCATGGCCATGAAATGAGCACTGAGCAATGTTTACTTTGTTTGTGCTTGTTATTGCACACTCCTCAATGGAGAGTGGGATAGAGTCCAGATACTCAGGTGAGGTGCTTGGCAGATTAAAGTCCAGCTAAGCCAGGCATTGAACAAAACACAAAGAGAGACTTTAAAGACTGCAAAGAAAAACACAGAAGAAAAGAAAGAGCAGTGTCCATCTCTGCAAACTCCATGAGCACTCAGAGGTTGCAAGCCAAGCTCAAAGCCCTCTTTGAGGGCTCTGAACTATGATTTGTCTAGTGTGACCAGGAAAGGCTCTGGTAGAACTAAGAGCAGCACTCCAAGTCAAAAACCTTCTCTCCAGCTAGACTTTTAAAAGAGAAGTAGAGTGGGGGGATACAGGCATAACAGTTGGAGACTCCAGATTTTCATTTTATGGGTATGGATTAAAGAGGATGACTGAGGACTGCAATCCCTGATGCATACACAGTCCTGCAGCTAGTAAGGAATACAGTTATGCCCAATACTTGACACATTTTGGCCATGTGATAGCTCTTGTTCTCCATTTACACTGGGGCCATGTAAGGATTTTTGTATGCTCTTTTCAAAACATCTATTTTGCAATTCTGATCTTTCCAAATGCAGCATATGGCATCTTTCCAGGAGCTCAGGGCCCTATCAGATATTTATTTTAGGGATTTCACTAGAAAAATACAGATGTGGGAGAGTCATCCAGGCAAAACATTTATTTTTTTTCCAAGTAGATTGGCTTCCCCTGTAAGCCAATCAAAGCTAATAAAGGTTGAAAGTATGTTGTAGTCAGGTATTATCACCAACAGGTTCATCTTTTGATTAATACAGTCTCCAAACCCCTCTCTGCATAAAATGAAAACTCATTCAAGAAGAGTCACAAGCCCCACAATTAATCATAACATTTATTCAAGCCATAATATTTATTCAAGACAATTCAGACAGAGAATTGTTTTATAGAGAGTAAAAATAACAAACTTCTCCAATCTATCAAATTTCTGGAATTTACTCCACGTTAACAGGACTCTGAGCAAAGAAGTGAACTTTCGTGGTAAACACAGGAAAGGAGAAGTTTTCAGTACAGACATTTATTTCCCACCTCAGTGGGCCAAATTTTATATCACTGTAAATTGACTTTAATGTATTTAACTAATTATTTTAAATGACTTTATGTGAGGGGTTTTTTTTTCTAGCTGATTTTGGTGAAGTGAGCTAAACCTGGTTCAAAACTGAGACAGAGCAACTGGCAGCTTCTGCTGCTTTTTTCCCTCTCCCCAGCTTCTTTCCAAGAATGCTGTTCTCGTGTTGCTGACTGGTACCTGTACTACTCAGTCCATAAGGCCAACCATGCATGAGCTGATGGCTGATCTGGCCCTCTGTGCTCAGGACTTGGCAATAGCAGGATTTTTCAAAGCCTATGCCAAAGGCCAGGCATGACGTGACCATGAATAACAAATCAATCTTTACCCTCTCCAACAAACTTCTCTTCAAGAGGCAACAATGCAAGAAATGCATTAGGTGATGTACTGATACCTAAATATTTATTCAAGCATTTCATTCTGTGTTATATTCAGGTCACTGCTTCCTTCACAACTGTAGACCAGTCTTGCATACTAATGCTGAAATTTCCTAAATTTTATCTTAAAGAATACTAGATATGCCTGACTGTTTTCAGAATAGGTGAGGAATTTGTTTACTTGATTTATTTCAGTGGATTCTCTTTGCCTATGTTGTCTGGAGGGTATGAAGGATTGCTACCTTATAGACAGCTTTTTAATAAAATGAGGGGAAAGCTTCCGGTCCTCAGTTATAAAATCCTGTTGCATAACAAGAAGAAGTATATGATATGTATGTATACTTTAATCATTTGAAGACGTAGTCTTTCAAGTAAGTATCAGTCTCTTTGGAAGGAAGCAAAGATGGCACTTGCTCAGATGTCAGAACCTGATGTCACCTTGCTGATCTAATGGACCATATTCAGTTTATGCTCCTCCACTGCGGTGTGAAAGCATGAACTGGAAGGGAACTTCTAAATTATTATGCCATTTAACTGCAGGTACCATGGGTAACACCTGGGCCATCATCAAAGAGACCTTAAAGATATACTTGGAGTCTTTAAAATATCAGAGATGTTCTTATTCACATGGCACTATACTTTTAATTAAAATTTCACTTGGACATGGTTTATAATGGGTTAATAAATGATGCTTGGAGCTTTAAAGAAATGACTAAAGAATGGATGTACATTTTATGCAGTCTAATGGCTTGATTGATTAACTCTTATTACATTCAGTATTGTAATTTATTGATGTCCTTATAACTAAGACACAGCCCAAATCTATAAAGGATTTACTGTCACTATCATTCATTTATTAACCCTTTACATATGTTTTATTAATAGAATCTTAATATCAAACCAAGTTAACACCCTCTAACATTTTGAGGAGAGATTTGTATCAATCAAATGTTACAAAATAAATAAGAAATAGTCTTCTCTTATCTAGCTTAGAACTATTTCTATGAAAATACTGAAATTCTCTTTTTATTTCTAACTTCTTAAAATATTGGGGGACTAAGGAACATACTGATCTCTATAACAGTATGCAATAAAAATCCATTATGATGTTGTCTGTGTTACTTTCAGGAAAGTTAAAACCTTATTTTTTTCATCTTTGGTTTACATCAATGAAACTCTTAGAGAAAATCTACATGATTTAAGGACTTAAATACTGAAATGACAGGAAAGTGAGGATCTATAGAGGATCATATTTAAGGGCCTTCATTCTAAACAGATGTGCTCCACAAACCACTTTTGAAAATTAAATACTGTTGAAAATAGCAACATACACAAAAGGACTAGCACTTGTAGCTGGTGAATAAAATCCATATTTCTGTAAGGTATTCCCCTTACCTTAGAATTACCAAGAATGGTGGATGTGGGAGGGCATCTCTGGAGATCTAGTCCAAGCCCCCACCCAAAGCAAGACCAGCAGGGGCAATTGTCAAGTCAGGTAGTAAATGTCTCCGGGGTGGCACTACCAACTCTCTTTGGGCTAATTGTTTCAGTGTCCACTACAGTAAAACACCTTTTTTTCTCACATTTGAATAGAATTTCTGTGTTTCAGGTTGTGTCCATTACCTCTTGTCCTCTCAGTCAGCACCTCTGAAAAGAGCCTGGCTCTGTCCACTTTGCACCCTGTCTTCAGGTATTTATAGCCATAAATTGATAAGGCCTCCCTGAGTCTTCTCCAGGCTAAAACCATCCAGCTCTTTTAGACATTTCTTGTATGGCAGATGCTCCAAATCCTTGATTACTCGAGTTGCTCTTTGCTGGACATGCATGTCCAAGTCTGTCTGTAGTGGGGAGTCCAGCACTGGTCACAACTCCAGATGTGTCTCACCAGAACTGAGCAGAGGGGAAGGATTACCTCCCTCATCTCTCTGGTAATGCTTTTCTTTCTTTGCAGGTGATCACAGCTGTAATCACAGCTTTACTCACTGCCTTTATGCTAAAGATGAGCAGGTAAACTCTATTCACTTGATTCCCTTCTACCCTCTCTGCTTTCCACTGCTTCCTTCTGTGTATTTCAGAATCCATGTATGCAGAAGGCCGAAGATAAAACCTCCTTCCTAATGCCAGATCTCCCTGAGCAGCTCTCTCAGTCAGATGTGCCATGCTTCCCTCTTCATGCATGGATCTTACCCTCATTTCATGCCCCCTCAGTGGCCATCCATGGTGCTCACATTTCAATCCTAGCATCACTGACCCTGGACCCAGACCAGGCACTTCCTCCCACAGCTCAGCTGAGCAGCTGGGTTTGGTACCTTTGCCTTTGGAAAAGGAGAAAACTATCCCAGCTCCCAGGCAGGAAATTTTCTGTGTAAATAGATGATATTGAGGCAGTTTCTCTCTCTATGGCATGGGCCTTTCTTTGAAACAAGAATATATTTCCACAGAAATCAATACCTATAATACAACTGTCTTCCATTTCAAAGAAAGGCACAAATGTAACTATAGATGATCTAAATTTCCCGTTCCTTTTTTCCCTTGAGTCTAGCTATGAACTAAGAGAGAATTGGAACTCAGGAGTTACTGATTTATCTTTTACCTAAGTGTTTACTAGGCTGAATGCATTTGACAGGAGACTGATAAATAATGTTTTTAATGACGTTACCAAAACACATTTTAAAACCTGCTGGTTCAGTAATTACCAGGTAAGAAAGTTGAGAGAAGGATTTTTTAATTTACCTTAGAACTGCTGCTATGGCCACCAAGTATTAACACAACTGATTCTGATTGCCAACCAGATTTGGCATTCAGCTCAAATCAAACGTGCAAATCAGGCCTTCTTGAACTGCCCCCCTTGAAAAGCAACCATGCCAGTGTAGAGGCTGAGCGTCAGAGACTGAAAGAGCACAGGTGATCTTGAAGATGATATTGGTCACTATTGAGCACAGAAAGGAAAAGACCAGTCATTGGCTAAGCAAGGATAAATTATCACAAATTTATTTCACACTGTCAAATTTTTTCCCCTCATAGCTTATCATGAAGATGCAGCTTAGCAGTAAGACCCAAGTCAACACGTTGGCTCCCAGCACCATACACTGCTTTGTATCAATGGAAATATAAACCAGTAAGAGGTCATTCTGGTCAGTGTGAGGACACAGCTGAGCTGAACTGAAGCCTGCAGTCTTCTGAGAACTATCTTAGTTTTGTGATGATTTCACAATCTGAACTAAATTTTTTGAACTTGAGCCACCATTCATCATGCTGGTCTGGCCAGCATCTGAAAAGGACCCAAGCAGGACACACAGCGGTGGGTACAATATTTCTGTAAATTTAAATCAAGGAGGCAGACAGAATGAAGTGGGCAACAAAAGTAATGTCATCCACTACATCTGCCTAGAGTTTTCTCTTGACTGGTTCCCCAATTGAGGACAGGATTTTAGCCAGTACCAAATGAGTTCTGAAAATCTAAAATCTAATTTTCAGTTGTCTTTTTATCCAGAATTACTTGTCACCCTTTCCTGAAGTGTGTTTTTAATTCATCACCAATACATGCCACCATTTAATTAGTTCTGATGAAAAACATGCAAAACCAAACTGCAAGGCTGAGAGGTGGTAACACACAGAACAATCTAGACAATGAACTCTGCATAGGTCCAAGCACAGCCTGTCTCTTTTTTTTTCCACACAAACATGCTCGCACACATGTGAGTGACTAAAGAAGCAAACCACTCTATGGGTCTTCAAGCTTCAGCCTGCCAGGTCAGTGCTATAGAATGGGAACTGTTAATTTACCATGACTTTCTGAATATGTCCAAAATTAGTGGACCTGGTTGCATGGTATTTGCCAAAAAAATTGTTTTGACAAGATACAGAATACAATCTTTTGGACAGTGTACAATTTGCCCAATGATGGCTCTGCGATAGTTTTTCATGCAGCATGCAGCAGAAAACCCTGATCTGAGCTTCAAAAACACACTGGATTCTGTGTGTTAAAATACTAACCACAGAGAAAACATAAGCACTAAATTCTGCCTGCATGTAGCCTACATTATGTGGTGTGATTACCTGATCATTCTTTCTCTGTGTCCAGCTAACTTCCTACTGACTGTTACTGAGAATACAGGGTAAGGATCTTCCTCTCTTGTGCATATTGAATTGAAATTGGCTTAAAAGCAGCAATCCTAAGCCAGTGTGCAAGTTCCTCTTCTTTTCCCTCATGTGCCTGTGCCAACAGTAATGCCAAGTGAGAGCAACCATAACCCTGGTAAAACATCAGTGAGCTGTTAGCACCATGCTGACAATTTTAATAATAGCCAAACAGTTTGTAGATTGTCACAGCAAGAAAAGGGCAGACAGTTTTTCAGATTTTTCTTTGTCCCGGTGCTGCCAGCTAGATGCAACATGACAGCAGTTCAGACACATGCACACAGGGCTAGGTAGCTGCAGGTACATATAAAGCAGATATTCTGCAGGAGACAGTATGCAAATGTATGTTGGGAGTGGAAAGGATTTAGCTGTAAGAAACTCAAAACTGTATGTCTCTGTCAGCAAATCAATTTCCTTTTGGGGTTCTTCCTCTCTCTTCTGCTGGGTTTTGTGTATGTTAATCAAACAAATTACTAGGAAAAAAATAAGCTGTCAGGAAACCAAAGAGCAGGACAACACCTTACATCCAAGTCACATTTTATTACCTGCTACATCTTCCCATGCAACCAGCCCCCTCCTCACCCTGCTATCACCACTGACACCAGCTCCTGTGTCCAATGAGACTCTCTGATGGGAAGTATTGCCAATTCAGTGTGGGATATATAAACTGCAGAGAGGATACTGTTAGAGCCAGACATGCCAGATTATCTTTTAATAATGAGAATCAGTGTGATTTGTCAGGCCAGGGCAGCCCAGAAGCCTTGTACTGTGGAAGATTTCCCCACTCCTGGTTATTCCCACTCGATCCCCACCCAAGCAGTGGCAATAAACACTGGAGAAAGAGAATTGTTTGTAGCCCATTCCATTGTCACCAGCCACAGAAATTAAAGCAATATCCCCAAGCTACCCTATGGTATTTATTCAAGGGCCAGAGAGGAATTCTATTTTGAGAGAACATTAAAATGTAAATGGAGGTGAAATTCTCTATTTCTCCCTTTCTCTCTTGCAGAACAAGTCTCAGACATTGTTCAGTGCTTCAAAGCTAACAATAAAAGACCGTCGTCTTATTCAAGTTGCAATGTTCAGTGCTTTTGTTCTCCAAATCTATTTTACCACGTGGAAAGGCTTTCTGAGGAGTTAATGTACACTGTACAAGAATTGTTTCCGTATAAAAGAATTGCTATGTTCTAAAAATAGTGGCAGCTCTGTTATATGTATTTGAGATTTTCTCTGATGTTGGGATCAAAGTTTGGAACTACTGAACTAAAAATCAGTTACCAATATGAATGACACTAGCCTTTAAGCAACACCATTATATGCTAGATGAATGTGAGCAAGGCCCACAGCAGGTAAATAGGTCATGCCTGGTTTTTCCTAGATATAATATGGAAAAGTGCAGTATATTTTAGCATAGTGTAGCGTAGCATAGCACAGTGTAGTGCTGCGTGGTACAGCATGGCATGGAATGGCATGGTATGGCATGGCAGAGTTTAATGCAGCCATATCCTCCTAGAAGCTATGCTGTGGCACATGGAGGGCAGGGAGGTGATTCAAGACAACCTTCATGGCTTAACCAAGGGCAAGTCCTGCCTGACCAAGCTGGTGGCCTTCTACAGAGGAATGACTACAGCAGTGAACAGGGAAGGGTTCCAGATACCATCTTGTGTAAAACCTTTGAGACAGTCCCCCAGACCATCCTTTTCTCAAAATTGGAAAGAGGTGGATTTGATGAGTGAACTGTTCAGTGGATACAGAATTGACTAGACTGTTGCATCCCTATAGTAGCAGTCAACAGCTCAGAGTCCAAGTAGACATCAGTGATGAGAAGCATCCCTCAGGGGGTCCATGTTGGGACCAGTGTTATTTTATCTCTTTATTGATGATATAGATGAAGAGATCAAGAGCACTCTCAGAAAATTTGCAGATGACACCAAGCTGAATGGTCCTGTTGACATTCCTGAAGGATGGGATGCCAACCAGATGGACCTGGACTCTCTCAGAAAGTGAGCCCACGGGAATCCCATGAAGTTTAACAAGACCACATGCAAGGTGCTGCACCTGGGTTGGGACAACCTCTGGTATCAGCACAGGCTGGGAGATGAGCAGATCAGAGTGTGCTGGTGGATAAGAAGGTGGACATGACCCAGAAATGTGCACTCAGAGCCCAGGCAGCCAAATGTGTCATGGACTACAAAAAAAGCCAGCAGGGAGAAGGAGGGGAATTCTGTCCCTGTGCTCTGCTCTGCTCTGCTCTGCTCCACTCTGCTCTGCTGAGACCCTACCTGGATCCAGTATCCAGCTCTGGTTTATGTCTGGTCAATGTCCTTCCAGCACAGGAGGGACATTGACCAATAAGGGCAGCTCTAGAGAAGGGCTACCAAGGTGGTTAGTGGGATGGAGAACCTCTCCTATGAGGCGAGATTAAGAGAATTGAGATCGTTCATTCTGGAGAAGAAAAAGCTTTGAGATGACCTAATTGCAGCCTTCCAGTACTTCAAAGGGGCCTACAGGAAAGAGAGAGAGGGACAATTTACAAGGGCATGAGGACAGGTGGGGGAGGCTTCAAGTGGAAAGAGGGTAGAATTAGACTAGATATCAGGAAGAAACCTTTACCATGAGATCACTGAGGCAGTTGAACAGGTTGCTGAGAGAGGTTGTAGATGTCCAGTCCCTGGGAGTGTTCAGTGTCAGGTTGGATGAAGTTCTGAGCAACCTGGTCTAGTGGAAGGTATCCCTGCCCACAGCAGGGGGTTGGAACCTGATGATCTTTAAAGTCAATTCCAATCCAAGCCATCGTATGATTCTCTTAGATAATTTATAATATTGTAGCATAAGTCCATGTCAATATCCATGCGTCTTGCGCATTAGATACACTGTCATGTCCCCAGAAATCTCAAACTGTTAAAAATTGTCCTTCATGGAAAGGCAATTCCTTTACTCTAAAATAAAATTGTCAGTTATGAAGCTTCTGTACATGATCATCAGGGATGCCTCATTTCCAGAGAATTTTTTCCCCCAGATTTTAAATTTAAAGAAATGCAGAGCTCCTGTAACTGCAAAACCCACCAAACATACTCTGGCAGCATAAGTGATTGAGGATAAGAGGAGCCAGACAAGGGTGTTTCCTAGTCAAAGAAGTTCCCACAAGGAGGAAGGACATGCACTTAACTCCAAACACTATCAACATCCATTGTCACTCTCTCAGACACCCCTCATTCATCTGTAAGCTGCCACCCACATCTGCAGCTGAGCTGTTTTCTGGAGTATGTGCTCTTCATAATGGTGATCTCCCATGTCACAGCTGAGTTAGCTCAGCTTTCTGCTTCCAAAGCCCTAGAGCCAGCATGCATCTTGATTTAAAGCCTGGGATTTCCCAGTGCTGCTTAGCCTTGCCCTGTGTACTTCACTGAGAGATAGGGACTTTGTTTACTTCCTGCAGGCTGATTAGGCTCTGCATCAATTCAATGTCAAGCAGCTTATTCTCTTCATAAATTGCAATGCATAACCAAACTGTCCTGGACATAAACGCCACATCAGCCCTGCTGGGATTTCACACAGGCACAGCAGCTTTATTTACATGCTTTTTTAAAGTCAGATCAAGTTCTTAGCCTAAGCAATAGGTTTTGAATCGCATTCTTGATGGTAGTAAGAGTATTTGATATGCTTTCTGTGGACATATGCTTAGTCTGACAGATCGGTCTAATTTGGATCAGATGAAGGTCCTTTAAGTATTTGGAAATCTTACAGAACTCCTTCCTTGCCAAGTAGTTTTCAATAGACCTTTCATGATAAAGGAGCATGTTATAAAAATATTTCTATGCTCTCAATTCTGGGCATCTTCAAAAGCTGGCACAAGAATGGTGGTGGCTCAGTAGTTGTATGAATCAGTGATTTATATGGAGAAAAAGATCAATTATTTAAATCTTTTCAGGAATGTATGAAAATGTTACTGTGAAAGCAAGGATGACCATTTAGATAGCTTTTCTGTAGGGGAAAAATAAAAGTAGAAGCAATAATAATGAAAGCGCTGAAGAGACATGAAATAAAATTTTTAGGAAAACTGTCTGCCATCCAGAGGGACTTGGACAAGTTTGAGAGCTGGACTCATAAGAATTTCATGGGGTTCAACAAGGCCAAGTACAAGGTCCCGCACATGGCTAATGGCAGCCCCCTGTACCAACACAGGCTGGGGGATGAGCAGATCAGAGCAGCCCTGCCCAGAAGGACTTGGGGGTGCTGCTGGATGAGAGGCTGGACACGATCCAGCAATGTGGACTTGCAGCCCAAAAAAAGCCAATCCTGGGCTGCATCCAGCAGAATGAGGGAGGGGATTCTGCCCCTCTGCTCTGCCCTTGTAGGACTCCACCTGGAGCACTGCATCTAACTCTGGGTCCCCAACATAAAAAGGACATGGGTCTGTCAGAAAGTGTCCAGAGGAGGCCACCCAGATGATCTGACCTGTGAAGACAGGCAGATAAAGGGCAAGCAGTAATTGTTTAAAAATAGTTTTTTAAGCATTTTTTAATATTGTGGGGGTTTTAACCCAGTTTTAAAAGAGGGTTGATTTAGATTAAATAGAATATAAAAAATAAGTGTTTCATAATGAAGGCTATAAAACACTGAAACAAGTTACCCACAAAAGTGGTAGATACCCCATGCCTGGAAGTGTTCAAGGTCAGGTTGGATGGGGATCTGAGCAACCTGGTCTAGTTGAAGGTGCTCCTTCCAATCCATAACATTTTATGTTTCTATGACAATATCATTCTATATTCTGTGTGATAAAGGCAAGAAGTTGTTTTTTTTGAGGGGCCTGTATATAAAATGATGAAAGTTAAAATGAAGTGAGAAAAACAGGTAAAAAATTGAGAAGAGATTCCCTTGCAGACAAATCACTGTGTACCAATAAGCCAGAAACCAAAATGCGAAGAACAAAATAAAGATGTGGTAGCCAACATGTCCTAAGGCAGAAGAGTAAGAGACATGTGGTATCTCCTTCTAAATCAAAATACAAATTAAAAAAAATGTGTAGACTTCACAAAGTCAGTTAGTTAGGGAACCAAAGAAGAATTTTTAAGCAGAAAATAACATTCATTTTTCCTCTGCTCTGTCAGCTGGTCTGGAAAAATATATCCCTCTCCCTTAAAAGCTTTCATTTAAAAATAAAAACAGATGTGATTCTCAAACAAATTACATTTCTTTCATGTCCATCCAAGATGCAGGTTTCAGGAATGTCTGAAACAGCAAATCATCTAAAAAACACCTTCCTGAAACTACAGAAAAAAAACCCAGATCTCTGCTAACCCAGCCTTCCTTGTGCCACAGAAAGGGGTTATTATGCATAAATCTACTCATGCAAAAGACTACCCCTTCTCCTATTACTCAGTAGAAACAGTTTAACATTGGATACAAGATAGAACGTGCATAAAAAGGTAGTACTCCTGACTTATTCAAACCACCTGTCTAAGCATTTAAATGAATAAAAGGAGGAAAAGAATCAGAATGAACATAAAAGGAAGAACATCCCTTTATATCACCACATGATGTTGGGCTCTTAAGACTCTTAAGAGAGGATATTACAATTCACTTTATAAAACATCTGTAGTGTCACACTGAAGTAGCAAAAGGCAGACAGCTATTGCAAGTATGGATGCTATTCTGCAATTATAAAATGTACAATCTCGTTTTGGCTTCTTTAGTTTCCAGCTAAATATAAGAAAACAAACACCCACTTCCTTATGTATATTGCTGCCTTGTTCTCAAATATTCAGACAAGCACTGTAATCTTATGTCTCTCTTTTTTTTTTTTTTTTTTCCTGAAAGAGCTGCTAATTTGCAGTCTGGGTTTTTGGTTGGTTTTCTTTTTCAGTTTCTTCATGTCACATAGATCATTGTTTGCGTATAAGATCTGTGTTCTTCCAAGCTAGTATTTACCACTTACTCTTCCAGGGAGTAAGCTAGGCTTTGTACATGCTTAATATATAATTCTCAGAAAAACTAGCAGAAACAACACATTGTCTCAATATACCAAGGATTAGGTTTGTAATAAAACTTTCTTCCCAAAACTGATGAGCAGAAAATTAAACGTGTAGAAATATCCATTTGCCATTTCACTGGTGTCCTGTTGAGTCAATTTTCTTAGGGATTGCTTGGAAAAATCTTGTCCATCTGTTACTTTTTTATCCAGCATAGAAAGTGGGTTTTTTTAAGTATTATTTTATATTTTCTTTAATAAAGCATGAAGTGTCAAACAAATTGTAGCAAGTCTTCAAACTGCAGTGGGACCACCTGGATAGTAATGAAGAACTGAAAAGTATCAGGGTCATTGCTTTATTTTCTGTTTCTTGTCTTGACAATCTTGGCTGATTTCAAGTTTTATATAGTCTGGTTATGAAAATAATGCAAGGCATGTGCCTACATGTATATTTTTGTGTTTGTGGTCTTGTCTGTATTTTTATTCAAATCAAAGAACAATGGTGCTGCAGCATCCTGAACAAACTCTGAAACTGAGGAGCCCTGCAAAAAGATGACCAGAAAAATGAAGTTGTATGTTTGCAAGAGTATGTATCGCAGCAGCAAGTTTGTCAACAACTGTGTAAAAATAAAAATAAAACTACTTCCCTTGCACAAGCACATCTGTGATGGAGATTATAGGAAGAGTTTTAAAGACAGAGGAAGATGATAACAGCAAATCACAACTCACTTTCCCATCTACAGTAGATGATGCACCCATTTAATTAGTTCCAAGTCTCTGCCAATTACATATTTTGGTGTATTCTGAACAGATTATTCCTCCTGGAATAATCACAGCTGGGTGAAGTTTCAGGAATGAAATAGCACAAAAAGGGATTTAGAAATACACAGTAAGTCCAAACACAGAACAGGAAACTCCAGAGCATAGCTGGAGGGTTCCTGGCAATAGGGGAAGTATATGAAGTCTTATTAGAAAAGTGATGTGAAGGAAGCTTTCCTAAGGACCCTGTGGAGTTTGCTTATGTCCACAAAGTATTATAAGAAAGAAAAAATACTGCCCTGAAAGGACAAAATGTGTAGGCGAAGGGGACAGATTTCTTTTAAGCATTTAATTCTATCTGTCTCAGTCCAAGTATCCTCTACGTAAAGAGTTATGTCATGGTAGCTTGTTATTTTGTGTTCCAATAACAGAAAAAGCTTTAGAGATTAGCAGTATTTGGTGCTTCTTGGCACACATCTCAGAAGTTAGAAGTCATTTCATCTCAAAGGCTTTAGGCAGCCCAACATCAAACACACTGTGTGCCCTCCTTTCCATGAGCCATTTAGAGAAGAGATTGGCTGGACTGGGCATTCAAAGAAACACTTCTTTCTAAATGGGTATTAAAAAAATATTAAAAGAATTCACACAGAATGAGATTATGGGACTTGCAAATGAGAACATTTATTCTGGGAAAAAATCTTAGGAGCTTATCCACTAATGCAAAGACATATAAATGACCATTTCAGATAATACAAGCAGTGTTTGGTTAAAAATACTGCCATGCCACCTACAGTCTATCAAATGTAGACTTCAAACTTCAGAGAAATAATGTCCTTTAGAAGGCATCTAAGTGGACTAACTTGGGTTTAGACAGCTTCATTTGGTCAGGTGAATCTCACCTCACCTCATCTAGCTTGCTCATGGGTACAAAAATTGCTGCTTCAAATGCTGCAAATAGAAAGTTGTTTACCAGAAAAGTTGTTGGATTTTTTTCTCCAGTGCCAAATACTTAAACTGGTTTATTCTCAGAAGTCTGAATTGAAGAAACAGCAGATGAAGGTGGTTTCTTCCTGATTCTGAGAAGTTTACCTGTTTTAAAATGTGTGTTATAGTGAGAAATAATAGAGGGGTTTTCATCAAAACCACTTCTGTCTGAAAATCCTGTTGCCTTAAATCAAAACTTTTTTTCTTTAGGTTTCTTGGCACAAATAAAATCTCTGTCATGAATGAGTCTATATCAAAATACAAGACCAAAAAATGAAAAAAGCAGCAGCAGTATTCCAAATGACTGTAATTCAAAGTACAGAGTAAAGATTTGTTCCATGCATGTACTATATAGCCCAGATGGATATCATTGGGTACTATGGCACCCTAGTTCTCCTTTGGTAGGAAATTTCCAAATGTTTGGGGGCTTTTTTAAATCTTAGTAAAATAAAATTTTAAAAAAGGTGAAAGAAATGTTTATTGCCTAGCTCTACATATAACGCAGAAAACATTGGCTGTGATAAAACTTAATGAACATCAATTAAATTTTGATTGAGGAGTACTTGCAATTAATTGTTTATAAACAATCCAGAAAGAAAAAAGTGTTTATCAAAAATATTGAGAAAATTAATTTGTTTAGAAGTTCAAATAAAATCACAGGCTGCTCATTAACAATTCACAAACATCAAAAAAGACTGAATTAATTCTATGAAGGACTTGATATTAGTTGTTTTTATCGCCTTACTTCCAAAAGAATGTGATTGTTCTAGAACAATCCTGGTCAAGCAGTTCATTCTAACACCCTCAGCTGCAAGCAATCAAGAATTAGTTTTGGACCCAGCCCAAAATCCCAACCCAATGTAATAAAAAATGCTACCAATCCTTCTGACTTTACCCAGCCTCTCAAAATTTCACAGAATTCAGAGGACCCATAAGAGTGTTATTACAAAATTAAATAAAATTAAATTCAAAAACATGTATCCTAGCCACTTTCATTTACATTCCAGCAAAATAGTTATTTTATAATTCTTAGAAATTAATTCAACCCAACTTAGTCTCTCTCCACTGGTACTCAATAGGAGTTTACTGTGGCTTGTTACAAAAATTATCTCTCGTATGTTCCACTGTTTTTTGGCTTTTTAGTAAAACCCACTTGATGGTGTAGGAGGAGTAGGACAATATAAAGTGCTTACAACAGTGTGTTCATAGAAGTTTGAATGCAGGACCATGTTTAGATATACACATGCATTCTTTCAAGCCTACACTTTTATCTAGACTTATGAAGATACCTTGTTGTACTGCATTCTCCCAGAACCTTGTAGAGGGATCATTTAAATCTATCTAGAACTAAATATTGCTTCACTGGGAAGAAGCCCTGTCCTTTGAAGTGTTCACAGCCAGGATGGATGAGGCCCTGAGCAACTTGATCCAGTGGGTGGCATCCCTTCCATGGCAGAGAAGTTGGTATAAGATTATCTTCAAGGTCCCTCCCAACCCAAACCATTCCACAATTCTATGATTCTAGGATCCAAGGGGAGCTTACCACCTCTGTTAATTAACTTAACTCTTCTGAGATGGTCTTGGATGTCCAATCCAGGATGAACACCACTTGAAACCCTCTCTTCAATGATGCTCCACAACACAGTTCTGTGCAGACTCATGCATCACATCCCTCACCCTGCCCACATATGCATTGACCAGGATCCTGGGATTCAGTGCTTGGGAGAAGGATCTCAGAGGCCTCACTGAAACCTCCTATGTGTCTTCTCCTGAGCTAAAGCCCAGCATTTCATTCTGATTCCAAAGAGACCAACAACTAATTATAAAATCTTTGCTTCTAGCCCAGTCTTTGTTTCAGAATCATTCTTTTCTCCAGAATTTAAATTGACTGGCAGTTGTTCCATCTGTTCTAACTTTGAGCTATGGGACCTACTATTATAAATTAGAGTTTTCAACCAAAACCCTGTCCCTGAAAGATTTATATTCAGCACCAGCATGTTTCTGATTTGATCATTCTGTCTTTTCCCCTTCCTTTCTCCCTTTTATTTCCTGTAAACAATCTATGGGTTCACACTGATTATAATAAAAACACGTTTTTACAATGACCTTGCAGTGCCTCTACAGAGAGGAGCTGTTAACAGCTACTACTTCCCCAGAGTTATAAAGAAGTAAAGAATCTGTTTCTAGTCCAGACTTCATTGTCACTGCTCAGCCGATCCATGGACGTGCAACACAGGCTGGTTTCCTTTCCCAGGAGATCCCATATAACATCCAAACTCATTGCTTCTGACCTGTAGCAAGAATTATGACTAATCCGCTGCATTAAAGTGACAGAAAGGTTGTGTAGCTGTATCTCAACACAGTAATAGTTCCTGTTTATATGCACTGATAACCATTGCTATTTTTACTCCTTTTACTCAGGGAAAGACAAAAAAAAACCAAACACAAAACCGCAAAAGCCTCTAAGCTTTTTGCATAACACAGTTTCACAAAAGGATTGGCCCCAAAAGTCAGCAAGTGAGCATAAAATCTCATTTGAATGGCTAGGGAAAATAATCGGACCTGCCAAGGTAAACTAAAAAAAAAGTCGAGTGACTGTGTCCAACCTCACAAAATAGCCTTTGAAGAGATATTGTCTGCATTAAATAAAAAATGAATTATTGAGCTACTCATACCTTACTCTGGATAAGGGTTTGAGGACTAAGACAAACAGATGGATCAGAAGTTTTCAACATGGTTGACTCTTGCTTGTTATATAGCATGGTAAGGTGATCCTGCGAGTAGATTCCCTCCTATATCACTTTCAAAGGAGCTTGTTCATTCAGAATATGAGCAAAGGTCACTCAATAGGATCTGACAAATCCTACATGCATTCCAGCTCTACTGAATGTTTAGGATTACATGCCAAGATCACATGCATTAAATCTGGGTGTCAAAGCAAAATATAACATTTTTTCATGTGCTGTACATGCTTAATTTTCCTCGATTTTTTTTTTAATTGAAGAACAATGAAAATCAATCCATTTATTACAGGTGTTAAATATTAATGTGGGTCATTTAATATTAGCAGTCATTATTAAAAGAAGGAACTTTAATGTCTGTCAGACCCTCTGGCTAAAGAATCTCTAAAGTACCTACCAAAGTAATAGAAAGTTTCCAGTCTTCCAGCAGGCATTTATCATTCTCATTAGATGAGCCTTCCTGAAGCCAGATGGTCCTTTCCAGAATGAAAAACACAACAGGAACAATCAAAGTAAGTGGCTGTACCCAGCAAACAACCAAGCTACATTTCATAGCTCATGTGTGTGCAAATTTCTTCAGTCAGCAGGAAGGATGGTTCTCCCTGCAACCACGTGGGATTTAAACTACATAGAGCATCCTTGATCACATTTCTCAGAGGTGAATGTGGTGCATTTCAACTGTACCTCCTGCAGAGACACACATACACAGAGAAGAGTCCAGAACTGAGACTGGTTTTAGTTAGCTGTTTCTAAAACAAAAAAATCATGGCCCTGCTTTACCTCAGAGAAACCAATGATGAGCAATTTGCCGCTGCAAAGAGCCACCAAGGTCAGTTCAGCAGGAGCCTGTTAACTACAGAAGAGGTGGGAGATAGCATCAGCTCTTGCACCTGAATTCCTCTAGAGTTTTCATTAAAGATAGAATGTCCTGTGCTAGTTAGTTTATAGGAAATACTACAATTTTGATCTCTCTGTCTCATTGCATCTATGTATTGATGATTACAGAGAAACTTACAGTATAAGAAACAAATCAAAGGGCTTCCAGACAATAGTACAGAAACACATACAGAAGACCTTATTCTCTCATGAAGACCCAAGTGGAAGCCACCACCCTGTGCTAAGCTTTCTAGCTCTACATATGGCATTCCTTGTTTTTTTAAAATCTTTTACTAGCTCCACTAGTCCCTTTTTCATTTCAGTTTCCTTGAAGTCCTCTTTGCACCATCTGAAGTTAAATGATGCTTCCTCAAAGGAAGAATAACATCATAAACTTCTAATATCTAATCTCTAATATCTATTATCTTCTAATTTATACACTGACACTAGTAATGTCCTATTAGAGAAAAGCCCATTACTCTCACCTCTGTTTCATGTTAGGGATGAAATATGTGTAGCACTCTGTGAACTGGCTCTTTTAAATACACAGAAATTAATAAATTTAGTTAGTTAAAGAACAGGGTATAATAGCCATTTATAACATTAAATACTTTCTTTTCTTTGTTTTATAGTCAGGTATTTCTAGTTTTGGAAATTCAACAGAGCAATCCAAAGGTACTGCACTTGCTATCTATGAGATGAAATGTAACAATGCTGTATCAAAGAAAAATGAAACAAAAGCAAGAAAAAAGCCAACTTTGAAGACATGAAAATACCACTAAATGAAAGTGGGGAAAAAAAATCAATGCAGATTTGCTCAAGAAATTGAAAGTTGTTGCTGAAATGTTGTTGCACTGGATATGCCTCTTTACACCCATCTTCTCACTTCATCATTTAGCAAATATAATAAATGTTGTCTATCCTATTCAGGGTACATGAAGGTCCATCCTTTTTTTCATTTCATGTTTTTTCCTGTTGATGTTCAGAAATTTTCACAAGCAAAGAGCTGAGGATTTTGGACTGGAAGAGGTTTTGAAAAAGGAAAAATGCATGAGGAGAAAAAGATAAGTTCAGAGTAAGGGGTTAGACATGCTTCATATAATTTCATTAACCAACACTGAAAAGTCAGAAAACTAGAACAATCAACAATAAAAAACATCAAAATGTCAAGGAATATATAAATTTTCAGCTTTTTTATTAAAGCCCCTAATTTTCCAAGAGTTCTAAGGGAAAAAGCATGCCAAGAAATATTGCCATGTAAAACCAAAAGATTTATATATATAAACAGTAAAATCTGTGTGGGGAGCATCTAAATGAACAGCAGATATAACATGACACTGGAGGAAAGGCAAATATTAAAGAAAAAAAAACAAACAGGTTTGGGTTATTCAAAAAACAATAAAAAGGAGACGGATAGTAACAATAACTGCTATGCTGTTGTAAGGGACTCAGGGCCCTTGGCTGTTCAGATCCATCCACTCAGACTTCCAGTAAGGACCTTATAGTCTCTTTTAACTTTTCAGGAGAATTTGTTCCTCATAAATAAAATACAAAAGAAAAGAGACTGCAGAAAAATTAGGCAATTGATTCAGAGGAAACAAATAAAAACATAGCCTAAAAGGAGTAGTCCAAACCCAAGAAATCTATAAGAATCATGAAGGTTTTGGAAGAACTATTATATTAGGATCTCAGATAAAATATGTGCAATAATTCAAAAGGAAAACAAAGCAATCTAATAACATTCTGCATGGCTCAATGGGAAAGTTAAGGAGGCTGTCACAAGGAAAAGGTCAACAGTTAAAAAATTGAAAGCTTGTTCAAATAAGAGAAACAGGTCAAAAGGAAAACAGGTCATTTGGAGGGTTAGGACTGCAGAGCATGTGCAGGGTAGCTTTTTTATGATGGTCACATATTCATTGAATACTTCAAGAGGGCCATGCAGTGAGTTAATCAGCGGAACTGCTTGACGAACAAAGTATGAAAAAGAGGTTCAGGGAACATAATTCCACAGTGAAAAAGCTCAGTGAATTCTTACCATCAGCCTTTCCCATCCCACGCAGAGGAAATACCTTCATATCTAACTTTTTCTGTATTCTATAGGTCACAGAGGGTTGACACGATACAGACAAATACATGGAGTGTTTTAAACCCCACAGGCAACTAAGACATCACCAGGATCGGATGGCATTCACCTGAGAGAACCAAAGAAACTGTGAAATTGCAGAGCCACAGCTGGTATGTGTCAAATACAGCACAGCTAGAATTCCCCTAGAGTGCTAGAGGAATGGTGGGCTGCCAAGGTCATTTGTCCACAGAAAAGGGTCAGGCAGGGTCTCATAAGCACAGATTGCCAATTCTGACCTCCAGCCTCAGCATGACAGGAGAGTCTGTAACACAGTGAAAGATCACAGACACAAGACAGCCTGGTGGGAAAGTCTCAGCACAGCACCCGTGAAGGGAATTCCTGACTTGGTTCAATGGCTGTGTCTCTAAGCTGATCCAATCAACATCCTAGGTTTGGCTGCCTGAGAAGGTTTTGGGAAGGTTCTTTCTGGAAAGACCATCAAATAAGCAATGATAAGAGGTTAAAGAAAAAGGCCTTTTATGGATGTGAAACTGTTTAAAGGATGGGAACCAAAAGGCAGGGGGTCAATGGTCATTTGGCAAAGTGGAGAAAAAGGATCTGCTATATGGGACCAAAAAGCAACAGGTATCATCAGAAAGGCCTCTGAGAACAAAACACAAAACTTTATGTTGCCACTTGTGGCATTCACATTTTCTGGGAAAATCCCTTTGCTGAGGATTTTTCTCCTGGGAAGCTGAGATGCCTCATAGAAAAAGGAAAACAATAACTATCTGATTTTCTTCTCCTGTGTTTTGCTCCTTTGGAATGTGTTTGGAGATTGTTTACCACAGGTGATTGTTCCATAGGTTTTCTGTGAATTGTTTTGACTCAATGGCCAATCAGGGTCAAGCTGTGTTGGGACTCTGGAGAGAGAGTCACGAGTTTTCATTATTATCTTTTTAGCCCTCTGTAAGTATCCTTTCTGTATTCTTTAGTGTAGTATAATTTAGTATTCTTTTATATAATATAGTATCATAACATAATAAATTAACCTTCTGAGAACACGGAGTCAGATTCATCATTCCTTCCTTCGTCTGGGGTCACCCAAATACAATGGCCACAGTATAAAAACTTGGCACATCCACATCTTGATTATTGTTCATGGTTCTTATCTCCACCTCCAGAAGATCATTGCACTGATAGAGAAGACACAGAAGAAAATTATTATAAGGACGGAGATGTATTATCTGGAAAGATTAAAAATATCTCTGTTTTACAGTTTTGAGAGGAGACTCAATAAAAGTCAGATTGAATTTAAAAAAACCATGAAGTCAGTAGATTATCAAGATGCAGAATTATTTTTCAACAGATCCCACAATGTTAGAACTATCTGGAACACTTCAGAAATAGCTTTGGAACACTGAAGCTTGTAGGAGCTAAGAACGGTTGAAAGGATTTAGCTTTTCACAGCCAGGGAAGTTGTCCCCATGGGAAGGTATGGAAAGAGACAGGACCAACAGATTCAGACTGAGATTAGCCATAGGTGACACATCCACAGCCAGCTTCTGAGTGCATCTGGGCATACTGGGGAATGCAGGGGGAGGGAAAGCCTACTGCAGGTGGCAGATTGGCTCACGCTCACAGTCTCACTTGCTGCACTGTCAGAAGCCTGTCCTGCCTGGGCCACTGGCCTAACCCAGCAAGATATTTCATTTTTTCTCAAGAGATGAAATAATGTGACACAAGCCCTGCCCTGACGACATCTCTAGAGCAATGCTTTATTTATTCTTTTCTTCTTCTCCTCTGATACCGTTCATCAGTCTGGTCTACAGGATCAGTAAAATCAATGTGTCAAAGTGGCAGCCTAGACCTAGATAGATGCTTTGTCGTGTTGGAATCTTCCTTGCCATTTCCTAACTCTCCCAGTTGTAATCCCCATCTATTATTCTGAATAGACAGGGTGTTTCTGGGAGAAATTAAAATATACAAAAGATCATAGAATAAAGACACCTTTTATTCCAGTTTCGTTCTTATATTTTCATTCTTGCATGTTCCATGGGCTGCCTGAGGGGTTGCTATAAAAAGACTGAAATGAGGAAAGAAATTTTCCAGGGTTTTATTTGTTGCTTGTTGGTATCTTGGGTTGGTGTCTTGGGTTTTTATCCAGCTTGTCTTGACTCCCGGTATAGCTACAATACAGAAGAAAATAACAGACTACCTTCAGGGTAATGAGGAATTCTTGCCACTCAAATTTCCTTCTAGTGTCTGCAATGCCTACTGATGTTCACCTTCAATTTTCAGAGGGTCCAGGGCTCCCTACCACCTTGGCTTTAATTGATGTATAGGCAATGTGGGACAGAAAGTGTCTGATTTTCTGTGTGAAAGGCATACTAATGTTTATGACTTTCTATGTCTTAGCTAGGGAAGATGAAAAAACTCCCAGACAGTGAGGACCTAGACACGCACCCAGACACATGCACACTCTGATCAAAATGGAAATTAAAAAGATCTGCTTTGAAAAACTAGGAAATATGGGTGCATTTATTTGCCTTGCAATCTCTGTTTGAAAAATGCTTGCATGAATGTATGAAGTGTTGGCAGAGCACACTATCACATGTTGGCCTATTTCAAACACTATCAATTTGAACTAGCTGTTACACACAGTGGCCTTATTTCTGTTGGTCTATAGTAGAATATTGGTTTTACTGTAGAATTTGCCTAATTTTCAATAACTTCATTTCCCTCCTGTTTTATACCTAGCCAGTGGAAGCAAGATAAAACGTGACAACTCAGATGCTTCAATTTAGCAAGATACATTTTGCTAAATCATCCCTATGCATCAGAACCACTGTCTATTTGTGTCTAGCAACATCTGGCAAACAAGCACTGATATATTGTAATGTTTATCATGCCAGATGGCAATATGTCTTCAATGTCACCTGCAGGATGAAATAAAACCTTCGTTATCACTCACTTCCTCCTTCCTCTCTCTCCAGTAAGAGAGCTCAATTCTCTGCTGACAGAGCATCTGTGGTTAAATATTAAAATAAATGTAGTAAATGGCAACAGGTTACTAAACAAACCTAATTACTTAAAAGTATAAAGCATTTAATTAACTAGAAATTTTATAGTAATTCAGTGGCCTTCCATTTTCACTATAAATACAACAATTTCTACACAATTAAAAATTACTCATAAACTATTGTTCTGGACAATGTTAATTGTGTACTGCAAGGGAAAAATATATCCAAGGTCATGCCTATTTGAATGCATGTTCATGAAGTCAAAAGGAAGCATTACCAGCTGCATCCATGGAATATCAAGTGCTTTCTTCTTCCACTTGGGATTCTCCATATGCTACCTCCTTGAACAAGGGCAGTTTGAGGTCACTATAATCTTCTATTAACGGGGTTTACCTATCAGTGTCTTTTCTGGGAGCACTCCTGTGTTGTATTTAACCTGGGGCTGCAAAATAGTAGGGTAGGGAAAAAAAATTCAGTCATTCTCCTGGCTTGTTCATCAGAAAGGGGTTTTATTTTTTTCTCTGAATATTCTGTTATTCTTTTGCAGCAAACTCTTAGTTATCTTTAAGAAGAGTGTGATTAATTTTCTACATTTTAGACCAGTTAGAATGAAAGCTTCTATGGATCAAACATGTATTTGAGCATAAAGGATATTTATTTTCAAAAAACAGTATCGGAAACCATCAAACTTTGTAAGTCTCACAGTTTTTCATATATTATGTGTTCAGTTTCCAGGAAAAAATTAATTCACTGTGTTTCACTAGAAGTTCCCTGTTAGCAATCAAATCAAGGTACCTACCATCTATCAAAGGATTCAGCCTCACATAAAAAATGCAAAAAAAAAACCACCACCCTTTTAAAAGTGTATTGCTGTTAGCATTCACAGATCAGGAGGAATTTTAGCAACCAAATTGTCTTTGAATACTTTCTGAAGGCCTGAAATAACAGAATAAAAATGATGGAGTGCTCATGCTTCCTTTGCCATCTTTATTTAGGCCTGTGGTCATTGGCCTGCACGGCAGAGGACCAAAGAATTGCTCAGTTGTGTATTTGGTTCCCTAATTACTGTTTAATTTCTCCTCCATTCCCACAAAAAGCATGTTAAAAATGAAAATGAAGTAGCAATTTGGGGGTCAAATGCCCAATTGTGCAATTCTTGACAGTGCAGCTACTTACTAGTGGTGGCAAATTAGCCATGACATCCAAGCAAATGAACCCTCCTTTAGCTCATCTGGAGAAGACCTTATGGTCACCAGCCATTTGGAAATTAGTACAAGTCCCGCCTTTGATTTTAGAGGGACAGGGTTAGACTTTGCTTCACAAAAGAAAAGCTAGAGTGATTTTGAAGAGATGTGTTTCCTACTTAGTTAAGTACCTGAACTGACACACATTAGTCTAAAACTAAAAATTAAAAAAAAATAAAGTAAAATGTCTTGGGAACTTTGTACCTACCACTAAAAATAAAATAAGATCTCAAGAAACAAGAAAATTGGTTCCCATTTATAAAGGTGTCTACCTTCAACTATGTATTGTCCAGTTTTGAATATCTAAGCTTGACAGTATGACTTGCTTTCCCAAGTTTAGAGCTACATCAAATTTAGCTTCAGAAGATGGAAGAAATTAGCTACTTCTGGTAACCCCAAAAGTGTGCAGGTGACAAATAAGATCAACTTTATCTTTCTAAGAATCTATTTAAAATAAGTACATATTGTTGTCTTATAACATGACAAGAAGATGCATATATTAAACTGAAGCAGTAAAGGATTTAATGAGAGTTCTATTTCTACAGTATGATTCTTGTGAGTCTGCCCTGAAGACAGACTAAAGGACCATGACCTTCTGTGAAAACACAGAAAATAGATTTGGTCCCCACTGGAAAGTCTCAAAAGACTATTAAGATCAGATTTCCAGAGCACAAGAAAGAAAAGAAAAGAAAAGAAAAGAAAAGAAAAGAAAAGAAAAGAAAAGAAAAGAAAAGAAAAGAAAAGAAAAGAAAAGAAAAGAAAAGAAAAGAAAAGAAAAGAAAAGAAAAGAAAAGAAAAGAAAAGAAAGAGGAGTTATTTTGGCCCAAATACTTCTGACTCAAGGCAGGTAAAATGGAGGAAGGAAGTCTCTGAGTGCAGTTTCCTTTTCTCTACAGAGATGCTGAGGATTTATTTCCAATTCATTTCCTCTGGTCATACACTGGGCATCTCAATCTAATGATTTTTTATTCTTGAATGTGTTGGCTGGTAGAGGCATCATGCCATAGTGCCATAGTGCTGTGGTGTTTGCCTGGATCCCTCGCTTTCCATCAGTGACTGCCCAGAGAGGTCTTCTTCCCAAGGTCCCAGACTCTGCTTCAGTGCTGCAGGGATCTGAACTTGCCTCCCACAAGCAAAGGGGAGATGTGTGCAGAGGATGCAGAGACACTCCCTTTAAACCTCCCGGACGGTGACGGCCAAGCTGCAGCAGCCCTGAGCTCTGGGGCTTAGGCTGCTGTCCTCTCCTGGGATATGGTGTCTGTTCCAGGTGAGCTGCTCTGAGGGCAATGCAGGTATACCCTGAGCCCAGTAAGTCTCTGTGGGATCATTCTTTGCCTTACACAGCATGTCAAAGCTCACAGAAAGCAATTTCTCTTTCAGTGCCTCCTTTTCAACTGGGAAGCATTTGAAGGGAAGCACTTGCCCCTTGAGTGCTCAAGTGTGTACTTTGCATTGCCAAGAAAGGGCACTCCAATAGCTCTTCTGGGAAAGCACACCATATTTCACATCACCCCATGCTCTTTCGAGGGGCTTTGATGAAATGGCTTGTTCTGGGACATCTATGAAATATAATTAGGAAGAAAAATAAAGAAGCTTTCTTCTTTTTCAGCCTGAGATAACCCACAGTGAGAAAAATAAGACTCTTTTGCCTTTTCCTTGCCTGAAGTGCTCCAACCTCTGAGACAGAAGTGTTTCAATTTCCTAACTTATAAAGCTAGCAATTATGATATTCAGAGAGACAGTGAGGATTGTGTGCAGTTAATTTCTGAGCAAGGAAAACAGCAGTGGTCTGTATCCACAGACCAGCAGCCATGCTCCTCTATGGGACCATCAGCTCTGATATCTGCAGGAAAAGTCGTGGCTACAGCTGGTACCATGGTGGGTATGCTACTGTTCAGTGCAAGGGGTGGGGGTAATGTACTAAGTCCAGAAATGTCTCCAGCTTATCTCTAGTGCAAACCACATGTAGAGTGAAATGAAGATAAGTATTTATAGGGACACAACTGGCTTTTACTTTTAATTGTAATACAGCTTATTTGGGCAATATTGAAAGAAATTAGGTCTTTTTATGGTGTTTTGCTTTGTTTTTTTCCAACAGTGTGAGTTGTAGAATGAAAGCCAGGGATGTTTTGAACCACTGTAAACAAAATCAATTGCAAATATGCTGCTTTAGGACACAAAATAAAACAAAATGGATACTGGAATTTCTAAGGTAAAAAAAGAGGGTAGCATAATTTTGACTCTAACATTTATTTAGATAAATAAATTTCTAAAAGTGACAGTTGATTGGAGGATGACAGTGCCACTTCTCCAATGACACTGGACAAGCTAACAGTCTATTAAATTTCTCCTCCTCTAGAAAAGAATGCAAAACAATAAGTATTTACAGAAAAGCGTGTGAGAAAGTTTGTTACAAATATGTAAACATCAGAAGGCTTAGAAGAACTTAAAAAAACAGTGTGACACAAGTAATGAAATTTAATAGTCTCTATTACTTTTTCCTCTGGTTATGTGTTTATAAACACATTATGGTCCATGGGCAAAAAATTCTGAGCACTTTGGCTGTTGTCAGGCTGTCTTCTATATTTGTGCAGATGACACATAAGGGACATATTAGGTCTCTGCTGGCTGACACCCTGCACAAGGCTGGCCCCAGCCATAAGGAGAAACAGCAATACCAACTGGCCCCAGCCATAAGGAGAAACAGCAATACCAAGTGCAACGCGAGGGCAAAACACCAAGCCAAGGGCAAAACACCACCAAACTTTTCTATGTTTATAGCTAGCTACTCTGTCTCCCCTCAGACTTTTTTCCTTGTGTGCAGAGGCCTCTTGCTCTTGAATTTCTCTGGAAAACCTGAAGTTTTCTTTGACAAAACTTTGTATTTGTTACTTGTCTTCTGAACTGTCCCTAACTTTTCTGTGCTGTCTTTGTAACACAACATTTGTAATAGACTGCTGCATTCCAATTATAATCCCAGCAGTGCTACATATTTGCTTGCCTTATATGCACATAACCATCTTCCTTGTTCCCCTTGTCACTGGCCTGAATGCAAAATCTCAAATCTATTGTGACATTTCTTCGGCTCAAATAAAAACGTAATTACTTTTCATAAGGAGTTTTAACCCTGCAATATTGAAACTTCTAGATTTCCTGAAATTGAGAAATTGTGACCCAACATGTGCCAGCATGGATCAGACTGACAGCTCTCACCATTCTGCATCACACAGCTATCTCTCCCCACTGCACACACAGCTAGTGCAGCATGGGGGGAATCCTGGCTGGGAAAGCAAAAGGCAGAAGAGGAAAATGTTCCTCAGGCAGTCTGGAGGACGGGATGGACAGGAGAACACATGTGAGAGGCTCAGTACAGATATCAGAAATAATCTTTTCCATCATGCAGTATGGCATATATCTCTTGAAACAAAGCAGGCAGTACCTAAGGAGGAAAGGGAGGAGGGACTATGTAACTATTGAGCTGGTCTCAAAGAGTCTGGGTTGCTCTCTTCCAAGGAGAGAGACAGGTGGTGTAAGATGAACAAGGAAGCCACTTATGCAGATGCCTGTCTTGGCCTGGAGTGATATTTCTCCTCTCATCTGCAGTGTATATGTAGTCAACTAGCCAAACTTTAAACTGCTACATGGAAGTCACAATGACTCCATCCCATCAGTCTAAAGCATCCACCTGTAGGAATAGCTATGTTCTAGTCAACTGAAGATCATGGAAATGCAGGGCTTCCATTACAGCCCAGTATAAAGGCAACGTGTCTCACTAAGGCTAGGACTGGTATTACAAAAAGCCCATCCAGGCCAGAGTGTGTTGGTATTACTGAGCCCCTTGCTGAGGACATCAGCAAGAATGGGCCCTGCAAATAAAAGTCAGACAAGTCAAATGTAGTGTTTACACATTGCTTTCACAGGGCTTGGTTCTAATCTCATTAGTATAAATCAGTCCCAAACTTATTTATGTCATTACAGTTATATCAAGATAATCAAGGTGCTCAGGCCCTGTTTCACCTCCTCTTACTAATATTCTGCCAGGATTATTGATAATGCTGGTGCACAACCAAGGAAACTATGAAAAATATTCATTTCAAGCTCCACTGCAAGCAGAGTAAAATAATCAATATACACTTACAAACAAGAAAGAAAAGAACTTTGCTTTAGAACAAAACTGGACTTACAAGTAAAATGTAGTGGAAATAATTGGAAGAAAATAGTAAGCATACAATTAAAATAACCTGTTTAAAAGAACATTCTCCAGATAAAATCCATATCTAGTTTGCTTCTACTTTTTTTTTGTTTGCCTGCTTCCTTTTTCATTTATTTTTCTTTTTCTTTTTTTTTTAACTTTTTCCCTCCATTAGGTGCAATTTTTGTCAGCTTGGTTCTGTCTGAAGTCAGTTTCATTTCCATGTTCTTTGCTATTGGTACACTGCTCACTGGCTTTGCCTCAGATATCTTTTTAGATGAACAAGAGCCTGAATTGAATGGTTAAGCATTTTGTGCTTTTCCATCCTTTCAGCTTGCATAAATGTATATTTTGCCTTTTTTTTTTCTCTAGGTATGACCAAAATTAGCTTTAATTCCAATCAAAAGGGAAAGTTCTACCAGAAAAACAGTAACAAAACTAACTCCTCTGGAAAAAAAAACAGACATACTATTTAGTCCCCAGTTTGGTTTATTTAATTGCTTAATACTGTTTACAAAAATTTCTTTAGAATATACCCTTCTGTCATCTAAAATAGCATGAGTTGTTGGTTTCTCTTAGATAGACCATAAAATGCAGATTAATTTTGTGATTGGATGCTCAGCTGGAGTTATCCTTTACTTACCGCAGAAAAGCAGATGTTTCATATCCTCTGGCTAACTGTAGACCATAAAAAGTCATAGAAATTTTTCTCCTTTATTAAAAACAAAAAAAAAAAAACAAAGAACAAACTAACTAATGGTTCTACGATGTTTCTATACTAAATATTGGCTCATTCACCATGAACACTGAAATAGGACAACCCTATATGATTTTGAAGCACATAATTAGAGCAAGCCTCAATAGCAGAATCTTATTCCTTAATGCCGTATGAGTTGTAAATATTTGTTTCTGTACAATTCAAACATATTACACAGTCACTAATGAGAATGCAATATTGACTGTCAGCAAGCGAAAAATGCTTTACTGGGAATGTCCCAAAGATTAACTGAAATTCAGGCAGCTGCATAGCAATATTTTGTTTGAGCAGGGATATATGGAAAGATTCCTTTTGTATAAGCTTGGCTGTGAACTTGTTGGGAAGAGTGTAGGTTGATCTGTGTCCATGCTTATGGACATGATATCAAGCAGTAGTGGTTTAAACAATGGCTAATGGCTTCAAGCTGAAATATAGATTTATATTAGATATTAGGAAGAAATTATTTACTCTGAGGGTGGTGAGGCTCTGGAACAAGTTGCCCAGAGAAGCTCTGCCTGCCCCATCCTCAGGAGGGTTCAAGATCAGGTTGGATGGGGCTTTGAGCACCTGGCCTAGCAGAAGGTATCCCTTCCCACGGCAAAGTCAGTGGAAGTTGATCTTTAAGGTCCCTTCCAACACAAACCTTTCCATGATTCTGTGATTTTATCTGACATCATATACCAGTTACTTAAACCATGGATGGAAGAGAAGCCAGGCGACTCTCATTTCCTATCACAGAAACATTTGTCTTGTAGAAAGGACAAATCATTGTGGACAGTTATGGCAGACTACTTAATATGCATCAAGCTCACAGCTCATAGCCCAGGCTTTTCTCTTGATCTCCCTCCTGAATTAACACTTCTCATTCCCACTACAGGAGGCATTAACAGCCAGAGGCAAGAAGTAGGGTCCCATTGGGCTGCACAACAGCCACTGCAAGAGGAAGACCCTTCCCATAGAGAAACAGCTGAATGGCCAGATTCAGCAGGGAAATGAGGCAGCAGGTGGGAAGATGAGATAGGAGAGGAAATTAATGGGGAGAACAATCTTGTTTCACGTGCTGGACCATTGCCTCTGTGCATCGCCTGGCAGTATCCCACTCTGCTCCAGGCATCTCTTGCACTCTCTGTTACTGATGGAGGCTCCTGGTGCTGTGAGCTCTTGGACAGCCCTGAATAAATTCACAGGGCTGCACCCTCTCTCTTCCAGTATTGTTGCATGGCTGGGAGTTTTCCTGACACAGACACCAATCGTTTCATCATTATGTATGGGAGGAGAGATGACCGGAGACACAGACAGCTTGGGCAGGGCAGACAAAATGCTGTGTTAGAAGTTAAGGAGATAGAAGCTTTTGCTCATCAATTTTTTTCTCATTATCTGAATGAAAACTGGATTTGAATATCATTAGTCATGAAGAGTTTAAACTACTCCACCGAACCAAAGTCCATTTAAATCTACTTTACGCCAATTAGATATTGATATGAGCAGTGCTTTCTTCTTCCCTTAGCCAGAGATCTCAAAGCACACAACAAAGCTGGTTCTGCATCATTTCCCATGAGCTGCACGTGTTGCTTCACTTTGATTCCTGGGGTTCTCCTAAGCATCTGCAAGGCCACACACTCAAAATACTGTAGGTTCAGACCTACATCTCTTTGACACCTTTTTGGAGGAAACAAACATCAGGATGACAGCTCTGACTCCAAAATCTTTCAAGTTCAAGCTAAAGCCTGGTGACTGGCAGCATGCCACTGCCTGTGCAGGCTCTCCATCGATTATCAGAGGGGCTCTGTGCAGAGACAGCAGTTTTCGCCTCCACAAGTGCAAAAATCAGAGCCAATTTGAGCAGAGGCTGATGGTGAAACAGGAATCAGAGTGGAAGTGAAGGAAGACTAAAGTCACAGCAATAAGGCTATGTAGATGAGATGAGCACAGAAACCAAGTCCTGGGCAGATGTTTCATGCCAGTGGAGAGGTTAAGTGACATGCCTTTTCCCATACAGCCCTAGCAAGGGCAAAGGCAGCCACCAGATCTTTTGTCCTTTTCCATTAACACCCTCAACACGGGGTATCACTGAGTAACTACTACAGCATTAGCAGTGTGGTGAGGCAATGCATTTTTATCATTTCTGCTAATATATTTACTCTCTTACAACTTGCCATGGTTTGTAACTAACAGCATCAGATACAAATCAGCAAGTATTGTATTTCATAACCTGTTTTCCTAGAACCTTACAACAATACCAAACAGATTCTCTAAGCCACAGCACATCTCTCTTTTCTTCAATTTCTTTTATTTCCTTCAGCAAAGCCCCTTTTCAAACAGTGAAGAATTCCACACAAGGCAGTGAAGATTCAATACACACTGCTTAAAGAGAATTATTATTTCCCTATAAATTGATTTCAAAAAAAGATGTTGGCATTTTGACCAAAACCACATCTCTTAAATTATCTTGTATCCCTCCAAACACATAGTCCTAAGCCCTTTTTTGTCCATACTAAAAAGACAGTCATACTTTGGCACAATTTAAAAGGTTTTGAGAATGATGATGATTTAAAACAAAGTATTCCCCAAGCAGGCTGTGGACTTGAGCAGAAACAGCCGCAGAGTCCTGCGGGGACTTCACAGCATAGAATTGATTTAGCAGGGAAGTGTGTAGATTGAACAGTGATGGATGCTATAGAAAACTGGGTGATATAGAAGATAGATGGTCATTTGAAAAAGATCAAGGAAAAACACACTGAAAACCAGAGAGCCTCCAGCTTTGTTCAAATTATGATCACTATCTGGCCCAGTAAGGCCTCAGAGACAAAGTGCATGGATAAAGCCATGCTCTGCAGTGTCCTTTCTCTTCAGAAGGGCTGCCCCAGTGCAAAAATCTGTTCCTGCATTAGATGTCATTAGACATCAACACAGCTGTATGAAAACTCCTCTTACACAACACAGGGACATGCACATGGGGTGTTCACCCATTAAAATACTGATATTGGTGGTGCCAGATAGAGGGAAAATAAGCATCTAATATGCCCTGGCTTCTCCTGGACAGGGGCTTAGCCCCCTGATCTGCTCCCAGCTGCCCTTCCTGCCTGGACTGGAGCAGGTGCTGCGTGCAAGGTGCTGCATGGATGGTCACCATGGGGCAGGGGTCTTATCCTGAAAAGGATGGCCAGCATGGGAGAGGAAGAAGCAGTGTGTGCTCTGCACTGCTTGTCACCTGGAGCTCATTAAACACACCTCTTATTGTTTCTTTTTTTTTTTTGCAGGAGAATTGCTTGTTTGTGGGAACTGAAGATGAAGGCTATCCATCAGTCTTACTCTTAGAGAGCACTTCAGGCCCTTTTATGTTCTGCAAGCAGAAGATGGAGTGATGGAAATATGTCTGCAAATATTCCCTGTCCTCTCAAGAAAACATATCCCAAGACAAAATGTTGTAAAAAATCAACCATGCTATTTTGATAAATTTCTATCTAAAGATATATAAAGCAATATAAACCTCATCCCATTGTAAACAGCAGAGAATGCAATTTTTAGAAAGACACTAACAGAAAATATGTACATTTGTCCTTACAAATGTAAGTTAAATTCCAAGGGCTCCTTTTGAGACTACTTTCAATTCTGAATTTTGCAAATTCTGTTAATACCTTCAGTGCCTCATTAGCATATCTTGTATGCACTTTAAATTATACAGAAGCTGCTATCAAAAACCTGCTAAGGGAGATTCTGGAGAACCCTGACACACAAAAAAATATGCTCAATATCTACATTTTAACATTTGTCAGAGCCTACATAGATCAAAGATATACTCTGGAACAGCATGATTATAAGCCTGCACAAGAGAAAAATAGGAACCAAATGAAAGGGCAGGACCCTGAGCATTTGCATATCTGTAGAGTAAATACACTCATAAAGGAAAACTCTTTGGGAGGTACTAATGATCTGTACACTACAGGAGCATGAGAAGACCTGGGACAAAAGACTGGCCCTGGAATCCTAAAATTACAGCAATAAAATTGCCAGTTCTCTTCCTCAAATTTCTACTGCTTTTCATCTCGTTCCTCATAAGAGCAAAATTCTCTATTCATTATAATATTTAAATGAAGAAGCCTCAAACATAGATAAGCAAATACTTCATTCATAAAAAATTCTTACAAGTGCAAAATCTGTAACAGGAAACTTTGAAATACAATACATTTCTGTAATACCTTTAGAAAACATTGTGTGTACAAACAGGCTTCTTTCAGAACATCTGAGCAAAAATAGAGCTGATTTTGATAGGGTTGAAAACGTTTACTTGCTGTTTCTCTTTGCATTTTCAAAATGCAGGAGGAGTTAAGTTTCCAGCCAGAGGAGGTGTTGAAAATAATGTCAAAGTAAAAAACTCATGAAAGAAGGTGAATTCTTTTTTGCAACAGATTCATAAAGTAAGCTTTCAGTCTTGGAGCAATGCATCTTCAGGAGTTTAATTCAATGACCATGTTACTTGGCTCAGTTGCTGATTGCCAATTTTGCTGATTATTTCTTGATCTGAATAACTCCCTTCAGGGAAAAAAAAAAAAAAAAAAAAAGAGGTAGCAGATTCATTTATCTGCCCTGAATCTACAAAACAATTGACTGATTTCAATCCCCTCATTTGAATTTCCAAATACAGAAAAGCCTCTAAATGCCAATATATTCCTTTCCACACTCATATGTCAGAATATGCCAGAAAAGTTCGCTAACATTTTTCATTCCCATGAAGTGAAGAGTTTTACAGGTTGTGAACAAAGATCATTTTGTCAGCTCATAAAATAGTTTTATGTGAGGAAACACAGCAGCAATTCTCTTCTATTTCAGAATTAAGGAGTGGGAATCTTAATTAGACATAGGGATAATATCAGCTAGTTACACAGAACAGAATAAAATGCATAAAGGGTATAAAATCTCATGCTTCAGGACATTAGTCAAGCAGTAATGGATGGGTTAGCACAGAAATACCCCTGGGGAGAAGGCAATTTTTTCATTTCCCCCTTCATTTATCACCTTTGAAAGCTAACTCATCTGAACAGGTGTAAATTAGTCCAGTGGGTCTAATGAGACATATGAAAAAGAGAATGGGAGTTACAGTGAAGATCACTAGTTTGGAAATGAAGCTTCGTGAGAAGAAATAGCTGAATAATGCATTAGCTTGCCTGATAGCCACCCCTGCTACTCTTAGCCCTGCTCCTCGGCCCACATTTCGTCACTGATTACCGAGGTGAAGCAATTAGGCATGTCGATTCTCAACTACCCATAACCTATTGCTGGCTCCCCAGCAGGGATGAGCCTATTATGTACATATGAATGCAGCAGCTTTCCCATTTGTACGGACCAGTACGTTTTTAGGATCAATTTAGCTCACCGTTCTAATGTGCAAAGGAGATGTAATGTGTCTTCTTACTAAACCAAACAATATCTTTCGGTGAATTTTTTGTCTTCATCCCAGCATGTGCTCTTTCACTGGAGGAAACACGATGTGTTCTATGAGTTTGGTGTCAGCTACGGCGTGTCTTCAGTGATGGTTGTTTCTATGCAGAGATGGCTCTTGCTGCAACATCCTAATGACAAGGCACAGATTGTAACCTCAGTAAAACTAAACGAACTGAGCCCTACAATCCCCCACAGCAATTGATTTTGGCTACTAATTTGTGGCAAAAACTACCAGCATCCAGTCTCTCCTAGTGTTTTACAGAAAGATAGCTGTAAATCCTACAGAAAACCCCCTCTCTGCACTGAAGACAAAGCTTATGTGCATAAACCGAGCTGCCAATAAATTCAATGCAAGTTGTCCATAAGCCAGATTCTCAGCTGGTGTGGACTGGCACAGTTCCATGCATGTCAATTACCAGCAATATGATGTCTGTCTCTGCTGCTGGTAGGCCATGTGCTAATTTGCAGGAGGAGAGGACACATCACACTGGATGGCCCTTGCTGGGCTGCAGCAGAGCACAGGGAATTAACTGTTTGCATGGCTGGATGGTCATCCCGTTTCACCCAGGACTGCAGTGACTGGGGCTTTGACCCAGACTTGGTTCCCCGCTCTGCAGGAGCGGATCAAAATGTCTCCTTGGTTGCAGTTATTGACCCCACAAAGTGAATGATGTGATGAGTAGCTGCCAGCCTCTCTCGTGCCCATTGCAGTGTCATATTTAGAGTCAGGAAAAGCAGGGCTGTGGGTAGCCCTGTGGCCTGCCTGGTGCACAGACACTGCAGGCACAAATACAAACATTCTGTGAGCTCAGAACAATTATTTATCAGTTAATGCACCCAGCAGGCAGTGAAGGATAACAGGCTACTAGGCTCAGCAGGAGCACACTTGCTGCCCATGACAGAGGCACCCTGTGAGTGTCTGTTGTCCAGGCAGCCGTCAGTCAGATGGGGAAGTGTCAACTTCCTTGTTGGAAATGACTGAACTTCGACCTTCCCAAATTGCTCTCATTTCTTGGAGTTTTGTGCCATCACATGTCAGTACTTTTCTCCTGAGGACTTAATTCTCCTTCTGCCTGTGTTTTGAATTTTCCTCTTTTGCATGGCTTTGGCTTATGTTCCCTTAGAGCTTGACAGCTGCTCTTTTCATTCGAGCTAAGCTGAAATCAGAGAGCTTGGTTTCAAAATTCAAGCTGTGGGTCACAGGCAGATAAAACCCTGGGCTGCATGCTCCATTGCCATCTCCAGCAGTGCAGTCCCACTCCTCCTTTCACACTTTTACTGGCCCGTCAGCAGTGGTGCAGCAAACCTGGAGACAGGATCGGATCCAGGAACAAGGAATTATTTTTTTCTTCCACATGGATGTAGCTTGCAGATAGGCTATATTCCTGGCTTCACAAGGGTTAGCAGCAGCACTAAGAAGGGAAACAGAACAGCCACCCAAGGAAAAGGTGGGAGGATAGTAATCTTGTAGTTTTAATCAGAAAGGTGGTCTGACTCTACCAATTATGACAGTACAATTTGAGAACAAGCCACTCAAAAAGCCTTGTAGCAATTTAAGGAACTATCCATAGGAGATGTGAGTCTTCCTTCCCCTGGGCAAAGTAGGGAAATGAACTCCAGTCTTCCAGTACTGAAACAGCTCACTTGTTATTGAAGGACTGATTAAAAAGGACACATTTCACTTCCTTCCTGTATTTTGTGGAAAGACTTTAAACAAAGTCCTCTAGAGACATTGGTATCATTTTCCCTGAAGATTTCCAAAATTACAATAATTCTTAATTTACAAATCAAATTTAATGTTTCCAGTGTTGTGTTGTTGTTTTTTTTTTTTATTTAGACAAGTTAAAAAATAGAAAAAAATTGCATGTTGGAAAAAAACTTTCTCTTCCATTTAGCATACAAATCAAGAAAACAATTATTCATGGAGTCCTATCCTGCTGTGCTGCTCCAATATGTATTTTATAGAAACCATTTCCTACAGTTCATGCTGTTCTCTGTTTTCACTGTGATGTGTCCCAAAGGATAATCTTAAGGAATTACTTGACCTTTAGTGTCCCTGAGATTTTCAGAAAGAATCTGCTGGAGATGCTTACTGAAACAGAAGGTGGAAAACTAACTGAAGACAGCTTCTACGGGTTTTTATTTCAGAGACCGAGTTCAGGACCACCTCTCTGTAAAAAACAGTGGGACAACCTGATTTTCCATATCAGTGTCTGCTCCTAGGGGTAACAGTACGAAAAAGGAACTTTCTGATCCTTCTTTCATCTGTACTGATGCTCTGAAGAAAGATTGCATACAGACTTCATTGCTGTTTAACAGTACTAGCTTTTAAAACTTTTGCTCTTAGTTCTTCTGAAACTTTTTACTAGAAGAAAATATTACAGTATCCAAACCAATTCTTGAGAAAAGATTGAACTGACAGAGAGATTTATTTATTTGTGCTTGTTGTCACTGAAATATCTGTGTTGGTTAGACTGTAATTAAAAATTCTGTTTGACTGATGCACAAGGGAATTTTTTCAAAATTTTTCTTTGCCCTTTGAAAGAACCAGGTCCAGAGCATATAGTCCAGCAGGTGTGGACACATGATATAACACAGCTGAGATACGACAGGTGAACAAATTACCACTATGCAGCTGAGCTCCCACATCTGGACAGTTGTGCCTCCTGGCTTATTCCAATAATGAAACAGAATATATTAGAGGAAGCAAATATGTTTCCCCAATGGTGGGGGAAAGCATGAAGAGTCAATTATTAGCACCCAGCTGCTGGGCATTGATTTCTTATGCCACAATGATTTGATCATTCTTGATTGCATGTCAAAAAGGTACATACAGTCAGTGCTACGTGGTACCAGGTGATGGGTGGTAACTTTCTGACTTTACTGGTCTTGATTACACTTCATCATGTTTTATTCCTGATTCATTCTCAGGAATAATACTGTAATTTGTGCTCACATTGCCTAAAAGGGCTTGTGTGGGCTTTTCCAGAGCAGTTTGGAGTATTAGAAACCTAAATTCTATTGAAAAAGGGGAAGTATTTACATGTGATACAGTACTTGTCCTAATGTATACCTGCCAAATTGCATTCATCTTGCAGCTTGTCACATCAACATGTTTCAAGATGCATGACAAGATGTTTTACAACCTTAAGGTGTTTCTGTTTGTGAATTATTTTACACTGAAAGAATTTGCAATGAGTGTTTGCTCAATCTGGTTATTTTTATGTGCAACAACTCGTAAAGCTTTGTATTTCTGCAATCTTTTGGATAAAAAACTTGAAATATAATTAACAATAACAATATTAAAATTGTTTCCACTGTATATGCTTCTAATTTCTTTCTTTTCCTTCTACCATTTTTTGTAACAAAAATCTCTCACTGAGGTAGGAAACAGAAATAGGATTGTGAAGTAGCCATTTCCATTAGAATGTTTTACTTCTTGCTCTTTGTTGTAAGATGATTTTTGACTCCCTAGCAATATTTTATACAGTCATAAAGAGCTTTTGGGTAGAATTTTGGCCTTTTCTATAAATTTGACTTCACCTGATTAAACGTCTTTAGTGTAGACTTCAGCAGCTAGGGAGATTCCTAGCTTGCCTTACAAATTTTTGGGAAGAAATAAGCATTGAAACAGAATGGATTATTTCACCCTCAACTGATCATCTAAGATGGGACACCTCAAAGAAGGCATCCAGTTTGTGCTCTTGAATGCCTGAATCTTTCCACTGAGGGAGGCTGGTGATGACAGAGATTTATTCAGAGCAGGCGTCCAAAACTGAAACAAAGCGATCCGATGCTCTTGCAGGTTTTTCCCAGGGTCTTGTTGTTGAAAGGAAGTGGAAACTGTGCACACTTTGTCACTGCTGCCAGATCTCTACCACTACAAGCTTCATTCCACCTGCCTTTAGCAAACAAACATTGCTGATCATCATGATGACAAGGAATTAAACATATGTGCAGTGCCACCATCCCAGCCTCCACAGCTATAAAAATATCCTCTCAATGAGTAACAGTTGTAAGTATTCAGTTGAAATGAATTACCCACTAGAATGTTAAATAAAGGTCATCTAATACTTTATTTTGGAGGTGGGGGAGGGATTTCTAACCTCAATCACATAATAGTATTGAACGAGCTGCATTTCAATCTTGTTGGCCAATAAAACATTGATTACACAGCTGATGCCACAGTAGAAAAATTATATCTCTCTGAGAAAGCTTGTGAATATTTCACACAACAAAGTGTACTGTGCATAGAAACATTATGCAATGTGTTACACAAAACCAACATAGTATGGAGTGCATTATTTCCTAATATTCGTTTTTATGGTACTTCTAAGAGGTCTGTAAGTCATCTGTTTAGCCTGAAGAAATACCTCCTGATTGTTACAAAGCCAGCAAAAATCTGCAGCTCAGAATTCATAGGCTTTCACTAACACTCCTGAAAATTTTAGAGGCCAGCTAAATCTCGGCCCTGGTGGAACTTGTGGCAAGCTCCACAGATCCAAATTCTGGCTTCTTCTGCACATGTGTTCTTTTGACCCTGGTCTATTAACCCTTGCTAAGTCATATTTAATAGAGTTTCTGACAAACTCATGCATTACCACTTCATAAATTCATCTCTGGAAAAAAGAAAGTAATTCTGCATGTTCTTTACAGTTCTCCTATTTAGTTCATATTTGGAAAAACTGACAAATATTTTTTCCTTTTCTGGAATAGGAAGATTTTTAGAAAGTTGAACAGGCCCAGTCCCTGATAGCTCTACTCCTAAGTGCTCCTGTGATAATCCTCTCTCTATGCCCTAGCCGGCCATGTCCAAGGAAATATGGATTTCTTTTTTTTCCGAGAAGCCACATTTCAAAAACATACAAAGATATTTCTCCTAGAGGCCTTCAGCTGCTTTAGGAAAGAAATTTAATGAACTTTCTTTCTGGCTAAGGCCTTCAAAACACATCCCACCTTCCTTCCCTTTCTTGGCATTTGAATGCTGTTTAATCAGTAACAAGCACTAAACAAAATGAAAGAACCAGGAGAGGAAATGTGGGATCAAATTATCTAGTTCTTTTCATGCTTTATTCCAGAAATCATCAGTGAGAGATTGTGTGATTGGTTCCAATCTCATTTAATAGCCAGCTAAAAACATTCCTTAAAGAAGCCAGTAACATTCAGTGACTCTGAGCACAAAAGAGCATTCAGGGATTTTGTTTCTCAGTCCAAGGAAAGTGTTCAGAATCCTTTCCGATAAGACCATTCCACAGCTTTAATTTCTCATTAGAGCAGTTTTCAAGTCCAAAGTCAGATTTCCTTTCAGATGCATCTTTTGAATACAAGTTACTGTGCTGGTAAAGTGTTTGTTAATTAAAAGAACATGCGGTATAGATGTGTGTGTTCTCTTGATCCACTTTAGATAAGTGTGCTTGCCCTCTTTGGAGCACTGTGGAATGTGTTCTACCGTGTTCTTTCTCAGATGGGCACCTAATAACTTGTGTGGCTATTGGATGAACTGGTACTGAACAGTCCTCAGGCAATGGCATGTTTCTGACTTGATAACAAAATGTGGAAAATTCATATACCTTTAAAGAAAGAGAAAAATCCACTTGGAGTAATTAAAATCTCAGGTAGCATTAGATCTCAGCTCATATGTACAGTGGCATGTAGAAACACCAAGCATTGCTTACTGCTCTTATGCAAAATTTGTTGTTGCATTACATTGTGGGCTCTCTAGCAAGCTAGAGAGTTTCCCACTCCAGCTCTGAGGCTCTGCTTCAGGAGAGAAGGGGTGGGGAAGGAGTGCAATCTTCACTTTTATCTCCCTCACCCTGGGCAAGGTGAGCAGATGTTTCTGGTATGAGGTTTGACTTCAGCCTCAGAAGAGAGAATAGAGAATATGGGATTTCCAAATAAATGCTCCTGAATATTAGCTTGCTCCCTTTGCTATAGATTCACAGTGATTCCCCAATATTTTCCTTGAGAGAAAATAACAAAAAGAAAAATAAAAGAGAACTTTCTTTGAAAGCCACTGCCTTGCAGTTCCATCACACCCTTGTTCAGCCATAGCCAAGGTAAGAAACTGCCCTTGCCACACCATCTTGGGAGCCCAGAGCTGACAGCTTTCCCTGGAAAGGGTCTGCTTTCACTACCAACCCACAAGTAAAAGGCACTCAGTGAAGTGTGAGACGACAAATAGCAGGGCCCACACCAACCACCAGAAGCACATAACTGTGTTTGGAAAGGAGGAGGAGACAAGGGAGTGAGATGCCTGATAGTTTCTTGTGTAGTGTGGGAAATCTCACTTGTAACACATCAACATAAATTCTTATGCCTTTCTGCTTACATGCAGCTTTTGTGCTAAGCTCCCCATATTAATGATTTATTCCTGAACAAGTTCTTCCTCTTGGGTATCACATGGACTGAAGCAAGGTCCTCCATAGGCTTGGGAGATGTTTAGACCAATGGGTAGCAGAGAACCCTGAAGTACCCAGATGGATTAAATTTTCTAAAAATGACCTTCCTGGAAAGCTAAGTTTCTCAACCGAGTAAAAAACAGGGATTACCCAAATGTACTACCTTACACTTGACTCCCCTAAGAGGTGTAAGCAAAAGTGTGACACAAAACACTTCACTTATGATAATAAATATAAATATGTCCATGAATGCTCTTGCACCCTGAAACAAAGTCCTCTTTACCAGCAAACCATTAGATATACACATGGGCTTTTCACCCCACCTCTTTTACTCAAGTCCCAAGTACATCTATGATGTTTAACTGCCCAGGAACCATTCCCAAAAGATGGCTGGTTTCACGCCCTCTTGGTGGCTTGAGCACCTTCCTACTGTAAACGGGAACAGAGCAATATACCTCCACATCCAGCAGTTTTCACCACCATGCTTAACCTGGTGAGATACACACAGATCAAGTAGGTTAAGGTGCTAAATTAATATCTAGCAGACAACTAAAAGTATCTTCATTCTCACAATCCTGGAGTATCCGAGTACTGCTAAGGTCAAGAGCAGTGACAGGGTTCTAATGTCCCTATAAATTAATTTAGTTCTATTTGTGCAGAGTTTGAGAAGTCTGATTATTATTAGAAGTCTACTTTTGGACATTTTGACCAAACTCTGTGCGACAGTCTTTAATGTTGGCTGTATTATTCCCACAATCTCTTTAGAAAATAAAAATACCCATTTGCCAACAAAAGACAAGGCTGACATGTTTGCACTACCAGAACTTGAATGTGGCTGAAAATTTAGTCTTGTGTGGCATAGGAAGTGTATTATTTGAATCTTAACTACAAAAGTCCCAGCCAGTAGGATAATGAATTCTGAAACAAAATAGAGCAAAGGCTTTGCAATCTGTGCTATGCATCTGTTTCTTGAAATAAAAAGCAGGTCGTGGCTATTCTTTGTCACACCCAGTAGTATATAAAATGTGAAAAGGATTTTTGGCTTCTGGTCCATGGCTGTTAATAATTCTTTTTAAAATCCTCTGTTTATGCCTCATTTCCAGGTTGAATGTGGTTTTACAGGACTTGCACATGGAATTGCAGAATGGACTCAGTCTTGAAAATAACCTGTGATTAACCAAAATGAAACCCTTGCTCATTTTTAATTTGGTCTCCCATGTCTTTCTAATTATTTGGTGTAAACTATATAGTGATTCGCTAGCATGATTGGGTTACAGTGTGCTTGTCACATACAAGTCCAACAGGGCTTACAGAATTGACAGTATTTTTAAAAATTTATTTTAGTTTTAGACCTCTCCCTTTAAAAGGTAAGGTATATGTTTGTTGCCAGGAAATGAAATCCTACTTTGTCCATTAATATCTTTCTGAAGTATCCTTATTAATCATTGTTGTCACAGGAAAGTGACTGGAGGCAAAACAGAAAGTCAGCAGTGATTAAAATAAATGCTGAGAGAAATGGAGCAATTGCATGGGCACAGTACTTTTAATCTGTAATGAAGACTGATGCTTGTACCAGAAACAAAACTATCCTGGTGGTCTGGTCTTCAACTCCTCTTCAATTGATATCCCACCTGCATCCCAAAAAGCAAGCTTGACTCACCCTTCACAGAGGGAGATGGTCACTTATGATCGAGGCTGTCAGCTGGCTCTTAAGTGGTGTCATTTGGTTTTCATGGAGCTAGCTGCTCTAGGCTGGCTTAAGCCCTCAATACACATAGCAGGGGTGTCAAGGGGCAGGGGAAAGGTATGTGAAACACCTGTCTGAATACAGCAGGACACTCAGCTCTTCTGACCAGCTGGTTATGCTGTGTTTGATGCACCCCAGGATGTGGTTTGGCCTCTAGGCAGCTGGGGCACACTGTTGGCTCACACAGAGCTGCTGATGACCTGCACTCCCAGATTGCTCCCTACAGAGCTGCTCTCCAGGCACTCCTCTCCCAGTTTACACTTATACCCAGCACTACATGCTTGTTCTGGCACTTTTTCTCCCCCCATTTCAACACTGCTGTTCTTCAGCCCTGTGTCAGGGAAAAGAGGTATCACAGGGCTGGTGTTTTACAAATGCTGAATTCAACACTACTTTGCTGAAGCACAACTCCAGTGAGTTCTTCCCCCCATTTTAGGACTGCCTGAATCAGCTGAAACTGCTATTATGTCAGATTTTACCACTTGTAAAACATGGATAGTATTACCTGTTACCTTTGCTCTGCACATTGGAGCCCCCATAGGCAAAGTGTTACATAAATGTTCCACATTTACCATTTCAAATAGTAAATCAAGGGCAGGACAAGTACAACAAGCCAGAACAGGTCTTAAATCTGCAGCCATAAGCAGAGTTGTGTGTGCAAAATGTTTCAAAAGTAATATGAAAATGTGGGAATAATTCTCTGTAGTGAAGGAATAAGAGTAATTGCAGAAGCATAGGGGTGAGATGGGAATTGTGGGAATTACCACTCACACAAAATTACCTGCAACAATGTTTTGCAAGCACACAGGACATGAATATGAAAGATTAGCCAAAAGGACTGGAAAAGTGGTCCAGCAGAGCTGTAGCAAAAGTCAGAGTCTTGGTGGCTACTGTTAGAAATTGAGGTCTTTATGGTTCTGCTTCATATGGACTAAATTAATATTACTGATAGGATTCTGCGTATATTGGAGCAATTAATTTCCCCAGGAAAAAAAAATATACTGCAGCAGCTGAATCCATAGGAAAATTTCTATGAAATAAAGAATTAGGTCATTGTATATGATTTCAGACAGCCATCACACAAGTGATCTATGGGAGTACAGTGGTTCCTGGAAGTCAGGCAGTATGATATCCTTAATTTGTCTGAAGAGGTGAAACTCCATTTCCAGATGCTAGTCAAGTAAATGTTCTTCACTTCAAAACATACAGAGGAAGATTGGTAAGTGTTAAGTAGGGCAGATTGTATTTCCATAAAAAGTACACTGAGGTATATAAGAAAATATGACGTGGCCTATCTTCCTGGCTTTGAGTACGCCTTGAGTGAAAGGGGACATCAGTCTTGGACACAGCAGAACCAGTACAGCTGTATTCTGGGTTTGAAAAGCATATGCAAAAGATATTCAACTCCTGAGTACTACTCAGTACAGCTCTATCAAGAACTCCCTGAATACAGGTTAAGAACATCTGTTAATGAAAAAGCAACTCTTCCCCAAAAAAGAAGGTTTGCAGGAAAGGTTGTTTTTCTTTAGACAAGCTTCATAGGATTTCCCTGTGGTATAAGAGGAGAGGCCTCAAATACTCAGGTAATTGATGTGAAAAGTGATAAAATAAGTTACCTATTAAACCAAATAAAGACAGGTTATGTCTCACTTCATTGAAGGCATAGTTGTGACTGCAACCCCTCTGTGCTTTCCTAATGGCAGAGAAGGAGGCCACATGCTGAGGCCGTGGGCAGGGACACGGGACAACATTGTGCAGGAGCAGTACATAGCACCACAAAAAGCAGCTCCTCCTGGGCTCACGCCTGACACAGAAATTCCAGTGGTGGCCAGCACTGCTGCAGGCACTCCTGGAAGTTGCTGAGCCTCCTTAATGTCCAGTAAGGTACAAGTAAATCCAGGCTGTGCACATCTGTTGAAAGACACGTTCAGCATTGTGAAGTGACTCACAGAGTCTGAAATGTGAGAACTCGGTGCCTGGAACTGGTATTTGAAGGTCAAGAGCTGGAAGATAATTTCCCTCTACATATGAAATCGGCAAGACAATAACCTTATACAAGAATCATGTTGTTTCTCACACAGACATCAACTATAGCTCAGACAAGGAAGAAAAATAGAATTGTAAAATCATAATTTATGGAATCATAGCAAGATTTTTGTTCATAGAGCCCTTAAAGATCATCTAATTCCAGCCTCCCTACCACAGGGAGTACCACCCACTACTCACCCAGGAACAGATTCACTTCCAGCCGTTGGAGTCTAAAATATGCCCAGGATGTATATTTAGGGAGAAGTTTTCTTTTCTTGTAAAATTACTCAGAGTCATCAGGACCTATAATTCTTCAAAGCCTGGAGGTATTTGCAGTTATTAACAGTATTTTCTGTAACTCCTACATCTTGGACCTCTGAAAACCAGGAAATAACAGAAATAACCCATATATATACATTATTTACCCAAACAACTTTAATTCTGCTGACCCTGACTGAAATGATAGAAAGGAAGAAGCACCTGCCAGTAGTTTAGCTGCACCTTGTTTATGAGCTATAAGTGTCCTGAAGGGCTGAAGGAATCAAATGGAGCAATCAGGAGAGGTGTGATTGTGATGTGAAGTGCTTCAGGCATCCTCTGTGTGTGTGGAGAAAGGAAGAGCTGCAAATGTACCTCAGTAGGGGCTGTGGTGTCTCATTTCAGCAGTGTGCTGAATAGATTATGCCAGGAGTTTAGCATAATTTCTCTTTTTGTCTTGGGGATTATAATCCATTAAATGTGACATGAGTGAAATCTGTGGATTTTTATCCTTGGAAAATGGAAGAGGGGTGCTAGATGGCATTGTATATGAAAGGTGAGGGGATTACCAAATGAAAGTGAAGAACCCTAAATATTAGCAGATGTGTGGCTTTTTCAGAGCACAGAAGGTATGTTACATCAGGCATTTCCCACTCTATTCATTTCCAAGGCAGGGAGCACGCGTGTGGTAAAGGCACAGCACACCACTTAGAGATGACAGAATTATGGATGTGCTGCTCACCTGCATTTGCTTTTAGAGACTCAAGATGATTGAACTCAACATTACAGAAGCATGTGGGGCATTGTGGAAAGCCATGTGTCTAATTAACAAGTTCTGCCACTCTATTTCCAAGACACTGCTTTGCTTTCTCTGGTAGATTGGTTTTTAGCTCATCTTCCTGCTACTGATGGAAGAAGGCTGGAAGGGCAGCAGGAAATTGGGATCTGTTTCAGGAAGAAAAATTGCTTTTTAGACAAAATAGTAATCATGCACAAAATAGTTTAGCATGGACATACTACTGTGTTTAGATAGGGGACACAACTTTCTTCTGGAACATTCCTTTTGCCTGCTGTATGCATTGTAAGCAAGGCGTGAAGGATATGAATATGCCTGGAAGTGTTTCCAAAGGGTTCCTTAGCCTCCTGAAATAATCCCAAATGTAGTCTGTGTCCTCGCATGTTCTCATTTCTATTCCAAGGTGGGAACAATGAGTGGTAATTACAGGTGTGAAAATCGCCTCTCTAAATACAGATCTCTCGGCAGAATGAGAATACCCATGGTATAAATACAGATGGAGGAAGGAAGCTCAAAAAGCTTTGAACTGCTTTCTTGCTATCACTGCTACACGGCAGCACTAGCACCTGAGAGTCTGTGATGTGCATCAGGGGCACCTGTTCTCAGCTACTCAATCCAACCAGTCTCTTTTAAGCATATTTCAAGTACCTTTTTTCCCCTCTATTCCCTTTCCAGAGAGACAAGACAAAACGTACAAAAGAACAGAAGTCCTAGGATTCATAGGCATTCACAAAAGACAGAAAAGGGGAATGCAAAAGCCTCTGTTAGATTGACAGTTGCAGGCAATTCACACATTTCCAAAACCAGAGCATGCTAGACCATGCAGGAAGGTAACCTCAGGCATCCCTCTCATTCTAATTGTTATATCCCATGAGAAAGCAAAGTCCCCACATCCTACCTATGCTCTCTCATCTTACTGGGCATGGTCCCTTAGCTTAGGACCAGTAAACTCTTTCTTTTATACTTTAAGATCCTTTCTCCGTGAGTTCTTGCTTCTCTCTTTGAAAGCATTTCTATTTGTAGCTCACTTTATTTTGCAAGTGCATCATTAATTTCCTGCTGAGTTCAGATGAGTTTATTCCCCACTCTCACTATCCCCTAAAAGAATATTCAAGGTTGACAGATACACAGATGATGACAATATAGATAGCTTATGCTTATAGCAATAGAATGATTTAATTTTTCTTTTGGTTCAACACAATGAAAATGCATTAAAAAAAGAGAAAAAAGTCATCCACTGTGTTTTCAAAAAAAAAAAAAGGGCTCATTTTCAGACATTTTACATAGAAGAGAAATTAGCTGTTTTTCATGGTAAAGTGAATATTCAGTTCTTAAAAATATAGCCCAATGTCATCAACAAATTAATCTGCAGAAATACAGAGGCTACCAATTCAGTTCTTCACTTTAAAACTTTGATTTAAAGTGTGATTTAAAGGCCATTAATGTCAGCGGAAGACTTTCCACTGACTTCTAAAGGATTTTTCATCAGACCATTACAGATGTAACATTTCTGGGTCCATGGAAGAAATAGAAGTCAGACATGAAAATTAAATCACTTAACTGTGGATTGTGGACAGAAGGAAAACACATTCAGCATATTAAGATGAAACATGCTTTTTCCTCTAATGCTTGGAGAAACAAGTGGAATACACTAACGTTCTAATAAATTACTTATTCAAGCACTTGTGTATGCTTAAGTGGCAGACATTAAGATATTTTCAGACAGATGACTCGATCCTGTCATTTGGCACCTAGTTGCCACAGTCTTCTGCTTAATTCTAGTCACACCTCTCCTTCTTTGATAGAGTTCTTGTTGTAAAGTCACCTTGTGGTTCTCACACAGCCTGATCCATTTTTTACTTTACAGCTAGCCTGATCTGCCTTCTGTGTCACTACACAACAACTCCACCAGAAATACGTGCTTGGAGTCAGTGGATAAACTGTGGGGTATTTGTAAGGCAGTCTTTGTAAGGATGAGAAACAACAGGGCAAGAACAACTGCTGGAGGATTAAATGTAATGGCCACCCAGCTACAGTTTTTCTATGCATCATCAGCTCAGCTTGCTGATAGGGTGACAATATTAAGAGGAATGAAAATTAGTACATCTGCCTCTGGTTTTATTAAAATTGAAAGCATGCAGATGAAAAATACTGTACCCTAGCCATCAGATTTTCCTCCATTTTCAGAAAGATACCACAGTTCTCTTGGGGGTAATGGGGTTGTCAAAGACACTGCAGTTGGTCAACTAGTACAGTTGTCATTTCCTACCTGACCACAGGTGCTGGGAAGTTTTTACACCTCTTGTGCCATCTGCTAGCCAACACAATGCTAGCTAATGTTCTTTCATGTAAATTGCTAAAATAGCAAAATAACAGCTCTTGCTGATCTGTAATTTTAAAGAGAGAGAAAAAAAGTCAGCCAGAGAGATAAGGAGGGAGAAGAAGAACTGACCCAGAAAAAAATTCCTCATCTTCTCCCACCCTGCTATAATTCTCTGGCAAGTTTGTCTAATAGAAGGTGAAAGTTTCAAATGATGCCATGACTGCTGGATCTCTACCTTTCATGAAAACAAAAGAAACACCAAGATTTTGTTGAAAAGATCAGAATACAAAGAAATGCTCATCATTGCAATTACTCTGAAAAGTTGTGGGAGACAGATGGCATCTACGTAATTGAAAATTTCTACACATGGGTATTCAGTTCATGGGAATTGAATACCTCTCTCCATTCCCTACTAGAAAAAATTAATCCTGTTCAGTGTACAGAAGACTGAAAGGAGATATATGAGCCTTCAAAAATGTAAAAAGAAAGCGATAAATTGTTTTTCATGTTTTCTGGGAGTAGACACAAAAATGATAGGATTATGTCAATACAATACAGAATCATTCTAAACCCACAGAATTTCACAAATATTATTCATGAAAACAGATTGCCTAGAGAGTGATGAACTTTCTGACTGAGGAAACAGAAGAGGAAGGTTATCATAGGTAAAGAAGGATAATAATTGAGGCAGCCGAGTGATGTTCCGTAGAATTCTGCAGTTTTGAGATTCACCAACCACCCTTAGCCATCAGTTGTGAGCTATTCTAGGTTCAAATCTTTTTGAATGCCTATTACCTCCTTAAGACTTACTAAGATACACAAGGCATTATCATGAGATAGAAGATCTTTACTCCCACCAGTGGCATCCCAATTAGCTCACTGCCATCTTTAATGAGAAAGGTCTCCTGGTGATGGGCCTGGTCCTGAATGAATGACCAAACATAGCATTTATGGTCATAGTAGACTGTCCCTTCACCAGAAGGCTCTAAATCAGGAAGGACCATCAAGCTTAAACAGATTATTTAACATGGAAAAATACAGTTATTGTCCTGTCTGTGATGGAGGTCAGGCTAAAGTAATATTACTTGTGGTTTCCAGTGAGTAATGTCTGCACCAGCACTTGATGGCTTGGGGATGAGCAGAAATGGAGACTCCTGAAGGGCAGAAAACTATATATGCCTGTTGCAGAGTTCAGCAATAGTGTAGATGGACTTTCCTGTTCATTTCTCTTCTCTTGACCAATAAATAAGCAAGCTTGAGCAATTAAACCATGAGGGGGAAAACTTGCTGACTAATGAACTGGATTTTTTCTCATTCCTGACCTTGCTGGGCCATTCCACCAGTTTAGAGGATCATTAATCAACAAATCTCTTTCATTTTATCTTTGCCTGGAAAATGAAAAGGTTCACACTTTGTATTTGTGTCATGCACATACAGTTTATAATGTCATATTCCATGAATAAATGTACACTTTAAAAAGTGGTTTACCAGTTGTTGTTGACCTTGGTCAACAGACTGTCTGTATACCATGGCTTCTCAGTTCTCACTACCACTCCTCTTTTTGTATTCTGCTCTGTTACTTTTACACAGTATTTACTATTAACAATAAATTTACCCTTTTAAAATATTCTTTCATATATAATGTGACTGCTAAGACTGAAAATATTTTACTTTGAGACTCCTTCTGTTATTAGGAGATGAATACCTTATTTTTTTCCTCATTCCTCCTTCTGAAGAGGAACAATAGAAACCAATGTAACAACTAGCAAGCATATATTAGTCTCTTGGCTTTATTTCTGAAGCATCTCTATTAGAGCCCACTTAATTAGATGCATAAATCCTGTAAATGATGTCAATGTTCATAATTAAATGAGACAATTGTGAAATCAGTTGCAGCACAAAATGTAGATAAATGTGGGAAGGAACAATAAGGGATTGCTTTATTATAAATCTGCATGACTAACACTACCATAGTGATGTAGCAGAGAACCTATAACATCTGCTTCATACATATGAAAATTCAATTAAATTATCAGCCATGAATTACTGTAGCACAAATACCAACAATAAAAACTTTGACCTAATTATTTTAAGATTTTTCAGAAGGAAAAGGTCACATTTCAGTACAATGAAGTTGGTAGATTCATTTTTGTGATACTTAAAACCTAATCATGTAAAGTCTTTTAAAAATATATATTATCTTCTTTCACCAATGGAAAGAATACAAAAAGAATAAAGGGACAGATTTAAAATTTACTGCTGCTCAAAATAAAGTCAAATAACATAAAAATGAAAATATAACATAAATGTAAATTGTTGTAGCAATTGAAGCTCTATTCATTAGGATATTTTTATATCAAATCAAAGTCCATATCTGAACTCAAGGCGAATATTATTGTTTCTTTAAAATAAATGTCTATTTTTCTGAAATCAGCTGGATGGTACTGTCATTCCAATAGTTTGGTGGAAGAGGAGTTAAGGGGGCAAAAATGGTCAGGGCAGAAGAATTTCAAATGTTTTCACCCTCCACATGTTAAAACTTAAAGGACTGACAGCAATTTTGACTTTGCCTGTAATATACATAAATGCACTTTCATTAGTATATTCACACATATGTTAATACCCAGAGATATATATGTACATATACTTGTATGCATATATATACAAAATTATATCACTCTCCTTTTTCTCCCTTTTGGCCAAGTTTAGACTACACTGACTTCTAGTCAGCCTGTCATCCTTAGAGAATATACACCAGACAGATACTATCCCATCAAATCAGAAGAAAATTTTAATATTTATTCCCAAATAAATCTTGGTGACAGATGGACTGTTCTTTACAGGAATAATAATTAGGAGTTAGGTCCTCCAGCTGGATTTGGCAGCCCTGTTCCGAAAGCAATCCTCAAAGTCTTAGGGCAGATGCTCAAGTCCACCACCACGAAGTCCCAGCTGACAGACTGGCTCCTTCAGAGCACTTGGAGTGCTCTGCAGTTCAGTGCTTCAGAAAGACCCTGCTGCTGATGTCACATCCACTTTTGTGAGAAACACGAGAGCTGAGCCCAGGGCACAGCCAATGCTCCATGCCCACATTCTCGACCTTGGCAGTACCAGATAGCAGCATCTTCTGCTGGTTTTTATAGGCTGCCAAAGCCACTGTCATTGCTTAACAAAGAACAATACCAATGGGGCATATCCAAAGCATCTACTTAGCATTGCTGAATGGCAAAGAGGTAGATTGAGGGGTCACAGTAAAAGGATTTATCCCTGAAGGTCTTCAACTAAACCACCTAAGCAGAGACCTTCCTTCTGCACTAAATGAACAGTTCAGCATGGCTTTGATCCTTGCATGGGCACACAGAAGAGTATAAAATCATTCTTCTCTTCCTATTCCAAATACCAGTTAAAAGCCTAGGGACAAGGGCTATCACAGGCCTAATAGACAGTGGGTAGTACACTTGCTTGGACTTGGAAGTTGTTGCAGAACTCAAAGCAAGCCTGACAAGAACATAGCTGCTGAACCATACTGCTATTTGGCCTTGGAGAAAGCAGCTCACTGTCCTGACTTTTCCCCAAAGTGGTTTTCTGAAAAAGGTCAGCTCACCCAAACTCACAAATGCTGCAGAATTTCTATTCACTCAGACTTATACACCCAAGCCTCTAAAGAGAAAGCCCTTTAGATACAGAGGGTTCAGCCCAGAGGAAATCTTTGGGTCTGAAGGCAATGGAGCTTTAAGAAAGGCAATGCAAATCTCTGCAACAAATTTGCTTAAAGAAACCCACAGATAACTCCAAAGCCTGCATCCAGCAAGAAGAGCTGAGTAGAAGAGCATTTGGAATGTACGAGAAGGTGATGCCACTCATTTGTAACTCAAAGCTAGCCGGCCACAAGCCAGCTCTGGCTCAGGTGCTCTCTAATCAACTGTGAGTTCATGGCTTCCACATCAGAAATGGATGGGGTCCAGATGGCTCAAGGCACAGGTGGGAAGACACCGACAGATGTGCCCTCAAACCTGATCAATCTTCCATCAAGTTGTAGTCCAGCATTTGCTCCTACACAATTCCCTCTGGGACTGTGCATCAAGGCTGGTAGCTCACAGGTTTCACAGCCTGTTTAGAGCCAGCTGTACTGGATGCATAAAGCACTAGGAGACAAACCATGGTGTTGTAAAACAGCAGGAGCCATATTTCCCTTACCTTAAAAAGGCGTATTTTGCTTCTGAAACTTGATTTTGGGCCTTGTCATTGCATATAATCCACAGCAGCCCTTTTTTGTCTCATGTGATCCAGAGCACTACGTGTTGGTGTTGTAATGCTCAGTCACTGAGAATACACCTGTGCTGCCTGGGCATTCCTTTACCATAGAAAAACAGATTACCTAATATTAAAAAATAAAAAGAGAGAAAAAGAAGGAAAACAAATGTAATGAGCCAATCATCATGTAATTCTGCCCTGAGGCTGGGATGGGAGAAAATGAGCTATTCCTGACAGACATCACATAAAGCACCACCTGCAGATGGTGGTGACCCTCTGAAGGGTTCAGGACACCTGCACAAGGCACCTGCATGAACTAAACTGAGTTTTGCCTTCTCCACACACACACACACACACACACACACACACACACACACACACACACACACACACCTGCTGGGCTGTGAGGCTCATATCCTAATGGATAGGTCTTCCATGGCACAGCGCCAACACATTAGCAATGTTTGGTTTAATTATCTAAGTTGCAGAGAAAAAAAGATCAAACCTGTATCATAGATTTGCTTCCAATCAGAAGGCAGACAGGGTGCCATTATCTACAGAAAGCCTATATTATCAACTGAGTTATAGGTCCTATCCTGATGGATGCCTAATATACTTGCATTATTAACTGAGATCTATACAGAGTAAATGGAGTCAGTATGGTGAGTAGAGTTTATAGTGATAAACAAAAGTAGTAATTTACTCTGTGATGAGTACTGGTCCCTATGCTTTGCCCATTGCCATTTAAGCTGTACTGAGGGCATTAAAAGTTAGGTGAGACAAACCCACACCCTGCACTTCACAACAAGTTGCCATAGCCTGTGCACATCCATTTCTTTAGCTGCATTGATGTTTTATGTGTCTATACTAGCAGCTGATTTCAGCAGAAATCATCTTTTTTTTCTTTTTTTTTTTAGCAGACTTAATAGCACAGAATCATAGAATGCTTTGAGTTGGAAAAGGGGCATTAAAGACAATCTAGTTCCAATCCCTCTGACATGGACAGAGACACCTTCTACTAGAAAACCCTGCTCAAAGCCCCATCCAACATGCCTTGAACACTTCCAGGAATGGGACACTCATGGATTCTCTGCACAACTTGTGCCAGTGTGTCACCTCACACACAGTAAAGGATTTCTTCCTAATACCTAATATAAACTTATTCTCTTACCACTGAAAGCCACTCCCTCTTGTCCTAGCTCAACAGGCCCTTGTGAAAAGTTCCTCTCCAGCTTTCTTGTAGCTCCCTATAGGTACTGGAAGGTACTCTAAGGTCTTGCTAGAGCCTTCTCCCGACTAAACAACCCCAACCCTTCCAAGTTCCAGGATGGGACCAACCAAGTCTGTTTTCATAGCAGAGGTGCTCCAGATCATTCATTATATTTGTGACTTCTTCTGGACTGACTCCAACTAGTCCAAGTCTTTCTTATTTTGGGGGTCACAGAGCCTACAGTATTTCAGGCAGAGTCTCACAAGAATTCTCTCAGGGGCAGAGGAGAGGGGCAGAATCCCCTCCCTGGCCCTGCTGCCCACGCTGCTTTGGATGCAGCCCAGGACATGGTTGGTTTTCTGGGTTGCCAGAGCACATTGTGGGTCATGCTGAATTTCTTACTAACCAGCAGCCCTAAGTCTTTCTCTCCATGCTAGTCTTGATTAATTCTCTGCCCAGCCTGTATTTGTACTTGGGATTGTCCCAACCCAGGTGCAGAACCTTGCACTTCACCTTGGTGAATTTTCATGAGATTTGCATAGGCCTGCCTCTCAAGCCTATCCAGGTTTTTCTGGATGGCATCCCCTCCCTCCAGAGTGTTGACTTCACCACACATGTCAGATTAGAAAAATTCTTCTCTGAGGAATATAAGTGGACCTGGGATCAGTATTGATTTTTAGCAGCCTTTGCTTGTTCACATTTTCTTTTACCTGAAATTACACGTGATGGTAATTGTTAACACATGTAGCAATGCACTCCTGTCACTCTCCCATCACTCCATCTCACAGCCCTGCTGAGACTTGTTTTCACTTTTTTCATTTTTAATTCACTGAAACCAGGAAATCCCTAAACCCTCTACCGTGACTAGGAGCAAGTGCCCTAGATCTGACTGACATACTGGTGAGATTCCTCTGACTGAGAGCAAGCCTCCACCTGCGGCATCTACGGATGAACCTGTCACCTTCCTCTGGGCAGGGAGTAAAAAATGCAATTCAGTGAGTTCTCATCATATTGTTTTCCCCCCCAGTTTTGAATGCTTCAGCGTGGCATGAATTTTAACAGGCCTTAGAAAAATATTTCAATTTTAAAAACCAAAAAAAACCCAAAACCAAAACCAGAACAACAACAACAAAAAAAAACCACCAAAAAACAACAACAAAACAAAACAAAACACAAAAAAAACCCCCAAAAAAATCCAACCTAGATCATCCTTGTATTCAATGTTTTTTACTTCAGTAGTAGGTTAACAAGACCAGACAGGAGAACTAAGACACACAACCCAAGGACATTAATTTTTGTGCCAGGTGGACTTTAGATCCACATCAATTGTAATCAAAAATTAAGGTTTTAATTAGCATTTTCCCTTTCCCAATAAATATTTAAATAATCCTAGCAGTAAAGTATTAGATATGTTGAGATTCAGAGCTAGTCAGAGTCCTTTGTGTTTTCGCTTTGCTTAGGTCTGGCTTCTCAATTTGATTACACTGCTGTAAATCATGAATCATGACCTGGTCAATAATGTTACACAGAAGCAGGGCAGTCAAGAAAAATGTTGGAACATCTGCAGGAGTTATATGAGCCTCCAGTCTCAAAGCTACAAGGTCCCATGTGCCCTGAACATCCTGAATTTCACTGGGTGTTGCAAGTATTTTTATGGTCTCAGAGTGTTTGATTTTAATGGGTGCATTTTTTGGCTAGTGAATAATCCTAGATTATTACAGAAGAATGTAAAGCAGCATGGCAGTTTAAGAATTAGCATCCAGTCAGATAGCAGAAGTTGAAATATACATAAAACCCAAGATATGGTGTTGTCACTGTATTCTAGGGATGTATCTCAGGATTAATTTCACACTTTTCAGCTTGTTTTTTTTTAATATTCATTCTTTGGCAACAGGGTTGATTTAGGAAAGAGACATTTAATTACTTAGGATTCCAAAGCTATCTCTCTCTGGCTCACTAATATCTTCTTCAGCCAGGCCTTACCTGTCCTATTATTTTTTGTCCATCTGGCAGCAGTCTCAAGGGAAGCACCCCAGTTCTTGGATGGTCTTTGAACAGCAACAGACATGGTGGCAGCACAGCTGAATAGCTCCCTCAACTCATGCCCTATGGCTATAGTTTCAGCTTTTCTGTCTCCCTGAAACTTCAGATGCACCTTTTTTTACAAAATATTTTAAAATGTCTGTGAGGTTAAGAGTAGAAATTAAGTTCAATAGCCAAGGAGTGCAAGCCTTCCTGATCTTAGGGTATACTGCAGCTATCAGTCCCTCTAAAAGCGCTTCATATCACACTCTCCAGACTCTTCTCTGGCTGGTTTTTCACTTAAGAATCTGATTTGCCTGGAAAAAATGACTCGCTGGCCAGTGTATCGATAATGTGTCAAACTATGCTGAAGAGTAACTACTCTGCATCTTTAGAAATACCCACATGCATTTCTATATTGGCATCCAAAAGGCCTCATCTAATGTAGTGGGAAAGTGAAGAAAATGAGCCTTACCTTTAGAATTTGTCATCCCAGAACAAAAAAAAAGAGACAAGTGGATCCAGTCAGGAAAGCACAAAGAGCTTCTGTTTGTTTGCATACAGTTCCATTTCAACTAGCAAACTGAACAATGAAACAGTTAAATAGTCTGGATTAAGCATTTATCTTAGAGTGTTTGCCTTTTTACACATAAATTAAATTTTCTCATTTAATCTCTGCTTTTCTTCTAATTATCTCTCTCTGCACACACTGTTGGCTCACAACTAGCATATCTCTTAAAGCAAGATGATTAAGAAGTATCTGTTGTTGTTGGGCTTTCTTTTTTTTTTATTTAATTTCTTTCCCCTGGAGATGATAATACTATTTGTTTGCTATGCAGAAGTGGTTATAACAATACATAAAAGGCTAGAAAAGAACAGTAATTTAGGCACCTTCTACCAGAACAGGACACAGCTTACATTTTTAGCATCACATTTTTACAGATTTTTTAAACAAAAATTCCTGTAGTAGTTCTACCTTGACACATATGATTCATTTTTCAGCTTAAACACTGATCTTTGGTGTGTTTGTATGGGTAATGCTTTAGAACTAACTGCAAGGACTTTATTACAAAGAAGCCCAAGTTTGCTTCCTATGCATTTTAGAAGCGTAGCTAGAAGAATGGGTAAGAAATGAGAAAATTCTAGCCAATGAGGTAGTAACATGCTTCTAGATGCTACATGGCTAACAAAAATAAAAAAATAACCACAGGGGTGGACCCTAAAATTTCTTCATTTCAATTGCATAAAAGGTAAATACAAATCTTTGCTCCTCTAATGAAAGACTGTCTCCAGCCCTAGACTGAGCTTTGAAAAGCCTTCCTGAAGCACTTCCTTTTATATATGGAAGCACACGTACAGGTGTATACATATATTTAATAGCAATGTATAGAAATGGCAGTACAAAGCATTTGTCTCACTGCCTTGCACTAGGAAGGATTAGATCTACCCACACATTGCAGATGTACTGCTGTGTATGGATTAAGCATTCCCTTTGCTGTTGGTGTTAAGTTTTATGTGATCATGTCCTCTAGGAAAGAGACAGCCTTTAAATCCTCAAGTGGACAAGGCTGCAGGTTGATAGACAGCTACATCCACCCATGCATGCTCTCAAAACCATATTCACTTTTCTGCAAGATTCTGTACCTCTAAAATATGTTATTTGGGACATGGTCCAAATGTTACTTAAATCCCACTAGGCTTGGGGTATCAACCACCTCCTTAGGAAGCCTGTCCCAAAATATAATAATAAAATTGTGTTAAATCATGCTAATAAGGTTTAATTTTTGGTCAGGCTTCTTGGACTAGATGTCCAGTTTAGGTCCCTCCAAACTGAAATATTCTATTATATTCTGTTTTGTTCTGTTCTGTTTCATTCTTTTGCATCCTATATACTCAGTGAATTTTCCCCTCAGTTCTGAATACACAGCAGAAACACCAGGAGGCACTGAAGAAAACTAAATAGGCTATTAGCTACTGTCTATATCACTGTGAAATTTCATCCTGAATTTTTTTTCTTTTCAAAAATACAGCTTTCAGTTGACTTTCCTTCATATGCATCCCAAACTAGTGCTTCTCACTTGCATTTGTGTTCCAATCTTACAGCTCATCAGAGTATTTTGCTATCATTTGGCTTAAAGCATCTCCAGCCTTGCCAATTAATTGAAGAAGAACCATTATGAGACAAATATATCATCTGCATTTTAACTGCGTGAATGGAAGGTTACTGAAGTAATCACTGGCAACATCTAAGCCATTAATAAAATATGGTCTGGGAATACCAAATTACAAATTTCTGTACCTAGTTCCCAAATAAATTTGCTCTTGAAGGTAGTTCTAGCACTCATGATGACATAGATGAATGACACTGATTAAAAAGAAGTGAAGAAAAGATTATCACTTCAGCATAGAAACCACTGGTGTCATTATCAGTGTCATCCATATAAAAAATGTTAAATTTTTCAGTGGCTTCATTGCCTTGCTGTGAAATTGCAGGTGTCACTGTATACTGGCAATTAAGCACAAGACAAAAATTTAACTAACATGGGTTAGACCACAAACAAAAGTCCACAAAGACTCCACTATCAGAAAAAGATATTATAGTCCTGTGGCTTTAAATTGGGCTCTTTGTGGGCTTCCTCTTGTGAGTGAAATATTTTATTATTTTTGCTGGTGATGAGATGTTCCTTACAACAGGAACAGACATCACTTTGAAGGAGCCAATATCTCATTAATGAATAAAGTTGTAAATTATCAAGTGCACTTAATGTTGTTATCACAACCCAAGGGCATTAATAAGCTTCCTAGAGAGGGAATGAGTAGGACACAAGGCTCAGAAGTATTGTGTGTCTCTCTCTCTCCACTACATATTTTCAGGGAAAGAGTAGATGTGCCTCTTTCCTTCTGTCTACTTGTCTTTCCTCTTCCACTCTCTCAGTCTTCTTGTCAATTTAAAATTTAAACTCATTGCAAAAAGACTGGCTCTCACTGTGTGATTTCTACAGTCCCTCGCACAATTGCACCAGTGTAATGCAAATTGTGGTATTAAATATTCATACAAAAGCTTCACAGTGTGGCTGCATGAAATCAGAACAATCAGTGAACAGGCACAAGCTGAGCACCTAGGTAAGATGAAGCACCGAGATTTCTATCACAATTGCTGCTTCATTACAGAGACTGTGCTGACATAAGCTGTGTTTTCATTGTCGTGAGCCCAATTTCATAACCATGCTTTAGAGTTATGAGTTCTCATAGCAAGCCATAATGTTTTCACTTTTGGCTGTGCAATCACATACTGTTAGCTTAAGACATTTAAACTTTATAAATGGCTCTGTAATATGTGGTCTTTTCAGCTATAAAATTGTTCCTTAAAAAATAATCTGAGCCATTGGTCAATGCAGTCAATGTCACCTAACAGCAAATAAATTTTGGCAATGAATTAGAAGTTAACTACATAACTACGAGCAATTCCTTCAACTAAGAGTTAGACATATATTTTCTTTCTGCCCAATAAAAACATCACTAAAATGCTATGCAATGTTCCTTTTCCTATCTGTTGCTCTGCTTCAGAAATTATAAAGGATGTCTAATAATGAATTATTTCCAGCAGTTTGCAGGACTTTGCGCTGAGAATTTTAGCTGGAATGCCTGGATTGATGCAGCCTGTTTAGGAAAACTTGCCTTACTCAATAACTCAGATAAGAAAACTGAATACCCACACTTGAATGGTTTCCAGATACAAAAATACACTGAGTAAAATCAAATCCACACTCAATAAAAAACACTTTTTGGGTCCTTTATTGAATGATTGAGCCTGTCTCCAGCTATGCTATCTGTCTGTTTAGGTTGTAAGCTGTTCAAGGCAGCTTTTATCTCCTGTTCATCCTGAAGCATGCTTTTCCTGTAAATTATAGCTAAAGAAGCTCATTCTTACTCAATACTTCCTTAATTAAACTCAATTTTTAGAGGAAGAAAGCAAGGCTCTATGTCCATCACAATGAATTTATATGCATTATAGTCTATATAAATATATTTCTATTACAGTGGACATGAATTGAAATCTCAGAGATTTGACTTAGGGTTAATATTTTGCACTTTAAAGCTTTAGACTGCAGCTCTCCAGTGTGCTCTCTAAAGGCAGGTTTGGGGCAGTATTTCAGAAATTACCAAGAATTCTTAGACCTGAAAGACAAGCAGACAGCAGACTTAACCATATAATTACCAAATAATTCAGCATTTGCAAATTATCCTAATTTTAAGAGATCACAGCAAGCTGTTACATCTTTGTGCATCTTACCTGCTCCTGGAGCTTGATGGGAAAAGAGATCCACATGTGACACACTGCCTGTAGAACCTTGTGGGTGCCACTGTGAGATGACAAAGAACAGCAGGCCCAGTGGCACTATGTCACCACCAACATCAGACCAGGAAGGGATAAAAACCACCCAAATCCCCTCTTTGATGTCAGAATTATGCACTGAATTTTAGAGTGTTCAGAAACCTCCACTGTCAACATGAAAATAAAGTGGCACTCAGAAAAATCCTCACAACTCACCTTTCTGAGAGCTCATGAGATCTTTATCTCTCCCACTCTAATCCAGAGCAACTGAAAAAAGTGCTGGTCTCAATTTGCATGCTATGGCTTCCCCAGAGCTTCCTGGTCTGACCTTTGACCAAAGCTCTATGATACCAAAATATTCACCAGCTCCAGACTGCAGCTGTTTCACACCAAAATCCAAATTATTTACAAAATATATTTTTCTCCAAGCTGTAAATGCACAGATACATCTTTGTGAGAGAGCTCCTAGCCAGTGATAGAAGATATCATTCATTCAGATAAAAGAGATCATTCATTACTTCCACATCCAAAAAGTAAAGGGAAGGGCTGAGCAGGTCAAGGATATCACAGTGCCAGAGAGAAGAGAAATCAGAAGTTGGGTGTGGTTTCAGGCATAATCCAGTTTATCTGCTGGGCTGCATATTTGCACAATACTTTGTAGTATGTCTCATTTCCCTGCTACCTACAGAAGGAAAATCTGGGCATATGGTTTGGCCAGGAAAACTCTGAAGTGGATCCAGAGAAGTCAACGAATCTTGACACAGAGAGAGATCTGAGCTGGCTGATATCCTGATGCTATGGGCTTGGACAAAGCACTGGCAGAGCTAGGATATTTCTGCATTGATGTCTTTAGGACTTTGAACTGATGGTATAAAAAGAGTCATTGTTTTTGGTTTTTTTAAATTTATTTTACTGTCAGCAACTGTTGTTGTGGCTGCTGACTTCTGATTCAATAGCAACATGGACATATTTCTTTAATAGGAAAGGTTGTTCTTTTTGCCCTGAGAACTTTATGTTCTGACTGAGTTTATTCATGAACCATGGAAGCATCATTAACATTCACTCTGAGCAAAAGAACAGCTTTTACTGCATCCAGAATCATGGGATGTCTCACTTGATCCCATTTCTGCCCATCACATTGAGCACTCATTCCCCTTGACAGTTTACTCCCAGTAAACAAGGGAGCATGTTCTGGGAAGTACAACAATGTACCTTGGGAAAACAAACCGCTTTTAGCTGCAAGAGAAACAAAACGCAAATGTTTTTAGTGATGAAATGGAGACAGGACATTTTCAATGTGCTTCAGAGGTGTTCCTGCAAAACTGTCACTGACCTATTAAGATTTGCAGCAGTGTTTAACCATGTGGAGAAGTGTCTGTGGCAAAGCTCAGCCTTGTAAACCCCAGAGTCTGTTCTTTCACTGGAACTGTGTAACCCTTCCTTTAGATTCAAGTGTGAATTTCCCAACCTAAACACTGAAGGAAGGAAAAAAACCCAAAAACCAGCAATGACAATAACAGCACAAACCAACAAACTACAATACCCTAAGGTTTTTAAGCTTTTTTTCCCCCAGATTAACCTGCGCTTCAAAGCAACTCTTGAGGACTGCTGCTACATTTATTTTTTTTTTATGTCTTGTACAAGGCATATTTCTTTCTATTGCATTTGTACAATAAATGTTCATTGAACACACACCGGGGCAATTGGACATTATTGCAACTATCACATTTGTTAATAGTTATTGCCACCGATCTATTCCACTGCCTGTCACAAGCTTCTTTAACTGAACTGGCAATCAAAGAATAGAAAATTTAAGGGAAGAATTCTCCTTCAGAGTCAGAGCATAAGGATTATTTCCTCTCTTTCTTCCCTCTGTTTCCAAGTCTTACGTATTAATTATTAAGTCTTACATATTTTCCAAGACTTTGCATATTTATGACATTTAGCCAAAACCAACTCTCTGGATTTCCAGGTTTTCATTCTTTGTTCTGATTAAGTGAATACATTTTTATTTGGTCTATCTTTGCTCTGAAAACTGTGTTAGTTAACAACCTTTAAGATATTTCCAGCTTTATAGCAGTCTTAAATGAACCATGTCAGAGAAGCATTGTGACAGAAGAGCAACCTACAAGGTGTTCACATATATCAATATCACTGTTACTGACTATGGTGTTGCCCAAGTGCTTCTAGACTGCCTAATTTCATTCTACATATCCATAGTAACTATGAAAAAAAAAATACCCAAACCTGACACATTAAATAAAAAGCCCTAAAAATCGTGGTCAGTTAAGTCATGATGGGCCAGATCTTTAAAAATAAAGAAAATTAACAATCAAGGCATTCTCATAGAAGCATCACCATAAGTGTTCACAGGTCTTCACATCTTCAATTCACTGTGAAAACTTCCAGGCATAGTTTAATCATCACACGAAGGTCACAAAAACTAAATAGGTTGGACAAGAAATAAGAATGATGTGTGTAAGGTTTCTGGAAAATATTAACTGTAAACGTTTTTGAATGAGTATCTAAAGTAAGTGTGGTTCTTAAGATTCTTCTCTCAAATTAATAATGATTCTGCCCTGGGTTATCATTTTAATTGGGAAGGGGGGATTTAATGTAAGAAAAAACAACTTGAACCATGATGCGTTATCTGTTATTTTTGTGGTATACTAGCTGCAGTAATGAAAGGGAATGGATAAAGACATAGAAAAGCATGAAGAGTTCAATCTGATAAGCACCCTCAAAGCCTGTGGGCATTAGCTAAACTGCAGCTGAGGGGTATATCAGTTGATAATTAATTCCATTAAAAGAAGCTTCCCAGTGATATTCCCTGATTTCCACAGTTTCATGTTCTGTTCCTATGGCCTATGGAAAATCACCTGTGTTTGAAACCAGCCACCAGCATTGTGTTGGCTTCCAGCACAAGAGGCAGAGAACCCAGTGCAGTGTGGATCTTACTTACCAGCAGCTCACACACAAAAATCTGGCTTACCAAAAGGGAATTTCCTGCTGGGTCCCAAACATATTCTTAACCTCAGAATTCCATTTATAACTTCCCTCCTTTGCCCAGAATGGTGTAAGGTTGTGATGTAAAAACATGTGTCTTTTTTTTCTTTTTTTTTTCTTTTTCTCTGCTAGCTGAATGACAATTGGTTTTGCTCACTGCCAGAGATAGTAGCTCTCCCAAGGAGACAGTGCTTGCTCACCAGTCAGCTCTGTGTCAAGCATGAAGATCAGCCACCTTAACAAAAGTATTTGCAACTTGTGCTTTTCCCAGTTGCAGCTGGAAAAATTGTTATTTCAGACTCTTCCATAGCTCCTGAAGGCCACGGCTTCCACAGCTGCAAGGACCCTTCAGGATAGACCTGGAATAACTATGTTTTTAGAAGCACTCTTTCTTCTGAGTCACCAGTCTAAGATAAGGAACATGAGCATGAGCAAGTGGGAGCACTGGGTGGAGAGATCACTTGTGGAGTAAGGAAGAGAGCTTGACCGTCCCAGACAGAGCTCAGTACACTCTTCCACCAGGCACCATGCACTTGGGCAGCTAAAAACCCTCCAGCAATTTAAGGAAAGGACTGTTGGCATTAGGCACGGGAAGGCAACTATGGAACGGAATGAAGAAGGGAGAAAACACAGGGGCCCTTGTCCAGCAGTCTGTCTCTCTTCAGTGGGGAAAGAGATGCTGGTGGGAAGGGAGTCAGGTGGGGGATTTTGGTGCTTGTGGACAGTGAGCAACTGACATCCCCCAGGAAAGCACCCAGAGGAGATAGGTGTTTGGTTTGTCCTTTAGATGTGCTGTCCACTTGCCTGGGTCTCAAGCTCCCTGATAGATTGGGTTTTGAGGTATTGCTGCCAGCCCTTTGCATGAAATTTCTGTCTGTTTTATAACTCTATTTAGCACAAACTTACTTGATATGTCTTTCATATCCATAATGACAAAATAAACTGCTATAAATTTACCCAAAAGGTGACACTTGTTAGACATTCCCACTCATGCAAAAAATCTGCTTTTTGTTGTAGCTATTGGTGCAGAAGGCATTCCTAACTGCAGCTGATCCACTTTTACACACAGAAACATTTGGTTTGTTTACTCCCACAGGGGAAAAATATGAAGAATATAGAAATGGTACAACTAAAAAATGCACATTACAGAGAGGCTTCACCACCACTCCAGCAGGACACATGGCATCAGCTGAAGCCACAATGGGACCAGGTTCAGCCCTTCAGCTACTGCTGCTCCCCAGGACCAGGTGAGCATCCAGCTCATTACAGAGGTGGCCTGCAGCCACTTTAACTCTTCTGCTACTTAACCACTCCTTCCCTGGTTAAAGTAGTGACATTAGTGGGTTTATACCCCAGTATTGGATTCACTGCAGATTGACACCCCCAAAAAGGTCACCATCCTCAAATCCTACGCCTGAAAGTCAGACTGGAGACCTTCAGTGAAGCTAAGTATTTTTAAATGTTTCTTTACAACTTAAAGCTGACTGGCAAAAAATATACCCACGAATTCCCCCCCACTTTCTTCACAGCATGCTTAGCAACAGGAAACCTATGCATTTTTCCAGCCTACAAACTCCTGTCAGCTCCACTTTTCCTTTCCAGTGGGGTACCAAGCCTGGAAGCAATGCTGCTGGCAGCACTGCTGAGGAGCAGAGACACCAAATCCATCCCCAGGACAGCAGCCAGTGCAGGCTTGGCCATTTGGGGGAGCTGCACAAAGCAGATAGCTGAAGCCTGAGTCCCCAGAGCAACTCACATTTGTCATGTCAAAAAACGACAGGAAAACATTGGAACAGAGATATGAAGAGTCAGAGATAAGCTGACACCTTCCAATATCAAGACTGGGAAAACAAACCTGTGCACAAATAACTCGCCAAAGTAAACACATTTATACTGCTTGCTCTGCTTTCAGTGAACAGGCTCGTGCAGAACGTCTCACCTACACCTGCCTCAGGACCTTTTCCAAGCCTCAATCTCTGAACAGCATTATTTTTTCACCTATTAGGTGAGCAAGCCAAGTTGACAGTGATTTCTAAGGAGGAATTTTGAATCCTCTGTATATTAAATGTTTGTTTTTCTCTCTCTTTCTTGCTGTCAGTAGATTGCATATTTCATTTATGGATAAACCACCTTATCTCTCATATTACTTTATTTTGGAGCTACTTAGCATACTGATATTTGCAGTTTCAGGTAAAGTTCTGTTTAACCTTTCCTTTGACAGTTTGGCTTTCTCTGTGGTAAGCAATATGAATATTTACTCTCCTAACCCATATCTGTGATGAGCTGTGACACTAATGTATGAATTGTGAAGAAGCCAGGAGAGCTTGTCCAGCTAGTGGGAGGCCAACAGTGCCCAAATTTTTGCCATGGGATATATCTTAGCCTAAATTTCCTGCCATGAGGAGTAATATGATGGCATGTGTTTAGAGTGAGCAGTTGATGTCAGCAGGCACAACAGCTCATTTTCTTCCTGAAAGGCTTTGAATAAAATATCTTGACCTGCCCAGTTTTGGGAGACCTTAAATGGAATTCAGTAGCAGACCAGAGTCCAGATGAACCCTCTTGATGTGTCAGACACCCACCAGAGGTAATAGATGAGGTATTTAAAGCATAAAATGTTTATACGGTACTTACTTGCATGACCATGTGCAAAACTGAGTCACACTATGACAGAATTGTGTAGATGTAAGACACAGAAGTTTACAATAAGACAAGAAGGGCAATAAGGTCAATAAACCAGCTCACTATATTCTCACAGCCAGTTCCTGTAAAAGTATAGATCTCAACCCTTCATTGCCAGCACTGCAGAGTTGTTACACCCTGCTTTCCTTTCAGACAACGCTGTGGAGTGTCAGCTGGCAAACTAATATTCTCTGCTCCTTCTCAAGGAAACATACCATTGTCCTGCCAGCTAAAAAAGTGTAATCACCTACAGAAAGCTGCAATAGTCAGAGCAAAGACTGATCAAGCTGCTTACAACACAGTTCTCTAAGCCACTGACAAAAATGTTCCCCAACATTGAGCATCATGGTCAAAATCCACAGTAGTGTCTATCTGTGTATTTTCAAAGCTTCAGGTCCTTTCCCATTCTCCAGTTAAGACGCTTTCAAGAAACTGTGGAATCTACAAACTGATTTCTTTGGGTTTGAAGGCAATAAAGAAGTATTGCAAAGATATCCACAGATTAGTTTGTTTCTGATCCAGCCTCCTTCTCAGCCTGGCATATAACCAGATATTGTATATAAAACACTCAGCTGAAGGATTCTGAAATGCTAAGTCATATAATTCTACTTCTATCTAATTTCAGTAATTGTGATGAATTGTATAACTACATAGTAGCTGATATTCTAAACTAAATTGGCAGCCATCACTGAAAGAAGAGTTCAGAGGTTGAAACTTAAACAACTGTTTCCTTTTTTTTTAATGCAAAAGATGGATAATACTGAAAATACTGTCTTAGTGATCAATTTCTCTCTTGTTCCTTAGATTATCCATGAATATAAAGGGAAGTTTAGAATTAGAATTTTTCTATACCTTTTTCCTTCTTCCTATTTTTAAAGAGGCTTACAATAGGAATACATAATACTGGAAAATAGATGCATTGTGACTCAATTTTATTGACTGACTACTACTCTCTTCTCCAAGGATTCTTACTGGAACCATTGGGATCACTCCTGGGGTAAAGAGATAGTGGTGAAAGAAAAATATCAAACTCTGGCTCGTTAAAATGGAAAGAAAACATGAATATAAGTTTTATGACTTCCTGTTGTTTGAGTTTTATTATTATACTCTTAGCATAAAATTTTGAGAAGGTACTTAGGTTTTAAGATAGCTGTGGAGACTATCAAAATGACAAATGCTAACAAAAGGTAAGAAAGGGAGCTATTAAAATATAAGAGTATTGAAATCCATATCGATCAACAGGCTACTCAAAGCAGAGAATTCATGGATCATTACATATTTCAATTCAAAATCCAAGGTTGAGATGCTTAATTTTTTTTTAATAGGCTCCAAGTAATAACATATCTTTAGTCAAAGAAGCTCAGTATTGCACATTGTAGTGTAATAATGTTTGGCTTTAAAAACTTACTTCCAAATAAATTAACAAAATGTAGACACATGAAACAAGTTTAGGAAGAAATCCTTTAGAGGATCTTTTTATTTCCAATTCTGCAACAAAAGCCTCTGGAAATTAACAGATACACCTCACAAAGAGCTACATACTCTCTTTCCCTGTAATAGAACTGATAGAATGATGCAGAATATTGGAGTTTTGACTTCCTCTCCAGCACAATGACAATTAGCATTTTACATGTTGGATTGGATAGCATTTTATGTAAGATCAGATAGACAGATAGACTATTGTCTCAGAAAACATTGACCATTGTCTCTTTATGAACAGACTATACTAATATTTTGGTAAAATCTGATAATCACAGTTATTACATAGTTATTCTTGGCCATTGAGCCAATGGACTTCCAAAAGAATCTACAAAGTATAATTACTATTGGCCATGAAGTCAATGGATAAGACTTCCAAAAGTATCTACAAAATGTAGGACTGTAAGTTCTTGTGTTTTAATATCAAGTTTTGCCCTGATGGTAAGTGGCCTTGTTGCCTATTTAGGAATGCAGCTCCAAAATTCTAAATCCATCACATCTAAATCTACTTGTAGCCTTATTAGTTGGCTACAACAGTGTCTTCTGCTGTACCTCAAAATGTGCCTTTTCAAATGAAAGGAAGCTTTTGTGTTCATGGAAAATGATCTGACCTTTTGGGGACACTTTGTGTAAGAGGCACCCAAACAAGATTTCCTACTGGATGCATGACATGGGTACACTCCTCTGTAGAAACCTAATACATGCCTTGAGCTTTTCCAAATTCCTCTTTTCCAAAGTATCATTACTGGGTCTTGAAAAAAAGCAAGAATCAACACAGAATCCCAGCATACAGACAGTGAAGTCATCAAAACACAGAAAGGTTAAAAATTTAAAACTAAAGAAGTATTTAGGTGGCAAGATTTTCCAGAATGTACTGTGCAGACCTAGTGTTCTTGGATCCATCCAAGCTGAGTCAAAGCAGAAAATTAAATGTCTTCACTACCCTCCACCAGACTTCTTGCGGAGCAGAAATGAACTCTTCAGTCAGCTAAAATGTGAATTTAATCAAGTATGATCTATAAGCAAAATTTACTTGGCACCCTGGCTCCTGGCTATCTTTCTTAACACTAGCTCCAAAGCAATTGTCTTTCATAAGAAAGCTGTGAATGAAACAAACCAAAACAAAAAATTTTCTGTAATTTATAACAACTTGCAAAAAGATAGAACTTTTTTTTCAAACTCCAGAACTTTCTTTGTTTTTAATTAAGATGATACTGAGACTTTCCATGCCTACTGAGTAAAAAACAGAAAGAATATCTACAATTTACAAAAAAGCCCTCAATATCATCTAAATTTAGAGTATCACACTGTTATCTCACTCACAGAGTTTATTTCTCACCTGTTAAATTATACTTGCTGGGAATACAGCCAAGGAACAACTGCTGGCATTGTCACTCTTTGTAAGGAACAACATTACAGATATTACTTAGACAACATGGGTGGATTTCAGGCTGTTTTTAAAATTTGGATTGGAAAAATCTTGTAGAATATAGTAAAGAGCAGACAAATTAGCTAAGAAATTTATCCTCTGCTTTGTTCTTTGGAAATGGCTAAATCTAATAACTGTGAAGAATTGTTATGGATGTTTGATATCTTGCTTAAGAAAATATCTATCTAAATACATCTCCCAGAACCCCAGAGTGAGTGTTATGAACACTTCTCAAGGAGATGGGGAAGGCAGACAGGAAAAGGCTAAATATTTTGTAATACAGGATTAATTCTCCGAACATTGTGCAAACAAATAATTTAATTTAAGGCTTTCTAAATATTATATGTCTTGAAATGGTCCAGAAAGCACCTGATTCTGCTTGTGATTTAGCCTCTGTTGCTGAAATGACAGAGACAGGGACGAGCTGTGCACAGGCTGGAGGAGATGTAGGGGCAAGGGGACAGACTTGGGGTTGCACTTGGGGTTGCAGACACAGCCCACTGCAGCTGCTCTGTGATGCCACAGATCAGCTCACTGCGTTGAAGCGAGAAAAAAAATATTGTGACTAAACTTCCACTGTTTCTAATCTTCACCTTTTATGCGTTTTTTATATTTATAAATTCTTATGCCAATTATTCTTAACGATATCCTTACAAATTTTTGGTAATAACTGCCACAAAATTAAAAGATAAGAAAACAACTTAGCTTTGCTGTTTTTCAAATAAGGATCCTCTCTGTAGCTTTATCTGGCAAATGTTTGACAATTTTCAGTGTAGAGTACAACTGGGTTATGTGTGGGTTATTGTATTTCCAGAACAACTTTTCAGCTCTTGGCATGAATTAAGCCCCTCACTTTTAGACTCTGAAGACCCTGAAATCCAAAGAGTGCTCCCAATTAAGACAGGATTTTACACTACATTTAACTGTTTGTGATGAGTGCAAATGTGATGTATTGCTGCATCTGCAATGCTCACACGAATGCAAATCATGCATCTCCAAACTTCCAGTTTGAAAACACAGCTAATCTCACTGGTAACAACAGATTGATACATCCCATAGTATTTTTCTGAGAAACACGTAGTGCAAGAACCCAGTGTCATAATGCTGGGCATGAAATTAGAGGAAAAACGATAAACATTTCAAGGCAATGATTTTCAATATATCTACTCCCCCCTTGTCTACTAAGATGTAATATTAACTAGCTAATAATATTGCATTTATAAAAATAAAACTATTAATCCAGCTTTTAGGATTATATAGGTGTCTTCTTTCAGATTTCCCAAGCTGCTTATGTAAGTCTCTCAGTTGTTCAGAAATGAAAAATTTTGTAATTTTTTAATGTCTGGTGTATTTTTTATAGCTATAAATATAGTCCCACTGTGAATGGCATTGTTTCATTTTTAAATACAATCCTCAGTAATCACTAGCAAATGACTCTGCTTCAAGGCAGTTAGACACTCTAGTTAGATGTTCTGCAAAGATTGTTTGTCAAAGTTAAATACTCCAGAAGGTTGTAAACAAGATTCAGACATAACATAGATGCATTACTGTTACAAGTACCTTGACTTTGGTGGATTCTCAGACCTATTAAAGTTGCTGGGAATTTTGCCACTGATCTGTCTGAGGCCAGTATTTCAACAATTTGTTCTCTTTTAGTGTAGAACCATTGAGGATTTAAGAACACCCCCCAGTGAAAAGGAGATCTAATGTTTAAGGCACAGAGTCCCACTACAAAACCCTCATGAAAGCAATGGTACTGCATCACGTGCATCATGCTGGAATGGCTATGAAGGGTGAACATCAGCTCCCAGATTAAAAAATTCCCTTCCTGCAGCAACCCCAGCTGGGGATGGTTGAGGAGGGACTAAGATCCCTTGCAGTTACACAGCACCTCAGAATCATGGAAGTGGGAAGTCACCTCTGGAGATCAATGAGTTTATTTCCCTGGTCAAAGCAAAGTAAGTGAAAGTAGGCAGCTCAGGGCTGTGTCCAGCTGATTTTTTTTTTTTTTTTTGATAATTCAAATGGTCCAAATAACCTCTCTGGGCAATTTGGTCCAGAGTCCCAAAGTCTGGCCGCTCTCACAGTGAAAAAGCTCTTTTCTCATGTTTAAAAAGAATTTCCTGTATTTCAGGTAGGCCCATCACCTCTTGTACACACACTGGATACTGCCAAGGAAAGTCCAACTCTGTCTTTTAATCTCCTTCATCAAATACTTATAGATAAAATTCCTCAGGACTTTTTTCCTCCAGGCTGAGCAGTCCCAGCTCTTTCAGCCTTTCCCTGCATAGTCCTGATTCAAAAAACTGTTAAGCATATGCTTATCAGAGCTTTGTGTTGAAAGGTCATCATATTTCATGGCGGCATGCAGACCTGTCGAAATTCTATCCAAATTCAGAAAAAAAACAAGTCCCAATATTTAAAAATTGTCTGAAAAAGAGAAATCTATCTATTAGATAGGGTTCCCTATCTAATCTCTGCAGTTTCTCAGCAGCAAAGCAAGGAAGCCCTAAAATCTCCAGCCTCATAGCCTGTGGAGCTATGGAGTGTGCAGCAGCCAATCTGGAGAGAAGCCCTTTGGTCAGGACTGGAGACCCCCTTGTCAGCAGTTCTGCAACACTCCAATTTCCATTTCATATGTTTGAGATAATATTGTTCTATTGCATGGCTTGTTTATTTCAAAGACAAAAATACAAAATAAATAAATATCTCCCAAGAGATTTATTTAAATTAAAGCACTGCCTGTAGAACAGAACTTTAAATTAGAAAATAAAATCACATAGAGGCATAAAGTTGACATTTCAGTTTAATTAGGAAGACTCCCATACAAATACTTGTTGTTAATATCAAACCAAGTCAGACTCCAAACTGCTGATAATAATGAAATTAAAATTAGATGCACAGATGAGACACTGAGTTAAAATTTGGATTGCTCTTCACTAATTCTGATAGGCAAAATTCATCCCATTAGGGAAGATCAATAAATGGTTCATATATCACCCTGCACCACCTGAGGCCTTACTTCATGTAGGAAGGGCCCTTTTATTAAAATTCAGAAATGTGAGCTCTCTACTCTCTGAATGAGTATTACTAAGGTGGTAAGCCTGTGATAGTGCTTTACATTTCTGCATGGAAAAATTATATTCTCACTCACATAAATTATTCTGTGACCTATATATGACAAGCTTTAAAAACACTCACCAGCTACCATAAATGGAAAGTCAGAAGTGAATTTTTTCTGCACCGAGCTCATGTAGGGGAATGGATTTCCTTCACTTAAAACAATTTAATTTACACTTACTTCATACAGGAAATCCTCGTGTCATATTAACAAGTTGAAAATTATATGTATAGATGTGCCCAGCAATATGATACTTTATCACAACAAAAGGAGTAATGTTTCATTGAATGGAGTTCAATTTAAAAGACAGACTGCATCAGCAAATAGCACACTGGCATTCATCCAGCTATTTCTTTGGTGGTTCCTAGTCCAAAATATTTAGAAGATTGGGGTGTAATTGAAGAGCCCCAGAGAATACTGTTGTCAGGCATGTCCTCAGAATTCAAGCCCCTTTCTAACCAGCCCAATCAGATATTAAACCTTTGCCTAGACAGCCTATACTCCTCATATACTTCTTAGACAGGGTTTCATGCTCCCCTTGAACACCAGTCTCACAATCTTCTTGGTGCTTGGGTGTCCCCAGGGCCAGGAGAACAGCTGGGACTGGTAGGACTGCAGGTCTAATCTCACTCATCATTACCCTGGCCACAGGGCTCCATCACCACACAGAGCAAAACACACTGTGCTGGTCTAATTACTGATCAAAACCACAAATCAACAACATCAGGGAGTAGGTCATGATTCCTTCACCCAAATTTGCCCAGATCAGTGTCCATGGGCCTGTATTTCTGATTTCCAGTTTACAGCTTAACTCTGGACAAGAATCTAAATAAAAGAACAGCAGCAGAGCAGCAGAGCCACCTGGATGAAAGGGAATTTCTCCGACAGCATTTGTTGGTTTTGTTCATACAGTAAAAAAATATTTCAACTTAAACATAGTGCTCAGATGTCATTTTTTTGTGCATTTCTGCTGGCTCTCAGTGAAACACTGACTATCAGGACTGATCAAGACTCATGACCAGCCAATTTATTATATTTAATTCTTTGAAATATCATTAAAGTGCTTAAAATGGTTTCATAGGAAACATACATCAGGCATATTCAGGACTGACTTCTTTTGCAGTCAGAACAGAATTTAGTGGCAGCTGGAATTTTAAATGCAGATTTGTGGGAAATGAAGTGTCCAATTTACATAAATTCCAATATTTCAACAAGAAACAGAGCAGCAGAACTTCCTGGGGTGCCTTTTCAGAGTAATTTCCTGGTGTGAGATGTACCCCTTTAAAGAATAACTTAGCACAACCCTCAGGAAAGATGAACTTCAAACAAAACCTTGACTTATAATCACACTTCTTGTCTGGTTGCTAATAATGTTGAGATTTACTGTGTAAAAGCTAAATATGAAGATATGACCTCAAAATTCTATGTACACATAAATTCTTAAAAAAGTACATCCCTCCTGAAAACACTTGCAGTCCTCTGACGCTATGTAGCATGCAATATTTTAATTAATACAGGTTGGGCACTGCAGTTTCCTTGCATGACACTTAATAATCTGCAGTTCACCAACTGGACTAGGCCACAGACCAAATGGAAATGTGCTGGATGTATTTGGATCACCATCCTTCTTAACCACTAAGTGATCCATCCTTTTGACCTATAAAGGAAATCACATTAATTGGTAAAGGGAAAGCATCACACAACAAAATCCTGTGGAGATTCTCCACCTATATAATTTTTATGCCAAATGACCACAGGCTCCTGTACTTCTGAGAACTACTCATGTGAGAGTTCATCAGATGGACTGATGAGTGATTTTCCAGTGATTCGGTTACTATCCAAAAATACCATTAAGGTGAGTAATTGGAGCACCCAGGTTTGGGCCAACTTATCTACGTCATTTCCACTGCAGCTTTACCTATACTTCAGAGAAAAGCGGGTTCTCCTGATCTCTGGCTCATCTTCTCTTACCCAAAAACTACAAGTTCAGCAGGAGGCCAGCTAATTATCTTTGGGACCTAGATTTAAAAGACTTCAATGTTATCTTTGTCTATATCTAAATGTAACATCTTGATTTTGGTGTGACTTCACTTTAAAAATGGAAGAGGACATTCTGACCTTCAATGATATTTTGTTTCCCCATTTAACTTCTGCGTTATACATTAGGCAGGTGAATAAAGTTTAAAAAAATTGAATGCTTTATATTTTGTTATCAAAACAAATCCTTTCTGTTTTCTTTATATTAAATGTTTTCCTTGAAGCTTGGGATAGTTGGGTTTTTTTAAAAAAATTAGTTTAATGGATGTTATTTAAACAAACACATAGCTTTCATTCCATTTTGGAATGAAGCAAAATATATCAGCATTGCATAGTGGCTAAGAAAAGAGAAAATGTTGATCATACACAGCTTAACTCAGCAGTCATTCACCTCCAGACCAGAAATAACTGCTTTATTCTAAGCCAAGTTACTGGGACTGTGTGGTGGAAACTGGATGAAGCTTATTAGCTTGAGATAAGTATAGCAGAGGTCAGGTTAGATGATGAACTGGCCAGTTCTGGCCTTAACTCCAGGAAATTTTGCTGCCTGCTTGGGGACTGAGATATTGCAGTTTCCATAGCCTGTGTAAAGCAATTTGTCAAGTCTCAGGAACATGAGTAAAGCCAAGCCTCTAACAGGATTTCTAGTAGGATCATCAATTGTTCAGAGTTAAAATAGGGGAAAGGAAGAAAAGAAAAGACTCATGACATATTTCCAGGTCTGCAGGTCCTTGGATTTATGTCTTGCCCCCAACTACTGATGCAGGCCTTTCCCTGGGTATCTGAAGTATCAATCAATAACTGACTCAGTTGCCAAAGTAATTTCAGAAATACCTCTCTACTTCATTCCAGGACTTCAACATTTTGAATTTTCATCCTCAAGCAGTGTTGCAGCCTCCAGTAGTACCACCACAAAGCTGCCAGAGCCAAACCATCTGCCCAGAGCCCAAGCCAGCCACTTTCTTTCTAATCAACTTCTTGTATGTATTTGAGATTGAGCTGCAAAACACATTAATTACTTAGTCAGGCTCCAGCCTGGGCCTCATCTTTCTGCTTCCTGAGGGCTCTTCAAAGTCTCTTCAACTCCCAGACTGTAGGTTCATCCATTTCTCCAAAGTGTCTGCTGGCACATGTTGCTAAGAGCTCAACGTACAGAGCGTGTCCATCCATCCATCCATCCATCCATCCAGGTACCCAGCAGTGCTTGTGGACATTGGACCACACGTACAAGAACTGCTGCACTTCTTCTCACAGGGCCTGACCCAGTCCTGTCTTGAGACACAAGAGATCAGTTTCAGTTATGTGATGGACATGAATCTGGGCCACTCATTAAAGGAATGTGTAAGAATTTGGTCAAGATGATCCATTTTGATACATGCACTCATTTCATAGATTTGCTATGCATCACAGGATAAGAAACACCTGCCTTGAAGCCCAGGCATGTGACAGGATCAGCCTCAATTAATACTGAGCTTAAATGGTACTAGAGGAGCTTATATGTGGCACCTCCCCTCCAGAGCATTTGTCACCACAAGGCTGAGATCACTTTACCTTGCAGAGAACACTCTGGCAGATAAAACCATTCACAAATGTGGGCAGGAGAAATGGGGCTTGCCAGAGGTGTACACAGACAGGCTTGATACCTACAAAAGGCTTCTGATCTGTAAATTCCCCATGCCATGGTACATACAAGTTTACATGCCAATGATTTGTTCCTAAATAAAATCTGACAGATGTCCAAGCTGCTTTTCTAACCCAAAACTGCAGCACATTTGAGAATTCTAAGTGAACCTTGGGAGTTGTGGCTGAACATCAGGGGCTACTGATCTGTATCAGCACTAGGCAGAGACAGGAGCACCCTGCAACAAGTGAGGTGATTAATCACAGCACCATAACCTTGGCCATATGACTGATTAGATCCCATATAATGAAATGTGCTCACCCTGTTTCTGAGCTTGTCATTGAAAATCACTTTTTTCATTTTTTTATACTCAGATGAAATTGCAAGAGACTCTTTGGTGTTCCTGTGGCCCATTTTTTGAACTCTCTTTTTCCTTAGCTGCCACTGAAAGAAAAAGATTTAGGATCCTATCTCCCTCCTGCTTTTTGGCACCTTTAGATGAATATTCTCCTAATTTCTAAGTCTTAGGTGACAATGGCAATTTAAAGTCTTGAGTGAACTCTCAGCATGGAAGGAACATAAATGATTTTCTATTCCAACAGCACCATGGAATAGAACAAGGTCTTGTACTGTCATCAATTTATTTATTTATTTATTTATTTAAAAACTAATCCAAGGAAAACTCATATTTCTTTTTTCTTTTTCAAAAAGGAAGCCAAATTCACCTCTGTCTTCATCATGATTCACTGGATCTGCACCTACCAGAAATAAGATAGAAGATAGTTGCTTCCTTTGAAACTAAGACTTCTTCCCCAAAGCACATAGATGCAATTTATCTCCCTGCTAGTCCTCTGCTGTTCTGATTTCAGCATCTGAGACAGCGCTGGCAGGTGCCTGCTGTAGCCATTGGTCTCATAACTAAACACCCATGAACAGTTCTGACATCTGACTTAATAGACTCCCTACGTCAAAATCATAAAGTCATGTGCTGAAGGATGCACTGGATGGATGGATGGATGGATGGATGGATGGATGGATGGATGGATGGATGGATCTTTGGTTACAGATCAAGAGCTTGGTGGAAGTGGGGGAGAAATTGCCTCTGCCAAGGCATGTTTGACATCATCTGTTTTAGCCATCCACCTGAGAAAGAGATGAAGCACTCTCTAGAAGTTCTTGTTCCTCTTCTTTTAATAAACAAGGATTCAAGACTGACTGCTTCTTCCATTGACAATTCTATTGGAGAGGTCTAAATCCAAACTGGGGAACTTATACCCACCATACTTTTCCTCTCCCACAAATATATGGCAAAACTCAATTTATATGCTGCATCTCTGTAAAGACTAAGGCCCATTTTTTCATGCACACTAATCTCCCAGCTGTACCTCAGAGCTGAAAAATAAAAGATTATGCCCTACCTTTTGTTTGGTTGGTTTATTATATTGAAAAAATCAAACAGAAGGTGCCCTAGGTGTGATTTACACTGAATGATGCGTAGTACTTTTCTTTCTTTACTGGGTATGCCAACATTTTTGAATAAATATAGAAAATGTGAAAACTGTAACGTATGTAGGTGAGTTTAGTGCCTTTATATAGAAAAGTTAACTAGGTTTACATCAGGAAATTTATTTCTTGGCAGCTTCTTAGTTTTGAGGTAGAAAGTAAGTTGCTCATGTAACCATGTACTTTTACACATCTTTGCATGGATTAATTTCTCACTTCTTTTCTCTCTGCAGCCAGTAATTATTTTTAAATCTAAGAAAGCCATGCTCTTGGTTCTCTCTTTTTTTTTTAAAGTGATGTTAAGTGAGAATTGTCACAGACATCAGAGCTCAGTCATTAACAAAGATAAAATAGCAATCCAGACAGACTTTTTTTTAAATCTCAAACTTCTGTTTTACATCAGAACTAATTATATCAACTTAGAGCTTGGCACAATTCACCACTATAATGGAAGGGAGGTTTCAATGGAAACCTGCAACTTTATAAAGAAGCTTGGCTTTAAGTCACCCCCCAGTGAAACATCAGGAGATCAATACTGCACAGCACCCCAGTGTACTGGATTGTTGTGAACATCCTGCTGGCTACAATTCAGCTTTCCATTTAATTGTGCTCTTATTTAAAATTCTGCTGTCCCCATTGAAGAGCAAGAGAAACCCGACAGGCATTTTGTAAGGTTATGAACAATGAAAAGTCTCGATAAATGTCAGAAAAAAGATAGTAGGCCATAAATCACCACTTGATAGTATCAGATGAAATAACTTGCTCTCTCTCCCACCTCCCCAGGGCAATCAACAATGTGTATGTTAAATGCTGAATTTACCAGTGATGCAACATCCCCACTGACACTAAGATATGAGGCCATTTCAAAAGTGATGGAGAATTTTTTTTTTCATCTTAAAATTCTTTTGATTTTCCAGGGACATAAGTCTCAAGCGACAGATAAAAATAGGGCAGAGTGGTTGCAAAACTTAAAAATCCAGCCTCACAACTGATTGCATCGTATTTGCCTTTGAAAATGCTGGGAAATAGATATATTCATATCATAAGACAATTTCTTTTCCACCATCTCTTTGATAATCATGAATGGTAATGGCATGTCTGCAATATTGTCTTGTCAAATTATGGCATCCCTGGCACTCGGACTGCCTGATGTGGTCTCTCCATACCTAAATATATTCAAAGCAGTGAAGGAAGAAAATCATTCCAGCCTGAAACTGAAGGGGGAATCATTAACAAATGCTTTCAAAACAAAACAATTTTTCCTTTTGCCTCCACATTTTCTCCTTCGTTTCATTCCACAGTGGCAGGGAGGAATGCTGTCATCTGGCATTGGTAGCAACATCCCATAAAATGCAAAACCCAAAGGAAAAAAAGAATATTCTTTTTTTTTTTGATTGAAAAATAGAGTCAGATTTTCAGAGGAAGGGAGCTAAATCATGCCTGCCAAGTAGTGAATCCTTGCAGGCACATGCAGCCACAGCCACGCAGAGCACACATGTGAAGTCCTGCCAAAGCTGGGCTGAGGAACTGCCATGCTCCTCCTTATTCCTCCCTTTATTTCTCCCCACAGAGCAGAAATACAACCCTGGGGCCTCTTTCCCACTCTGTGACTTCTGGCATCCTGTGCCACAGAACACAGGATCTCGAAACAGGATGATGGCCACTAACTCCTGTCTGCAAGCTGAGAAATAAAAGGCTCCCAGAGGAGATATCTGCAAAGAGGTCTTGCAGAGGGGACAACCTTTGGGTACCCACTTACCTGCACAGTTAAACAGATAAATTTCTTGATTCACAGGAAAGAACCCACAATTTGAAGACCCACACACATGTTTGCACACTGTGGATGATTTGATGCACTTTTGGATAACATACATCTTTGCAGCCTTCTATGAAGATGAGAAAACCTGGCTCCCTCTTGTCAAAATAAAAAACCTGTGCATAAATATTGCTGTTAAGCATTTCTGCCAAGGAGAGCCCTGCACATGCCTGGGGGTGGAAGTGTGACTCAGAGAGATCCCTCAGGGAGCTCTGAGCACAGGGCACACTGGCAGCAGATGCAGCAGCTGTCAAACAGCACTGTGTGTCCATCCTCTTCCTCCTCTGCACAGGCAATAGCTGGTGGCAAAAGCCAGCCCAGAAAGCTGGAGGGGTTGGCCATACTGCAGTCCTCTGACCTGGGGACAATGGTGACCCGCAGGGCTGAAATTCTGGGGACAATTTTCAGGGAAGGGACTGTCCTGTGGGTTGAAAAAGAGCCAATGACTCCGATACTTCAAACTTTATTCAAGACTTTCATTTTTGCAGGTTTTGAAGAGCATCCAAGTAAGTTAAGGCCACAGATGGGATGAAGTGAACTTGATTTAAATTTGGATTTCACACTGCACATATGCACACACATACATGCACACAGCACAGCAGCTTCTCTGATCTGAGAGACAGGTTTGAGCTGCTCTTGAGACAGAGATCAGCCATGGCACTGCATCCCTAAGTCACCACACCCCTATGAATTATAGCCACAGATATTGGGGGGAAGGGAGAAAGGGAGAAGGAAATATCTTTACCTCTGCAAAAACAAGTTTTAATCAGCCCACAGAAAATGTCTTCTCTTTCCCATCTCTCTGCTCATTACCTATGGAAAATGAAAAGTAACACCTTCTCTCAGCTCCAGGTTTCTTCCACTGATCTTTTGCATGGCACCTTTCATATATGAGCAGACAAGGATCAAGCCATTATTTCTCACCACAGCTCTGAGAGGCTTATGGCTTCTTCCCCTTCCCACAAAAGAGAAATGTCTGAATGCTCAGGAAGTCCTTGAATTTTTCAGCAGCTTAAGTTTCTCCTTTACTCCTTTGCACTTATATCTGCAAAGAGGACCAGGAAATCCCATTAAGTTTCTGATTTGCACTTAGACTACATGTTCACATTTTTGTGGGACTTTGAAGGAGAGTTTCAAACTGGGAGAAGAGTTTCTTTTTTCTTATTTATTTATATTAGCTGCCAGGCTACATCGGGTGATGTTGTTACTTACCTGATCCTTCATGGGTGTTTAGGCATCTGTGTCTTTTAGAAGGAAAAAATAGTGCGTTTGCACCTCATCTTGAAGACCAGATATTTGGGTGATTTAAATTATTTAGATTGGGTTGTTTAAATTGTTTTCTCCATATACCTGTGTGATTTGGGGGAAGAAAAGTTGTACTTTAGTCTGCCTTGTGCCTTCTCTATGTCACAACAAAGTGGCTTAGTGCAAGAGGGCTTTAAATCAGAACAGCCAGCTTTAGCACTGGTCTTACACTGGGGTAAATGATGCTGTGAGATAGATGGGTTATAAAGCAGGACAACCTTTGTGCTTTTGTTTCATCACCTGTGAAGTTTTGTCTGATTTGGTCTTCTTTGCATTTCTAAGGTCAACTTGAGATCACCAGGAGAGGAAAAAGCAAGATACATCTATGCTTCATATAGGAAATAAAATAATAGCTCTGGCAATTTTAACTGAAGATCCCTGAACACTTTATGTAAGAATGAAGCTTCCATTTTAATGTTGGATTATATTCCTACTTACCAACTGTATTTTTATTTAAAACATCTTTCTCTGATGGTATTAAACATCATTGTCAAATATTTAAGAACCTTCCCCTCAGTGGTGAAAAAAGAGGCTGCATGTGCAATTTAAATACATATGTTAGCATGTGGAGATCACTGGTCACTCCAGATGAAGAATGCTGAATACCATGAAAGTCTTTCATTTATTGCATGTGTGGTAGTTAATAATTTCTTCTTCAACTCTGTTATTCAAAAAATATGCAGAAATTTCGTGTTATTTTTAATATGACTTCTATTTTTCCAGTTCCTGAGTGCTAAAAACAAACAAACAAAACAAAATAAAACAAAAAACTTCCAGTAACAAAACCAAACAATCCACACAAAATTTGTGAATTTGTAACACCAAAACAAATGCAGTACTTTTTATCTTTAACCTCCTTCAGCAGCAGGGTATATTGACTGTATGCAAACAGCACTAAATGAACAAGATAAGGCTGTTCATACAGGGAAAAAAACCAAACCTCCAAATCAAAGAAACATTTTAAAAATGCACGCATACATATATTAAACTTCCTTTTGCAAAAGGCACAAACAATCTGCTTATCAATTTATCTGTGGTTGTGTACTGGTTCTTCATTTGTAGCAACTGGTTCTCATTGGGATGGATATTTGGACTAGCATTCTGAAAATAAAACCATCAAATCTCCTAATCTCTGCAAATGCAGCAAAGACATAGCAACTATGTCCTTAGAACAAGGAAAGAAACCTATTACTCCTCCAAAGTAAACAAGAGAAAATGTTTCTCAACCCAGCTAAATGCTGAAACTTCTCAGCTATGTCAGTGCCCCAGTTAAAAACAAACAAAAGGGTTGCAAAAGCCATTGGAGCCTTTCAGCTTCAAGTACGTACTCAGAAAGGTTCTCCTTGTGAAGTTAATGTCTAATGAATATTGCAGGAGAACTTGCTGGTTCTGGCTCTATCAAAATCTGGCTGCATAAAGCAATAAACACACAAAAAGGAGCTACAAGTGGACCTTTTATACTCAAGCTGGAAAAAAGTTTAACTGAGAAAACACTTCAGAGGCCAGTTTTGATTCCCAAGCACTTTAATTAATGTTTATGTATGTATTTATTTATTTATTTATATGCTTATCGGGGTATATTTAAAGGAGAGGGAGAAAAAAGCTGAAGTTCTATTTTCCAGGTGCGTGGAAAGTGATATAAGGGATGACAAAAAACTGGAGCTGCATAATGTGGAATATGACAAGGGAAATAATTGAAATGAAGCATTAGAGTAACAGATGCATTGTTCAGTCCAGAGCCATATGCACACAGAGCCTTGCTAGAGGGGTAAATGTGCCCTAGAAAGAGAAACCCTGAATTTTACTACAAACCATATGTGGGGCTGGAGGAGACATGAACAGTTATGGGATAATGGGGTAAATATTGAAATTACTAACAGAAAACATATACATAATTTATAGGAAATCATATGTGCAATATATTCAATATACCACCACCATTTCTCTTGATTGTGTTAAACCTTCCTTTGAGTACTATATTCAAACACATGAAGGCCTCCCTGCCCTCACACTGCCATAATCAGATAGGTGCTTAAGCCCAGGATGAATCAAAACCTCAGCTGTCCCTCTCATGCCACCCTCCAGTGCTTTCCTCTCGTCTCTCATCTGGGAGGTCTCCACTGCTGCCTCTGAGTACAGTCCCCACATAATTACGCTCCAGGCAAGGAATTCACTGCCTGTCAGTACCTTAAGTGTGTGAAGAATATCAAGAGCCATGAGGTGCCACTTAAAACACAGTGGGAAGACAGAAGCACTGGAGAGAGTTGGTCTCACTCCGCTGACCGTATTTTGCATGCAGGTGTCCAGCAAGGAAATCAAACCCTGGACACACTTTGCATGGGTTTGTCCATCTTCCTCAACTTCCCGTGTTTCTTTAGCAGCAGAACTACTCAAAAAACTCTCTCTCTGACTTCTGATTACCATTATATATATATTTTTAAGGGGAGAAAGATTGTTTCAATAGGAGTAAAATCATCCTCTTGTATATCAGAGAAATCAGCCAAGTGCAGGCCCACGGCATGCACAGGAGGAGAGGAGATTTTGGAACTGGAAAAGCAATTAGATCCACAGTGTTTCAGGGTTTCTTTTCAATGGTTTGTTGTGGTTCTTACCACAACACAAGCATGATTTTTATGGAAAGCAGATAACACTCATAAAAATATCTGCTTCACTAAAACTTGATTTCCCGCAAAGATTTTCCTAACTGCAAATTTTCAATCAGTTCCAGACACAATCATTTGCAAATGGCATCAAAACTGTTGATTTTACTTGAAATAAACAAAGAAACAAACAAAAATCCTTTCCCTTACTGAATCATAAAATGCTTCTGGATGTTTAGATTCAGCGTTTCACAGTTAAGAACTAAACATTATCAAAAAAAAAAATCTCAAAAATCTGACAAAACCAGAAAATTACTATGATTTCTTAAATGATCAGGCTGGTAATTTTTTTAGATCTCAAAATGGTCTCGTTATTAGAAGGGGATTCTAATTAAAGGGAACCTGGACTGTCTGTAATCACAGCAGTGTGACCACAACAACAGACAGTTGCTCTTTGCTTGCATGTGCATGCACAAAACACTGCTAACAGCCCCTCAGTGCCATAGACAGTCAGAATAACCACCTCTGGCCGAAACATTTAGGTAGAAGACTTCAAACACAGGGGCTGTATTTTCATTAGCAAGGAAAGTTATGTTCATAAAACTTATCTTTGGCTATAACAGGCTCTCTGCCACTGGTGAAATTTAAAAATCACCAATGGATTTCATGGTCTTTGCAAGATAACTCTGGTTCATTTTCACGTCAGTTTTCACAATTGTGTATGATATGCTAAATTATTTTTAACTGCAATAATTTCTTCCTATGCATGGCCAAAAAAAATGTTTTTGCTGAAGTAAAAACATGGGTCCAGTCATGTTCCATAAATTCATCACAACACTACCAATGTTTCCAAAAGACAAATTCCCACAGACCTGGAATTGGTATCCTTCAGCCTAACAAGATATACTGCTTATGGAACTGTAAGAAGAGACAGGAAAAGAAGGAATTAGTAGGAATAAATACACTCAGCCCTCAGTGCAGGTTTTCAATAACACCCAGAAAATGTGACCTCAGGCTTATATGAGTGCTAGAAATGGAAAGAATCTCCTGGCACCTGGCATGGAAAAGGGATTGGGAGTGGGGAAAGAAGGAACACAAGGAAAGGGAAGGAGATCCAAATTTCTCATGTTCAGATCATGCCTCACCAGGAGTCTGTTTGCATAAGACAGAAAGACCTGAAGGGCCAGGCACAGCTAAGACAAACCTTGCAAGTCACCACTGGGGTTATATTCCTCCCTGGAGGAAATCAAAGGAAGTTCTACAATCCTCTCCCTCTGGTTCTTAATCTTTCCCCTCCGACTCTCATTGTGCAATAACACATCTCCCACAGCTGAGATTCTGGGCTCTTTTCTAACATGTCCCAGATATTTGGTGGATAACTTTAAAGATAAGGAGGTCAGTGAGCTCTTTAATGAGTTTCAACATTTTTATAAATCTATTTAGCACCTAATAATTTTCTGCAGCCTTCAATGACACTTATGCATCTGGTTATAACATTGATGAATGTCCATCCTTCATCCGTATGTTAAGATAGAAACAGAATTTGAATTGAAGATTTGTAACTTGAACTTGACATTGCAGACATGTAGTGACTAAGAAAACGAAATGCCCAGATGCTCTTTCCAGTTCATGACATAATTTCCTTCTGCACAGGCTTACTTTGGAGCAACATATCAAAATAAATTCAGTAGTAGCAATAATGTTTTGCATTGTTACAGAGCTTGTCACAAGCAAGTTAAATAACTGCTGCTCTTCAAACACTTTCACCACCACCCTGGATTTAGGATATTACAGGCTGGTGAGAGATATTAAGTAACACATCTCAAACCACTCTTGACATCTGTTGCTGAAGCAGGAATAGACGGCGAGTCTCCTGGATATTTACCCATTCATTTCACCACAAAACGATCATTTCTGTCTACGATATGAGTTCTTCAGTCAAGAGATTTCAATTACACAGCCCATGAACACAATTCACATTTACCCTTGGAGTAAAAAAAAAAAGCATTGATTGAAGGAAGGACCAACTTCCTCTTTTTATTTTTTTTAGATTGGGATTTAAACTAATGATCTTAGACAGGCTTGACGGTGCAAAACAAAGGTTGGCAGCTCACATCTGGGAATATACTGACAGCATTAACTTGCCCCAGTGCCCCAGAAATGAGGAGGATTTGTTCAGGGCAGCTGAGAAAAGGTGCCCATTGAGGAGCACAAGAATATACAAACGTGATCTCCACCCTCATCTAAGATGAATCCTCACAATATAAACATTCACAGTATCTCCAGCTTAAATAGGAAAGTTTAAGCCCCTTCCAGATAAGTGCTAGATAGAACTAAGTACTACAAAGCTTTTAATTGATAGTTTTACCCCATTATGTTGGCAACATTTGGGGCCACTTGGGACATAGCAAGGTGAGACCCTGGACCACATTCTCACCCTTAAATATGTAGCATTTTGCTACTGTCCTCAACAGCAGTAGGACTGTTCCCTTATGTTTCAGTGCTGAGAGGTAATGAGGGCCTTTCTTCTCCACTGAAAATGGGGATTAAACACATATTTATAGAAACGCGGTTTTCACATGCTGTGCTGGATCAGCGCCAAGATGCTCTGCATACTGCAGGCTGATGCTGTATTCTCAACCCAACAAATCCCAGCAACATGATCAGAAACAGATTTTGCAGTATAAATTTCATCTAAGGGAAGTCAGTGCCTGTTGCCTAAGATGCAGTAGAGCTAATATTGCTGCCAAGATTATCTGACTACTGTCAGAATTGCTCATCTTTCAGCAGACATCTTGAGGTAGTTGTTTTACCTGGTACCACTTTTCCAATCTTTTCAAAATGACATGAACATTTTATAAGAAGCTATTATAGAGCAAGTCTTTTTTTCTTTTTCTCCCTAACAAAGACATGCCTTAGAAGTTGGAGGTCAGGGACTTACCTGAAAGATTTGTGGAAACTGAAGGAAATAAAGTGAATCCCCAAAGAATAAACCCAGCATAGTCCAACTTGCAGTGAGAAACAGCAGTTTACATGTTTTTGTCAACAGCCTTTGTGTACCCCAGGAAAAGAAACTACAGCCATATTTCTATAAAGACTTAGAAATTGTATTTTTAACTACTTCAAACTTCAAACTCTTCTCTTGGAAATTGGTCATTGCTCAAATAACTTGTTACTCTTTTGCCCAGAAGAAAGACTGATTGGATTATGTAGATAGGGTTGAGCACATTGCAGCTGTCCCTGCAGAAAATATATCCGTTCCCCACTCTCTTTATCTCTAAAATAGTTTTAACTTTGTATCTATTGGGTGAAAGGGAAGGAGGATTCTTCAATTTTTCATTCTAAACTTCTATGTTAAATAGTGTTTGGAGATGACTTCTACTTTATTAGCAGGCAATAAAGAGCTGTTGTGCAATTCTCCTTACTCCCTGTCTTCAATTTTCATACCCACTGAAACAAGTTCAGCAACCATCTGTAATTCCACTTCTAGCAAGTTGAATGTCAGAATTCCTGGGGTTTTTCCAATGCTAGAGAGCCCTAGGGATGCAACCATTAGCTTATTCAAATGTCAAGGGATGTGACATTTTCTACCATTGATACATCACCTTTCAACATGTGAAACTTGAAAAGTCCTTATGTCTCCAAAGCAGAGGGAGTATAAAAGTAGCTTCTAAAATCTTCTTTATCCCAGAGGAAATGCATGCTTATGCAAAAGTTCAAGGAAGAGCTGAGAGGACAAAACTTTCTTTAACTCTGTCCATGCTAGGAAAAAAGCACATGGTTTGAAATATGATAGCTAATACACTGTAAAGGCATCACGGAGATAGGGTATGGATGAGGTACATCTGTATTTGGCTGGTCAAAATGACTGCACTGTTCTTTGGCCTTTTACATATGCGGTCTGGAATAACCCAAAACATTTTAAGAAACTGACCTACCTCATTGCTGATGGCAGCAGAAGCATAACATGGCTGTTTCTAACTCAGGCACACAAATTGCTGATCCAGTCAGTGATGCGACTCTCTCTCCAGCCGCATATTAGAAAATGGGATTGCTATGGGTCGCGCTAAAGGTTCAAGAGTCAAGGATTTTTCACTGCCTAAGCAAGCTGGGCTGCTTTCTGGACATATGCATAAAAAGAAAATAAAAGGAAATAAATAAGGTTGCATGGTTAGTGCTCCAGGGCTGCCAACTGTTGCTGTTTTATTGAAGCTTGAGAAATTTACTGATTTACTTAAAGTTGCAGCTCCTTGGGTCTGGTGTGTATACATCAGTTTTATTTTCATTTTTCAAGAATGATTCTATTTTTTTATGGCTGAAGAAGAAATTTGAGGCTTGAAAAATATGAAGACAAATAAAAAAGCAAGCCAAGAATACAGTAGGAGGTGTGAGGAAGAATTGGCTTTTCAGCATTTTGATAGTCTCTTGCATTTATCTCATGCATTTGGAAGGTGTCTGTGAATCCTGGATTTTGAATGTCCAGAATGTGCAGCACTGAGGTGGGAGAATAGTATTAAACAGCCCATAATACATATATTCAAAAGACATCAAATGTGTTAGGTAAGGAATAAGCCAAAGAATCCTCCCATTTTCATGTCCCCCCTCTACTATTAGACGAGACCATTGTTTAGATACTGGTACACCTAAAATGGGCAGGAATATGTCCATTTTCAAGGACTGATCTCTAAATCAAAGTACCTGCTGCTCTGGACCAGTGACTGCAGCTGCAGCCTCGCTTGTGTTGGCCATAGCATGTGCTGTGGAGAACTGGCTAAGGAGAAAAGGAACATGTTTGTCAGTGATGCTGCCTCCCTGCCATAAGAACATGCCTAGGGGGGAATGTTGCAGAAGACTTTTCACTTCAAAAGCCAACAGAACCTCTGGTCCTCACGGAGTTACATGTCCATGGTCAAAGCCCCATCTACCAAAAGAGGATGATTTGCTCACAAGGAGAACAAGAAAACATGGAAATGGCTATGAAAGAGAGTGTGAGTTGGGTCAAAATTTAGTGGGCCAAGGCTGGGTGGGGAATATAACAATTTTTAGGGAAAGATGACAGTATTCTAGCCTTGGAATGCATGAGATATTTTGCATGGAGCACCTTCTTCAATGAATAGCATGTATTCCACACTGAAAAAATTCCACTGAAGTGAAGGTATTGAACTTCCCCTTATAAACCAATGGGACTAAGAGAAGTTTAATGATCCATAGGTGCTGTGCAGCATTTCCAAGGCAGAGAACAGAGACTAACATAGGAGTCAGCACTTGAGATGTCTAATTCCAAGGTTTCTTCTATTCACTGCTTTGTGCAACTGTATGCAAGATTAATCGCTGGACTTTACCATGTGTAAGAAAAGGTTTCACCTTTTTTTAAAATTCTTCCGTGATATTCTTTTTAATGGGGACACTTTCTTCTTCCACATTTTTGTTTCATTGCATACTACTTTTGTGGTAAAAAAAAGCATAAAGACAAAGCAACATTTTGCAGACACACAGACGGTAAGGATTGTTTTGATGGCATGTTGTCTCTCACAAACAAATTGCTGCTGACTTACTCTACTGTTTCCTATCCTCATATGCTTCATATACAGAGAGTCTTGTTTGCAAATTTCCACTTTCGCTCCTCAGACAAAAACACTGGAAAATGTACCACTGGGTTATGAAACAGTCAGTTTGAAGAAAATGTGCTGGCTGGCTCTTTCTGTCAAAGTATCTGTCACAAGCATATTACACATTTCCAGCCAAAAAAAGAGGAAAAAAAAAAGAATAAATACTTCAGCATATTAAAAAAAATGAATGCTTTTGCCATGATATAATTAGCCTCTGGAAATGTGTCAAATTAGGAGTTTCTGTTTTGTTTTCTATTTCATTTATTTACCTGTAATATATGGCCAACAACCTAAGTGTTGTTGGAATAGTAGTTAAAAGGTAATAAGTAGTTAAAAGGTAATCTTAGGGCACAGATCACTTGGAAGTTTTAGGTAAGTGGAAGATATACTTTTGAAAAACACACCTTGTATACAGAAAAAAAAGCATGTTTCCCAGGGATTATGAAAATCCTATAACTGTACAGAAAAAAGGATGCTTGAACCCAAGGTGAGCTAACAGAGCTGAAACCATCAGGTCATTTGAGACTTCAGCCTGCAGAGAGCATGTAGGAAGATTTTTAAGAAAAGCAAGTGAGAAAATAGGAGATTTCCTCATACTTCTTTGACAAAGTTGCTGAAGGTGCAATGACCACGCAGGCATGGCTGCCAACCTCCTCCTAAGCACAAGAGTCTTGTCTTCTTCAGGGTGGCTCAGGGTTCACATACTGATAGCAGCCTTCCAATGTTTCACCTTACCTGCACTAAAATCCACAGTGGTAACCTAGGTTAGATGGCACTGAGATTATTGGACCTGCAGGTGTTTGGTTTTGTACCTCAGGAGAGAGCTCAGTGCTGCCAGCATGACTGTGCCACCAGGACAGCAGTGCCATCGAATGCCAAGGTCACAAAAGGTTAAAGTCATCAGCATTTCAAACTACTGGGCACCAACTGTCCAACAACATATTCTAGAGGAAAGTTTTCTTCCTTCTGAATTCACAAATACCTAAGCAGGCTTCTGTGATAGTTTGTTATCTATGCATGACAAGTGTAAATATATATTTACAAATTCTCATGGTGCTTCTCGAACTTTCTGGACCAATAGAATTTTGAAGCCCTTGCAGCTGATCATATTCCACTATATTCAGCTTTTAACTGAAGGAGTTTTGTTAAATCGTGCTCAGAATCATGGCCCAAGCTGTCAGTGGGCAATTTCCCTTGGGTCACCACAGCACAGTTTGGAATTACTAAAGCAGCACAAAACTGTGGGATCTCAGCACATCGTTCCCGATGTCCAGAGATGCCAGGAGAACCCTTGGGGGTCTCGAAAACCCTGGAATGTTGCCAAGAGTGCTTGGTGGCTTGATTTTGATCCATCCACAGAAGTAACAAGAGTCTGAGGACAAGAGAATCACTTTAGAGTAAAAGGTGTAAAAGAGACACATTTAGAGGGTGAGATATAGACTTTAAGGTTTTTGGTACAGGGGGGTTATGGAGACAAGATGGAGAGATCGGGGCGTGTCTTGTCCTTCTTCTTTCTTCTTCTTGTCCTCCATCTCCTGTGATGATGTTGGCACTTAGAGATTGGTTTCTAGTGAAGGTGCACTTGCCAACATGGGCGAAAAGCATTGGGAAATAAAGGTAAATATTGTATACGTAGGTTTTAGTATAAAAAGACATGACCGCCCCGTGGGTGGTCAGAGAGTGCCTGTGACTGCCTGCAGATCAGACCTCTGTTGGGCAGACAGAAAATTTTTGTAGATAAGAAATAATAAACAACCTGAAGACCGAAAGCTGAAGAGTCCAGACTCGTCCTTTGCATCGCGCCCACCAAAGAACCACTCTACCCGTGTCGGGGCAGAGACAGACAGCCGGACCCGACACAAAACCTGCTGTTTCACTGCTGAGGATGGATTCTGACACTGAGACTGGAAGTCAGCAACGTCAAGATAACTTTTCCATGCCTCTCTATCTGAAATTCATGAGTGGGGCTTCAAAACTGCAAAGCATTATCTCACTTCTCCCACTTTGATAACAGTAAAACATGGTTAGATGTGCCTTCACTCTAATGATGAGCTCTTCACCATAATGATACATGGTGAATTAAGAGATTAGCTGAATGTCTTGCCTCTGAGGTGACAAGCATGACAAATGCATAATTTCAAAATTAAACATCTATGGACAGAACAGTAGAAAAGGAAAAGCTCAGAGCAAAGCACTGAGGAATGGGCAGTCCTGTGTTATGGGTGCAGCCAACAGGGCCTCTGTGTGCCGCCACACAGCTCTGTCCCTTTCTCATGGTTCACTTTTCACCTCTCCCACCACTTCAGGCTGTGATTCCTGAATCCTTTAATCTCAGCAAGCAGGAGCAATTTCACAAAGACAGAGGCCGGCCACGTGAGGCGGAACAGATGTGGCTGTGCTGCCTCCTCCATGGGAGGGACAGGGGACTTAGAGAACCTCTGTCTGTGGGTAGGGAGCTGTGAAACCCCATGCACTCTCTTACAGGGGGTCAGACTGCAGCATCCAAGGGGATTGTCCAGTCTTGGAGCCTAGAAATAATTCTGCTTCAGTCTGGTACATGGCTGCAAGCTGATGGAGGTTTAATGCATGGAGAAGGTATTTTATAGATTGAGAAAGCACAAGGAGATATTAAAGAACAGGAGTAAACAACGTTTCAAAGCCAGGAATGTATAAAATACTTTATAATTAATTTAATACTTTTCAATATATGTAAATTTTTGATTTAATATTTTAATACTTTATAATTAATAAATGACCACACCAATTATAGCCATCTAGTGGGCATATGTATTAAGCAATGAGCTGTCAACAAAGTGGTATCCCTTATATTATTGGAAAATGTGCCTCTTTCAAGCTCTGATCTATGTTCCTAATTAAACCAGCCACCACAGGAACACAATGCTTTACAGAACAAGGGCTGAGCTGCAAAATTTGGATTCTTTTGCCAATCCTACTTAAGGTTGAAAGTGTTTGCATCAAGAGCTTTGGTCTATCTCTGCTAATAGTATAAGCATGGGCTGCAATTGCAATAATCCTTCAGCATTTTAAGTGCAGGAATAAGGAAAAAAAAAAGCTCTCCTTCTCCATGAACACTTTGCCTTGAATTTCATCAGCAGGGGATGCATGCATTATTCAATCATACACCTACCACTACTATGAAGTTGCTCTTAATTATACTCCAAGTGGAACCTCTCAGGTAATCAGAATTCAGGGCTAATGCATAGCTATTCCCCCATCAATTTATAATAGACACAATTAATCCAATTTAGAATTTCAAGTTTTAGTGATTATTAAATGCAAACAAGTGTTCATTCTTTTGCTTGAGGGTGGCCATTTTTTTTAAGTGCATCTCTTTTTATGGCTTAGAAATGTAAAAAGTAACAATTGCTACAAAAGCAATTAGAGCATTAACATTAAGGAATCATGACAGAGCATGTACTTCAGTGTGCTTGGACTACACCCTGCGGGAATTAACTTTACCCATCCTCCCTCTAAACGTCTGGGCAGTCCCCTTCAGTTACTTTGTGCCTCTATTGCTCTTCTGTTTTTACCTTGGGAACGATTTACAGCACAACACATATAATAAACTGGCAGGAATGATCCAGTCAGAGATCCTCTGCTACCAACCAGCATCCTGGCATCTCTTTTGTTTCTTGAATTCCTGCTAAACATGAAAGATCAAGTGGTATGCTTATCAAATTCCTTAAAGTGAGGAACCATATGTCACTCTTAACAGTGAATCAAAGCTTGTAGCTTATGGCAATATGGTTCCCAGGAGGAAAAAAAAAGAAAAAAGAAAAGGCAAAGCAAAGGTGTACTTAGAATCCAAAGAAAAAGAATATAAAAATCCTTCCATGACTGAGAAGGCATTACACCTCTGGAAGAAAGAATTGCAAAAAAAAATTTATCTCTTTCTTGCTTTTTCTTCCTAAGTTAAAATATATCTGACCTATATAATTTCAAGTTTCAGATTTACTGAAGTGTAATTATATATTATACTACATACCAACAAAACACATTAATTCAAGGGTTTTGCCCATCTTTAGAAACATGGAATAAATCTCCAAAGCTGTTTGTGATTCATGCTCACTGTATATTTATAGATGGTGCATCTATCAGGACACTTACTTCCTTCCCATAGAGCCTTAATGTAAAAGCAACCTTTAAAAGCATAAAGGGAATGAAATTAACCCTCTCCCCCCTCAAACCCATTTTTTCTCCCAGTCAAGCAGAAGGAATAGTTGGGAAGAACGGGAAGACAAAATTCACAATTCTTCTGAGGAATCTCAGCACTCTGTATTTTTAGTCATCTCTGGCTGTCACAACTGTGAAGAAAATCCAAGCTGAGCTTCACTAGAGCAACGGCGTGGGCTTGGAACAGCAGAGCAGCCTGAAACAATCCCTCCAAGAAATATAAACTGCTGCACTCCTCACATCCAAGATTCTAACTCAGATGCTCATATGCTAACACTGTTAACTGTTTCATAGCCCACCAGAGCGCAGGAGTAAGCCCACAAAGCTCTGCACAGTTTATGCCTAGCTCTTTTGCATTGGTTTTCAGCATGCCCAGGAGGCCTTCCAGAGCAGATGGTGTACAGGATTTCCAGTGCATATGCTGCTCCTGAGCCAGGCCCACCCATCCCCTCCCATGCTGTGCCATGGGACAGTGCTGGGCTGGGTGGAAAAGCTATCTGAGCCTTTCTAGATGCAGAAGTAGCTCAGACACATCAATACAGTAATTCAGCCAGAAGATCTGTTCTGCACTGAGCAGCATGAAGCACTTTGGTCCAAAGCTGCCATCAGTGACCATACTGCTTCCAGTCTCCACAGCATGGACAGGACCAGTCCACTGTGCAGCTGTGTGACCAGCGCCCTCTGCCAGGCTCCTGGTAGGTGGCCCTGGTGTACTGGGTCTCAATAAGGCTAATCTCCTTCCTCCTACATGGGAAGTGGTGGCAGAATGCTGTAGTAACTTCAGGGATTTGAAAAAGAACAAGGGCTCTCCAGTCATTATATTCCTCACTTCATTTTTTTAATTAGGACACATTAATTTATTCCTTTATTTGTGAAGCTTGCCATTAAACATTCCCAATATGAACTATAGAATCCTTATCATCCTACCAGAAATAAGCAAAATATGAACCTATGAAATTAAAGAACAAAGACACAAAAATACAATTAAGCACACATTTTTAAAGAACTGAAAGTGTTAATATCCTGAACAAACTACTAAAGGAAGTGGCAAACTCCCCACCATTTGGGGTCTTTGGAGCAGGACTCTACACCTTTCCTGAATTTGTGTGTTGGACAAACACAGGTTTTGGGCTTCATGCAGGGTAACTGAATGAAATTAAGTACCCTGTTATGTGCAGGAAGTTCAGTGATTTAATGGTCCCACTTTGCCTTCAGCTTCCTGTATTCAGCTGCTCATAACTAAGGGCTTACTAGAGACCAGTGTTTTGTTGAAAAGTCTCCTTTTTTACATTTCTGTATGTGTATGTGGGTATCACATCCATAGGAATTCATCTTCCTTTGAATGATGAGTTGCATTGTGTCACTCAAGCCATGCAGCCTTTTCAATGTAAAAGAGAGCAACACACGGTGTAAATTATTTTTTACGCCTGCTTCATGGCCTTGGATTAACCCTGGAGCAAAAATCCAGCAAGAATCCACAAGATTAACCATACCTCCTGGAGAAGCACAAGGTGCCCTCATTATAGGGACTCCTTCATGCATCAGATGCTCTATTTTTAAGCTTCTCTGCTGCAGAGAGCCCAAGGCTGAGGGACAAGTCTGGGGATTTCCTTGACTTTAGACAATGATGTTGCACTTCAGTGATGTTTCTCCAATGCAAGGAATGACTCACCTCTAGGTTGCAAATTAGACTTTAGGGCATGTAGAATCATCATAGTTGTAGCCATATTGAAAACACAAAGTCTTTCTGGTCAAAGTTTTCTCAAAAAGCTGAAATGGCAAAATCAGACTGTTGAGTTTTTTTCAATGGAGGCACCTTTCATCAGCACAGTTCTATCGTTGGACCTTTTTCTGCTGCTTCCAGTCTTTCTCAGCCTTTGTGGACCCACCATCTTATAAGTCTCACATCTTCTTGCTGCTTTTTGGCCCTGCTACACAGGTGTGATTATTTTCACAGCCACGTTTAAGTCCATATCTTCTCCCAGTCTTTTGGAAAATCTTGGTCTTTCTTTGCCTGCTGTCAGAACTGCCTTGATCCAAGCTGCTTAACTAGCCATGGACATTTTCACTGCATGTTGCTAAATCAGTTTAACTTCTGCCTGCTCAGTACACAACAGCCAGGCCAAACTACACAGTGGCTTTTACAGAGAGACAGACAGACAGACATACAGAGGTTAGGGCCACAGGTGTCCATAATAATGAACCTCACGGACTGAACTGAAGCAGACACAAAAGCAGAGCAGGCATCATATATCCACAGTTTGGGCTTCAGGGGTATTTTTAGGGCATCTATTGATGAGGTGGGAGCCAATTTTTTGTGTGTAATTGAAATTATATGGATGTGATGGCAGAACCCAAACCTGACAAAAAGTGATTGTCAGTGAGAGGAGGTAACTTAAAAAAATTACTCAAACTGCTTTATTTGTCATCTGTATTATTAACACAGTACGTGTTTTTTCAAAGAAAAGCCAAGGTGAAATTGAAAAATTACTTGAAAGGGATAATAGAAATTGAAGGAAATAGGGCTGGAAAAGGATCTCAAATGCCATGTACAACCACTTTCAATTTGTGACAAATAGCAGGACAGAGGATCTTCAAAACTTTTTCAAGAATAAGAAAAAATTCTTCATAGTTTTCTGCAGGACTTGAATCCTCCTTACCTCCTATGTATGGGGCTGTATGAGGCATACAGACCCATGTCACCCCCAAAACAAATCAGCTATGCATGCAAATTTTAAGGAGAATGTGAGACAGTTATAAAGTTTATGTACCTACATTTGTAGTTTATGTACCTACACGCATTTCAAATTAGCACTGTAGCTACATACACATTGTTTAATCTAGCCCATCTTTTTCTCCAGTGATTTTTAAAGGAAACAACTAGAAATGGCCATTTATAACATGTAAGGATGTGGTTTCACAATGCCAGGTGCTGTACCAGCAAAGGAACCTGGTTTCCTGAAGCAGTTGATGGGATGATCCCACAAGAGCTCTGTCAGCAGGAGGAAAGGCAGCACACCACGGCCTGGGGATACAAAAAATACCCAGTGTAAAGGGAGGAAAATACTTGAGGCCAAGTTTTTTGTAAGATGAAACTCTTGTGGGGTTTAAAAGGTATGGCAAAAATTTGTGCAATTGTGCAATAGAACCAAGAAGTAAATTTGGAGAAACACCTTGAGAGCAGAGAGGAGGTCCAGCTTGCTTTATCTGTATTTCCCAATTCAATTACAAGAGAACTGCATACAGCAGGGAAACACAGTCCTATGGACTGTGAGTCATCAAGATCATATTTGGCACAAATTTTATTATTATATTATAATTTTTATATATATTATAATATATATAATATTATAAATATAATAATATATATTTTTAATTATTATATTTCTATTGAAAATAACCAGAAGTTAGGAGTAAGACATGTAACAAAATCAAAGAAAAAAAACTATTGTTTATCAAAGAAGCAGGAAACTGAAGCTTTATGTCTCCTGAACCAAGCCAGCACAGTGGTGGGCACCATTCAACAATGTTGCAGCTTCCTATTTTAAGTCTTACTGAAGCACTGGAAGAGCTAAGCACAAGCATGCATTTAAGTAAAATCAAAGGCTAACTTCCATTACTTTCTTCCTTCTGTAACCAATTTCATATCAAGCAGCTAATCTTGCTAACTCATTGCTTGTTGCTTTAATTTCAAGCCTGCCTAGCTCTTGAAAAAGCAATTCAGTAAATCTGACAGGCAAAAACCCCATGCTTTCCCAGAAAACTTTCCACAAAAGTACTAATAAGGTTAAAACCTGCTGGAGGGGCTGCAACCCAAAATACAAGCATGAATCCCAGAAAACCAGCTGTGATTCCCATCATTCTGCAAAGGACAGGGATACTCTAAGACCTTCTCAGCTGGCCTGGATCACTTAAACATGATCAATAGGCAGGCATTTAAGAGGCAATCCATACCCATGAACAAAACTGGTACTAGAAAAACTATTACAAAATGTAAAGCACAATTATTTCCCTCAATTTGCAGCATGTACTCATCCAGCTAGGTGGATTCTTATTCTCAAATACATGATAGATTTTGAGTAATAATTATTTTAATTGCTGTTTAAAGATATTTACACTCTTAAAGAATCATGATTTTTCAGCATAATTAGCTACTGATTTCAAGAAACTGAGGATGTATTTACCAGCAAGCTGCAGTGATATCAAACAGAAAGCTATTTGTTTGATCCCATACTTATACTGTATTGGCAATCATCACCAGGACCTGTTTCTGGTGCCTGGAGTAGCATTTGTTGACAAGGCATGTCCTAAAATCTGAACTTTACTTTCTCAGCCTGTATTTGTGTGGAGAAACTTGTCATTTTGAACTCTACTGCAATCACCATTTTATATCAGCAGCATAAACCTTTCTCAAACACAGCACACATGCATCCTTTTTAACCAGACATGATGCCTTTTATGAAAGGAGCATCTTTCAGAGTTGATGCTTGACCAGACCTTGTACCACTGCTTACACAAAGCAGCTGTAGCAAGTCATGAAATATGACAGACTCCTCAGAGTGGTGATAAAGCCCACTCAGTCAGTTAACCAAGGGTTAACCACTCCCATCTGACTCAACCTTCTGAGTGCCTTTTGAAGTTATCATCATTTGTGCTTTTGGCCCTTGCAACCAGTTGAGTGGCCTTAGAGACAGCACCTGTAAAAATTAGTTTTTCCCAAGCAATCCTAATCCCAGCACAGACCAGATGAACTTTGGTCATTTCTCATTTTAGATACTTCCACCAGAATAAAAGGCAAAAAAATCTACCTGACTTCTAAGTAGAAAGGCTGAGAGAATCAGGCTTCTTTAGCCTGGAAAAGAGTGTCCTAACTGGGACCTTTCAACACCTAGGGAGCCTACAAGAAAGACACTATTTACAAAAGCAAGAAGTGCCAGGACAAGGGGGGATGGTTTTAAACTGAAACAGAGTAGTTTTAGATTACAAGTTAGGAAGAAATTATTTACTATGAGGGTGGTGAGGCACTGGCACAGATTGCCCAGAGAGGCTATGGATGCCATATCCCTGGAAGTGTACAGGATGAGGCAGGATGAGGCTCTCAGCAACCTGGTCTATTGGAAGGTGTGTCCCTGACCATGCCAGGGGCAAGAAACTAGACAATCTTTAAGGTCCCTTCCAAACCAAACCAAACCAAACCAAACCAAACCAAACCACTCTAATTCTCTTCTGACCTGGTTTGAGTTCAGCCTGTCTCCTGTCTGGCAGCAAGCATATGGTCCCAGATCCACTTTGTAACCAGAGTTCTCCTCCCCTGGCTTCACTGATTTACAGCAACATTGCCTGCACCTTCCAGAGCAATACTGCTTGCCAGGCAGCCCTCCCTCTTTGCTCCTGGCACATGGATACTTATCTTTTTAGGCCTAAACCAGGTGAAATAGCTCTGTCCTACTCTGAGTGCCAGCTATGAAACCTGTGGGTTTATTTGGGTGAATTTTCACGGTGTCAGTCACACATACACAAGAAGAAAGAAATACATGAAACAAGGTTTTCCTGCATGCTGAGACTCTCTCGACAATCTAACAGCAGAATGATCTCAATAGGGTTAATCGAAAAGGAGGCCACTTGTCATCAAGAGTAGGGCTGAGAGGGACAGAAAACCCTCTGCTATCAATCTGGTAGTATTTCTCATAAAAAAACCCCAAAACCACCTGCTGTCATCTGGGCATCTTCATGATGTGTTAAGGCTGCAACATGCTCTCTCAGACAGAGCCTAGAGATGCCAGGCTTGCCTTTGGAAAGCAGCTTACCTTAATAAAGTGGTGTGATTTTCCTTGGTCTTGGCACTCAGAAAGCATACTGGGCAAGTGGAAAGCCTGTGGAGATGATTCTCTAGTGTTTGCATGAGACTTTTCTAATTTCTTTTTTTTTATGCCTTTTTTTTTTTTTGCTGCTACCAGCTGCTTCATATTCTGCCACTTGCTACAGACGAAGGCTGTTCCATCTTGATAGGATCCAGTTCAGTGCATAGACATCACAAAATTGGAGCCGCAAACTGGTTCATTTTTCCAGTTTACAGATTTTGTTCAAAAACCCAGCAGCAAGTCCTGAGGCACAGTGTGCCAGCACCAGAGACTGAGTGATGCAGAGGTGATTTCTGGAACATCTCTTCCATTTATAATTAAATTCCAAAAATATTTTTATGACTTCCTTCTTTTCCTTCTGCTGTGGTCCATAAACAGAATAGACATTCAAGCTGAAAATTGCTAAAAGATTCTTACTCATTCTCGTGAAAAACAAAGTTTTCAGCTTTCCTGGCCTAGTGCTGTTACTTTTGTATTCATATCAGTAATTTTTTAAAGAAAAATGCCTGTTGGAATCAGATCCAGGAATTTTGTTCAGACTTACATAGGAGTAGAAAAATTAGAAATCCCACCGATTCAGGACCTCCATTGAGAATGAATTTGAAAATAAATTAGAAAATTCCAGGAGATCTATATTATGGTCAGATTGGTAAATATGGACAAAACATGTAATGTCTGCAGGCAGTGAAACTGAGGCAGCCTGGTCTCCTATGGATCTATGCCTGGCAGATGTACCCATGGTGCCTTAATAACACTTGAGTTCATGTTGTGGCCCTTATCCCAGGGATATTAACAGCATCTCTCTCATCAATCCACCCTCTGTTATATAAGAACTTGTCAAAAAATAATCTCCTTGGGACTATTGCTAAATGTGATTGAAATTGCACAAGTCAAAAAACCCAGGGGAAGAGAGTGACAGATAGATGCACAGAGAATACGAGCACAGAAGCCCTGTTTCAAAATGAAAGCAGACTAAAAGCTGGTGTAGTTGTATTCAAAGTGGTATCCTGCTAATTTAAATCTATCAGTGAACACTTCCAAGTGCACCAAAAAGCGCCAAAAGAACAGGTTGTTTGCTTATAAAGGGACCGCCTTAACCATTTAACTATCACTTTTGTCGACGGATGGGGAAATGCAGCGTTACGTGGGCAATCAGACTGGAAGTTCACAAACACTTTCTGCAGATTTAAAATATGCAGGAGCATGAAAGAGTGTAAAAAATTTAAATCAAAGGAACCAGCTCCTATCTGGATTGAATAAATGAAGGATCATTGAAAAATGACAGGGTTTGTGGGAAAACAGTAGTTAGAGAGTATGCTTACACATATGCTTGTAAGCTTATATACACTTCTGCTTACAAATAGCGCCAGGAATGTTCTCAAGCACTGGAAATCAGTCCTCTTGACTGCTAACTTGTCACAGAGTCCCTGACACCACACATCTCAGGCCAAGTACCTTCTTCCAGCCGTGGATTAGATGTTAGCATGGATCAAAGGCCAACAGACAGCTGGGTGGCAGCCTCCCAGTTTTATAAGGTTTAAAAAGAAAAAAGTTTAATAGTCTGGAGACAGCCCAGCACGACAGAGCAGTACTTCTTCAGCTGATCTCACCAGCCAGTGCTGTGGGAAGGATGCCACTAACTCTGCACTGAAGCCCAGTGCCAGACCAAAACCTGCTGATGCTGTGGGGAAACGTGAGTACCACATATTGATGTCAGCACCACTGCAGAACATCTGACTTGGTGAAAGATATCAAACAGCTTGGAAAAGCACCTGGAGAGGAAGAAATGGGAAATAATTATCCATATAAATTCCCCCCCCGCCCCCAGTCTAGCTTCAACAATCTTTACAAGCACAGCCCAAGAGAAAAATCAGACATCCCCTTGGTAGCAGCCCAAACTACATCAAGCTCATCTTGTCCCTTGGAGGCCTCCCCAGCTTTGTGCTTTGCAATTGGCTCTTAAGCCTAAATAAACTCTAAGACAGGACTGACTAACAGTCTCAACGCTGGAGAACACCACCATGGAAAGCAGATTCAAGCTGTTATACTCAATTTGTTTCCTTTTTCTTTTTTTTTTTTTTTTCATGGGCAGAATTTGGGGAAATAGGACAGTACACACACACCTAGCACTGATGCAAGTTATCTGTCCAAATCTGCTTCCCCACTTCTTGCTCTTCTCCTGTAGGAAAATCCCAAACTCCAGGTCCCTTCCCAGACACTAAGGGTATCTTCCAAACCACAGAGAACTGCAATAACCACATCATGGAGCCACTCTTGTCACTACCTTTGCAGACAAGACAATATGAAGTTCAGAAATATGCATCTACGTCTCCACTGAGCCACCAGCTTTGGCCACCCACCAAGTGAATGTCCCTTTTTGAAAGTGAGAAGACTCTCCCTCTCAATTTAACAAACTTGTGCTCCCGCTCTGTGGTCTGAGAAGTGAGGGATAAAATCCAGATCAAAATTAAGGTGTACAAATTTCAATAAATACTTGTAGGTGCAGATGATGTCCAGTTCAAACAGTGAGGAGATGGGATTCTGCCCAATCAACACGACTGTCCAAGCACTGACTAAATCTCACCTCCTCCCCTACACAGGTTCTTTTACCTTGAGGTGACTCCAGCCTCCCAGAATCAATTCTCTCTTATATTCTCTGCCTGCCATGACATATTCCATCACCTCTCCTGTGCAATGCAGGACAATATTCCTGACTCCACCTTCCTTGTTATTTGTCCCGGTCCATACCAAGTTGCCATCTCAGTGCTCCCAGTCTATGCTCTCTCACTGCCTATGCTAATCTAACCTAAAGGTCTCACAGAAGAATGGGATATATTAATACAGGCTGCCTTCCCCATCCAATATTCCTTCTCATATGAGCATTTATTGTCAGTCTTTGCCCTCAACGGGGTGAAGCTTCACAGACATTAAGTCATCTGGACATTATAGGTAATTTCTAAAGAAAAGCATAAGCTACACATTGATAAAAACAGTCACTTGCTCTTTTTAATTGAATGATGAAGCTATCAGGAATGAAAGGAAAGGCTCCCAGCATCACTTTCATGTTAAAAAAGTAACTAGCACAGTAAGTGAGGGGAGCGTGATAAGCAAGGACTATGTGCTTGAGTAGTGATGGGAAAGTCTTAATCCTTTGCTGAAGGCATTTAAACTGAAGGACTAAATTGCTTCCATGTTAATTTTGATGTTACCCTGTAATATCTCTGAGTGCTCTTTGGTGAAGCTCTAATACCTTTGCAAAAGTTAATGTTTTATATCCGATTAACTCAAATGGGTAAGATATGTTATAATGATGGCATGTATTTAAAAAAGACAGGGAAATTAATGGTATGGGCATAACTCCCCTCTACTGTTTTACATGGAAAACCTGTAAGAAAAGGACTCTCATGTTCTAATGCTGGCTCAGGTACAGGAAGCCCTCACCAATCCACTTAAGCCCTGTTCTCAGTTTCCCAAATGACATAGGAAGGGAATATTTATCCTTGAGAGATTATAACTAACTTCCATCTTTTGAAGATAGAAATCTTAACATGCGTGCTGTATACTATTAGGTGTACAAAAGAAATGACAGGAAAAAAGAAATTATTTTTGAAATAGATTTTTGCATCAAATGTTATATTATATACTATGCAAACCAAGCAAGCTAGAAATTGTTGTTTTCTCACAGGATTGCATGCTATGTTGATTCTTTGAAAATACTGCCTGAATAGATTTTTTTAAAATATTTTTGTTGTTTGCATCTCTTTTTCAGACAGTCCTTTCCTTACCTAAAGCAAGGTCTTCATAGCTTCTGTTGCTATACTTCACTCTGTCTTTTGAACCATGGTTCTGTGAAAGGAAATGGCAATCCCTTACTACTTTTAGTTTCATTGATGACTTTTCTTTATTCCTAGAGGAATACTTTATTGTGATCTACAAAAGCCAAATTAAAAGAAAAAACACAGAAAATTATTTAAATTATTTCAAGTGATGAGGAGTACAAAATAACAAATGACTAAAAAGGCAAAAGTGTTGAAGTAGGCATTTTTTTCTACATTAAATCTCACCACTGAAACATGTTTGGATTAATTCAGAGGATGCTGGAATCTCCCATCTCTCTCAAACTTCAGCAGATGATGCTTGGAAAGGAACTCTTCCATGTTACACTTGAAATGCTATGTTTTTTCTAGCTTTCTAAAAGCAATATACAACAGAAATCCAGACTCCTTGGACTTACTGATTTCCAGGAAGCACAGAAAGGCCCTGTTTTGGTCTAATTTCTTCTAGGAGAAGCAAAATCTAGTTTTCTAAATTTCTTAGGCATGCTTGATGAGGAGTCATTCTTTCTCTTTGATATAACTGCAGTTTATCTTTAGAGCCAATGCTATCAAACACCTACTGCATTGTACTCCAGAGGTGGCTTCACGTGTGTGGTGAAGAGGATGATCCCCATCTACAGCTCATAAAGAGTTTTATATAAATGTCCATTACCCATGTAATGGTGACAGCCAACAGTTTTATTAGGCAATATAAAAATATATTAGGGATATAAACTGTAATGCCTTAGGACAGAAGCCAATCAATGGCTCTCGAGTTAACCAGAAGAAACTTTCTGTTTGCAAGTTATTCTCTCATCATCTGTTAGGCTGTTTTTTGCCTCCATCTGCAAAACATCAGGAGACAGTCATGCTCAGTGGCAGGTTGTTGAATCCTAATGGGGTCTGATTGGGTCCAGTCTAGAAAATCCCCAGTTCTTGTCACAATGCATAATTGAAGTGTGGCACTTCGCTTTATCAAATGAGTGATCTCCAGCGAAGACAAACCCGGGAATTGTCACATGAAATTCATGCTTGATAAAACAAATATATAGAATTTTTTTTCAACTTTTTATTAGTTTAGTTCAGGACATTTCCTTGCTATGTTCAAGCCCGTCAAGTAGCAGATGAAATGACAATAAGCTCCTGCATTTCAGATGGTGTTATTCATCATAACAGTATGATGAATACTGCAGTCCAAAGAGACATGGTCTCAGCTTTTGCCTCGGGATTCCAGGAAAATCTGTTGGGATTTCTTTATATCACAACACTGCATTACCAATCTTTATGATACACACAACCCGAAAAATTCCCTCCAGCTGTCCAAATCACCCGCTGAGCTCTCCTCTTGAAGGCCAGGCTTCAAGTGCCTAAAACACTCCTGTCAGGTTTTACTTTGTTCTAGGGTTTTAATGTATCTCTCACAGAAGCATCATTTCCCAGGTGGCCCAACATATGTCCCTCAAGCTCTCTTCTTTTTTATTTTCCCCAGCTCTCTCCTAAGTGGATCTCTTAATTCTCCTCTCCTCTCCTCTCCTCTCCTCTCCTCTCCTCTCCTCTCCTCTCCTCTCCTCTCCTCTCCTCTCCTCTTGTCCCAAGACTGATGTTAGCTTTGTCCCTGCTGCTTCTCCCTACTGTGCAGTTAATCCCAGCAGCTAATTGACATGTATGAAATAAAAGTGACTTGACAACCTTATTGTGTGACTGTCACACACCCTAATGGCTCCAGAAGCCTTATGGAATATATGGAGCAACTGCAGAGTGGAATAAAGACATTAAAAAGGCTTCAAATTTTGCTACTAGAAAGATGATTTTTATTTGCATTAAAATACATTCTTTAATTAAGTTTACTGAGTTATTTTGTAAGGTAGCCTCCTAAATATAGCAAGGAAGCTCATGCTGCTTTTAGGAAATGGCTTTCCCACAGGTTGCTACCTCTTCCACAAGACAGAAATAGCCATAATCTCATCTAACAACTCGCTCAGATTGTAACACCTTTCTGTCTAAAAAAAGCTTTGTGAGGGAACAGGATGGGATCTCTTTATGGTAGGATAAGAGTGTTGGGTTCTGTTGTCTTTTTATGGGTGGCTGGGCGAAGTATATTTGGATGGGGGAAAGGGAAGAGCATCTGGTTTGTGTGGTTTGTGATGCAGAACCTTTTGTACCACTGCATTTAGTATTGATTTGGCCAGGTTGGTCACACTGAAGATCATAGCCAATTTTACCACTGAGGACTGAAAGCAAGGTGACCTCAGTCAAGGGCCCACTATGCAGTAGGTGCAAGTAACAAAAGTCAAACACACTGAGGGTTTCCCTATTTCACATCTCAATGGATCCTCTGCTTTCTCTGCTTGCATACTGGTTTGCTGAGACAAGGCTTTGTTCAGTCACACTGTGCCTTACTGCCTCTGTCAGGCAGTCTGCTCCCAAAACTTCTCAATCCCTGTTTAGAAGGACAGGGATCTATAAGATATTAAATTCCTGTAAGAGTTATAAAAATATGTTGCAAGAAAGGAGAAAAAGATTGAAAGAGACTTACTAGATACCAAAGAATTCATTCTACAAAGAGATACTATCACTTCTCTAAAGTGGAAAAGATCTCAATTTGCATCTTAATAGAAGCCAGAGAATCCATTTCTGCCCTTGTGCCCCCGGGGTAAGAGTTGCAACTATGATTCAGTTTCCCAGATGGAAGGAAGTGATACAGCTTCCCGATTTTCAGCGGGTATTAAACAGCCAACAATTAACCAGGTCCCTTTCCAGTTGGTGCAAACTGCCCTCCAAAACTTGCATCATCTGTAACTAGGCACTATTAAACATCTTCAGCCCTTGTACTTGCTTTAGATCTTCCCTTAACCCCCAGAGAGTAACTAACCTTCTGGGTGTATGATGAGTAGCGACCTTGGCAGCTGTCTCCAGAAAACTGGGAAAATGGTACCAGTAAAAACCAGAATCCTTCCCAAGCTGGATCATCTTACATCCCAGGTCTGCTGGGGACTTTGGGGAGCTGCGAGGCAGCAGCATGCAGTGGGCAGCAGCAGTTAAAACACAGTGATATCTCAAGATGACAATGCCATATTTGTCTTGGTTGATTTTTATCACATTTTATCCTTTCATTTCCAATGTTCTTTTATGGTCTCTAGTTTCCTCTTTGTGTCCTGTTATACAGCTGACTATTCTTACCTGTCTTTACTGAAGTCATCCACTGGCATATTGGATGCGCTTATTTGACCAGCCTTTATCTGTTTTTTCCCCCTCTTTTCTATCATCTCTTTTCTCCTTGCTTTCCATCATTTCTGTTTGTTATCTCCCTGAGTGCAAACACCAGGGACTGTGGTTTGGGAATGATTCAGCTGGAAGCAGAGGGCAGAGGGCAGCATGCAAAGCCAGCACTGGAATTACAAAATGCACCTGACAACCTGTCATTAATGTGGCCACCAAAAGAGGGGGAGTAACAATGGAATCAAACAGGACTCAAATTCACATCTCATACTCTGCTCATTACCAAGAAGGCTTTTAGGAATGACAAGTTTCTAATCCTGTAACTCTATTATGAGCTGATGCCAACAGCAGAAACAGGAGCTGTGATACAAGTTAAGCTAGGATTGCTTGGCATGGCAACTGAAAGCCATCTCACCTGATGTGAGATGACAGCTATGGCACAGATAAGCTGGCATTTGTAAATATATACTTTCTAGATTTTTTTTAAACCAGGTACCATGAAAGCATACAACAGCAAAAGAACCTGTGAACTCAAATAAACATGATCATTACCTCCTGCTGAACTGTTATGCACAGCCAAGCAATTCCTTCTGCTCACTTAAAACTAAGGGTTTGCTAAGTCTGTGTTATTCCTCCTCTTTACTTTCAGCAGCTCAGTGTACAGCTGGTAAAATTTTTCTCTGGTTAGAAGCTTGATTTATAAAGTCTCTAGTCCTAAAACAGGAAATGACTATTTCATCCCCACAAATTTAGGAGGATTATTTTTTTCTTTTATGTTCCACAAAATCTGTTTTTGTTTCCTATAAAGGGTCCAGTCCAACTGCCATCAAAATCTGTAGAAATTCCCCTGACTTCAGCCAGGCTTGGCTCATGCCCTAAGGCACTGCTACAGAAAGAGACAACACCTAATGAAATCATGTGTGCAAAGAATCAGGGAATCCCATACTAAATCCCCACCCCACAAACAGCCATGCCTAAGCTTAAATGTGCATTAACATGGAAGTAAAAAAGCCATTCATGTCTATCAAGTTAAGCACATGTTTAAATGTTTACTGGAGTCAGTTCTTTGTACAATGAACAGTAAAAGCTGTACAAAGCTATCGTGGGTAAGATCAATTCTTCCCTTATGCTGCATGGTATCCTGATCCTTATGGCTTTCTACTGTCTGGCTGCATAACCTTTCACAATTTTGATAAAATCAAGTTGCTTTCATTTAGTTCTGTCTCTTGCATTAACTAATATAACATACTTCTGATGGTGCACATTTCCACTGACCTCAGAGTGCTCCAAAGAGAAATCTCAGAACTATTTATTGTAACTGTTAATAAAATTAAAGGACCTTAGTCAAAGTCAGACATCACTTTAAAATAAAAAACAACATATATGTTTATTTGTCTAAAAACAGAGACAGACAAAATGTGTTTCTGGGTTTGTATCACAGACAGAAAACTGAGGCACAGACACAACCCATGGTTTCTCTAAAATCTCACAAGATACATGTAGTAAAACAGGGAATCAAACTGCAATTTGACTGCCAAACTTGCAAAAATATATCTTTTCTTATCTTATGATCTCCAGTGACTCTGTATTTAATTTTTCAAAATGGGAAATCAAACTCAGGGAGGTTAAGGTAAAGGTCAAGAGCTACCTAGAAACTCGCTGGCAGAACTGAGACGAATGGAAACTTCTGGCTCCACACAGCACTTCCTTCCTCTCTCAGATCTGTTTCAATGAAATAAAGTAAAAAAAAAAAAAAAAGCCACAAAACCTGCTCTCAATTTTCTGTGAGCAGGATTTGATCTGTTAGATCCAGCCATCAAATGCACTATTACCCTGATGGAGGGTAAGCGTTCCAGCATCACCTCCTGTGATTTGCCTTCAGCTCACTGATGGCATGGCAACCCTCCCTGACTGGCAGGTCTGTTCCCCAGGAAAGGAGTCTGTGGACTTCATGCACTCCTCTTTGAGACAGCGCTGAGCATTGCTGGGCTTGAATGAGACTGGGTTATGGCTGAGATGATCAAAGTAGAGCAGAGAGAAAAGCAAACTTTATTTAAGTTAAACAGTCAGAGCTGACCCAGTCCGTCACAAATAGGCTGTCAAAAAAAGTGGTCACAGCACAAAGCCTGACAGAGCTCGAGAGGGGTTTGGATAATGCTCTCAGACACATGGTGTGATTCTTGGGGTTGTCCTATGCACAGCCAGGAGCTGGACTCGATCTATGTGGGTCCCTTTCAACTCAGGATATTCTATGGTTCTGTCATTACTGTATCCTTTAAATGGAAAAAAATCGGACACACCAGATTGAAAGTTTCCCTGCTACATGGGATGATCTCACTCTGTGAGTTTAAGTCAAACCTCTGACATTCAGCTACTAGAAATGCTAATAACTTTGTGCTGCAAGGCATAATCCGGCATAATACAAGGCAATACTTCAATATGCACTGTCAAAATGGATCTTTTGATGTGTGATCCCATTGCAGCCTCTAAAAGAGATGGAGATATTTGGCAAAACCCTGATCCAGTTTTTCTTGCATTAACAGATCTTTCTGGTTGAATGGCACCATAAGCTAGTGATAAGCTTTGTGCTGTACCTATCCCCTTAATTATTCCTGCAAACCCTCTGTTGCTGACCCTCCTGCAATGCCCTTGAATAAGATTTGTGTAGGAATGTTACTTCTTGAGGAAACGTGAATAATGGCCTTGAAGCAAATTTCTGGTGTCGTCACCATCAAGCTGTCTTGTGCTGCCACATCATGTTTCTAGAGAAGTCTATGAGCGCTGTCACTACTTGTTAACTTTCCTAACACTGTGCTAGTGCTATTCACTGTCAGGAAAAGTGAGAAGAGACAAAAAAGCCGCAAGAAATTTGTAGTGAAGTCTTTGGTATGACCGGGAGGCTGCCTCTCTATAGGGAATCAGATAGTCAGAGAACCCACGTCCGGGATATTGGACTGTGATTCGCTCACATCAGTCCTGAGGCACTTCTGAATCAGGAGATTTTCTCTGTAAGATAAAGGAGAGGCTCTGAGCAGGAGATACTATATTATCTTCTTCATAATGAACAAGATTCATAGTAAAGCTCATGGAATTTGCAAAAGGTGACAAATGATTTTTGTGCAACTTGGATGACATTTCAAGTCATTGATATAATTATTTTAAACCCCAGTTTAGTGAAGTATTTAAGCACTGTCTGTAAGTCTAACCATCCAGTACCAAAGCTCTTTCTTAACCAATACTTTACAGAAATTACAACTAAACCACTGTTCTGTAAAAAACAGTTTCACAAAAAGTAATTTCAGTATTTTACTTTTCACCCTTCAAAAAAGGGGGAAAAAAAGATAAAAGCACTGTCAATACATATGAGCAATAATGGTGTCTTGCTATTTAGTCACCATCAAAGTTCAAAATTCAGGCAAGTATATGGAATATTTTTGCTTTGTGCTCATGCCTCATTCTTCCACTGCTATCTACTATCTAGACCTTTTATTGGTAGCAAGCCCAGAAAGGCAATTGTAGCCCATTGGATGACTCTTCCTACGTTGGTGGCCTGTGGCTCTCAAACAGAAAGCAATTGCATGAAAACAAGCAATCTCTCACACTGAAAATCACCGGTAGTATACTGAATCAAGTTAGATTATGGATTAAGGAGCCAGTGAATTATGACTGATTACCTTTTCAAAGTAACTCACATAGCAGCCTTGGGGGACAGATTGTATTAAAACAGTTCCAATATGCAAATAGTTTGATACTTTGAAAAATAGCATGTTAACATTTGGCCTGGTGATGGAAAAAGTGTATTAATTTGCCCAAGCAACTGTCTCTAAACCAGCTTATAAATAGCCCTGTGCATTAATTCAAAGTGAAATGTCAATGTTTCATAATTTATGATATTATGCTGAGATTAAGCTTCAATAGCTCACTACTGGTTCAGTTAACATCAGGTCTAAAACTTGCCTTCCTGCCTCATGAACCTTGAATCTTTGGGAAAACCTTTCCTTTCTGCTTGGATTTATATTTATTTATACTATCTGAATTATTTATGAAAATTTCAATGCAATTTACTGAGCTAAGAGAATGTGAAATACTCTGTTGTCACAGTGGTTTACTCACATCTTCTTGAATCTGATTGTCTTGGCAGGAAAATGAAGAGAAATTCCTGCTTCTCAGGATATGAGAATCTAAAAGCTGTTTCATAGTCTCTATCTGTAGAGCATGCTGACATTATTAATCAAACATAGAATTATGAAATCATAAAATTGTCAGAGCTGCAAGAGACCTTTAAGCCCATTGAGTCCAATTGTCAAACCAGCATTACCAGTGCAACCCCTGTACCACTAAACTACCACCCAGCGCCAGATCCAGATGCCTTTTAAACACTTCCAGGGATGGTGAATCCACCACCTCCTTGGGCACCCTTTCAGTAAAAAGTTTTTTTCTAATATCTCATCTGAATCTCCCCTGTTTCAGCCTAAGGTCATTTCCTCTAGTCCTCTCATGATAAAAGAGACCAGGTCCCCCCTCACCACAACCTCCTTTCAGGTAGCTGTGGAAAGTGAGCAGGTCCCCATTGAGCCTCCAGTCACCACATTTCCAGTATCATATCATAGAATGCTTTGTTTAGAGAGGACCCTTAAAGACCATCTAGTTCCAGTGCCACTGCTATGGGCACCTTCCACCAGAGCACAGAGAGAGCCTCATTCAACCTGTCCTTGAACACTTTCAGGGATATCCAAAACTTCTCTGGGCAACTGTACCAGCGCCTCACTGCCCACAGAGTAAAGAGTTTATTCAACCTGCTCTGAATCATCTTTCACAATAGGGTAAAATTTACTGAACCTAACAGATACACAACTATAAAATGGTGATGAGGGAGACAATATGATTTCTTTCTGCCCCAGTTATTCCTTAAGAATAATTTGAGAACTGCTCACCTCCTTGAGAAAAAAAAAAAAGATAATGAGATTGTTCTAGACGAACAAAAATGTTATATACATGCAAAATGGTCTTGTTAATCAACAGAGCTCCCTCCCTGCTGGAGGAAGCTCCAGAAGAACAACAGAAATCATTACCATGCTGGTAGGATTGATTAATTAGGAAAACAGCTTCTACTAATACTCATTAGCATTTATACATTGTAAAATCCACTAAATATATGTGTAAATAACTTTCCTAAAGTGACAACTAAAGGTGCCTGAAGGGTGCCACATGATGTTGTTTTCTGCTTGTGTGGGTTTTGCATCGCAAGAAACATTTCTGCATTGGCTAAAAAAAACCTGTAAGAGGGAGCTGGAAGAGGAAGAGAACACACGGAAGGCGCATTCTGAGACATGAGACGGGTTTGACATAAGAGCACACAAAAGCTGCATGCCAGGACACATTCTAACGTGGTCAGACAGGGGACAGTGGAATATAGGAATAAATCCAGGGTGCTGCTACCAGGGAAAGTGTAGGTAAGGACTACACAGCCCCTTTGGAGCCTCAGGAAAACACAGTAAGGAGCAGGATCATCCCTCCTCCCAGGACTAAGATTTGGACATGCTCTGGTTCCATTTGAGGAATGGGGTAGCAAAAGCAGACACACTCAGCAAGCATCTGTGCTGGCCCAGATGCTATCTGTTAGTGCCTTTTGTTTCACAGTATGAATTTCTGTGTAGAGGACTTTCAAATAATGTGGTTTAAATTTAGAAAGTGACCATTCAGTTATCAGTGCAGTTGAAAATTATAATGAAATGGAGCCCAATAACTCCAAAATACTGGTCAAAAGATTATTATCTGTGTAATGTGTGTTTTCTGGAGTTTATGTGCAATTAGCAAACACTATTTTTAGTCTGGGTTTCAGGAGAGTTGTGTTTAGTTCTTGGCTCTGCCACAGACTTCCTGCATGACCTTGGGCAAATTGGTTTCTTTCTCAGTGCCATCTGCAGCATAATACACTTTCCTCCCACTCTAAATTTGTCTTGTTGATGTGGATTATGGGCCTTTTGGAATAGGACATCTCCTTGCTGTGTTCATTTAGTGAGTGGCACAGTGAGGTTCTGAACTTGTGACTTCTAAACAGCTTTTTAATGCATCAAGATCGCCTTCCATGACCAGTGTAACCAGGTGGTGGGTATAAAATCATCAGCTCTATTGTAGATTTCAGACAAAGCTGGGTTTTGCTACATGCTTCCATTGTAGAACTTTTTATTTCAGCTGCTAAATTTTGCAAGCAATTTTTGTATTTATTTTCCTTCTCCTTTTTCACAGTGTAGCCCATGCCCGCCTGCTCTGTGGTTATTACCCTGGTCCCTGTGATTAGTGTGGAGCTGCTGGTTGGTTTGCTTACTTGTTTTTTCACCTTCACTCTAAATTACAGCAGCAAATTGCCTGGGGCACGTGTGTTTTATGGAACCGGCTGCCGGTCCTCACAGGGATCTTCTTACCTGTACCTGGCTTTAGCAGTTGTGACCTGCAGCCCAGTTGGAAACATGGACAGAGTGAGAGAGCAGCAGACTAGAAAGCAGACAAAAGTAGCAGCATTTCACAGCTCTTGCAGAGCAGGGAATAGCTGAAGGTAGACATTATTTAAAAAAAAACAACGAAAAAACAAAAAAAGGAAAAAGATGTTAAAGTGATCCCTCTCCTTCTCTTGAATGAGATACCTGATCAGGCAGGGGCCTGGGCTCTACTGCTAGTGAAAGAAACAAACTGAACAGATGATCAAACAGGTGCCTCATCACAACATCCTATTAAAACAGGCAGAGTGAGAACTTGGATATCAACTCACAAGCGCAGAAGGCACTAAATATATTTCCTCCCTACTAAAGCTACAGGAACCAGCTCTTTGGACAGGTGTAGTTTTCACAGCAGAGTCACAGGCTCTTAGAGACCTCGGGCTCAGCCACCCAACTGCGCTCACAGGCAGGTTGCGATCGGGCTGCCATCCCGGAGCGTGTCCCCGTGCTCAGCCAGCGGCCACGCGGGGAACCGCGTCGGAGGGTACCGGGCTGGCGCTACTCAGCGCGGGGACCAGGCTCCCGCCGCCCGCCCAGCGGCTCCCGGCGCGGCTTGGGGGGCAGGTGCCGGGGCGGCCGCCGGTGAGCGCAGAGCCGGCACTGCCCGCCCGACCGTCCGGCCGGCGGCAGGAGACGAGCGGGTACCCCCGAGAGCAGCGGAGGACACGGGGTGGCGCGGCGCCCTGCCCGGAGCGGATGACCTTGGGCGAGTCCCCTGGAGGGCAGACATTCCACGAGCGCCTCCTGGACCTCCCGTGGGCCGATCGCGGGCAGTGGGAGCCCCGCGGCGGGCGGGGCCGGTCTGGGTCCGGGGCGGGCGGCGGCGGCGCGGTCCCTCCCCGCGGGCGGGAGGCGGGCGCGGGCCGCGCTCCCGGCAGGCTGCGCTGGGCTGCGTTGGGCTCGGCGCGGCGCGGCGCCGGGCGGGGAGCGCCCCGCTCCTCTCCTTCATTGCCTCTCGCCAGAGCCCGGCGGCGCCCAAGGCGGCATGGAGACCGAGCGCGGGAGGCCGTGGGGCAGCGCCCGGAGCTGAGCCGGCCGGTGCGTACCCTCCTGGGGCTCGGGGAGGGGCGCGGAGGCGATGGCGGAGAAACTTTCCGCCGGGCAAGCTCGGCGGTGCGCGGGGGCTTGGGGGGCTGCGGCCGCGACTTGAGGAAACTTCTGCCTTGGGGGCTCCGCCGCAGCAGCGTTCCTGCGCTGTGCCCGGGTCCCGCTGCCATCCCCGCGCCGCTCCCTGTCAGCGGCCGGTCCCGCTCCCGCTCTCGCTCTGCCCGCAAGGTGCAGCGGTGGGCGGCTGCCCCGGGTGCGCTTCCCGCTTCGCACCGGGGTTTAGCTCGCAAGGCGGCAAGAGCTGGCTTTTCGTGTTTTAAGAATTTCCGCGCTGCCTTTTAAGTGTGCTTTTATTTTGTAGGTTTTTTGGTGGTGATGGTTTTATTTTTTGGGGTTTTTTTTTGCTTTTAAACTTGCGGCAGTTAGGGCGAGGGGGTGTGCGTGTCTGTCGCTGCTCTTCAGCTGCAGTTGCTCTTGGCTGAGCCTGGGGACTGGCTGCAGCTGCTTGGGCTGGGGAGAGACGGGTGTTACCGGAGGACCTGCCTGTTCTGTGTGTCTGTCTGTCTATCTCTCTGTCCATCTCTTTTTTTCCTCAGTGTTTTTAGGAGGGAGGGCTTGCCTTGCCCTCCCCGTTCGCAGCCTCCGGAGCTGGGGGAGCGCTCTGTCCGGGACAGCGGGGGCAGCAGCCGTGTCCCCTCGTCCCTGCCGGGCTTTGCTGGGGCTGCTCGCTGCGGGTTCCCCGCCCCTGCGCGCCCCGAAACTCGGACCGTGTGTGAGTGTGTGTGTGTGCAAGGGCTGCGATGTGCACCCCTGGGAAACGAGCCTGCTCTGGCTGGTGATGGGTTAAACGTGCTGCTCCCAGCTCTAACTTCTGCTATTAAAAGAAGTATTCCAGCCTCTCCTAACCACTTTTTGAATCCCGCTGGATTATTTGCAGGAGGAAAAGAGCCGCAGTGCCCCAAGGAATGCATCAGTGGGTGTCTTTTACCTTTTTTAATTTTTTTTTTTTTATTACTATTTTTCATGGTGGCTTAGTGCCCTTGCTTTGTTGTCGAGAGGATTAAGCGTTGCCGAGTGTCCTTAGTCCCAGATTCAATTAAAATAAATACAAATACATGGGACATAAAGGAAAGTCAGCACTGGCATCCTGGCAGAGGCACTAAAGCATCAAGTTTGGTAAAAAGGAAGGGATTCGAGGAAATGAATGCTTCTGTTCATACCCATCTGCTTTCCCTTTGCAGTGCTGTCAGAGAGCTTAGAGACGTGTATCTTTTGATCAGGGTTTGTGTGTTCTTAACTAACTTCTGTCCAACAGAAAGAAAGAAAAAGTCCTCTCCACAGGCACAGGTGTTATAACTTATCTCTCATTTAGCAAATGCTTTATGAAATTTGGTTCGAGTCTTCAGCCAAGGAATTAAAAATCAGGAGAGGATGAACTATGAGGAATACAGAGGAGAGTTGCTGCACCATTCTGCTTGCTGCCTGGGTGCTCTGCTTTCACTGAGGATTCATTCCTGGTCTGGAGCAGTTGTGGGAGGACAAAAGCAAAGCAGAACAAGGCCGAATAGCCTGGCTAGTACTTGTCTGTCTCTTCTTGGTGACATTCAGAGGGCTGCTCCTTCAAGTTAACAAAAATTTCCTTTTGTTGCTTGGAGAGGACTTGGTGGTGGGTGCAGGGAGAGAAGGAGTGTTCTCTCAGATCTAGCTTGCTGTTGCAGAGTGTTACTGAGAAAGAGCTTACAGGTGTGATCGTTGTGTTCCAAAAAACACTAGGGTCTTGTGGAGAGAGCCAGAGAGCCAGATAGGAGAAAATGTACTGCAGGACTGCAAACTGTAGATATCCCTCTGTCTGATCCTTTGGTGGTGCTAGTGTTGTAGAAAATCAGCAGGTTGGCTGTGCTTGTCTTGATGCAGTAAACCATAGTTTTATTTACTTTTGTTCCTCTTCATTTTAAGCTTGATTCTTAACAAAGCATCTGTTGGCATTGTAATGACTGTGCTCCATACCCCTGTGCCAACAGTGTTTGGGATGGTTCCTGACCTGTGTGTTACGTTACTGTGTTGTGTTATCCTGTATGCTGGACAGGGATGGGGTATAACCTGGCTCTCCCCCCCCCCCCCCCCCCCGTTTCCCTAAATTGCTGGCTTGCTCAGTTTCTCACATGAGGGACTTCTGTTCCAGCAGGTTATGTTGTCGTTGTCGTGGCTCCAACCATGTTGCAGTACTGTGACCTGATGTACTCTGGTTGATGGATTCTGTCAAATACAATGAAATGAACAATTAGGAGGCAGTTAGGGTGTTTAGCCATTGCTTGTTAGGAGCAGTTTGTAGGTGCTGTTCCACTACGGGTATATTTCTGTGCTGAGTTCTAAAATGTCTTTAGACACATGCCAACTGCATTCATACAGCTTGTATTTACAGGCAGGTTTTTGTGAAGGACAGAAAGTTGGTTAGGATAAGGTTTGTTTTAGAATGATGTGCCAGTGTGAAACATCACGCTTCTGCATACAGGTCTGAATCCCTTGCAGTTGAGCAGTGTCTTAAATTTCCTAACTGTTTGATGAGTATTTGCTTGCTTATGTGAAGGGTTTCATGACTTCTGCCTGCAGTACATAATACAAAAGCTCTTGGCACTGTTCAGACCCTTATTGTGCCGGCTGGAAGTTCCAAGGCAGAATGGGCAGGGACTCAAAATTGCTGCGACAGAGGTGAAATCCTGGCTGTGCTGACTTCAGTGGGAGTTTTGCCATAGATTACAATGGGCCAAAACTTCAATCCAGAAGTAGTTCTCCCTTCTTGTTGGTAATCCTGGTGTGTTCTCTAGGGAAGCTTTTCTGTTGCCACCCAGACTAAGTCTGTGAGGCAGAGAAGACAGAAGTCTCTTAGGATGTCATGCTGTGCCTTTCACAAGCACAGCATTCTTGGGAAGGAAATCAGGGCAGATAGGAGTGGAAACAAAACCCTAAATGTGGACACATGCTGACTGTCTTGCTGCTTGTGTCTCGAGTCATTCCCAGGAACATGGATCAAGAACTCTGAACTGAGTACGATTAGCTTCTTGAAACTGTAGAGGAGGGATCTGTCAATGCCTGCAGCCAGTGCATCTCCCAGTCTCTGCTTCTGCATTTGCAAATTATCGGTTTAGTGACAGGCATTCAATATGTGAAGCAAGAGTACATTCATTAATTCAACCCTACTTAGCCTGTGCACACTGAGTTTTCTGTATGTATGTGATCTAGTGAGTTATTCTCAGAGACACTTCATATATCCAGCATCTAGATAAATTTTTATGTTACATGACAGTGACAAATGAGAAGTGTTGCCACTTGTTTTCCACAACTTGAAAAGTATTTGGTACAGAATATCAGAATATGTATTTAATCAGTGCTGATTGAGAGCTAGTCCTGGTCATGGCCAGGTAATAAAACTGATAGTCTCAGCAAGAAAGTATTCCTTCAGTTTATTATATGCAGTGGAATAGAAGATGGTTTTTTAATATATACCAAAACCGTTGACTGGGATTGAGGTATTTGAATCTTTGTGTGATTTTTTAAATTTTTTTTTAGTTGAAACACTGTGGTGTCTGCAATTCCAGTGTAGACAGTTTTCTTTTACAGTACATTCTTCTATCTTGCATTCAAGCCAGACTTTTGGGTATTTTCCTCCTGTATGATGATGAAAGCAATGAAAGTATAAACTAATGTGAAGCTGAGTAGCCTGTCTTGCATGTGCATCCTTACTTTAACAGACTTAAATAAGGAGAATATGTTGGACAGTTATGAATTGTACCTTGTTAATGTCTCTTAGCCTGTTTGCTATGAGGATTTATGCATCTAAAACAAAGCAGTACTAATTCTTATTTACTTTATGTAAGTGCACGGGCCTCATTTTGTCCCAGTATAAAAAATTATACATGTCATAAAAGGCATTGTGTTAGACCCTGAAATCATATTAGTGGTTAACATCTGGATGTGTGTATTAATGCTGGTAAGTTTTGGGCACTGTTAGTACTGTCAGGATGCAAAAGATGGCAGTGCTGTGAAGAGGGATCTGAGCAAACCCTGCTGGGCTGTCGTTCAAACCTCTGCTCTGGGATCTGCACAGACTGCTAGCTTCTGGGTTTGCGGTTTGATTTTTTTTTTTTTTTTTTTTTTTTTTTAACATAAGTGCAAATCAAAGAGTTGATGATAACCATCATTGTATCTTTGCTCTGTTTCTAAGCCCTAAGTAATGTATTTTCTTCAGTGCTTGAACTTGAAGGCTGAGCTGGAGACAGGACTTGCTGGGTGCTGGACTAGAATATGCATCAAGTGATGCGGTGTGAGAGAGATGCTGTTCTTAGCTTGCTTGTTTTTCTTAACTTCTTGTGCAGTGCTACAGGCTGGGGGAAGAGTGGCTTGAAAGCTTCCCAGTGGAAAAGGATCTGGGAGCACTGGTCAGCAGTGGCTGAACCTGAGCCAGCAGAGTGCCCAGGTGGCCCAGAAGGCCAATGGCATCCTGGCCTGGATCAGCAATGGTGTGGCCAGCAGGACCAGGGCAGGGATTGTCCCTCTGTACTCAGATTGGTGAGGCCACACCTCGAATCCTGCATCCAGTTCTGGGATCCTCACTACAAGAAGGACATTGAGGAGCTGGAGCGTGTCCAGAGAAGGGCAATGGAGCTGGGGAAGGGTCTGGAGCACAAGTCAGGTGAGGAACAGCTGAGGGAGTTGGGGGTGTTTAGCTTGGAGAAAAGGAGGATCAGGCAGGATCTGATCACTCTCAAGACTGCTTGAAAGGAGTGTGTAACTAGTGGAGGTCCATCTCTTCTACAATGTGGAAAGCCATAGGACAGTAGGAAATGGTGTCAATTTATGTCGGGGATATTTAGATTGGATATTAGAAAAAATTGGCTCATTGACGGGGTTGTCAGTCATGGGAAGAGGCTGCCAAGGGAAGTGTCACCATCCCTGGAGGGATTTAAAGGATGTCTAGATGTAGACTTAGGGACATGGTTTAGTGGTGGACTTGGTGGTGCTGGGTTAATGGTTGGATTGGATGATCTTAGAGGTATTTTCCAACATAAATTATTCTATGATTCTATACAAAACTACAAAATATAGGGGTTTTGGGGTGAAATTGGTGTTGCATGGGATTAGTAGAAATGTTACCACTGATACGCAAACTTCCTGATTTCACTCTTTTTTTTTCTTGAAAGAATGAAGAACAGACCTTTAGTAGGATTGCAGGAATGTAGAGAGATGTAGAGTTTTGTGTTGGAAAATTCTCCATCATCTTATTGAGCTGTTGTTGATTTTGCTGCTGGTTTTGGTGTATGAGCCTGGTTACCATAATAATTATACCTAAATATGTCTATGCCTGTACTGCCTGTCATCCACAGTAAATCAAAGGCATGGACCCTGCAGGCACTTAGAACAAGTTAACACAAATGAAAAACACCAGTGGCTTTGCCTGGGAGAAAACAATATTTTATTTCTTTCTCCTAGATGATGACACTACTAATTGTATGGCTTCCAGCGTGTGAGTGTAACTTCCTTTGACATCAGTGCATGTTGGCTTGGTCATTACACGTGTGCCAGCACAGTGCAGCCCCTGCTGCAGGGCTTCACTGGTGCTTTCTCCCTGCTCCTGCAGAGTCCACAGCTCTGTCCCTTGGCTGCAGAGCTGCTCTGAGAGATGTGGCAATATGTGGGGTGGCTTCTCTGGACTGAAATCCTCCTTCCTTTTCTACTAAGCTGATTTCTCCCCTTTTTTTAAAATGCATTCCTAATTAAAAAAAAAAAATTAAATGAGTTTAGCAGAGCATCCTGAGATGTTCTGGGCTTTCTAGGCAGATAGCCATCAACAGGCTGAGTTAGGCCACTTCTGTCTTCAGTGGAGCTGGTGGTGGGATTTAATGCTGACTGTAGTAGGAATTGCTTTTGGACCATTCCGAGCTCTTGAAATCCTACCCTGCAGCATTTCCAGCTTCTTAGCTTGGTCCTGTAAAGCATCTGGGTAGAGGGAAATCTTTTTTGAGGACTTCCTGTAGTGCTGGTGAGAAATCGTCTGTCACCAGCACTGGAAATGCACCAGAAACACAACTTGTTTCTGCTTGCACTGTGCAATCCAGCCATAAATAACATTTCTTCTATGTCTTTGCAGACTTCAAAGAGTCTTCCAGCTGTTGCAGGAAGCCTAGTGAGAGAAGGTAGCTGCAAGTTTAATTGTAGCTTCAGGACTTTAGCTCAATCAAAATCCAAACAATCTGATAAAAAATTACAGACACTTGAATGTTGTCAAAGGTTAAAAGTGAGCCCTCTTCAGAACAGCTATTAATGGTTTAAATCTAAAAATAAAGGAGCTTATTAATATTCCTAAATAATGTTGAACATAGATGATTTTTGCCTTTAAACCATCTTAGCACTTTGCATGACTGTGCAGGTTATATTTCTTGGTAAGTGCATATAGTGACATTATAAATGTCCGTTTTGCTATCAGATGTGTAGCGCTAGTATCTTCTTAGTACTAAACATGATTATGTCCCACGTTGCTTAAACAAATCATGGCACCCAGAGTCTTAAGAGGATGCCTTTGTATTCTGCTACAGGGTGAATTTTTTTGATGACTCCTCATGTTTCATGGAATCCTACAATGGTTTGGGTTGGAAAGGACCTTAAAGATAGGTAGTTCCAACTCTCCTTCCATGGGCATGGACATGTTCCACTGGCTCATGTTGCTCAAAGCCCTATCCAACATGGCCTTCAACACTTCCAGGGATGAAGTAGCTACAGCTTTGCTGGGTAACCTGTTTCAGTGCCTCACCACCCTCGCAATACATAATTTCTTCCTAATAGCTAATCTAAACCTGACTGCTTTCAGTTTTAAGACATTACCTCTTATTCTATCACATGCCCTTGAAAAATGTTCACTGCTGTAGCTATGGAATCTTTTCTTGTTGCCCTTTACATCCCTGGCCAGAATTAATTCTGTTAGTTCTTTGGCTTTGCTAACCTGCTCTCTGTCTGCTCAGACAGTCTCTCTGTATTTTTTTCAGGCAGCCTGTCCTTGCTGCCATCCTCTGGAAGCTTCTTTTTTGTGTTTGAGTTTGTCCAGGAGCTTCTTGTCTATCCATGCGTCCATATTTAAATAAGCAGTTAATAACTTTGAGATATGCATGTGTGGGGTGGGTTTGGTTAGGTTGGTTGTTCAGGTTGGGTTTCTGAGTTCTTTTTGAAAGCTGATGTTGGAAAGTCTTTCATTCATCCTCTGTGTGGCGATTAGGTAATGGCAGCTCTTGCTGCAGTCCAGGTGAGTGAAGTCACTGCTTGCCTGGCTGCATCTTTGTGGTGTGACTGCACGTGAGGTAGAGTTGCCAGCTTGTGTTGGGATGACCTAGCTTTATGGATTTTTGCTGTAGTGCAGTGATGGATACACTGGTAGTCAATAAACTCAGAGCTGAGGTTTTACACAGACATTTTTTCAGAGGTTTGCTGTGATATTTTTATAGTCAAAATTGAGACACCACTATCCACTATTCACTGCTATGATTTTCAAGGAAGCATAATTGCTGGTTTCTTTTAGAGAAGAACAGCCTTTTTCTTTGTTCTTGCGCTTTGTAAAAAAAAATTAAAAAAAAAATTGTTGCTTCTGCTTTGCCCTTGGTAGAGGGTGTTCATAATATTGTAGTAGTCCAAACCTAGACAAGTCTAGATTTTGACAAGCCCTAGACAAGCCCTATCCAGAAGGAAGTGATCCTCTAGTAGAGAAGCTAGAAGACTGGGTAGAACAGCAGGAGTAATTGTTACTATTGTTATTTTAAGCTGGAGTTTTCATTTAGGGCCTGGATGCAAACAGAGTGAAAAGGCAAATGTTGCTTTCCAGTAGCCAAAGCCTTTCATGATGTCAGATACTGAATAGCTGGAGACGTTGTGATGGTGAAGCCTTTTGACACTTCTGTCACTTGCCTGGACCCAGGGGGCTGAATAATTCTGAGATTTTTGTGAGTCTTCAGGGAGCAGGCTGGTTTTAAAGTCTTACTGTTGACCTTCTATGTGTGAACACAGTTCTCTCCAACTGATGTGTGAGCTTTGGATCACCTTTGGTATGTTGGATGAGGCTTTTCCAGCCTGCCTTGCTGCCCCATGCAAGCTGCTGGCTCACTTCCCTCAGCTTTGCATGGCAGCATCTCTTTGGGAGGTTCTTTACCCAGCGCGTTCGGTGCAGGGAATATTTAAAGATGCCCACAAGGCCCCTTTGGTGTGGTTTACTGCAGGAGTAAAAAACCATGGTGATTCAGATCATTAGGACTACTAGTAAATTTTCTGTGTGCTCTGCATCCATGTTGTGAGGTCAGCAGTAAATGGTGAGGCACGTGTATGCTGCTGTCGGGGCATTGAGGATTGACCTTTGCCAATCCATGATGCACTGGTTTGGCTGTGGTTTGTCTTTGGGTGAATTGACGTGGTGAGGTGTAGCTGGACTCATGCTGGGCCCTGCTCCTCTGAGCTTGCACAGTGTGTGCTTGAGTTCTGCTCTGGAGTAAGCCAGCAGGTCACGCTGACAGCAAGAGCCTGAAGGGCCCTGCTGGAAGTTAAGCCAGTGGTGGTTCCCTATGGATTATCATGATGTAGGGAAAAGATCTGCATCCCATGTTAAAGCAGCAGGATGCAGAGTTCTGTTCCTTTCTCTCTGCTTCCTCAGCTGTTTTGAGAAGCTGCATTCTGAAACACCCTTCCAAGAGCTGTTTCTCTCTGCAGTGGATTAGTAATAGCTGAAATGATTCTTGAACATTAAGAAATATCAGCTGATCCACAGCTGACTTGTTCACATGTAGACTGTGTGTATGGAAAGACTAAGGAAAAAGTGAAAGGGAGAAGATTGCAAGGTAATCTGTAAGTAGAATGTACTGCTCTGTCTGGGCATGGGTTAATGGATGTGGAGGAGTAAAGGGTGGGGAAAAGAAACAGTGGGAGGATGCAGTTTTCTGATGGTGGTGACTCAGTAAAGGAACATGGAAGTTTTGGGGTCCTGGACTATGCTAGATACCTGGCTGGAGAATGGGGATAAGGAGAAAGGTGGATAGGGAACTGCAGCCTTTTACCGGCTTTTTTTTTTAAGCTGTCCTAAATACCTGAGATTTTCAGCATGGCTAGAACAACATGGCTGATGTCTTTGTTTGATGTTCTTAGATTGACAAACCTGAAATGGGCTTTCAGACTTAGTTTTTCATTATCTAACCACATGCAAGTGGAAAATGTGTCTGGACATAGATTCTGAGAGACAGTGATGTAGAAAGGATCTGGCTGAGATTGAATCAAACTTGACTTCTCAAAATTTGCTTACTTTGGGAATGCTTCATCCCTTACATTACTGGTTTGTTGGTTTGTATATAAAAATGAAGATGATAGTAATAATAAAGGCAGTGTTTCTACCTGTTCCCAGAAACTTTAATTAAGGCATTACTGTGATGGGCAGATGAGCTAAAGAAATGCATTTTTTGAAGAAATTCACATCACTTTTCTCACTGATTCTTCTGAGAGGTTTTCTTTTGGCGTCCCAGTTGCTGTGATGCACAACTTCTCCTCAACCCGAGATTAAGATGAATTTTGCATTCCATGACTCCTGCAGATGTAATAGTCTATCACAACTTGCAGTGTATGCCCTGCAAAGAATTCACCTGCAGTGTGGACTGGCTTGTCTCGCATCCACATTAAGATGGTCTTGGCAAAAGGAGGGAAATTGAAGTATCCTGCAGTGATCCTTTATGCATATAATTTGTCTTTCTCACTTTTGTTGCTTTTTTATCTCCTGTGTGCTCTTCTACCATGCCCAGCCGCAGTTCCATGTACCAGTGCAAAAGAGAGCTTAACTTTTTATATTAAAAGTAATTTCTCTCCTGATTGATGTGCTGCTGGAGCTGTAGGAGCACTGTTACTCACTTGGGTATGTCAACCCTGCATCTTGAGGGTTGTTCACATGTTGCCACCGGGACCAAAACTCTGCAGCAGGAGGTGAAGCCCTCTCCTGAGCTGATGAGCCCAAGGGCAGGTGCTCCTCTGCAGCTGGGGCTTGCACAGCAGGCAGGCTGGGCAGGGAGCTTGTCGTGGCCACAGAGCATGCCATGCTCACAGCCATCCTCACAGATGCCCTTCAGGGGTTGTATGGAGATATGCACTGGCTCTAATAGGAGTCATTAAGCAGAAATTATGTAGGTCATTACCCTGTGTGGAGTGGGAGTTCTTGTGCAGTGTGTGTGTACGTTGAGGATTGTGGCCGTTATTGTGGTATGTCCTTACTGGATTTAAATAATGTTGCTCTTACGTGTTTTAAAGCTGTTCCTAATAGGGTTGGCCACCTTCAGGGTGCACTTTATGTGTGAGCTGTCTTTATTGTACTGACAGTGTAAACTGTGTTTGTTGCTGAAGGTCAGCAGAAGTCCTGGTTTCTGCTGTCCCATTGGTTAAGTACATCTTGGCAGTTTTGGAGTCATTTTCCATCCACCAGAGTGAAACAGAGGTTAGAATCCGATTCTTTGGATTTCAGACAAAAGGAATAGTGACTTCTCGTGAATGTTTGTTTCCTTGCCAGTAGAGGCTGGATGACTTAATCTCTGCATATATCAACATGTTGATCAAGTTTCACACCAAAATATCCAGGGCTAACTATAACAAATATTTAAAAATATAAGCCCGGGTTGTAATGGAAAACCTTTCTTGGTTATACGGTTCTGAGTGTAATGAAATGACAGCTCAGGGCTGGATTTTTAGGATAGCTTTATCTGCAGTAATACTCAGCTCTGGGTCTATCAAAACAGCCTTCTAAAGCCAGAGCTGCCTGTGGCATGGCATTTGCTCAAATATGCCTTAATAAAGTCAGTGCCAGGTTTCCTATCCAAAGGAAAAATGAAGTCTTTGAATGTATCTGCTTTTCATATATACCTGCTAGGAAGTCCTAGGGCTGAGATTCTATGGAAATGGCAAAGTTGGATTAATTCTGGGTGTGTTTCTTGAGGGAGATGTGACTGGTTGGTTTGCTCTTTCCTTCCTTTCTTGGGGGAATGAGCATAAGGCTGAAGCTGATGTGGTGGGTGGAGATGGGAGCAGAGCCCTTTGCAGAGTGCTTGCTGAGCACCTGCTGTTTACAGAGCAGGACTTTTAAACCAACCATCATGCAGAGTTGTATGCCATCCCTTGCAAACTGAGGTACTTCAGCCTGCTTATTCCAGCAGGCCGATCCTAGGTGATGCTGGAGGAATCAGTTGGCTCTTGAGATCTAGATGTGGGAATGCTGTAGACTGAACTCATCACGTCTTTGCCATTGCTGCAGGAGCACTTAATTCTCAGTAATGTTATTTTATCATGAGCCAAAAAAACCCCACACAATTAAGCTAAAAACACACCAGACTGTGTGTTCTAAAGGTATCAATTGGTTTGTTAATTTAAAAGAAAAACCTTTTTTCTAGCTTGCTTTCCTGTACTGATTCTTTTTTATCTCTTAATTAGGTCATTGGGACAAAAACAGGAATGAGGTGTATGTGGGGTTTGCCACCATTTGCAAAACCAGTAACTCTTTTCTTTCTGAGAGTGGACCCTGAGTTGAAGCAGACTTCGTTGCTGACTGTGCTGTGAACATATAAAGGTTTGGGATCTTTTATAGTACCCAGACTTTGAAATCTGCCCTGATATACTCAGTTAGTGTTATGGAGTGAATAAATAAGTCTACAGACCAACAGTCCCTCCAAGGAAACCATTTTACCATCCTTGTTCCCATGTGCCCATGTTTTTTTCACTGAAAAAAGAAACTGAAGGGAAAAGTGGAAACCCTGAAACTCTGATATGTTAGGGAGTATTTCCCAAATTCATTTGGAGAGAAATGGTATTGCCTATTACCTTCAGGTCTTGCATTGTCTTACGTTGTACAAGCCTGCAGAATCTCTGAGGGTGAAGATTTCAGTGCTGATGTTAGCTTGTCTCATTCCTAGCAGTAAGTCCCAAAGCTCTGTCTCCTAGGAAAGGTTTAGTGCCAAGCCCTCACGCTCCATTTAAATGGACAGACCTGTGCTCCACCTGCAGTAGTAGTAGTACTGCACAGATTGCACAGGGATCCTGATTTGTTCTAGCCATTGCTTTCTTTAATGAGTTCCCAGAAAATATCTGCTATATCTTGGTATTTAGTGTTGCGTAAGATGAACCTTCAGAAGGAGGGAGATGATGGATCAGTTTGATAGGAATGACTGATAACAAGTGAAAATGCTGCTAAGCAGCCCTGAGCTGCTGCTATCTGGTTATGGTCTCACTGGTCATGCCAGCCAGCCCCTTCTGGAGGCTTGTGTCTGCGCTGTGGAGACGCAGCTCCAGCCCACAAACCTGTAGTTTGTTTCACTGATCCATATCAAAAGGCTTCATGAGTTGGGACAGGATCCTGGCTTGCTCCCATTTTAGAAATGAAGGAATCAAGGCAGAGGCAGGTGAACTGACTTGTTCCATGGCCTCACAAGTACTAGAGGTTGAGTGAGATCTGGGACCCAGCTGTCCTCAGATTTTTGATGAGCAGCAGACTATGCTCAGCAATTCTGCCCAAGAGGAAGAAGACACATAAGCTTGATCTAGCGCTGCAGTGCTTAAAAAGTCACTCATGTTGGTTAGGGCACTGTGCATGTTGATTTGACTTCAGGTTTCCCTCCTGCTTTTCCCTTTCCTATAAGAGAGCATTGAGAACAGCATTGAAGTTGTATTTTCCTAAAGAAAACTGGTTCAGAAATTGAGGTAGTCAAATATCACCCATGAGCTGCGGTTTGTCTCAGTCCTGGGAACTGATGCCCTCCCCGCCAAAGAAGACAGGTCCCCTGGCCTCCTTATCATCAGCAGAGCTAGAGATAAAGGAATTCCATGCATGAAAGGTCACCCCAGCTTAGTAACACAGCCTCCCTCTATGGTTAATGATAAGCACTTCCAGGTGGGTTTCATTCCTTCCTTCCCATGTATCTGGCCAGGAACTCCGGGTGGGTGATTCATGCTGCTTACATTGATTACCATGGCAGTGGAGTTGACTCATTTAGATTAGATTCATAAATTTTAGCTGGCTCAATTGGATGAGAAAAATTCCCCACTTATCATCTTGGGTGAGTTTAGTGACCTCCAGTAGTGCTACCACACAAGTATCTGTTGGAGAACTGTATTGGTAAGAGAAAAGAATAAAGAAAGATATTTAGGTAAACAAATGAGAGAGACTGTGTTACTGCTAGGCTTCTCTTGATTTGAAGATCCAGGATGGTTAGAAATTGATAAAATACTTTCTGTAGATACCTGCTGTTGAGAGCATGAGGGCATTTGGGCAATGTGTTTTGTGGAAGTTCTGGATGAAAGTTTTTGATAGAGGTAAGCACGCTTAACTTAGAACTCTGTTTGGGAAACGGCAATTAGGAAGAAGGCAATAGCAGAAATTAAAAGAGAGAGGAAATCCTATTAATGCCTGTCTTTTTGGTAGCAAGTAGGTCAGTGAGCTGAAAAGGACCCTAAACAGACTTGCAGTCACATAGTAAGGAAGATGAGATGGCAATTTAATCAGGGGGTTGGTTGCATAAAGCAAAGAATAGTCAGAATTACAGAAAATATGTTTTATTTTGGTTTTGAAAATAAAGATAAAACTTGTGTCAGCCCTGCATTCCCATGCAGGGATAGCCAAACCCATTGTCTTTGGGTTTTATGGATGGAGGGACAAAAGCAGATTAATTGAGGCCATGCAAGATTATTGTGTTGCACATGTGATTGCTGACCTTGGTGTGAGGCACTGTCTCTTTTTGTGTCCCATGCCACAGCGTGGGTGGCAGAGGGACTGTGGGACCCCCCTGCTCAGGGCTGCTGTCACAGGCGGTGTGCAGGAGCCGAGGTGCCCTGATTCAGAAAGCCATTTGTGTGATGAGCAAGTGACGACACAATTCCCGCTCCCCAATGAGCGTGAGGGTAAGAGTCCAATTATTTTGCACATAATGAGGAGGTCACTGAAAGAAGGACTGGAGTTTGGCAAGGCAAAATGGGAATGCTCTCTTGCTTCCATTTTGCACTGGGAAGCCTCATTATTTAGTTATGTGATTATGGTTATAGTTCTGGCTCTTGAGGTTTGAAGTTACTGAAAGGGTGATGTGATTGTCATGGTACATCTGGGGATCACATAAGGTAGAGTAGGAATGAGGCTGTGACCATGGAACTTAGCATTTTTTTGAAACATCCTGGGGATGATGGAGGAGTAATTCATGGGTCAGAATACAGACATGTCAATACAAAACAGGATCAAGTCTATTAGTATTAACCATTACTTATTTTAATTTCTTTAAGGAAGGGAAGTTTCAAACCTGTCTTTAGGCAGACTGATGTTTATTGAATGAGGGGTTCAAATAATGGCATTTCCATCTAAGAAACTTGAAGCAACTGGAAGAGCTGAACTGGGGATGGGATGCTGGTGCAGTGACAGCAATGGGTGGGGTCTGCACTGGTACTGGTGAGCCAGGACTGCTCTGGGGCTGGCTGGTGGGTACAAAGCTGCAGCCGTAGACCTGTCAGCACCCTGGGAAGCCGAATCTGCTGCTTCAGTGGAAAATGTGGTGAAAAATCATGAATGAGCCATTGTTCTGGAAATGCTTTGGAACCTCTGAATCTTTACTTATGTTTGTTTGGTTGCTTTGGTTTTGACAGAAAAGGATTTTCACCCAAACAGAGTAGTTTAGGAACGCTTTTAAAATCAAAAGTGTAGTTCTCCCATTTTCCATCTCTTCCAAAATTTTTTTCCATTGTTTAGGCAACAAGGTGGAAAAGAACAAGAGATGGTTGTTGCGCCTTGAAACTTGCTAGGCATTCTCCAAACAGTTTAAAAAACTTTCAGAAATTTTAACGAGATGCTTTAATAAAAAATAAGTGTGTGCATGCACAGAAGTAAAAAGCTTCCTCATCTAATTTTTCTCTTTTTATTTTTGTATAAATTTACTTAACACATAGAGAGGCAGCGAGCTGTGTACCTGTTCAGTTATCACATTAATGAAGCTGTAGGTTGAAAGAAGATGAAGTTATAAAAATGAAGTGCTTCATGGCATTGATTTCTCTAGACGCTAACAAGGCAGAATTTTAGTGAAGATGACAACAAAGTAATGTCTCTGAGGGCTAACATGCCAAATTAAAGAAAATGTAAATAAATTAACTGAGTCATCTTGTTACTTTGCAGGCTAAGGAAGTTATACAGACAGTTTCTGGAGTCTTCTAGAGGTTTGTAAAACTAGTGATGCAGTACTAAAGGCATATGAGGTATTAAAATAATTTCTTGGTGTATAACAGGTTTATATTTTGGGAGTTTCTGAGAAGAAATTATTCTTTATTTAATGCACAGCTGTGTGGTGGAATCCGTTGCAGGAGTAATGAAAGTCAAACCTGCCAAATGACGGACAAAAGGTAACTCCAGTCTTCTTCAAAGTAACAAATGAATCCATAGAAGGGTAAGGATACATTAATAAATGATTAAATTAAAGAAATTATTAGAGACATGGATGTGGCTCTCATCTCCAGAGGGAGGTGAAAGTCTATCTCTGCCATAGGGTCTTGTCTCTGCAGCCCATCCTACAAGGGATTTTAGGACAGCCTCATTGCACAGCTGTCTCTCAAAGTGAACCTGGTATTTTGGAGTGTCATATTTTTGTGTCTCAGTGACTTTTGGAAGTATGACTATGAATTTACAATAAAAGGGAAGTGCCTTTTCCTTCTCTGCCCTGTATTCCTCTTCACTGGTGCTTTGTCTTCAGGCTTCCAGTACCAGCCAACTGGAAACATCTCTCATCTGACATGGCATGAGCTTCTTTAGGCGTGGCACTCCTGCATCAGGTCGTTGGGTATTCCCTGTTGGAAGCATGGAATTATGTTTTTGCAGAACTATGGATTTCACATGGTAGTGTGCAAATACAAGTGAAAAACTGGCCTAATAAAATCTCTAGTATGAGATGTAGCTGTCTGAGAGAACTTTTAGCTTTGTTATAAAATCTAAGCCTAAAATTGAAAGGAAGAAGTCCTTGGCATGTTCATGAAAATGAAGCACGTGAAACTGGAGTCTGTGATATCGCTGGTTTTATAGCACAACTCTAGAGAGCTGTGTTTCACTTCAGGAGGTGTCAACCCAATAGATAAAAATGATAATATTATATGGTTTGGTATGGATTTTATTTTGATGAAGTATGGCTATTTCGAATGCAAGTCCAGATTGCAGTTAGACTGGAGTATTCCTTCCTGTGATGGTTGCATGATATTGCCTCTTGTAGCTTTTGCAAGTCAGTGGTAGAAAAGAATTCTGGAATATATTTTGGTTGTTTTTTCTGTCTTGCATTTTGTACAGTAAAGGTATAACTCATAACTTGTGATCCTATTCAGTCATCTTTGAACTTAATTTTTCAAGATTTTTTTAAGAGACTGAAGGTTTTTCTCTTTGCCTATTTTATAAAAGATATGAAAAACCAGGTCACATCCACCTTTTAAAATTTTCTGTTGGATTTTCTTTATTTGGATTTTCTGATTTATTTATTTACTTTATTTCTTGTTTATTTAGTTATTTAGATTTTTTGTTTATTTAGTTATTTAGATTTAGATTTTTAGATTGTTTCAGATTTTTTTTAGTTTGGCTTTTCTGTTGTAGCATCTTCAATTTGAAATATCTGGTCTAAGTTTTTGAGGAGGCAGGGAGGTGACTTTTGGGACTTTTTTCCGGTTTCTATGGTGGCCTCAGATAAATACATTTTTATTTTATTACTTTCTGGAAATAGAAATACAGAGAGATAATACACCTATGGAGAAGTAATATCCGTCTGTATGGAGGTGAGTAGGGAAAAATACGTATCCTGCAGAAATAGAATATGTATTAGTTTACATTTCCTTCTGTACTTTCAGCTTTAAGAAGTGATAGGGTGAGCTGTTGTTGCAAGCTTCTGGTTAATCTGATGTTTTTAAGGTCTGTTTTCCACTGCAGTCAGGGAGTCTTGCTCCACATTCAAGTTGCTAATTCTTGACACACAGGATATTTTCCTTCTCATTAAAATGTATTTATTTATTTTGCAGTGAAAATATCTTGCTTAAGATGCTTCTTTTGATCTTTGGTAATGTCACAGCCTCAGTAAGACTGCTAGCATAAAGTAGTGTTTATCTCATTTCACTTCTGCATCCACTGTTAATTGGACCTGAGTAATATAACCCCATTGCAATAACTGTTTTGGTTTGCCAAGTCTCAATATGATGTCCAAAAAGATGCAGGTAATATTAGTGCTTGGAAATTGCTCCCTGTCTGTAATTGGAAGGCTTCTTCATGTGTTTCTGTGATTTTATTTGCATTTATTGGGTTTTAGGCCTTTTCAGAAAATATGGGGAGGGGAAAAGGTATAGCGAGAAGTACAAAGTTTTTGCAAAAACAATTATTTTTTTTTTAGCTTGAATTTGTAATTTCACTTAGGTTTCTAGGGCAACAACTTCATGTAATGCAGATCAGCAGCTGAAATACTTCTCCTAGCAGCTGTGGAGTGGAGTTAGCAGGACCCACGGTCTGTTCTGCAGCTGATACAGGGAGCTTTGCGGCTGGTGGGGATTGTCCCTGAGCTGCCCTTCACAGCTGGTGTCACTCTGGGGAGCAGCAAGCAGCACCGAGTGATACCGGAGCTATCCTCAAGAGAGTGGTAATGTAGGATGCTGCAAGTTCAGGGAAGTGAATAAAATCAGATTTCTTATACCTCTGGCTCAGGAGGAGCTTTCAGAGTAGGGAGGAGGTGATGAAGTGAGCTTTCTCCAGAAACTTGGATTGCGGAGGAATGTGAAACTTCACAGTTTTCTCCCATCTTGCTCTTGAAAGTTAACACAAGGGATAGGAGTGGGAGACAGTTTTCTGACAGGAATCCCAGATTCTTCATCCCCAGAAACTGAGATAGTGACAAGAAGCTGGATACTCAGCAGAGAGTTGCCCGAAAATTTTGTTGACTGAGTTAAATCCTCCAGCAAGCAGGTGTCGGGTAAATGTTTTGATTCCTTGCAGCATATATTTGCATATTTGAAGATTTCTGGTACTTATGACTCATTTTAGTTTGCTGAAATTTTAAAAAGAGCAAACTGGCAAGGCCCTTAATTTTTATGGGATTGCTGTGTAAGGGCTTTGAGAGGCATGCCCTGAGCTGGGCATTCTGGGAGGGTGATGTACATGCAGATCCTAACCACTGGCATCTTATGGATAGCTGTAGTCACACCTCAGACGGTGTGAAGTGTCTTTAACCATCACAGTCTCATCACCTCCAGCCCTGGACCTGTTTTCTACCAACACCTCTGCCGAGTCCCTCTTGCCCTCCCCAGCAGGGGTGTGGTGTTGTGGCATTGTGTCCTGCTTCTTGCTAGGGTGGTGGGTGCGTGTTGGTGTCACAGGTCAGGCTGCAGCAGCAAGCAGCTCTGGCCCTTACAGAAGGTCCTGTGAAGTGTTGTAGAGCTCTACTGGAAAGTGAGGCTTCATCTGGAGTGACGTTTTGTTTACACAGGTTTATTTTCTTCATGCAAATATGCTGGGGGGTTGGAGGATGAGAAAGCTCGCTGAGAGAGTAATGCTTGATGCCTTGAAGCGTTTTTTCCTTGATGATAAAAAAGCTTTTTCTGTAACTTTTTCGATTTTATCTCTTGTCATTTGCTGAGATCATGAAGGGTGGTAATATGCTCTGTATAACCTTCTTACATGTATTTTTGTCTGGTACATTAATAGCTTCATTAATATGTGAGGAAATGCAAGTTTCAACTTCCTAGTTGCTTATCAGAACATGAAAATGGTTTTTTTTTTCCAAAAACGGTAATTCAAGGTTATACATGTGCAAAAATAGCTACAACAAATACTTTTTTCAGCAGGTCTAGTTCATTTTATTGACATATTGTTTTGTAAACTGTGGGTGACTTGCATTGTTCTCAACCAAAATAACTTGCATCAATCTACATAAGAGGGTAAATAATTTGCATATTTTCATTGTGGAAATGATCCAGACATTTTTACTCTACAGTGCTAGACTTGAGAGAGGAAAACTGAAATAACATTTTGGGTTTGTAGTTTGTTTTTAAGTTATTCTTCATTTCTGCTTGTGCTAGAGAAATCATTGTGACCATCTTAAATTTGAACTTGGCATAGCATTGAATGAAAATAAAGCAAGACCTATTTCATCACTGCGTGGTACATCAGTACAGCCTTAATGAGATGGGGAGAGGGCAGCTATTGCATGCCATAGCAAAGTGTAGTCCAAAACACTTGCTAAGAACAAATGCAAGAGTTAACTATTTCCTTCCTCTAGGAGAAGCTGAAGCCAGCAGGGGAGACTATGAGAGACAGGGAGTCTGATGAATTTTTTCAGGATGTGCCTGGCAAGTCTCCACATGCCACAGGTGAATGAAAATGAAAATATTGTCTTTGAATAGGCAAGGGCTGGCTCCTGTTTGTATGAGGCAGCAAAAGGTTTCAGAACTCTCTGAACTTCTCTAGTCCATTGATGAAGTGTGGTTAAAAACACTGGTTTCCGAATCTGATGAAATGCAGAAAACACAGTGGTTATCGCTTTGCGTGGATTGACAGCAAGTGGCTTTTGGGAGAGTGTGAACTTGTGTCTCCAAAGGTTTACCTCTCCTCCTCTGCACCCTGACTATTCTGTCTGCTTGATTATTAATAACTTCTTTTCTTTTTTTTTTGTTTCTTTTTACCACCATAGGGTGATAGAGCAATGAACCAGGAAGCTCAAAGCCTCCACATAAATAGATACCACACACAGGCTATTCAGGCAAATCCAGTTTACCTATAGTGTCCTTAAGAATAAATTCTTACAGTATTAAACCTGAGATGAGGTAATGCAAGAGAGTCTTCATTTTACATTACACATTTTCTGTTACAGTGCCTGATCTGTTACCAACATTGTCACTGTGACCTTAATTCCTCATTTTTAAGCACCACCTGAGGGGATAAATAGCACTGGAGGTGAGAAAGTGTCTCCTTAAGGCAGGGAAACAGTAAGATTTGCCTGACATCAACTAAGGATATCTGGGGAAAAAAAACAGCTAAACAAACCAGTTCTGTTTCTTGCTGTTTTTATTCTTTAAATCTTATTCCTGAGAGGTTTGTTTTTTTTTTTTTTTAGAAATTGCCCAAGAACAGAAACCATGTAAACTTATGATTGGCATTTCTAGTGGCTTTCTGGTGGTCAGTGTTGCATCACTGGTGCGAATTATTTATCCTTCTGTATCCTTCTGTGAGAGAAATGGCTGCTGTGATTAAACTATTGCTGCTGCAGAGATGAGGACTAGGATCAGATTTTCTGGGTTCGAGTTCTAATACTGAGATGAGGCACTCAGCAGTACTGCATGTGCTGACCAAGCATAAGCAGCTTCTCTGTGACCATTTCTGGGAAGCAGCAGGTTGGCCCAGCTCACTGGTAACATCACTAACTTCAGAATATACCCTGCTTGCTTGTCTCACTCCTCCTGTGCCCCCACAGAAAACCCCTCCTTGCATGCAGTGGTGCTTCAAGCTGGCTGTGCTGGTGATGGCTCAGTGCCCATGTTCTGCTTTCACTCAAACTGGTAGCCCTCCCACTTTTCATGGAGTACCACTAAGCTCTCCAGAGCTTTCCTGCATTTTTCCCTGGATATGTGAAAGAGCGAATGAATTTCCTAGTTTGCTGGCACAGAATTGGAGAAGTGTTTGACCCAGCAGTGAAAAAGTCTTCGTGGCTATTCACTCAGGGACATGAAAGGCAAAGGAAACTACAAAAGATTAAACAGACATATGGTCATTGTGAATGTTGGCAACTTGGCTGGACCAGGTTAGTCCCAGGTGCTCTTACCTGTGATATCTCTGCTGGGGAGTGTCAAGCTGATGGGAGAAATGCAGTTGCGTTTTCAGTAACTTGCAAAGATTGAAATCAGACTTTACTCTGTTACAGTACAAATATGTTCTGCTCTCCTTCCTTTCCTTAAAACCAGAAGTTGTCAGGGTATTGCAATGCAGATGTGATTTTTGACTCAAGCCCATTTTCTCAGCCGGCTTACTTTGAATCAGATTGTGCAGGGGCTTGAACTTGGGCTGTCCTCATACCAGGTCAGTACATTTGTCTTTGCTCGGTGCTTAATTAATGTGATCTGCAAGCAAAAGAGAATTGGTGAGCTAATCTAGTGAAAGCCTGTTCTCAGAGCTTCAGTTTTTAATCTCTTCCTGGAAGACAAGTGATGGGTGCAGTAGATGGTGCCAAATACAGGGACCCAAACAGTACTCCCACACTGGCAGAGAGCACGTTATCCCATCCTTGCTCTTTGTAATGACTTTATGCATTATGAAAATTCATGAGGATTTTATTTTGCTTTGGGTTAAGGAATTATCTGATCAGCTGTCTGTCATTCTGAGAGTGTCTGGATGCTGACAGTGTCTGGATGCAGTCTGTATTCCTCTTCCATCTCAACTCCTTTTAAAAGCTTCTGACTGGTATCCATTGTAGTGGCAGCGTTCATGGGCTCTTTTTGGAGAGCACGCAAATGACTGAGGCCCAAAGCCAGCTGGTGCAATGCTCAATGAGCACTGCAATGCTTAAATAGGCATGAAGGCTGGAGTTGTGTTGCCTAAACAGAGATATCTGCTGCCATGTTAAGAGCTTCAGGGTAATACATCGTTGTTGGTTCAAAAGGCCGTGGATCTCTCAGCTTCCAAGATGCCTCTCGGGTGCCACTGTGCCCCAGTGCTGGGCAGATAAGCTCTTGTAGGCTTCTGTTAATTAAATGATAACTTGCTATGTGAGGGGGATAAGCAGTATGATGCTTCACAAATTTTTATACTTTGCTGATAAAACAGTAATTTATTTGATTGATTTTGCTAGTTCAATATATGATAGAATCATGGAATGGCTTGGATTGGGAGGGACATTGAAAGACCATCTAGTTCCAACTTCCCTCTGCCATGGGCAAGGACACCTTCCACTGGACCAGGGTGCTCAGAGCCCCATCCAGCCTGGCCTTGAACACTTCCAGGAATGGGAAGTCCAGAACTTGTCTGAGCAACCTATTCAACATTAGCAATATCCATTTTTAAGGAAGTTGGACTATTGTTGTTTTTTTTTGTTTTAGGAGAAAGTGCAGTAGAGACAAGTTAAATGCTGCAATGTATTAAAACAAATTCATTGTGATAAATTTCACTGGGATGTGCTTGCATCTAGCTTTTCAGTAGTATACCATCACAGCAGGACTGGGGGTTGGCATAACACTGGCATTAGGCATGCACTGACAGGTTCCACTATTTTAATTTGCTTCACTGTCATGTCTTGCAAACTTATCTCTCCTTTCATGCTATCTGGTGCATTTAATAACTGGATATTGTTAAAGTAAATCTCAGGAAAGGGAAGGTGAAAAAAATAAATGAAAGGAGCTCAAAAACGCAATGAAAACAGAATCCAACTTTCCATAGGGTTGGGGTTTTTTTAATTTGTTTTTTCTTTCCCTCTTTTGAAAAATGTTAAAAAACGTCTCCACCTAAATCTGGCACTGTAGTAGGCATTTTGCATCTGGCCCCATGAGAATCCATTTCTAAACAGGTAGAATTTACAAATAAATATAAATACTGACTTGGATTCTCTAACTGTCTAGGATTCCTGGAGCGAGTGGAGCTTCTAATTTTTTTTTTTCTGTTTTCCTCAATTTCACAAAACTCCTTCAGCTCGCAGGATATACCTGTTTTCACCTTTCCTGATTGGGAATGTGTGTTCTTCCAAATGCCATTTTAAAAACATTTCCAAGCAAGACTATGGATCTACCTGAGATCTGTACTTCCCCCCCCCCCCATTTATAAGTGTCTTTACAAACAAAATGTACTGTAGCATTTAAAACCAGTTTCAAAGTAAATGGCTGAGCATGATGATCTTAAAACCTAAATGATTTTCTGCCTTTATTCTTTTGGGGGGGGATTCAGTTATTGATGGAATTCTGTGTGCTGTGTAGGGTTTTTGAGAAGGAAAGCAGTAGCTGTCACTGCCATGGAAGAGGAGAAGCAGGAGAAGCTCATAGGGTGACTCCCAGTTGCAGTGTGGAGCAATTCCTGACCAGTTTGGTTACTTCAACAGTATGCCTGGGATGCCTCATGCAGAAGGGGGAGTTACTGCCATTCCCAGCCCTCAGAGAGGAATTGTGCTTCCCTTCAATTCCCCTTTGCTTCAGTCCTTCATCTGACCCTGAAGGACTGTTGTGACAAGTTCCTTCATGTGCAAGGGCAACATGAAGCTGGCTGAGTTTCAGCAAACGCTGGTGCTGAGTGCTGCTTGTGTTGTGTATATAAAGTTGCAGAACGCTTTCAGAACCAATAGTCCTCGGCAAAGCTGTTTTAATGAGCTGGAATGCCAATTGTAGCATATCCTACCCAATCTGGCAGTGTTCTACTGAGCTGAAATACCTTCTTTGTTCTTAAAATAGCCCCCACTGATTCAGATTTTAATTGCAGATATTACAGCTGTCAAAAGAAGGGAGAGGTGACCAGATGATTATGTTGATAGTATAAATGGAAGCTGGGGATATGTTGAGCTCCAGCCTTTAGATCTTCCTTCATTGAAGATATGCCTGTGTGCTGCTGTGATTACATGGGACAGAGGGTCTCTCTAATGTTAAGATGAACCTGAAGTGTGCACTGTGCCTCATTATATCCACCGTGCTGACTAAACCAGTCTGACAAATAAGCATGTAGGGCTACAAGGATTTCAGCACTAGTAATGGTAACAAATAGGCATAGGTATTAAATATCTTGGTTAAAGCCTGAATCTTGATAAATGCAGATGGAATTTACAAGTATGGTGAGAGACTGTGATTCAGGAATTCATTTAAAACATAAGAGTAAGTAAGGATGTGAATAAAATAAAAGGATTTTAAATTTTGGGCACCAGACTGCATGTTTGCATTGCCTATCAGTCAGCACTGGTCAGGGGGTGAGAACTCTTCTGAGTAAGTGAACTGGATCTTTTCAGCACAGCTGTATCCAGAGCAATTTTCAGCTGAGAAGGCTGCCGTGTTGCTGTTTTACTTCATTACAAATTGAGTTCTCTTTAGTTCTGCAAGTTAATGGATCGCTGTGTGGAAAGACGCATGATAGGTTGTCTTTTGTTTGTATTCCTCCATTTCTGGTGCTGAGGATGGATTTTTAGCTGGATGGAAAGGTGCCTGGCAGGTTCCTGAGACTGCAGGAAAACATGATGAGTGTAGGATGAGACCATCCACCCTAGGTGATAATGGATGTTAGAAGGAGGGAAGAAAACAGCAGAAGTGTCCAGGCTGAGTCTGCAGCTCAGTGCAATGCTGACTACAAAACTGACACTGTGATTTTTTGAGCCTTTCACTGTTCTGGGTAGGAAGTAATCTCTCAGAGGGCACAGGGACTTCTGCCAACCTTGTGAGATTTCTGCAAGCAGTCTGAGAGAATTATGGATAGATGGTAGCACACCTTGGCGGTCTTTTGGGGTTCACCATTGTCCCAGTGTTGCTGTTACATGAGAGTTTCCATTGCATCTCTTATGCTTAGTATTAATTATGTTCACACAATGAAAGATCAAGTGAGGGGCTGATACTTGCTGCACCTAGCAGATCTGGTCCTTACAGATGTATAGAACTTTCTTACCTATTCCTGTTGTGAAAGGTAGTATCATTCATGGTGTTGAAGTTTTAATTATGCCTTTGCAGCATTCTGATCTGCCTGAAGGGCTGAAAACTTCAGATTTTGCTGAAACTTATCAACAACAGCAACAACAAAAGCAAGGTACAAGATGGAGAATGTCATTTTGTTTGCGTGTTTTGCTTGAAGTACTGAAGATGGAGGGGTGGATTCTTGCTTCAGGAGAACTAAAATCTTTTTCTTGTACTCTGGTGCATATTACTTTGTAAACACAGTAATAAAATCAATTTGAATTTTTTTCTTCCCCTGTACGTGTGACAGGGACATTCTGCTCCAAAGATACTGGCCTGTTGTGCATCACTACATTAATTATATAACTAAAGAAAATGTTGATAATGGACACTGCATTGAGTGAGGACAGAGGCATGTGAGTCCTCTGGGTGCCCTGTGGTGCCTGTACTGGTGGCAAGATACTTAACTCCCACTTCATTTTGTTCCTTTGCACTTGGTGGACGTGAAAGGAGAAGCAAGATGAGCTTTCTCCTCTAAAATATTGACTGTCTTATTAAAAGTCTTTCAAAAGTGGAAAGCAGAATTGTTTTAAGGTTTCAAGAGCCATTTGAGCTGCCTTGCAGCCTCATCCAGGAGTGGAGAACAGCAGAAGGTGCTGGTAGCATATTACTGGCAATAATTATCTTGAACTACCCTGTCTTAGTGAAGTCTGAAGAATGAATGTGTATGCTTTCTAGCTGTCTTGTGTTTTGAAGGCTTTTTTTTTTTTTTTAAACAGCTTCACAGTAAGTTTTAAAACATTGCAGCAGGGCCTTATCCTGACCTTGGATTCAGGGAAATCTTTGCTGGATGGGAAGTGGAAGGAACATCTGAGCATCTCAGATTGTTTACACCATTTATGAGCAAATGATTTAAAAGCCAAAGCTTTGGAGGAGGTAATGTGAATGAAAATTGGGAGCTTAAGGAAATTGTACCTGATGACCAAACCCTGTAATTTTGCTAGCCAGAAAGTAGGCGTTGTTTTTCAGACAACGCAAGAAACCCCACAACCCTACATCCCACTCTCAGATGGAATTGAAAGTAGTAATGAAAAAGATATTTGTTCATGGTCTGTTTGTATCAGCGTAGGGAAAATATTACTCAGACTAGGTGGTACTAGCAGCACTGAAGAAAATAAGGCACACTCAAATTTTTCTTTTCACCGTGACTGCAGTTAATGATTAGGAAAAACTCATCCGAAAATGCAAATAATGGCTGTCAGCTGCTTTCACAACTGGGTGCCTCTCTGAGAGGTGGTGTGGCTCAGTTCAAAATGGTGCACTAAATCCAGGAACCATTTGGCCTGAACTGAGCAGTCAAGCAGTGTGCTGTTGACCTTAAATTCTGTAAGGAACTCAAATCACTTGTGTGTGTGTGTGTGTGTGTGTGTATTTGCAACATATTCATTTAAAGTTTTTTTTGTAGTTCTAAAGTGGGAATTGTCTCATCCTGAGGAGGTGGTAAGTATAAAGTGATGAATATTGTGGTTTTACTTTGAAGTATTTTTTAATACCTGCTTGTCCCCAATGTGCTCAGGAGTACTTGCTTTCCTACTTGACCACCAGCTGGACTGCTGGTGGTATCCCTTGCATTAGTGTGCTGGATAAACACTTGAGGTGCACTCTCTGAGGAAAAAGCATTTTGCATCCAGGTGTTTTTTTAATGCAAAGTGAGGCTGAAAGATTAATCAGATAATTACGTTAATAGCACAGTGTTCTTTTTAAGAAAAGGATTGTGGAATACCAAGTTAGTATTGCACAGCACGTCCCTATGCGGGAGAGGGAGGAGGAGTTCTTCAGGGACTCTGCTACCCTCAGTAGGTATCAAACTATCAAAATACTAAAATAGCTTTCAGTGCATGTGGACCAGGATAGTTAGACAAAATGTTTAGTGGGAGTTAATGTCTGTTTCTTATTCTGAAGTCATGGGAGGTAAAAGAAAACATCTAAAGATCAATCTATTCTTGTAAAACTGGGAGGAGACTTCATTTCTTATTCCCCCTTCATTTAATTTAATATTATATGGAGGTGCTGGATGAGGCTTGCCTTGGAGTTAACGTAATAGACCCCCATTTGCACTGGGTTTAAGTCTGTATAGACTGAAACTTCCCCTTGGGCTGCAAGGCTAAGTGGTAAATGGTAAGGCAGGGAAGTACTGTCATCAGCCCTCAGAAAAGGCTGCCTGACCAGCTCATCCTTACCAAAGATGGACAAGATTTGGGAACTGAAAATGGCCAGGTCTCCGTCAGCCTGAGTTCAGACCTGCCTGGACAAAGGAGAGGCATTTTTGCTATGCAGAAGGTGTTGTGGCAGGAGCGTGTCTGTGCAGATGGGCTGAGCTCACCCTCTTCAGCCAGTGGACTTGCTCTGGTCTGGAGGAGGTGTCACTGGCGTAGCAGTGGCCTATACATGCCCAAAAATGCCACACTTACAGATGATGTGGGCATAGTGAGCTCCGTTGCAGGACCACCTTCCTGGTGCCTGGAGGAGGCTCAGCTGTCTGGGGTGAGCTCTGCGGCAGTGTGGCTGTGAGACACACGTCCGGCCAGCTGGCCAGCACGCTAGCAGCACAGGGGGCACTTGTCCCGATAGCTCGGCTCCAGGACAGCGCCTCAGGCCCACGCCCAGCGTTAGAGCTGTGAGCGTTGCCTTGTGCAGGACGAGGCCGTATCGAAGCTGCAACCAGCGGGATATGAGGGTGGACTCCAGCTGCAGTTAATCCAGGCTTTAATGAATCCTAGGAGAACCAGCAGGAGAAGACAGGGAGGAGGGCACTACAGCAGTTTTTAAAGGGTGGAGGATGTAAGGGAGGTGCCAGTCCCTGGACCAATACAGACACAGTGGGGAGTGGGATCCAAAGGACTGACATGGGAAAACACCAGTGGGGACAATTCTGAGGAGGGGCCCCGGTCCCTGGACCAATCATTCAACTCTCCAGCTGGAAACTTCTAGCAACAAAGGTGGGAATGGGGAGTGACTGGCAGGGCACCAGGGAGGGGTTGAAGAAAGGATACATTTGTTTCTAGGGAAACCGGGGAGGAGTTTAAAAAGATACAATGACAACTGGGGTGGGGTTAGGGTGACAGACACTAACAGGGAGGGGAGGCAGAACCGGGGCAGAACCATTACCAAACAAGGGGGGAACAGAACAGTCCAACAGAACACAGTACAACAAACTCTAAGGTGCAGATGCTGCACAGATGTGTTGGAGATCATAATGTGAGCTCTCAGCCTTCTTAGTCAAATTTGTGTGCTTCAAGTTAGGCTCAAATCCATACTTGGGCACCCATTAGGTTGTCTCAAAACTGTGCTAACCAACAATGTTCACAGCTCCTCTACAATGACAACATCCTCTAGTTCTTCACTGCTCTGAGGGTAAAGAATTTCTTCCTAACCCAACCTGACACAACCCAAATCTCTCCTCTTTTTGTGTAAAACAGTTTGCCCTTGTCTGATCACTGTATATCCATGTAAAAAGTACTTCTCCCTCTTTTTTATAAGCCCCCTTTAGGTACTGGAAGTCTGCAGTGAGGTCACACAAGAGGCTTCTGTTTTTGAAGCTGAACAATCCCAACTCTCTAAGCCTCTCTTCACAGCAGACATGCTCCAGACCTCTGATCATTTTTGTGACCTTCCTGTGCACTTACTCCAACAGATCCACATCCTTCTTCTGGTCAAACCCCAGAGCTGGATGAGGTACTTCAGATGGGGTCTCACGAGGGGAGAGTAGAAGGGGAGAATTGTCTTGTCAACCTGCTGGTCATGCTCTTTTTGATGCAAGCCTGGATACAGTTGGCTCTCTGAGTTGGTTGTGGCACTAATGTAATGGCATGGTCATTTCCATACCAGACAGCATGCAGACAGCAATGGTCTCAGCACAGTAAAAGTCTTCAAAGGCAGAGAGGGTGTGCAAGAAGTTTCAGAGCAGTGACTTAGGAATAGTTTTCCAGGCAGTTCCTGAGGGGAAAGAGGGAGAAACAGAGCTTCTGGGCAGGTGTGTGGGTTGCTGCCATGCTGCCCTGGAGAGCTCCAGCTCAGCCCCTTGCAGCAGCTGGAGCCTGGCACGGCGGAGGCTCCCCGGTAGAAGACATGGATGCCAGGGCAGTAGCCGCTGTGTCAGTGTTAGTCACACAGCATGGGGCTGCCTCAGCTCCCTCTTGTCATCGTTGTGCAGCTGAAATTCAGTGGCAGTTTCACAATGGCACAGCTCCCCATGCAGGGAGGGAAAGTAGGTCACAGACTGCCCTGCTGGCATTTGTTTGTACGGCTGTAGGGCCGTGCTGAGAGCTGGAGGCACTGAGGATCCAGCAGACAAAATGTGTTGTGTTTCTCACCCCTTTCCTTTGTCTCTGGCTCTGGCATGGGAGTTGACTGTGGAAGAGATGTTGGAAGGTTTGGTTGAACTTGCCTGCTTTTGTTACTACTGTTTGAGTAGGCCCCAGGGGGTTTTGGTATGACTGGGCACCAAGCATTGTTCAGGTTGGTCAGACTGCCCATGTGCCAAAGAGGAAATGCTTCAGGTGGATGAGCTACAGCACAGATAATATTTAAAGTTTTGGTTGTTGAAGTGTGTGCTTAGTATCTATGTGCCTGAATTGCAGAAAGTGCTTCAGGATGCCAATATAAGGCCTTCCAGCCCAGAGGCAGTGACTGAGCAGCACCTGCATTTCAGCAGTGATACTGCATAGTGAGTGGACATGCCCTGCACTTCCTTTAAATCTGTGGTAAGCCAGTGATCCTGAGGGTTGGGAGAGAAACAAAGTGGAGACCCAACCCAGTAACTCAGAGTTGTATAGCTTGAAGCTTTAACATGACCACAGTGTTGCAGAGACTGGGTCAGTGCAGTTGGTGTACGGGTAACCAGAGAACTGTCTGACAAACCCTTGGATGTACAGCTGGGACTGAGATCTGCAGTCATGCATCAGCATTTGGAGCTCAGAAGAGTGGAGGATTTCCAGCCACACTGACCCGTGCTCCATGATGTGGAAGGGTTTGGGGCTGGTGCCCCTGGATACTCCTCCACCTGTGCAGAGTGGAAGTGGACAGACTGTTTTTCCTTGCCCTAGCTGGAGCATGTGGGAGCTCCAAAGTGGCACAAAAGAGAGCACAGATCAGGTTCTCCTCTGAGTGCTGGCCTCCCAGTATTTTCTCAGGGAAGTTGGAATTTTTGGTGTAATACAAAACAGGGCCAGGGAGCAATTCAAGTACCTCTGATATGTTTATTTAGTATTTTTCCATTTTTTTTCATTTGGCTCAAATATGGAAACTGCTTAAGAAATAAAAACAAGTCCCCTTAACTGGCTTCTTGTGAGGGATGTCACTGGGTGTTCTGAGGACTGTCCATCACTTACTAAAAAGGTAACTTAAAACATTGTGGCTCTTTTTGACCACCACAACTCTTCAGCTGTTGCTTAGCTACCCCTTGGCAATGACCTTTTCCAAGAGAAATGATGTTGTGAGCCTCCAGGCTGAAAAGGAAAGAGCACAGAACACCCAAAGTCATTACCCTGAACTCAGTGTTTTCTGTTCCTGCCAGGAGCTCCTGCATTTTATGCATGATTTCATAGAATCACAATATAATGGAATCATTAAGATTGATAAAGACCTCTAAGATCATTGGTTCCAACCATTGACCCATGTCCACCACTAAACCATGTCCCTAAGCTCCAGTTACACAAGTGTTAAATCCCTCCAGGAATGGCGACTCCACCTCAGCTGCCCTAGACAGCCTGCTCCACCCTTTCAGTGGAGAAATTTGTCCTATCTAATCTCCCTGGAACTTGAGGCCTTTTTCTCTTCTCCTATCACTTGTTCCATCAAAGAAAAGATTGACCCTCGCCTGCCTTTCTAGAGTATCTGTTCAGGTAGTTGTAACAGAGCATTTGACAAAACCATCAGAAAATTTGAGTGATAATTAGTGGGATTTTATCTTAAATGTAAACTGTGAATTCTTTAGTCTCTGAGCTATCATTGCCTTCCAGTTGGTTTCTCTGTGGAATTTTGGTTTCTCTGGCATATGGGTCGGAGCAGCAAACAAACCCCATGTGGCAAGCAGTATGGCACTCCTTCAGTCATGGCCCAGGCATTGCTTGGTTTGGTGGTTCTTGTGTCCAGAAAGTCTCAGAGGTTCTTCCCTGCGAGCCATGGGCAAGTGCTCTTCAGTGTTGGGGTCACTGGCTTCACAAACTGCTATCTCCATGACCTGGAGGGAGCTCTGTGGGATTTTGCAGAGAAAGGCAGTCTGGGATGTGTTTTTATTTATTTTTTTTTTTTTTCCATTTTCAGCTTCTCATGTCCTGAAAGGTAGACCTGAATTATAAGTACTGTTTTTATCACACTGGCAGGTCATTTTTAGAGACAAGGAGGAAGTTAGTCCATCCTGCATTGCATATTTAATTGAAATTATAAGTACTGATGCACTAAGAACTCAAAGTCTGACTTCTTTTGGTTTGCTTAGCTTTCAGTAACGCTTATGAGGTAGATTCAGCCCATAATGTGCACTTGTGTCTCTTGTTCTGTTAGGTCATGTTCTGAGCAGGTGTCATAGTTTAAAATAAGAAGAAATTTAGAAAAGCAATAAAAAGTTTTTTGTGTAACTGACAGTTTGTTAAGCTACTAAGAAACTAAACATGTCTCTGTGAAACACACATGTTAAAGGCTAAAAACCCCAAAAACTCTCGTTCTTTCTAGTTAGTAAAAAAAGTAACAAGCTCTAACTTAATCTCTTAGCTCAACTAGGCTGGGCCGGACAGTCTTACTACAAACTAAAACCCTTCCGCTTTCCCAGACTGCTTGCCAGCCTCTCCTTCTCTTAGCCCTGTTCTAGCTGAACTAAACTTTAACAACTACTAAGCAAAAATCTGAACATGGCATCTGAACATAGGCTCCCATTATCTAAATACAGAACAGGACAGCATCATTTTGAAGCCCAATGTCAGAAATCTTCAGCTTGTGTCAAAACCAGTGAGGGGAAAAGACAGAGGCTTTATCCTAGCTTCCTGTAAGCTGTCAAAAGTAGAATTTCACAATATGGATGCCATAGCCTGCACTACATTTTTTGGATAGGTATGTAGAATCCTATGGCCTTCTATTCTGAGATGATAAAGAACAACAGATTGCACTGAAGTTATGGAGGAATTGATTTTCCATACCTTTGAAAATAGAGTTATGTGTTAATAAACTATTTGTTGGTTAAACATCATCCCTAAGTAAACCCAAAGTAAAAATTGTCTTCCGCACTGTTCATGGTAGTCCTTGCTTCCCTTATTTGACAGATTTGCTGGGTCAAAGGAGTAGCAACCTTGCTGCTTTAGATTGACTGTAATGAGTGCCGTAACTGAACCTTATCTAGCAAAAATAAATAAACAGAAAATTTATGTGATCATCAAAATTATGATAATGGCAGCTCGAGTGATGAAACTTAAGAAATGCATTGGAATTAATAAGTTTTGTGCCACTGTGAAAGATGCCAAAAAACATCAATAAGGAGTTACCTAGTTAATGTTTTGTGGGTGGGTACAAAGCAGTTAGGATAGTGAGAGGAAAACATTCTTATTATCTCTGAGGAGTCCGGTAGTAGTTTATTACAGAAAAGGAAGAGTCAGGGGAAGGGAAGTTGTATCACTTTTTACATCCTCAGACTTTGACCCTATGCTTTTTCACTACAGTATTATTCCAGAAAATCAAAAGGTGGGATCTCTACAGGTTTTTTTTTTTTTTTTTGAAGTATCATATTTTTGAAGAAAGGTAGAATTGGAAAAGATGCAGAAAATTAAATGTGTTAAAAATTTTTCACTTGTTAAGCTACTTTGCAAATAGTTTTAGAAGAGAGCAGTGACGTTCAACTTTAGACTCTAGCTTCAAGCTGCTTGGGTGCTGCAGTGTTTGATTTCTCATCTGCTGCAGGACAGATATAAGGACACAGAATGAGTCAGAGCTTTAGCTGAAAAAGACTGTAAGGTCTTGGTCCTGTGAAATTAAGAAAAAAGTTTAAAACTCTATGTTGAATGGTTGCCTGATAACTTTCATTTATGAGTGATAACAGTAATACCATTGCGTTAGAGAAGAACAGCATTTCAGACTGTTGAAGGCTTGTGATGGCTGGCAGGCTGCTGAAGGCTCCCTTCTAGCTGTGTGCCAAACCAGAGGGAAGAACATGGATCAGAGGCATGGCTAATAGTCCTGGCCAGAATGCTCTGTCCCTCCCCAGGATCTGACAGCCCCATCTCTGCTTGGCACATGATGAAGAGCTTCCTCCTGACTGCCTGGGGGTGCAGTCTCACAGTCTCATGTCTCCCTGCAGATCTGGTGTGGAGATGTCCTTTTGGGTTGCGCTTAAATGTGTGTCTTGGGCACTGTTACTGGGGGTGTGAGTCACTCCATGCTCAGAGGAAGGGGATGTGCCCCCAGGCTGGAGGAGTTCCCAGTTAAAGAGGATTACAAGTCTCTGCAGGTGAGCTCAGTGAACGGTGAAGGAGGATGCAGGAGAAGGGCTGGCAGGGTTGGCAAGTGTGTGTGTTGCAGTTTCTAAGTGTCAGGTAAACTCTCAGCCTTTCAGAGGGTAAATCAAGGTGGTGACTGGTAGTGCGTTACTTTCCCAGCTGTAACTTGCTCTGTTTAGTAAATACATTTCCCTCTCTCTGAGAGCTGGCAGGGGAGTGACCTGCCCTTTAAACTCCATGTAGCAGAATACACAAGAGCAGTTAGAAATGCACTCTAATTTCCCACCTCACATTCTTGCACAGATATGCTTTTAATTATGTCTGGCTTCTTTTGAAAACATTTAGCTGCCCCTGAGTGACCCAGGGATTAATTTTTCTAACCTGAATCAATACTAGCTATATGGAAAGTACTGCTGTCCTGCCGAGCTGTGTGGGCTGTCCGGCAGGCTGGGCTTCATCTGGCTGAACATCAGTATTTGTGAGATGGCATCATGGCATGAGCCAGGCACACCAGCATCCCCTCCCTCCCTTGTGGAGAAAGAAAGTTGGTACCCAGCAGTGTTTTGTCCATTCTTTTGAGGCATCTTTTTTGAGGTGGGATGCATAGCCTTGCTGAGGTGCTGGTTGCTTTTCTGTGATGAGAGCGGGAGTGTTCCCCAGGACAAACATTTACATGGTTGGTTTTTAAGTGAGAGTAGTTAATCTCTGGTTAAAAACTGTTCAGTTCCTTTGTGCCTGTTTGAACATACATCATAGAATCACAGAATTGTAGAATTGTTTGGGTTTGAAGGGACCCGAATGATAATCTAGTTCCAATCCCCCTTTGTGGGCAGACATATTCCACTGGACCAGGTTGTTCAGGGCCTCATCCAGCCTGGTCTCAAATATTTCAAGGATGGGGTATCTGCATCTTCACTGGCCAATTTGCTCCAGTGCCTCCCCTCCTACACAGTGAAGAATTTCATTGTAATGTCTAACCTAAATCTATTTTCTGTTTAAATGGTTTTGAATGGAGAATAAATAAATAGGTGGATAGTTTTTTATACAGTTCTGGGATGAGCACATGCCTGAAAGTTTTGTTTCTTTGCAGGATGACCTCACTGGTATGAGTACAGCAGTCCCCAAAATACACTGCAGTGTAGAAACACCTCAGCTTGCTTTAAATGATATGTTCAGAGCTGGCTGCAACTGAGCAAAGGCAGCACGGAGCTCAGCACAAGCTCATTTCCCCTGCTGCTTGTGTGCACCAAACATCTGAGAAAATAGTATAGACATACTTGTAGCACTTATGGAAGAAGAGTGTTATACATAAAATTACTGTAATTAGCTGTCTTTGGGAGTGGTGGTGATTCTCCCCTTGAATGTTTACACCTGGTATGTGCTTGGGCATGGAAGAGATAATTTCAGAAACTAGGATTAATGGGTTGAATGTCTTAAATTTATATAAACACTATAATCAGTGTATTCAACAATTTTGGTTGTTTTCTGTCCATTATTTCCTCTTTTTCAGTCCATTTATTTAGTTCCTTAAGGGTTTAGTCTAATACCCATTTTTAAAATATAAATATTTTTTTCCCGTTTTCCTTTTAGGCTGTCCTAAATAAGAGGCCTGATTTCATATGAAAGGTTTGTTGTAAAGATGGGTAGGATGGAAAACTATTGTCTTCATAGTATACACAGCATTGCTTTAGCATAACTTGAACTTCTGCAGTTCAAGAAACAAGATTTTATTTATATTGATTCAAGGAAAAGCTTAGGGGGTTACATTTGCATATTTAATGTAGTTAGAATTTAAGTTATTTGCATTAGCAATTGCTTCACCTCCAGTATTAATAAGGCAGGTGCTTTTGTATAAATAAAAAATGAAAAAAAGAAGAGAAAAAAAGTAAAGAGATTAGTGCCACAGGTTAATTTTTGTATAAAGGTAATGACTTCCAGCCGCCACAGTAACACTCAATATTCCCCTAGTGATACCTCGAGTCAGGAAAGAAATTAACTTCTGTATATTAAGTTAGCAGTGGCAAACAAAATTGAAGATGAAAAGAAAATGAAGGGGCGAGGAAGAAAGCTCAGTTCCTCAACACTGCCACAAGGAACACTCAACTCTAATTTCAAGATTTGGTTATTTCCTTTAATGCCCAACAGAAGTGAAAAATGCTATGGCAGCACTGGGCCATATGCAAATCCCTTTTAAACTTGTGGGACTTCGATTAGGCCTGTTTTTTATTAGTTTTGTTTGTTTGTTTGTCTTGTTGGTTTGCTTGTTTTTTGTTTGCTTGGGTTTTTTGTTTTTGTTCAGGTTTTTTAGGGTTCTGTGGCTTTTTTATTTTTTCCAGAAACAAAGAGTCAAGATAGGCCTGCTGAAGGGGTGTGTTACAAAACATCTGGATCTTCCCTGCTTATAAGATCTGCCTTTCTTAAAGCATCCTTTTGTTTTAATGGACTTTCACTGGGTGGTGTAGATTAAAGCTACTCCTGTGTGGAAGTACCTGACATCTTTTGCATTAATGCAGTGTCAAGTGCTCCCTTAGGAGGAAAGCCTGCAGGTGTGTTTCATTTTGCACCTCTGTCCCTGTGGTGTGTTTGTGTAGCCAGAAGAAGCCAAAAGAAGATGAGGACTGGATATGTTCTCCCAGCAATGCCTTGGAGCTTTCCTCCCATGGAGCTAGAGTGGACTTGAGGAAGTTGTCTGATCTCCAGTAATGCAATGACTGTTTTCCCTTCTTTGGAAACAGAGCAACTCTGTTAGGGCATAGGAAGGAAGCCAAAAAGTCAAATTGGCTGAGAACAAATAATGAAATTAGCTAGTGCTGCTTCCCTGACAGAGCTAATAAATGGGGCAGAAAATACAACAAAAACCACAAATGAAGATGGGGTTGTCTGTGCTTTTTTAAAGACACTCTCTGTGTAATATATATATAAATATATATTTCTATTTCTCTCTCTCTCTATATATAAATGTATTTTATTTTTTTAATTCTTGGCAGTGTCATTTAAAAACAATCATGTGCTTTTGGAGTTTCTGGTTCTTGCCACTGCAAATTCTTTTCCTAAATTATTAAGAGACCCACAACAATATAAGGAGCTTGGCATTGCTCTTTAAATGGGCAGGATCTTGGAAAGAATGAATTTCTCTTGTAGTGCAGTTATTTCTATATCTGTCATGTTCAAAAGCCGCTCTGACCAGGAATACTGAATTAGAGCTGGCTGTGGGTGTTAAGTGTCTCCACAGATACCTTTGCTTTTGTTGAAGAAAGGAAAGAAGGCTTAAGGGTGGAAGGTCCTGTGTGTGTTTGTGTTTCCTGGAGAGGATCTGTCCTGCACCCAGCTGGCTGAAGAGGACCTGGCATGACGAGTTAAGCAAGGTGCCTGTCCTTGGCAGGAGCATCTTGCTAAACAAAAACCTGTTGCTGCTTGTGTACTGTGGCTTAGCAAAACAAAACAGAACGGCCCAGGGGAGTGGTTGCTTCTCAGACAGCTAACCACCAAGCATAAAAGTCCTGCTGTATAATGTGAGGCAGCCAAAAACCGGTGGCTGCCATTGCCTATGCAGGGGCTGAGGGCAGAAGGTGCAAGAGAAAGCAGGTGTTGCATGCACTTGGATTTCTTCAGGTCAAACCTTAAAAATCTGTTGCTGCTGAGCACGTGGCGTACTTCGTGTGAGTTGTGCTACTATATGCTTGGCCCTCGGGACCGATTGCTATGCAAATGCAAATTATTTAATTAACATTATTGTTTCCGTTTGCCATAATATGATTTTTATGAGCATTTCTAGATTAAAGTTCACTTTAGAAACATAGCAATTGCTTCCAAATTGCTTGGCTGTGCACTGCATTTTAAACCTCCTTAATGCAGTAAGGAATCCTTATCATTCCTTAAGCATCAGATGAGCAGCCAAAAGAAAAAAATATAACCAAGATGGGTAAATATAACACTTCAGAAAGCATAACGAAAGCCCCGTTTGTTTTGACATGACAGAACGAGTAATTCGTGACTGGTAACAGAACAAAAAATATTCAGAGGAGAAACTTGGGTCTTCTGGGAGCTGCCTGTGTGAACATACAGCTTATTGCTTGGTGCTTTTTTGTTCATTTCCATGGCTTGGAGGATAGCTCACAGATAATTGAAACACTTCCAGAATAGGAATGTATTGTTCTGGACCGTGGTTTGTCTTGTGAAGTTGTTCATGGTGAAGTATTTGAGAGCAATCCCCTTCATTATAAATGTGAAAAAGGAGAAATGTTGCAAATGTTACCTTGCTTTGCCCTGTGACAGTTTTCCCAAAGTTTGCAGCTTTTACAAAAGTTGTTACCTAAGTTCCTGCAGTCTTAAGACTGAACCAGTTTTGTGTCAGTGCATGGAATTCCAGAGGAATGTTTCCATAGCCAAACTTTTCTGTCCTTTCTTTTTCTTCTGTGGAATTTTAGTCTGCATTAATTTAGCAAGGAATTGGGAAATGTCTTTAATACTTACTGTCTTCTAATAGTTTGTGTCTGAGGCTTGTTTGTTTTAGGTGTTTTTTTTTTTTTTTCAAATGGTAGCAGAGCACAAGCTTGTCAGGTGTCTCACATTGAAGGCACAAAGCAGGCAAAAGTACTCAGCACTTTCCAGTGAATGTAAAGAAACTCATGTACAGAGTAACATTCAGTAAGCCATGGATTTTTCCTTTGAAAGCAGAAAAACATGTCCTGTTACTCCCAGGCTGGTTTTGTATTGCTGGGTCTGAGCAGAGGGTGTGTAGCTGCTGACACTGCCCTGCCTATCTCCAATGGTCCTACAGCTGTTGGTATCTGGAGGAGCTGGAACTTCCCTCCTTGGTTTGGGTCTCTCCCCATCTGCCTGTGGCACTCTAAGCACTTCCATGGGGCTCGTGAGAGTCGCTGGCAATGCTGCTGTGCTCAGTGTAAACACATGGAGGAAAAAATAAGTGTATAATTTGTTCCTTCTGCATAATCTAAGGTTTCACTGGTCGCAGCAGCAGATCTGAATTTGCCAATCATAAATGGCGCAGCATACCTTTAGTCTTTATTTGCATCTACAGATTTGGCATGTTTTTTATAGTTCCATCAGTTGAGATATGCAGTAGTTTATGTTCCTGATTAATGGTTTACCTCTGTGTTTACCTCCAAGTGTCAACAAAAATCTACATTGCAGAAGTTTACCAAGCACTTTTGAGTGTTGGTGAGGAAATCTACATAAAATTCAGCCTCTTGTACAGGGTGTGCTGCTGACCTGTGACTTCTTTCTGTTTTTGAAGAGGGGGAGGGGGATGCTTTCAAGAGCCAGCCTCAGTACAGTGAACAGAGTAGACAGAGTAGACAAGTGATTATATTTTTTATTTTCAGTCTCTCTTCATCCTGCTTGGGGAAAGGGAGAGTGAAGCATTTGATTAGGCATGGGTTAGAGAGGTGGCTGGAGTGCAGTGTGGTGTTGCAGTCCTTCCCTCGTCCCTGCAGCAGGGCTCACCATACCGGCAGCAGCCCTGGGTCACAGCCTATCAGCTGAGTATTTCACTTTTGAGCTGGGTGAATTAGAAGGTTCCTATTAGACTGGGGTGAGATCAGGGGTTGAGTTTTCTTGCAGCTGCAATACCCTGCAGTGTATTGAGACAGACAGAATAAGGAAACAAGAGTGTGAGAGCATGTATTTTGAAATGGTCTGGAAATACAGAGGTGGGTCCTTGCTCCTCTGCCTGCACTGGGCACTGCCCTGAAGTCAAACCTCTGTGCAGAGGGGTGTTTAATCTGTGCACACAGGCACGGGGTGGGGGGAAATTAGTGCTCTGTTCCCTCCCTCCCCACCTCCTCAGAGACATTTCATTCACAGCCAAGATGTCCAGTTGGTTGATTTATGGTGTGAGGGGTGTATTTTTAATTTTTTTCCCTTCTCTCAGATTTGCTCTTAAAAAGCCAGCTGAGTTCAGTTCTCCCAAGGCAGGAGGAACATTCTCCTTCAGTTTGATTGATCTGTGAATAACTCTGATGTTCCAAGGCATAATGTTAATAGAGTTTGTGGCATAAAGTCACATGAAGAAAATCTAAAAATAAAGAGCAGTTTGATTAACGTCCACAGCCTAAAAAGAGCACTGCTTGTGGAGCGGCCAGAGACTGGCAGTATTTGGAGAGGAGTTTCCTAAAAGGGGGAGCTGGAAATCACTGTGTCTGGAAATGGGACTAAATTGTCTTCAGAATAGTTTCTTTAATTGAAACCAAACTGAACTTTTTCTTCCTGGGAAAGTGCCAGTCAGCTGTGGAGCCCATGCTATGTTGCTGGCAGTGCCTGGGCTTGGCAAGGGACAGCTGGGAGGGGAGGGCAGGAGGCTCTGGACCTGCCCACTGCCCCTGGAGGGCCCCATGGGCTCTCCAAGACAAAGTAATCTGATCATTTGCATGGTGTAAGACTCTTTACTGATACTGCTGCATTTTTTTCATGGTGTTTCTGGTCATGCTCCAATGCCTGACAACCTTTTCAGTGATGAAATTTTTTCCTAATATCTGCTCTAAACCCTCCCTGATGCAGCTTGAGACCAGTTTATCTCGTCCTATCACTTGTTCCTTGGGAAAAAAGACTGATCTCCACCTGCCTGTAACCTTCTCCCAGGTAGTTGTAGAGACAATTGGAGTGGTGGATCTTTGTCAAAGAGAAATCTTATCATCTTGGTGAGCAGGATCAAGACCTGATTGCTGAAGTTGTGTCTCTCTTTCATTCCCATCTCCAGAAACGGGAGGGAGCATGTGCAGAAATGCCAGGGCAGGTCTCAGCCATGGTTGGGGCAGGTCTCAGCCATAGCCTGCCCTGCAGCCTGAGGAGACCTGTCATCTGATGTGCTCTCCTGGGAGGCAGGGAATGCATACTACATTGAATCCCTGCAGAACAGTGGTGTTTTGCTGAGAGCAAGCTGAGGTTTTGCACTCTTGCCCAGAGCTGGGAAGCTGGCAGGAGCTCACTGGTGCCTGTGAGGAGGTGCAGGCATGGCATGGAGTCTCCTCTAGGTGACTGACACCCACCCACCAGAAACCACAGACCTCTTCTTTCCTCTTCCCTCTGTGCCTACTGCTATTGGTAGCAGGATCCCACACAGCCTCCTGCAGGTTTGAGGAAGCCATCTGAGCCATTCCTGCTTATTAACAATATTCCCTACTTGGCTGGAGCTTGTTCTCTTCAAGTGCTTGAAAATTTTGTGTGGGTGACCCTCTCTAGTCTAGATGTGAGTCCTCCTAAAGTCCCTTATGAGAGATGGATGGATTCCATATGCCATGGCTATGCTGGCCACAGTGACAGCTTGGCACTGTCAGCTGGAAGTTTCTGTCCATGAGCCCTCCCCTCTGCACAGCTCTGGCTGAAAGCTACCAGGAAGAGGAAGGCCTTTTTTTGCTATTCCCACCCCCTACCCATTCTCTTAAAAATACCTTTTAATAATTTTATCCAAACTAAGTGGGTGTTTTTTGGGTTTAGAGTTTGTTTGTTTGTTTGTTTACTATTATTTCTAGATATAAGCTCTCTGGGATAGTTGTCCTTTGCTGTCAGTAGGGAAGCTATGAAGATTTTCTAAAGATACATTAAGACTGTGCCTTACTGGGACCATGGGGTAGAAAAGTTCATGACCTGGTGACTTGGGATATCACTTTCTGTCATTCCTTGTCAACCTTTCCCTGTGTTTATAATCTTTTTTTAATTAGCTGGGCAAAAAGCAAGCTAAACCAACCAACCAACTAAAGGCCAGGACTGGTAAAACTCTTCAGATTAGAAAGAAATGCATGTGCTTGGAAAGCAGATGTGGTTTTATTTGAAACAAAACAGAACAATTGCAGTTTGTCTGTAGGAGTCTTTTTTTATTATTTTTTTTAAATAAAACAGGTTCAATATTTGAAGACTTCTAAACTGGTAAGGAATCATATCTTCTGACCACTGTTTTCAATTTTTAATACACTGTTGTAGTAGTATTATGATAGCAAATGTCCTCTGTACATTTCCTTTCCAAAGAATCCCCATTCTCCAAGTGAGCTGTATATAAAATGAAGTCTGGAGCATCCCCAACCAGGTTGTGATTTCATGTTAATGATACAATCTGTGTAGGACAACTCAGTCCTTGGTGGCCACTTCAAGTCTGGTTGGAAAGGCACTGGATAAAACTTGCTACCATGGGATGGCAGTTCTGACCAACAGGAGATGTGTGGAGCAGAAAAAAGTTTGAGATCCTTTTCCTAAAGGAAAGATGAAGGTTTGTTCTCACTGGCCTCGTCATCAGAGACTCTCTGGTATGTCAGCTGGAACAGAGAATGGATCCCCACTGAGCACTAGATATTTGACTGCTCTTGTACCAAAACGAAGGTAGATGCATTTGAAGAAGTTTGTATGATGACTGCTTGCTGTTTCTTCTGGCTTTGAATTTATTGTTCACCAGAGTTAAATTCATAAAAATGCATAAATTGCAGATGGGGAAGTGATAGAGGAAATGCATCATTCAAATATGTGCAACTGACTTCAAGGAAAAAAGACACTAAGTGGGAAAGATAATAAATAGTAGAGAGTTTTTTTGTGAAAAAGAACCTTGGGTATCTTTCTACCAAGGCCAGGCTGGATGAGGTTCTAAACAATTTGGTCTAGTGGAAGGTGTCCCTGCCCATGGTGAGTGGGTTGGAACTAGAAGATCTCTAAGATCCCTTCCAAGCCAAATGGTCCTATGTGGTATTTCACTATTTGAGTGATAAGGACAGGAAGATCTGTGGCTGGCTGAGCAGACAGAGATATCGATCTAGTATTGTATTGTGTTGTGTTTTCTTGTGATATAGGATAATGATGCATTATCTTTCACTTCAGGAAATAATGGCTTAAAAGGTTTTTGAGCAAAGAGGCTGTTGACTGTAGAAGTAAAATTAGGCAGAAGTTAGATAAAACTGGCTGGAAGAGATCCTGGAATTTAAAAGGGCTATTGTAAAGTAGGTGCTGGCACTTTTTAAGTGAGGGTGTGCTGTCCTGTACCCTTTTTTTCCTAAATTAGAGTTTGCATGTGCCAGTAGAAGCTGAGTGGAAGCTGACAGCTGCTGCCTTTTGCAGGGTCCATAGAATGCTACAAGGTCCAGCTTTGGGCATGTCTGCTGGAATGTTTGGGATCAGTCCTAGGAGGTTTGTGCTGCACACTGCCATCATTGGTTGTGGAGAACTCTGTGGTGCTCAGAGCCGGTGAACTATGGAATAACTTACTGTTTCTTCACAGATTAGTCTTCATAAAGTAGATATCCCATGTGTCATGCCTTTGTTTCTAACAGGCTCCAGGTTTTATTTCTGTCCTGTTTCATCACCAAGGAAGATGGTGAAAAGGTTGTGCATTGACTCCATGGTGCTTTGAGCCCTCTCAGAGAAGCATCACTCACCCACCATGGTGGCATTTATCTGAATGGATTGCTGGTGTGGTAAACAATTTATGGGAGATGTTATTAGCGCCTTGTAAATCCCAAGGACAGCTGAACACAGCCTTTTATAGTCTGTCATAGAATAGCCTTCTGTTCATGAAAGTGTGAAAATTACTGGTTTGCATGTATTGAAAAACAGTCTCTGCTTTAGTAAATGTCATTATTATTTTAATCAAATTAAGCTTCCTTTACACTTTTTGCAATCTGCTGTTAAGAAGAATCCTTTATTAAGCATTCTTAATACTTTCTTAATCTTCACGGTCCAGAGCGCAGTTGGGGAAGAAGAAAAAAAGGGACTTAAAAGTGGACACTTTCTCCTAACTACTCCACATTTCTTTTTATAAACTTTTAATGAGAAGCCTTCAATTTTCAGTAGCAACCCATGTCTTTAATATTCCTGCCTTTATTTCTCCAGGCCAAAGTGTGCCATTAAGGACTAAAAATGTTCATGTCATTCTGTGTATTTATAAATGCAAATAAATGATTGAGCTCACGAACAGCACGATTGTAAAGCTTTGACTTTCTTTGTAGGTGCCACATGCATTTGATAGTGCAAAGTCTGAACTATGCATACAGCTTTCTTATTTGAAGGGACATTTGTAATTTCTCTTTTCTTTTATTTACCTCTGCCTGGAGGCAGCATGTATTAAAAATAATAGTAAGTATTTCCACCAATGCCTGATGGGAAAGCTTAGTAGTTTAGTCATCAGATGTAGAAATAGCTGCCATTTTCAAAAATTAGGACTCGAATGCCTCTCAGGATCTGTCTCCTCAATACTGGTGGTACTGTTTTGTTAGGTTGGGTTTTTTTCCTGCAGCATGTGAATCCTGATCAGTCCAGGAGCTTTGAAACCAATGCTGGGTTTCAAAGCATCTCTAAGTCTTGTGGAAATGTTGGCCAGGTTTTCTTCACTGGAACAAGCACACCATTTCTCTGCTTCACAGCTTAGGAGTTGGTAAGGAAGATGCCTACACACAAGCTCTAGGCTTCCTGCCATCTAATTTTAGGGCAGCTTGAAAAGCAAACATTTAGTAGAAGCAAATGAGTTGAGCTCAGTCAGCAAAGGAATTGGCTACCAAAAAAGAAAAAGAAAAAAAAAAAAAAAAAAAGAGGACAGATCTAGGTATTAGTCCTGTGTCAATAAATCACATGTCATATCAAGTTTCAAATATTGATGATTATTTTCTTTGACTGTCTCTTGATGTCCATTTTCTGAAGTTGAGACAGAGACAGGAGAGTAGAACTGCCAAGAATTTCTTTTTTATCTTCCTTTTCCTCCACAGAGAAAACTAATTGTATCCCTTTCTGAACCACTTAATTCATTGCCTGTCATGCTCTTCTCTCAGTGTAAACTTCCTTGGGGCTATCGCCACAGTCCCAGCAGAGGAGGAAATTAGGGTCTCTAACAGAAATAACCTACAGCTTACATAGCATAAACAAATATTGGAAAGCAAACACTGACAGGTTGGGGAAAAGTGTTTTTTTAAAAAAGGAAAGTAATAAAAAAAGAAAAGATTAAATGCAAACACAGTGCCCTGCAGTGTTTAAAACACTTCCTTATAGTCTGTCAGGCTCCATGTTCAGGACCTTTGATCAGGATGGAGGTTGTTTATTTCCTGTACAAACCAACTTATACATTGATCAATGCATTGTTGATATAGTGAAGGTATTCATTCCCTTTACTGGTCTATTTGAGAGGCCTTGGATTTGACAACAGTATTGTGAGCACTAACATAGGTATCCAGTCTGGAGAAAATGCAAAAAAGAAACAAGAGGATGGAGTTAATCACCTATTTAAGGGAAGAATGTTTGGAGGGGTTTCTGTGGAAAGAAGTGCAATGGAGTGAAGGTTGTTCACACTTAGAAGAAATCATTTGGGAACCATTGGCCTAAATAACCAAGCATTTTGCTTACTGTACGGGGAGGATCTGCTGCAAGAGTCCTGTAATAGGAGTTGTTTCTGACTGGTCATACATGCCCAGGAATGGAAGGGGTAAGACATTAAAAGTAAAAGAAACCAGCAAACCAAAAAAAGGCTTTCAAAATTTACCGTCCGCCTTAAAACTTTGCTGCATTTTGGTGCAAACATTTAGCATGTTCCTCAGGGTGGACCTGAATGCAGAGTTATGAAAAGAATAGCCTTAACTTTGTATGCACAGTAATGGGACCTAAAATAACTATTATTAGAAAGGCAAGCTTGCTTAGCTGGAAAGTGAAGGATTATTTACTTTTTGTCCCAGCTCTTTCACGTGTGAGGCATCGGGCTTAAAGTGACCTGCTGGAGATCTGTAATGAAGCTGCGCAGTTTTCTGCCACTGGATCTTGTGGATGCCAGAACTTTTCATGCCATCAGATAGCATTCGTAAAAATTCATGAAAGAGAAGTCTGTCAGATGCTCATAAAAAGAGAAAAATCCCCTCTAGTTCCTGAAATGTGGGAGCTGCAAATCACTCTGTTGCTGTCTTTAGTTATTACAATGGATTTCGCCTGGTTTTACTCTACCATACACATTTTGTTGTGGACCACTATCGGGCAGTATTTGGGTTAGGAAAACCTTTGGCCTGACCTCTGTCAGTCATTCCTGTGACTCATGGAGCAAAGGTCAGCTGCAACCACACTTTGGGAACCTCCGATCCCCACTCATTTTTAACAGAGCCCTAATTCAGTAATATTATGGTTACTTGGACTACATCTGGGTGGGATTAATTCAGTTTTCCATCTCAGTCCACACGTTTCTTTTGTCACATAAAGTTCTTTTCTGTCTTTGTGAAGCACTCTGCAAAACACAAATAATGGCTCTTCTCTGATTGTGTGTTATTTCATCTAAAAACTAGCCCCCCAGCATATATTTGAGTACTGCTTTGGGGCTAGTGAGCAGTAAGTATAGATACTGTTATCCCACCAATTATCCAGGGGGAACAGGAGGTGAGATTCCTTCATCCATCATCTTCCTTGAAACAAATGATGCAGAGTAGGAGCCTCCTGTTTGCAGAGAGGGCAAGCTGTTATCTGTTAATATGGCAGCATTTCTCCAAATGATTAGACTGTCAGAATTGCAGCAATTTGAACATGCTGAGCAAGCTTTCCCATACACAGGAACAAGATGCTGGCATTGGATTACTGGAGGGGAGTAACATGCACTGGAGATTGACAAGTGCTTGGCAAACCCATGTTCCTGGGGCTCATCAGACATTCAGGGCTCTTAGGCAGTGCTGGTGAAGAGCATACTCAAGTGGCTTCATCATAGCCTGGGTGACATCTGGTGACATGCAGTTAGGCCTGTCATGTTTTTTGGAGATGAATTCATTTTCACAATATTTGAATGGAATCCACTTATGCAAAGTGGAAATATTCTGGCATATGCAAGTGATTTTCAAGACTAATATTTTTGGTCCATCTTGTATTTGGTGACAAAAGTGTAATTAACTGCACTTAGCCAGCCACGTGCTATTTTATGGAGTAGTTTTCCAGATTTCTGTGTTTCTTGCTGGCTCTGCTCCTCCTGTGCTCCCTCCTCATCCCTACAACTGTTGGGATGAGGAGGAGGGAGCACAGGTATATTTGGCAGTTTCCTGTAATTGTAACTGGGGCTCTGAAAAAATGTGTCTGCTGGCAAAAGATGGCTCTTTTCTCCCTCCAGCAGCTGGAGAGCTTACATTGCACTAAACAGAGGCTTGGACACTAAGTGGTTTTTGATCCTCTGATATGCTCTGCTTCAGTAGTGGAGTATATTATTGTTTCTCTACCAAGTTAGTAGGTTGTTCTGCTTTGGTGTTGCTGAAGACAAGTGTTGGCAATTGGGTGGTTTAGGTTTTTATTTTTCTTGACCTCAGAAGACGACTCCGAGTTTGATCCTGCATTTCATCCAGGCTGAACTCATGTTTACAATGGGTTAGAAGTCTGTTAGGAGTTCTCTTAGGAGTTTTAGCTTGTTCTTCAGCTGTCTGTGACAGAGGTGTGTGGAAAGCAGCATTTAATTGTACAGAAAATGCTTCTATGTTAAAAACCAAACTGCAAGCAGCATATTTTGTTTTTCAAGCACTCCTCTTCCTGACAGGCGTCAGAGTTTCTCTGGCAAATGAATGTAGGAAAACGTGTGTTTGGGATAAAAATCCATTTTTTCCTGAAAAGGTGCTTTTAAAGGAAAATTCTTGATTAGGTCTATTGAAAAATTCTATATCTCAAACTTTTGGTGCAGTCTGTGTTGCACTGAGGCATGGAGCAGAACTGTGTGTAGTGGGCCATCATGAGTCCATGAGATGCTCCTGTTCCAGGGAATAGCTCAAAGTGAAACCCTTATTGCAGGACCTCACCCATGGAGGGAGAAGCTCAAAGATGTGTTAGCTGACTGCCTGACCCACAGCAGCCAGGTCTGTCCTGCATCCCATGGGCCACTCACCAAAGGCTCTATGGCATGGCATTGGGCCATTCACCAAAGGCTCTATGGCATGGCATCGGGCCCAGTTCCCTGCTCATGACTTTGCACCCTGGGGCTCTCTGCAGCCTTCTCCAGCATGGGAAGAAGCCTCTGCCAACCAACAGAGATAAAACTTGGGTCATTTCGGTTTCTGATCTGAAACTCAACAGCCAAGTAGTAGCTGTGTCCTATATGATGCCAAGGTTTTATGTTATGGATACGGCCAGGCTGTGCCACACAACTTGAAGCTGGGTGGAAGCTCCTTGGCCCTGTTCTACTGATCAGTAGTGTGTAACCTTTTTGCCTTTAATAACTCTAATGAAGAAGATCTTATGCAGTAAACCAGTGCAATGTGTGTGGTCCTTGCAGTAGGTAAGATGTGAGTTGCAGCAGGAATGCAGGAAGGCAAATCCACTTTGACATTTTGTCCTGCTCCTGGTGGGAGCATCTCGAGAGCCACTGATGTGAAACACATATTTAGCAGCTTGGGTAGGGGTAAATCTGCTTTCTGTAGTCCTAGTCACACCCAACTGCTAATGATTGTTTTGCTGAAAGGGGTCTCTGTGTGTCCAGCTGTGGAAAACAGGATGAACAAGGGGTAAAAAATGCTAAAATAGGGTTTCCAAATGTTCTTCTGCAGCTTCTGCTTCTGAGTCTTAATGCATACTCTGGCTTAGGCTCCATTTAAGACTTTCCCCTTGGAGACAGGCTGGCAGGGCTCAGGTGTGCTGCAGAGGCTCAGGGCAAACTCATTTCACGTTAGCCTAAAGCAGCATGCCAGATGAAGAAGTATTGTGAAACTCTTGTTTTAGCTATTTACTTCTGTGTCTTTGAGAGAAGGTGATCATGAATGTAAACCCTCTTCCTTCTTTCTTTTTTATTTTTTTTTTCCTAGTATGTGCTGTTAGGATGAAAAAACCATCCCCTAAAACCCCACATAAACTTCTGAAGCGCCTATCACTGGCCAAGGATAAAAAACGTTTCTCGTTGTTAAAATAGGTATTTTGAGAGTACCATCAAGGCATTTTGGAGAATAGAGGTGTTTTATTTTTAATGAGAAGAACTAAAGAATAAAAAATGGTAGCCTTGGAGAATTGCAGATCAAAGGTTTCTTCATTGTAAAACAAATGAAAGGTTTCAGTCCTAGAAGTGATGAATAAATTGATAAATTTTTAATAAGGAGAACGGGCTATAAATGGTAATTTAATTCTTTGGGGGAGAGAATCATTTAAGCACTGTTTAAAAAGTCCAGATTTTTTTCCTGTGGAGATTATAATGATAACTGAGGGGAGGACGGGAAGAGTGTGGCCAAGGCTGTTGTGCTCAACCTCCGTGCTTGTGTCCTTCCCAGTGGTGGGAGGAGGGAGATGGATGCCTGTGTGCTTCTTGCAGAAGCTTGGTTCTGCCCTTTTCCTTTTCCCACATGCTTCTGGGGACTTCAGCCTTGTGGGGGGAAAATGGAATGCTTAAGATAAAGGGTTCAGATTTATGCTTGCCAGCCCCCCTGTGCTTTGGCTTTGCAAGAGGCAAACCCCAGTGGGGAAATGATTGGCACTGAGTGTCCTCTGCCCCAGGCCACCCCTCTGCCCAGTGCCAGGGATGCGTGGGGATGTGGGATTGAAAATGAGCCCTCATGGAAGGAGTAGATTGGCTGGAGTGCTGGTGCAGAGAGGTCTAGGGCAGCACAGGGCAGGCAGGATGGGAATGACAGTGCTGGGAGAGGAGAGCCATGGCCTTTGTTGGGTAAAGCAAGATTAGGACATGGAGACTAGAGAAGGGGCATTTAATGGCATTTGCCTGGGGCAGCTCACTGCTACCAGACTGACAGGCTGATGGGTGCTGACACATTTGCATAATAGCACCACTAATATAGGCCTTGAGGTCCCTGCTGATTGCTTCTCCATCACCCACTGCACACAGCCCTTGCATTGGGCTCATCCTCCTCTCTGTAGCTATGACCCACTTTTCACTTTCTAAACCCGATTTTATTTGTCATTTGTGGAGTAGCCTAGCCCAGCTCTGCGAGGAAACCCTGTCAGCTCCTATATGGTGTTCCTGCATGGCCAGTGGCTGGGACCACAACCCACTGCTGTGTCCCTGCCAGGGCCATGCCCTGGCACATCTGAGCTGCCAGTTTCCTAGTCTGAGTCTTCCAGCGATGCTGTCACGCTCACTAACTTTTTCTCCTTCCTTCTCTTGGTAGTGTTTTGAAAGTAAAAATAAAGAAAACAGAGGAAAAAAGGGAAATTTGCCTCTTGCTTGACATTAATTCCCTGATTCTAATCTTCATTCACGTTTCCATCCCCCGCCAGTTCTGTTCTCTTGCTTTTGTGTCACACCTTTCCCTCACCTGGTGGATGAAGAAGCTGCAGCACAGGAGTTGTGCCTGGAGATTGACTCACTTCACAGAGCCGGCTGGCTGAGCCATGCCTCATGCCCCCAGCTCACAGAGAGAGAAATGTGCCACAGCTCACACCAGTGATTGACTTCTGACTTGTTTCTGACTCCTTAGAGCAATGCAGGAAACAAAATGAGTTGTATTTCTAAGATTCAGAACAGGATCTGATTTGCAAGTGGTTGTGTCTCTATCACAGTTGAGTATCTCTGATACTTTCAACAAAATAAAAAGCATAAATTGCCCCCTTTGACATAAACAGAAAGGTATGCTAAGTAAAAGCTATTGTTTTTGATGAATGTTGCATTCTCAAATCAGTTTATACTAAAGTGGCTTAAAAGGCATGATGGGACTTATTAGTCATGGGCATAATTTTTTGGTCAGCTTTCGGCTTACAAGGAGTCACAAATGTATGTGTGCATTTTTATGTGGGCGTTCAGACCTTTGCTGTGTCACTGCATTCCTGATGGAATGCCTAAGCTCTAACAGCTGGTCACAGTGGTAGAAAGCTCCAATCTGAGAAGCAGGATTGAGCTCTCCAACTTTAACCCTGTGGGGACTGCAGGGGGGCAGTGTTAATACTGTGAGAAATTTTAAGAGTTTTATTTGTAGCTTAAATATGTAACTTAAATGCAGCACTTCCCCCCATCCCCTGTACCCTTTCCCCAGCCTAGACAGGGAAAGGTGCACCTCTAAGGTTTCATCATTTAATTTCTTAGCTTGTATCAACTTCAGGTGGTGATTGTTATTGTTATTGATTGTGATTGATCATTGTTATCATTAAGAGTGGAACTGAAGTTGATTCCACTGTACTGACCTCAGTTTTATTTTTCAGCCCCAAGGTTTGACCAAATGTTTGTTTCAGGTGCATTCTCTCACCTCTTCTAAGTACTCTTTAGCTTTACTTCATATGGCTGTTCCAACTGGTTGTTGTTAGCCTGAAATCAAACCTAACTCTTGAAGAAGGTTGAAAAATAATGTCTGGAGGTTGCATTAGTACAAAAATGGTTCACCTTGGGAAATTCATATCTATATCTAGCTCCCTGTTCTCTTTAAGAGCTTATGGGTCTGATTCAGCCTCGTGTTTATTTTGCAGCATTGCTTTGGGTAGAGCTGCTGCTGTTTTTTCACTGATGTGTGAGATCAGAGCACGCCTTGTGGAATTTAACTCTTTGCACTCACAGCAATAAGCTATGAAAGATTTGTGAGCTGATTTTCAGCCAAGTGGTATTTGCTGCTCCTATTTTTCCCCTGCCTCTTTATCAGGGCAGCAGAGGGAACTTGAACCTCTGGAGAGATGGCAGTGAATGCTCAGAAGGAGACCAGGCTGTCAGTGTAGCCTTTTTATCAAATAGGCTTGTATGAATCCACACATTTATGCAAATTTTATTCCGTTTTGACCCAGTGAAAGGTTTTGCTTCAGCAGAGAAATAAACCGTTTAAATCTCATCAGCTTGGATGTTTTAACAGTGCTAATGCACACAAACCTGTAAGTTGTATTGCCCACAGTTCCCTCCTCTCCCAGAAGCCTGGCTGAGAGAAATGTGCAGAGTAAACTAGCACAGTGAGAGTTGAGAGTTTCTACAGTGTATGTGAGGATGTCACTATCTTGAGTATATTTTAACTGGACACTTCCCCACCCCCACTCACCATTTTTTATTATTTCTAACATCTGTGTTCTAAAGGAAGACTGAAAAGTTTCTTTGTCTGGCACCCTAGAAATACCTGAATTCAGATGATTATGAATTTAATTTGCTGGCCCTTAAATACTTGCCTTCGCTAACACTGCACTCTAGTGACTTGCACCATTGTGTTTGCTGTGCTCGCTCTTATCTTCCAGATTTGTGTGCCCCTAGATATTGCTTGTTCAGCTGTTGCTGTTCAGCTTAGCTTTTCAAAGTCTGGTTGCCTGTCCATGCCCCAGCCCTCTGCTCATAGCAGAGGTTGAGCTCCTGCAGCTTTTTTCTGTCCCTCTTGCACCTGCCTGAGAGAGCTGTGAATCTACCTGTGCTGAGTGTGTGGCATTGATGGCAAAACTGCTAATGCCCCTTAATTCCAACTTTGGCAGTGATAGAGAAGTAATAACTGAAGAATTACACAGTGAGTGCTGGACAGAGCATCATTTAGTGATGTGAAATGCATTTCTTTACTAGCTCTCATACACTTGCAAAGGGCTGCGTGGTTTGTTAGCTTTCTCGTGGTTTTGGTTTTGAATAACTTTACATGAGTTTAAAGCTTAGGAAATGGAGAGAATATAAAGGGAAATACAGGAAATGTGACAGTCAATCAGATAGCATATGGAAATAAAGATTGACAGGAAAAGAGGTCATAGCCATCAACACTATTATAGCAATGTGCAGAGATAAATCCAGAATCCCTATTGCAAAACTGTTCCTTTAATTGGAAAATGGAGAATTTCTTGGCACAGTATTTAAAGTGTTGGAAGTATAAGGTATGTAAAGAGAAATGATATTTTTCTTTTTTATACACTCTTGTGTGGGGTAGCAAATGTGAAATATGGTTACTTATGACTTCTGTTCATTTAAGAGGACACTTTATTACCAGTTTTATGGCTTAAGTTTCCAAAATTAAATTCTTTATTTGTATAGCTGATATTAGATTAAATTTTATATTCATCCTTAACACAATTGGTCAGTTTGGATCTTTGTTCTTGATAGCCAAAGAATCACAGACTGACTGAGGTGAGGAGGCACCTCTGCAGGCTGTCTAGTCCGAGTCTCTGCTCAGAGCAGGGTGAGCAAGAGCAGATTGCTCACAGCCATGAGCAGTGGAACTTGGAACATTCGCATGGAGGGAGATTTCATAATCTCTCTGGGTAACCTGTACCGGTGCCTGACCACCCTCATGGTGGAAAAGTGATTTTGTGGTTTTCTCTTACCTTTAAAAAGAGTTTCCTGTATTTCAATTTGTTCCCATTGTGTCTTGGCCATAGTAATATTCCTCATGTAAACAATTTGTATTCAGCCTTTTGTTAAATTATATTGGCTCATTCATCATTGTAATTTCCTGAAAAAATTAGAATTATTTTTTTCATAGGGAATGTGGCTGAATCAGGGGAGAAATATTTTTTTTTCCAGAAATCAAAATGGGAAGTTAGGTCTTCAAAAACTAGTGTATATCATTGAATAAAAATTCTCACCACTTTCTGCCTGCCTCCTCCCCACACACCCATTTTTATATGTGAGAGGGTTCTTGATCCCCCACCACCCCATTAAGGGTTATATTGTTATATTTATGAGCAAATAATATTTTATAAGATCTTTATTATAAGTTGCCTCTTCAGTGGATGTATTATGTCATAAAATTTATTAGATACAAGATCAGATTTCTGATTTTTTAAGAGTGTCATAAAAAATGAAACTTCTGTGGGGAAAAAAGAAAGGCAGTAACACAGTAAGATCTGAAGCTTTTCCCCCACTTTCCTCTTCCTTAATTAACTTAAAATTGCACTGGACAATCCTCAAGTAATGTGCAAAAGTGGCATTTAATAGATAGAAATTATTAAGAAACTTTCAGCTGTCCTCTGGGAATATGCCTTACTGCTTCTGTGTTCTTAAGGCTGCCAAAAATATCCCCAGTAATTCTCAGACTCTTTTGGCAGATGAAGGCAGAATGACTGGTTTTACAACAATCAAGATCAGATGGTGGCAGATCTATCATACACTTATCTATATTAAGAAATATGTACACTGGGAAATAAGCCGTGATCATCCGTTCATTCTCTTTCCATCAATTTGTTGCTAGCAAGTTACTGTTAGCATTAGCATCTGTGAAAAATGGAAGACAGTAAGAGTTCACATCAGTCGTGCTCTACGTGCTTTTTATTTCAAGAATTCTTAGTGGTTTCACTGCTGTCTCAGGGAAAAAAAAAGAAATCAGTTTTCTCTCTTTCACCTAATACTGAGAAACTGTCAGACACACTTTGATACTTCCATGGCTTGAAACAGTGGTGACCACAAAGAAAAATACACCTTTCCTGCTAGGTCTTTGTATTTTCCAGTGAGAGGTGAGCTTATACTGTTGGCAAGAGAGACTGCCTTTGTTCTGCTAAGATGTATCTATCATTCTAGCCGTGGATGAGTCTTGGGAAACAAAAGCATTTAATTTTCTGTCCCAACCGAGTGATCTTGTGTGAAACTACAGCTAACACCACAAAGCATTTCTGCTGCATTTGCAGAAACAACCTTGCCTCTTTTTCTATCTGCCTGTTTCTTTTGAGGACTTCCTACACCTTTCTTTGTCATTTTTGTTTTCCTAAGGGTTTTGTTCTTAGGAATCACTTCTGCATTTTTCTTGTAGTTACCTTCAAGCAGTTTTCCAGTCCACCAACTTTTTTTTTCCAACTTTACAAGTACCAGAAGGACTTGTAAAGTAGCTTCTGCATAAGAGTCAAGTAAGCCTGATACATGCCTGTAAAATTGTAATTCCATTCATGCTGAAAATGCAAAACCTTCTCTTGTCAGTGTGTGCGCTCAGTCTTGCTGATGGTTGCTACCATCACAGTGATTTAAGTCATCTCCTGTTTCAGAATCTAATTTCACCAGCTAAAATGGACAGTAGTATCTGCATTTAAATTTAAATCAGGACAACCCTTGTTTTCCTTCATTGTCTTGAGTCAGACTCCATGTCCAGTCAGGCATCCTCTAGTCAAAGATAAATGAATTGGCTCAGATCTGAAAACTCTGACTGCGAAGTCATGCTCGTCTCAGTTTCTTTAGGTAGTTTGTTGCACAGCTACAATTCAAAGCTTGACTTTTGGCCTATCTGTCTTGTTTACTGGTCTGCATGCAAAATAATAAAAGGATTCAAAAATTCCATTTCCTTTAGTTGGAGCTTTGTAATATAAGCTATAATTACTTTCCTCTGTTTTAAAGAACTCAGGTCGGAATTCAGGAAGCAGGGATGCTGCGAGAGCCCAGAAGGTTGGTTTGTTATAATTATTCAGGAGTCTGTTGATGGGAATGCCTGCCCTGGTGTTCCCAGCATCTGGCCTGTGTCAGGCTGAGAGGGAAGCTCCATTCGTTTTTTTTTCTCTTTTTTTTTTTTTTTTTCCCTTCTGATCCAGAGGATAGCCGCAGGAGGATCCCTCCCTGGCTCCCAGCCAGACCCCGCAGCGGTGCTGCTTTCCTCTCGGTTTCCCCACGCGGTTTGTGCCTTCGCTCTGCCATCTCCTTAGCAACTCGGAGCACACCAGCAGCACACAAGCACACAGCCCCAGGGAGCTGCAGCTCTATTTGTAGGCAGCCCAGCCTGGATGAAAATTTCCAGAATGCTCTGGTAAGGCCTCTATGGGCACAAAAAACTTACGGGTCCTGCTAAAGGATCTGGCTCCTTGTCTCAAAGTCCTGCCCTTTGCAGGATGCTCAACCTTTGCAGTAAAGCACATTCTCTCTGATACATAGTGAGGATTTGCTGTTTACATAGCTGCTTATTAACATTTCAGGAATCATGTTCCCTGTAACCCAGGTTAGGAAGTGAAATGCAGGTGCAAAAACAACAGCCTGGGGTAATATCATGTTGTAACAGGCAAAGTCTCAAGGATGATGCCATGTCTATGATGTTTTGGGTTTTTTTATTTCAGGGATATGGCTTAGTGAAATCTTAGAAAACAGGAGAGGAAAATGTTTTTTCTGAGCTTTGTGGTTAGGTTTCTTTTTTTTTTAATTATGTTTCTTCGGGCTGAATTCTACATCAAAACCAAGATTTAATCACTGGTTATATTGCTTACTGTTGTTCTGCAAAGGTTTATTGACTCAAGCATTTCTCTTAGTCATGTGGCTGAGAAGTTAAATAAAGAATGTGTGGTGGTTCTAAGAGCAACTCCAGGAATTAAAGAAATAAATGATAATCAATTAAAATGGGTTTGTTTCTGACCTTGAGTAGGACACCCGTTTTCATGAACTTTTCATGTATACTGAGCTAAAACTCTGACACACCCCTGAAGGAATCCAGTATTTATTGGGAGATAATACCTTTTAAGTGAAATCTGATGAGCTTTTTCAGAGATCCTGAAGTTAGTATATATCTGGTTGTATGGCAACTTTGTACTTTTTTATCAAAATCATAATTAAAGACTTTCATGGGGTAGTGAGTTTTTTCTTTTCTTTAATCTTTGTATCTGGACCTCATATAACAGTATAGGAGAATTTTGTGTCCTGATCCTAGGGCATCCCTCCCAGATTTCCCTCATAGCCTGCATTCCCTGCAAAGGACTGCTAATGGGAATACCCTTGGAGGAAATGTCACTCCACTTTTGAAATACTCTTTGATGTTTCAAAGTCATTACTGGAATTGTTCTCCTGGACACCATGGTGAGAAGATAATGCCTGTCTTAGACTGGAGTAGCAAGGAAAGTCCAAAGCAACATTTCACCTACTCCAGTTGGTAGGAATACAGGAATTATGTGCTTTTGTGTGTGCTTCTACATGCAAGGGTAACATGGTGAGGTGAAGATGTGTGCTGTATAGGCAGGCTGATTGACAGCCCAGCTGGTGCAGATCAGTAATTGGAAATTCATTGCACATAAATCTTCTAATACTTAACATGAGACATGGGAAGGAGAATATCTGAGCTCTAAAGGAGTTAACTCTTTCAGGGCCATCTCTGAAGTTGTTCAGCTTTCCAACTAGCAAGACTGTTCAAGTATTTCTCTTTAAATCCTTCATTTCTTGTTGTAGCAAGAAGAGTGCTGATGGAGGAAAAAGCCACCACCATGTGCTTCAGTTTATAGCATTTAGGTGCACAGCCTTAAATATTTAATATTTATTTCTCTTACAAGTGCAGATTCAGATTGTCTTGGAAAAATCATCTTTGTATTTGGTGGTGAACACATTTTTGCCTCTACAAAATTCATCTTGCACATGTTGCCTGCCAATTTCATGTCTGATTTACCTGATTTGTGTCTCCACATTGGTGGGCTTATTGTATGTTTGTCCATGTGCCAGCAGACTCTGCAACTGTATTTTAAGAGGTCTGTTCATGTCTAAATATTTATATTCTTTTCCATGAGGCTGAGACTGATTGTATGTGCTAGCAACTTCATCCCTGCCCCCCCTTCTTCCCCCAGTCCAAGTGTGTGGTTTTGGTACGTTTTCCTTCTCACTTGATTTCAACACTCTGGTGATTTCCACAATACAGTTTTGAATGTATAATTGGTTTCTGGTGACCACATTTTTTTCTCATTTATTTTGGACTGCCTCTTCTGTTACGCACATATTTGTCTCTTCATTAATGTCAATGTGAATTACAGATGAGAGGCTAAGTGTGGATAAATTAGTAACTACACGAAACGGAAGGCGGCATTTAACTTTGTGAATTATTTGTGTGGGCACAGGACAGCTAATTAATACCTGAGGATCTGAACAAAACAGGCAGTGCCAGCGTGCAGGGCTCCACTGTCAGCACAGTTCACAGCGTGGTGGCTGTGGAAGATGGGCTCTATGGGGGGCAGTGCAATCCTGCTGGGGTTTTAAGGCCCACTCTTCTGAAAGTGCTGTGGGTAGGTGGAAGTGCTGGTTGTGGTTTTGGAGCCAAAAGTTGTGCTTGCTTCTAAGGAACAGTTGTCTGTGTACAGTAAATAGAAGACTGAATAGTTTGCATCTCAGGCCATAATGTATTGAGACTTCTCTTGACCCTTAAAATGGTGTAAAACAGTCCAGAATGGTGTTTCTTGCTGTAAAAATACAGTGCTTGGATGAAAGCCTTCCTTCAAGATGGGCCATGTTCTCTGCTTCACTGCCTGTGGTAACTCTTTATTCATTTATGTCAGGAGAAAACCTTTTGTCTTCAGCTGAACAACTTATGCTTTGCTTGCGGTGCCCTGCAGAAACATTACAAGAGTTTTCCTTAAAGGGAAGCACTTGGCTATTTTCTGAGCTCACTTTCAAAGTACTCTGAATTAATTATAAATGAGTAAAGCTGTCTGGCTCTTGATTACACAATTGCCTATCCTGGATTCCCTCTAATGAAATGTAAGCTGGTCCAATCGCAGTAAAACAGGAGATGCCTTCTCTCCCTCCTTGTCTTATGATCTGAGCTATTCTCAGGTCTACTGGTCTGATTTTTTTTTTAGGCTGATATTCTGCCAGCCTTACATTTCCTCCCTTCTCTCCTTGCTACCTTATTTTTATTAGTCTTTTCTTTTGGCTGCACTTAGGCCCATTCCCTGTTATAATTTCCATTGAAAGTAGTTAACATGCAGCGATACAGTGGCTTTTTGCACTGAAGTAACACAACGCATTTTATTTATTTAAAGGATTCTAAGTGCCTATAGTGTCTAAGTGTTTGACAAACACATAAAAATACACAGAAGTCAAGCACTTAGCTGCCCCAAGAGGATGGGTTTCCCTCTGTGTCTGCCAGGAACATCCATAAACCCTATTATTCATGTACCATGTAGCTTAGTAACAATTAAACTGAAGTCTGTGCTTTCTATGTGGTGAACCCTGACCTGTTGTCTCCATTGTTTGTCACAACCTGAACCTCAAAGGATATGCTGTATTTTTTCCCATTTTTCTTCTTCTGCCATCATTTTTTTAATAGTGCTATATATTATGGGCTGCAGTTCTGACTTTTGTCACATTTTCACTTGGTTTCCCACCTTCAGATGGAGTGGGAGATTCCTCAGTGCAAGTGACATGAATGTCCTTTACTCTGACATTTTTATTCTGTGTAAAATACCAGAAGTTAAGGAGCTGTGAAGTCCTGGTTTGTACTGTAATAACAGTATATAAGCTAAAGACCCCAGCCTGAGTTTTGGAGTGGAGGTCATTGAGCCCAAGCCCAATTGAATCACAGCACACATGGTGGAGATGGTGCTCCTCTGCCTTCTTCTCATTGAGTCTCTTGGCCTGGATGTCCAGCACTGCTCCTGACCTTTCTACTTGTTGAGGAAGGATGAGTTCAAAATGAGTTAGGAAAGTGGCAACCAGGGCAATGTAAATTTATTCATCCTTGCTCCTCTCCCCTCTTCCTTGCGTTGGTTTAGGGACTTGAAGACAGGCTATGAAAATGGATGAAGCTGTGAATTTTCTTCTCATGACAGTACTGTAGAATCTAAGGAAAGTGGATTTTTCTGGGCTTTGTTTTTTCATCTTTGCTGGAGACAGTAAACCAAGAGTTTGGAGGTCCTCCTGAGTCTGGCTGAGGTTTGCCTTGAAAAGTAGACTGTACCTGCTGAGTTACCATCCTCCCTGCCTTTGGGATTTGAATCCCATGTTGATGAATGTCCCAGAATTACCAGAGGGCTGATACATACCTATTACTGTGCCAGACTTGGAGTCATGTACATTGAAACTAAATTGAAAGGGGAGACTTGAACCTTTATTATTTTATCTTTTTACTGGAGTATTCTCTCTTCTACCAATCCACCAAGGTTAGACCATCCCAGCTGCCTTTTTCTTACAGGGTGCTGCATTTTTTTATCTGCTCACTTCCAGCTCCCTCTGCCAAGACCTCTAGCCCTGAAACGGCTTTTGTAGAGTATCCACAACCTTCAGGACTCATTCCCACAACTGGTGCTTGGGATTGCTAAAGTAGCATCATCCCTGAGAGTTTTAACCTTCAGCAACCATAGCAACCAGACTTGTATCCTTTGAAGAAGTAGTCCTGAGCACCAGGCACTTTAAAGACCCATGCACTTTGCTTCAGAAGATCTCCCCAAAACGGAGGGAAATTGTGACTTGATGACATTTAGGAAATAGGGCAGAACTTCTAGAACATTTGTTCTGAGAATGACCGAAACTGTCAAAATTGTAAGACAATTGCACTAATGCAACCTCTCTTAATAATGGGGACATCAATCTGGCTGTGCTGGAAGCCTGTTAGAAATAGATGTTTTTTCAGAGTGATATCTCTATTTTCTTTTTATTCCTCTCTAAATGGTAACTGAGACCTATATAGGCAAACCATACAAATATGAGGCATTTCTGGGGGGAGGGTGGGTAGGAGAAGAGGGGAAGGGAGTGGGGAAGAGCATTGGAGAGAAGAGCATTACCAAACCAGTGGAGAACCATCAGAGGAAAAAATTGTCTTCTTACCTATTACTCTGGAACTAACATGCTTGAGCTCCAGCTTGACCTTCAGGGATGTCCATCAAATGGGAGGGTGAGCTCAATAAACACCCCATCCTGGTGTGCCTGCAGATCCCCCACAAGTTGTATCTTTCCAGAACCTTCCCAGGAGACTCTCAGAGGAGGTGTCCACTTATAACAAGGAGTGGTTTTGACTACTCTGATGCAACGCATATCCTGAAAATATGCTGATGAAGGTTTTGACTGCTTGACCACAGTGACAGGGTGGTGGTGGTGGGATGTGCCAACACACTTTGAGTTCTCTTGAGCTGGCTTGCAAAAGGTGCTTAGAAAACTTGCTGCTAAAATAAAACTGGAGAAGGAGTAGAGGATGCAAGCTTGCAGTGAGCGGGAGGCAGATATCCTAGGCGTTTGCAATCTCTTGCCAAATTTATCCATCTCTTTTCCCACATTCTCTCTCCATTTCTGAGGAATGATGCTTAGCAGTTACTTTCTGTCTTTGAAGGTAATAGATGTGAGCATCTGTGATGTGGCAGAGTTTTTAATTTGAACTGTTATTAGCATGTGTTGAAGATATATATTCAAGCAAAGTGACACTTAAAATATATTCCGTGTTGTATGCCAGTATCCTGTAGAAAGGCCTGATGTATCAGTAACCAAAATTAGCAATGGAGCCATACTATCATATAATTTTCTCAGTGAAATCACAGACCACTACATAGCAATTTTCTTAGGTACTTGTAAGGCTCTTATGCATACTTATTTTCCCTTCCCACTGTCCCACGTAGGTGCTTCTTTGGTAGACTTTGGCTGCTATGTCCTAACCATCACTGCAGGCTCTTTTGGCTCTGTTAAGATACAAGTCTCTCTCTGCTTTTGAGCCAGCTCTGTCCCTATGCTGCCAAGCCATAGCAGTGGGGGAAGGTTTCCTTGCTGCAGAGAAGGAACCAAAGCGTGGTAACTCAGTCTGAATTGAGAGAAGCAATTGGAGGTGTTGTACAAAAAAACTGTTTGAGAAGAGCTCTGTCCTGTGTTCATGTTCAGAGTGAGCATGGAATAGGGATAGAGATGAGACAAACATCATGGAACCCTAAACACCTGGTAAGATGGACTGCATCAAGCTGGCAGCAGCATCAGCCCAGGCTGACTCAGTGGGGCAGGCAGATGCCCCAGGAGCTGTACTGCACTACCTGTAGCTGCCTTAGGACCAACCAAGCACTTGCAGCTGAGGAGTATGAATTTCTTCCAATGTTATTTTTAATTTTGTTTTCATTTCACTTCATTCTAGAAGAAGCTCCATCTTCCCCAGTAAATTACAGATCTTTCTAATGCTACAGTCAGAAGCATGAGAAATGTGCCAGCTGCTTTAACCAAGCTTGCCTGAATGGCTGTGTCTGCCATGAAGCCACAGTAACAGATGCATTTTCGTTGGTCAGTGGTCAGAGCTGCTTGGACCCTGATTAGATTTATGTGGTCTGTGCTGACACTTGTAGCTTCACTGTTGTGAACAGCAATGCTGTTCAGTCTTGTTTAAAATTAGGTTAGTTTTGGTTCTCTGTGCTGCAATCAGATTTTGGGTACAGTGTCATTTACCACCCTGCTCATGCAGAGCGAGAGCATATCTGGTGGGAATGGTAAGAAATAACTATTGTTTTCTAAGTTTGTGTTCTATCATATTTTGTAGGACCTTTCTCAGGAGGGTATGTTTTGCAGACCCACTGAATAAGGGCTTCAAAAATGTGAAAATTAGAACTAGTCAAGATTGTTTGGTCACTTAAAATAAAGTGCCTTTAGAGAGTTTGTTAGCATCATGAGGATGGAAACAAGAGTTCCCAATTGCCAGTTCACCAAAGCACAGTTGATTTGGCATAGAGTACAGTGAGCCCCTCGTGCCTAGCTGGGAAGTATGAACACCTTCTGAAGAGTTGGGGCATGGGAGGGATGCTGTGGGCACTGCAGCTCCATTTGGGATTGTTGGACCTCTGTGGTGGATGCTGTTGGGGAAGTAATCACCCAGCCCCACAGACTGGCAGCTGCACATTACTGAAACCCAATTTTCAAATAGCAAATTGGCCTTTTATCTTTGGTACTTGCAACATAATGGTGCAGAGCATTAGTCAGCTGAACCTCACCATGGTTTACTGCCTGGTTGTAAATTGTAATTGGCTGACTAACCTTCTCTGATGTTAAGTGCCTTAAAAGTTTGTTTTTCCTTTGTTTTAGTTTAGGTTTAGTTTCTGGCTTTATGTGTTCTCTCTGTTTATTCTGATACTAAAATGTAATTAGAAATTAAAAAGAACAAAGCAAACCTCCAACCCTACTGATGTACATTAACATGAATCATTGTCTCTTGAAAGTGTGTTTAATCCAGAGCTCTGCAACCTGATATACATTCCCTTCATTTGGTAAATATTTAAAATATCTGCAGACATTTTTTTACATTCTTGAGCAAAGACCACATCACCACGTGTTCAGCCTTGTTTCTGTTTTTGAGTATCAATGTTACAAAGCTGAGGTGTGTTAAATGTTTTCTCTTCTTTTGTAATTTCTAGTATCTATTATACTATTATGAAAGCAGATACAAATAAAGAGAGAAAAGCCTACCAATTTACTTCCCTTTTAATAAATCAAAATGAGTATATTAGAAGGAAAGTGTAAGCAACTTTAAATAGTGCCAAAGGCTGTAGTCTTTGAGAACAGTTGAATTGAGAGGTTTATATAATGAACAGAGTTGATGATGCCTGTAATAAAGTGGATTAGCTGTTAGAAATTCTGTTACACCATTTATCTTTACTTAGTTAATCTTCCATGCTTGCAATTTCAGTCATACATGCTTGGGGGTACCCAGATAGATTGTGGTTGTCCAAAAAAAAGGGCACATTTTGGTTGTCCAAAATGCTCACACTTCCCAGCGTAGTTTCCAAAGGAGACAAGAGAAAAAAAATTCATAGCTTTTCCTCTGTATCACATAGTGTTGCCCCCTTAGCAATCATTAGTTCCTACCCTAAGGTAGTAATACTGACTTCTTTCTCTTTTGGTAGCAACTCTTTTTCTTGGATCTTTCCATCTTGGACTTCTGCTAGGTATTCCTTACAGCTTACATGGAGTTGCCTTTCAAGTGAATAAAGCAAATTCTGAGCACAGTGCTTCTTCTTCCAAATAATTCTAGGCTAAACATGTCCTGTTCTGTGGATGCTGTTTGTGTGATTATCAGGGCCCCATGTCTGATGGTGGCAGCAGTGGTGGCTGTGTGTGGGGTGATGCTGATCTGCAGGGGCTGTTCCTTTCAGGTGAGATGTGCAGAGGCTATCTGGGGCAAACAAGGCAGCACAGGCAGCTCACCAGGATCTCTGTGCATGGCAGATTCTTTTTAGAAGCCTCTTGCCTGGGTCAGGGCCACGGCACATCCCTCTTTCCCTTCCTCCAGCAACAGAAGGGCTTTTTTTGTTGACAGCCAGGGACCAGGACCTTCACTGTGACATTCAGTTAAGAGGACATTGACCAATAACTTGGTCTGATCCTGGCATACTGGCTTATTTTGAGAAATGTTCTCTATCCCTTTTTCTTCACACAGAAGATGTGTCCATTCACTGAATTCCCCACTGGCTTGAAATGTCCTACCAAACAGGGACTGTAATTCTTACTGTCAAACAATCTTTAAATTATTTTCTAGTAAAATAGTGTGGATTTTTATTTGCAATAAAACTTGATAGTGAATACACATGCAGAATTTTTAAAGAGCACAGGTATTCCTCTGATACCATGAATAGTGCTTTGATTCAAACTTGAGTAGTCTAGAATGGTGATGGTATTTTTTTAAGGAGCAAAGTTTTGCTTTAAAAATATGTCAAATTCAGTTGGTTGTGTTTGAAAGAAGAACAGTCTTTGCATGTAAGGGACTTGAAAAGCCTGAAATCAGTTTCCTGCTATTCTCCAATGCATTTTGTGTATCTCCTTGGGGAGGCAATTTAGGCTTTCAGTCATCGAATCATCATCTCCAAAACCAGGATAATAAAGACATTCTTAGACCCTGGGAGTGTTGAGATGACAGACCAACTGATAGATCATTTATGGGTTCCAAGAGCCCTTCTGTGCCCCTCTGGGGCTGTAAACCTCAAACTATCCCAAAATGCAGCTACCCACTGGGTGTCCATAGCCAGTGTAGATTCAGTGCATTATATCCTTACTAAAGTGTTTTTTTGTGTAAGCAATTTGATTACCAGGGTGAGTGCATGTATGTGTTCATTCACTCTGATGTTGTCCCAAAGCAATTGCCAAGTGATTTGATCCCCTTGCTGAGAGAAGCATTTTGTCCAAGGTTTAGGCCACTTTCAGGGACACTTTAGCCAATTAGCGTTGCCTCCTAATTCAGGGTAGGGCACTGAAACAGAAATGTCATTTTGCCAACTCTGACTATCAGGTTGGTATTACCAGTGATCTCTGTATCACATTTCAAATCCAGTTTGCCGTGCTGTGGTGCTGGATCAGTAACAACTGTGAAGCATGATGATCTACATAAATTCCTGTGATTTCCAGTGAAGGATTTTTATTTTCCTCTCTTTCAAATAGTCACCTGGTGTTGTCCTGCTTAGTGCTGTGTTAATCAGGGGTACTTCTTCCCTGATCCTACTTCTTCCCTTCCCTTTGCTCAAAAAAACCCACGTCAGCTAAAGGATACTTGTGAAGTGCAGCATCTTCACCACAAATACAGGTGCAAGTACATGAGCCTGGAATTACCATAGCTCAAGAAACATGCCTTCATGTCAATAAGCAGTATAGCTACACTCTTCTGGATCTTCCCATGTAAATAAACCTTTAATTTGTGATATTTCTTGGGATAGTTGACCACTTCTTGAGATTTCTGCATGCCCCACGTTTATGTAACTATGGAGGATGTTACTTGGCATCGTAAAGAACTGGTGACAAATGGTGTGATACTTGGATCTACTCTTGTAGTCACTAACAGAAATTTGTCCTGCTGCTGGGTTTTTTCCCTCTGTTAGCTAGAGGGAGAATCATAACCTTAACAGTATTTAATTGGAGGCCTTTTGAGTTAATTAATTTAACTCTTCACTGCCTTTGATCGCATGGCTTTATGAGTATTTTTAATTGATCTTATTTGTATGGAAATGTAATCTAACATTAATTTAACAAGATGGATTCAAATCAGTGGTCAACCCCGCTGTTCAATCAAGGATATTGCTCAGTGCTATTTTTTGGGTTTAATTTGAAGGTTATGGCCACCCCAGAAACAAAAAAGGAAATGCCGCTACCGGTGCTGAAATCCTGTAATTGTAGGCAGTTTTCACTGATGAATACTCTCAGCTAGGAATTGTACTGGCCACAGCAAATAAATATGGCTTTCTTCCCTTTCTACTGACTTTTACAAATACAAATAGAAATATGGAAAGGAGACCACTTAACCTGTGAATTTCAGTCCAGCTGGATTTAAGCAAACCACCCATTTATTCTTAGATTAATGGCTTGCAGGCAGACTCTATCAGTTGTGGACTGTATTGTATTAATTTGCAACTGCAACAGTTAATGCTAATAATTGCTTTTCCTCAATAGAGAGAGCCTGTAGTAGGTTGTTTTTACATGGCAATCTGTGATTGATAGATCAGGGAAAACAGGACCAAAGAAGGTTACTGCCTCCCAACAACTTCCCTCTTCAAATTGAAATAATTTGCAATTTGTAGGATGCCTTGCCACACGTGCTTCAGGAATGAAGCAGTAAACACACTAGGCTGCATTCCCTTAAAGCAGTGAACCTCTTACTGCCTTTCTTTCACCAAACCAAACAAGTCGTGTTGTTGGGAGTCCATTGAAAACAAGTGTGCTGGCGAAACAGTCCCCAGACCCCTTCAGCAAACTTCCTGTACGGTCAGGCAGCGGACCTGATGAAAGAGCCTGTTTGTGAACCTTTGGATTCCTTCCATTGATTTGTAAATCCACTTTATTAAAGTACTGCCGAAGCTAGTGAAATGAGCAGCCAAGGGCTCCCATCAAGTTCCTAACAAAAATCTGATGCAGCTTGGATCACTGGTACTGGCACATGCTTTTGAAATAGTTTTTTTTTTTTTTTTTCTGCTGCGTTGGATCATTTCGAGACTGGGGGAGTAGAGACGTAGGAGGAAAAATGCAGTCTCCATCAGCCACACATTATATGGCTGCTTTATTTTTCAATGCTGCTAAAAGTCCTCTTATTTAATATCGATCATACCAAGGAGCCAGCAAAGAACAGTGTTAATTGGGTCCACTGGAATTCTTGTCCCTTGGGAGAGAGAGCTTCCTAGGCAGGGAGGGCGGAGGGAAGGAGGGAGGGAGGGAGAGGAGGAGGGAGGCAGGCAGGCAGGGAGGAGGGGACCCACTGTGCGCAGCATAAAATGTAAGTGCACTAGACATCAAGGCTTCTGCTTGCATCGCTGGGAAGCAGTCGCGGCGGTTCCCACCCGCCCCCCTTTCAGAAATTAGCCAACTATTTTTGTTCTTTTTTTTTTTTTTTTAAGTCTGGTAGTTGTTCTTGAATTAGCAGCTCCTTTCTTTTATTTTTCTTTGCTTTTTCTTCCCCCCTCCCCATTTGCGGAGGGCTTTTTTTTTTTAATTTGAATTGTTTTCCTCTCCTTTCTGCAAAGCTGCAAAAGCTCTGCTTTGAAAACTGCTGCCCCAGAGTGCAGTTGCTTAGCTGTCCTGTCAGCATTGTTCTAATGCTCATTCCATATGTATGTCACATAGGAGCAGTACCCTCCTCCTCTCCCTTCCCCCCAACCATGCATTTGATTTTTTCCCCCTAAAGACCGAATTTTTTTTTTATTTTTCCAAAGGAGCTTGCAAACAGGGAAATTCAAACTGAATGTCTCTGTGCTGTGGTTACTTATATAGCCAAGACCACATTTCTCTTAGAAAAAGTGTTTGCTCTGTTCCTTCTTTTCCCTACTCTCTCTTTTTCTTCTCTATAAGCACAAAGGCTTTAAAAACTAAGATCTATAGTTCCTTTTGCCTTTTTTTTTTTTTTTTTTTTTTGCGTTACCGTGACAGCATGTATCTCTGTTGCTGAAGAATGAAGCAGGCAGGCTGGAGGTTTTTTATGTTCAGTGCTTTTGGGACCGCTAAAAAGAAGTCTGCAGAGAAATACGTACAGCAGCTGTGCCAAGTGAGTTTCTCATGACTGTTATCTGTCACTTATTCTGACTAAAAGGTAAGGGGTTCTTTAGTATTTTTGTTAAAGTCTTTGTGCATTGTTTTTGTGGTGTCATTTGACATGTGCAACTCTGTGGCTCAGGAGGGAGGTGGGTTGTGAAGATTTTTGTGTTAAGGTATTATAGGTCACCCAAGCAAAGCTCTTTGCATCCAGAGGAGAAAAAAAGATCTTGTTTCTTGGGATTGTTTCCCTTTTCATCTCAAATGGTTTCTCCAGCTTAGCTTGCTACTGATTGAGACATAAAGCTGGGGCATTATCACTGCTGCTTATCTTTTCTGGTGCTCTTTCTCTACCTGGGGAGCTCACACACCCAGTTGGTGTGTGTGTGCGCAGATGTGGAGTAAGGCATAGCCCTGGTGCATGGCAAACACTTGGCAACGTGCACGTTCTCCTCTCTAACTGTAACTAAATGTCTTCAAGCACCCCTCTCAAGGTAAGAATGCCTTAGTTCAGCACACTGCAGCTTATGCCTGTTTAAAATTATTACTTGGATTACAGTGCATACTGTGGAAAGTTATTAGTTTCCACAGAGACCAGTTTAATTGGGGGGTATGTGTGCAGCGGTTCTGTTTTGTGCTTTCCATACACTACTTGTGGGGGAGTATGAAATGTTATTTTCTTCTTAATTCTTGGGAAGGGTGAAGTTTACAGTGTCTGTTAGGCATTGCAAATGAAGTTATAGCTGAAATCGATTAAAGCTGTGGAGAAGCATAGCCTTACAAGGCTCTTCAACTTAGCCTGAGAGTCAGAAGATACTTTATTAAAATATTTTTTTGCTCTGCATTGTAATATGCAGAATTATATGCAGGAAGGCATCTTCCCCAAGAAAAATTAGCAGTGAATGATGCCTGGACTGGATCATTATGTCATTTATGTGTTAGAAACCTGTTTAATCCACAACCTTGGTGCACACTGCTTTTTTGTGCATGTGTGCTGGATGCATCTTTCAACAGCCTCTTAGTTCAAGAGGGCATTGTTTTATAAAATGTGTTAATGCGTTTCTGCTTTGCAGGCAGGCAGAAGTGCTCTCTGTAACTGTCCCCTTAGCTGTGACATAGCCCATTATTTGGCATTTTGGAAAGGGCTGATTTTAGGGCTTGCTTTGCTTTCTTTCAGTTATTTGTGTTCTTACTTCTTAGCTGTTAGTTCTCTGCATGGAAAATATATCTTAAGTGTGCTCATTTCTCATGCTTTGCAATCATAAGTGGCTGAGACAGTTGAGCAACCTGATTTAGTGGTGTCGCTTTACCAGGAATGTTGCATTGCTTATTTGAATAACCAGGAATTCCACCAAATATGTAATTACTTTGAAAACAGTCTAAAAATACAAAGTGTGAAGGAAGAGAGAAAGTCCTGTCTGCAGGCATTCATTTCTTTCTGTACTGTGGCTGTTTATAAACGTTATTAGGTATTTCCTAACACATGCTTTGTGACTCTTATTTTCCCATCATTGTTGCATTATATCAGCAATGAGAAAACAGTCATTTAGATAACAGGTTTTCATTGATATCCTTTTTATAACATAGAAAGCAGTATAAGAAGCAGTAATAAGTTAAATTGGCATCTGCTAATTATGCTGAATACAGATTGTGAGCTCTTCAAGTCGTCCCTTGCCTTAATGCTGTTAGCATATTTTAGCACTGGCAACCAAAGGAAAGAAACTGGAATGTTCCTGCTTGGGGGTTTTTTTAGGGAAAAAAAAAATGTGACTTGTGAAGAAGTGTGAAGTTAATGTTTCTGTGCTGGTTGTGAACAGAACATCATACACAGTTTGGTATCTGCGCTTGGCAGAATTGTGATCCCTGAGAAACTGACCTGCTTGGTGATCACTAGAATTAAATTTGACCCTTGGAGGCAAAACCATTGTTGTCTGATATAAAACTTAGTCTTAGGGCAGGAAAAGTTGGAGAGTTTTGTTGCCACCAAATACATGATTCTTTTGGATGCCTAAGAGTGACAATTAAAAACAGAACTCTTCTGAACTTAGTGGTGGTTCTTCATACTGGATGGCACTTCGGCTCACCTCCTCTCAAAACTGGAAGTCTTGGGCTTCCGTGGAAGCAGGAGAGCTGCGCTTCTGCCCAGCTGTGCTCGGCTGCGCTCCGTGCGTTCTCCCCGTGCAGCAGCAGTGCTGCTGTCGGGCCGTGGCACGGAGCGCGGGCGGCGGCGGCAGTGGCGGTGCCAGCCCAGGACACGCACGGCTCCGTGCCGCCCGTGGCCGCGCCGGCGGGACCGGCAGCGGCGGCGGGTCAGCCGCTAGAGGGGAGGCGAGAGCCGCTTATCCCGGTGCCTGGCACCGCCGGGGAGCGCCGGGAGCCGCTTGGCCGCGGGCGCACTGAGCACGGACACAGCCGGCATCCCCTGGGTGCCGCCAACATCCAGCGGTGCTCGCTGGGGCGTAGAGTGCGCGCTGATACGGGTGCTCTTCCCAAGGAGCATCCCGCTGCTGTGGTGGGTGGTGTCCTGAGACGGGCTTAGACAGAAACGTGCCGCGCTTCGTCTGAGCTGGAGTTCTGCCTGTGGACCTGCTGCTCTGCACAGCTTCCCTCTCGCCGGGCTCCAGCCTGCAGAAGAGGAGATTGAGGGGAGATCTCCTTGTCATCTTCAGCATCCTCGTGAGAGGAAGCAGAGGGGCAGGCACTGATCTCTCCTCTCTGGTGACCACAGGAAACAAGGGAATGGCATGAAGCTGTGTTGGGCAGAGCTTAGGTTGGATATCAGAAAAAGATTCTTCACCCAGAGGGTGGTTGGGCCCTGGAAAAGCATCTCCAGGGATGTGGTCACAGCACCGAGCCTGACAGAGTTCAAGGAGCATTTGGACAGCACTCTCAGGCATGTGGTCATATTCTTGGGGGGCTGTCCTGTGCAGGGCCAGGAGTTGAACTTCAGTGATCCCTCTGAGTCCCTTCCAGCTCAGGATATCCTGTGATTTTTACCAGTAATTATGATTTGGTACATAGATTTACCATAAGTTGTTTCATCCTTCTGTAGAGAACTTGTAGGCCCACAGTTTCTGGTAATTGGGAGTGGGGCTGTGGCCGAGCCTGATCCCCAATGGGCTACAGCTGTGAAAAGCAGGTGAGCAGCATTGGAGGTAATGAAACATGGGGTCCACTGAGCCTCATCCCCAATGGATGAGGCTACAGCTGTGCAGGGCAGGTTAGCAGCATTGGAGGTAATGAAACATGGGGTGCACTGAGCCTCATCCCCAATGGGCTTACAGCTGTGCAGGGCAGGTGAGCAGCATTGAAAGCAGTGAGACCTGGAGTGCCCAGGGCACTGAGCCTCATCCCCAATGGGTGCAGCTGTGCAGGGCAGGTGAGCAGCATTGGAGGTAATGAAACAAGGAGTACACTCAGCCTCATCCCCCAATGGGTACAGCTGTGCAGGGCAGGTGAGCAGCATTGAAAGCAGTGAGACCTGGAGTGCCCAGGGCACTGAGCCTCATCCCCAATGGGTACAGCTGTGCAGGGCAGCTGAGCAGCATTGAAAGCAGTGAGACCTGGAGTGCCCAGGGCACTGAGCCTCATCCCCAATGGGTACAGCTGTGCAGGGCAGCTGAGCAGCATTGGAGGTAATGAAACATGGGGTGCACTGACCAGTCACAAAGGGAACAGAGGGCACACAGGTGCAATGCATGAACAATCAGGGTATAAAAGGTTGGGCTAAAGAACAAGTAGAGTAGATGCTTGCAGCCTTCTGATGAGGTATTGTGCTACTCTGTATGGGTTGAAGCCTTCTGATGTTGTGCTGATACTCTGTGCATGGTGGCCCTCTTGACTGTGCTGTGGCATATGCTGTGACAAGAACTGGTGTCTTGAACTTCAAGGATTGCTCTGTGTGTTGGGGATGGGCATAGTGGGAAGTGTCCTGTGTAGGGAGGTGCAGGGCTGAATGGAGAGAGGAGAGCTCCCAACCAGTGAGTGCTCCAGGTCAAGGTGAGGTTGCTTTAGGATGGATGGGCAGTGCAGGAACTGCATGCTTTGGATGTTGATGTGAGTTATGGCAGTGCTGTAAATCTTGTCTTCATATGAGCCTAATTTTGCTAAAAGTGGTGTCAGAGTCTTTTTAATAAGGCATTATGATTTTGGCTTCAGTTTTGGGTTTTCTTACTCTCTTATGTCCATGTGTAAAATGCAAAGCATATTTAATGAGGGAATACTTCAAATGCTTCCAAATTAATTAAAAACAGTTCCACATCTGGAATAAATCCAGTACCTTTTATGGATGGCTTCAACTTGATGGTTTTTCCCTCTTGTGAGAAGCCTTGTGACTATTCCTGTGTGGATGCTTGTGGAAACTGGAGTAACAGAATCTAGGCTTATTTTACAAAGGAGAGAGAACTGGAACCCACAGAGATCAATAGAATCTTGGTTTTTATTCCAGCAGACTTTGATAAGACCTAATAATACTACATGATTGTATGATAGGCCTGTATATGGTTGGGTTTTCTCAGGGTATCTTGTCTTGAAGGTAACTGCAAATCTTAATTAAAATTTGTTGTTTTTTGTGGCTCAACTGCTGTTTAAATTCACACAGCTTTCAGAGGGGCTTGAATTTGGCACCACAAAAAAAAAATAGTGTTTTAATAATAAGCTGGTTTTTTTTCCTTCTGCCTTCTCTGTGCCCAGAAGTAAAAAAAAAAATATGAGATTTTTCTCTATGAGAATGTTGTGATTTAAACTGACACAACTAAGTGACCTAAAGATAGGCTTATTGCATAGATAAAAAATGCAGGGTTGGGTTGTTTGAACTGCATTAGCATCAGAATAAGAAATGTCAGGGCAAGTTGGCTGAGGTGCCCATGCAGAACTGGGGAGGGTTGTTCTTTGGAAAGCTTCTGAGCTGGGAATTCTTTTCTGAGCCATAAATAAATAAATCTGTGTCCTGAACAGTTAATGAATGCAGGAGTCTGGGCAACTTTAAGCTGTTTGGGATATTTAAGAAACCCACATGGTGCTTTTGTTTAGTATTGTTGATTTCAATTTCCCCCCTAATATTTCCATTTTAAGGTTTTTGTTGTGTTGATTTTTATTTTTTTTAGTTGCCTTATTTATGCTGAAATATGCTGTTGATAATGTTTTTGCCAGCACTTTTCTGTAACTCCTACTGCAGTTCTGTTGTATGTTGCACCAAAATACTGCCCCTGAAACTTTCAATTCTTGACCTACGGCTGGAGATCACAGAATTTTGTGCTTTGTGTACCTTATCTTTGGAGTTGTCCTCTGGCTGCTTGTGCTGCATCCTCTGGGGATGCCAAGAAAATTTTAACTTTCAGGGATCCTACTGTGATTGCATATACAGCTTTTCCAGGGGAACTCAGCGTGTTTTGCAGACCAAAACTAATTAAACCTCATGACATTCATGGCAGACAGATAAGCATAAACCACAATAAGTAAACTAAAACAGGAAAAGGTGAGGAACTTAAGTTTCCCATGGTAGTGAACAGTGACATTCTACTGAAGCAAGCTATAGGTGCCACGTACCTCTGAAAATGAGCATGCTGTTGACTTGGCTGGAAGACTACCCTTTTGGCAGTGGATTTTGTGGAGGTTGTTAATATTTACAGTTTTGAACCTAGCACCTGCCTATTAAAGATTTAATTAATTCAAATTGCCTTAGCATTTCCTTGCTGCTGAGTTCTTGGTGACTCTGCATAAGCAGTATCATCTTGGGAAGTTACTGAAATGTCCTCATGCCCTTCCAGGCTTTTTTTTAAATTCAGAGTTTTCTGAATTAAGCAGCCTTGATTGGAATAGTAACTTTTTGCATTAAGTAGAAAGTGCCTGACAGAGGTGTGCCAGCTCTCACAACACTGACAGGTTGTGACCCTTACTGGGTTCTGAACTTCATTGATGTGGTGTTTCTAGGTATTCCATCTTTGATGTGGCTTTTAAGAGAGGCTTGATACTCTTGGCATTGCTGCTGTCATGGCTGTTGGTCATAGGCAAAATAAAAAAACAATGCTGATGAAGTGGCTGAGCTGACCATACAGTACAATGGAATGGGAATGAGAAAGTTCACTCACTTACAGGCTTTGAGTGCACAGCTGCTTCGAGTACAAGAGTACAGGGTGATGCCTTTAAAAATAAAGGGTTTAGCCAGTCTGCTAATCAGGTAATTATAAGCTATAAGCCAGATTTTTTGGTATACTGATACAATGCAGAAATTCCCATTAGGACATGCTGTACAACTGGGATATACTGACAGAGAGTATGGCCCTAACCTGTACAGCCTTTTAAGAAAGCATTTTAGGCATTAGGAGCCAGTTAAAAGGTTAATTGGGCGAGATCTTTTTTGTGGTATGTGAAAGTGAGCTTTGGAGCTTGAGAAGAGAAAGCAGCAGACAAAACAGTGAGATGTTCCAGGAGATGAAACTGTTCAGGGTGTAAGAATGAGGATCAACCCTACACTGTCTGGGGGTTGACCCTACACAGTCTGGAAGAGGAGAAGTGTAAAAAAAGTAACAGAATAAGAAAAAGTTCTTTAAATGATACAAGACACCCTGCCCCGCCCCCCCTCCCCCCGAAAAAAAAAAACCCCAAAAAACAAAACAAAAAACTAACAAGCTGTCTTTAGATCTTACAGAGATGACAAGGGTTACACTGGGAAAGGAATAAATTTTGGGAAAATGTAAGAGACAAGGCCTGAAAGAAGAGGGACCATGAAGGTACTGGTGGAACCTCTTTTACCCAATCAGCATCTCTGAAAGCATCCAGGGTAGTGAGACAGTTCTGTTACTGTGTGTGTTGTCGGTCAGTCACGGAAAAAAATGAGCCAAAAAGGAATGTAAAGGTCACATAGACTGTGGGGGCATCTGGAGAAGCTGGGATGTTGAGGTATGTGCTCCTATAAACTGTCACAAGTACTGGAAGAGAGGAATACCAAAGTTCATCCTTAGCATGACAGAGTGGTTGAACCCACTGGTACTGCCTTCTGTTCAGTGGGTGTTTGGGGTAATAAGCTGCCACAGAAATGAGGAGAATAAATGAATGCTTGCTGAAATTGAGCTGAGAATCCGGGGTTTGGCATGATGCTCTAAGTGCCAACACCAAAAAGCAGGAGTTAATTTTGCATTGGCTTCCTTACTGTAGCCTGCCTTCCTACGAAATATCCCAGAGCATGAGCTGTTGATATTGCAGCATAAGTATTAATTTTTGAATTAATTTTAATAATGTGGGAAGGAGTCAATATGCAGTAGTGCTTGGTGCCAATGAAATGGATTTCAGACCAATGGGGTCCGGAGAAGAGTGCAGTTTCAGTATTTCTCCTATTGCACATTTCAGTTTGCTGAGAACCTGGGGCAAAGGACTCTGCTTCATTTATTGCTGGCTATGCAGTTTAATTAGTGCCCATCATTACTGAACAACTCCCATGAAGGTGAATACAGGCTTAGAGAAATCTTCAGCTTTGCAGTGGAACTCTGTAACTAGATGCTAAGAAGGGGCTGTTCATACACAGGAAACAAAAGGACCCTTTATGTAAAAGTAGCTTGTTAGCTTTTTGTTTTTAAGCTGTAGCATGTCTAAGTGATCAGGGATGTCGCACACTAATAAACTGGCCAGTTCCTCCAGAATAGACGTTCTTGGTGGTGATTTAGAAGGTGCATTTATACAGTAGTCTCCAACTTCATTACTACGCTGTTTCCTTGGTTACTGAACATTTTGCATATAATTACGAGAGGGACATTAACAATGCTTCGTGGTTCTAATGGCTTTAATAAAAGTTTTTCATATTGCCTGGTTAGTGATTCTCTTTTTCCTTTAATATTCTATACTTGAGAGGAAGAACAAAAGGAAGTGATTCTTGTCAGCTAATTTGCACAAGTTCTTTTGAGCCAAGAACAGGTTTTATTTTTTAGAGTGTGGAAATCCTGCATGCTATTTCTGGAATTGTGTTGCTGAATGGGTTGTAAATAGGGGTTAGAGTGCTACGATTCATTGTAACGTGGAATTCACACTGTTTGGGAACAATTTTACAATAGTAAAGGAAAAGCTGTTTAAATGCTGGGCAGTAAACAAAACTTGTTATGAGTGTGAAAGCATTTAAATACTTCACGTGTCTATTTAAGGCTTGGGTATTTTGATAGTGTTCAGTATGTTTCTCAAAGGTACTTTCTGCTCTTTACACACCATCTTGGTTGCCTCAACTCCGGCTGTTGTTTAACAAACAGTTTGAGCTGCCATGGACATGGAAAAGGATCCTGCCTGCCCCAGGCGCCCGTTCCCATCTCCCTCCCTCCCTTTTGTTCACAGGCATATTTGCAATAGGGCAGCTCAATCCCCACTGAGAACAAAATCAACAGAAAACAAATAAACAAAACCCAAACTAAACCAAAACAACAATAACAAAGACAAAACCAATGCCAAAACCATGCATACACACACAAGCAACAAAAAATAAAAACGAAAAATGATACAACAGGAAAAAGCAGGGGGCTTGAGCCTGGGACAGCTGCTTTGGTGGCCACGGTGGCTTATCCTGCTGTAAAGTGAGCACTAAGCTGTGGCATGAAAGGATTATGCCTGAATATAATTAGGTTTAGTTGTGCAGAGTGTCTGTAGCTCTTGCAAAGAAGTTGGTAGGAGCCTCCAGGCCGTGGTACTCACGTGGTGATGCACGGTCTGTCATGGCCCTTCACTGATGCTGCATGTGGGCATGAAGCTTTGTGTGTGTTACCTCCGTGGTTTTTGCACATCTCATTGTTCCACTGGCTGCAGAGGATGCTTTCATATGCACTTGAGGAACATCTGCTTGGGAGCAGTATTTTTGCACGTCAAAAAAAGAATTAATGCTTTCATGTTCTTCAAGACTCCGTTAGACCTTGGGATATTCCCTAGAAACACAGCAACAAGGGTTTAAACTCTGAAATGTCTGTAACTGTCACAGGCTGTGTAGTTACATGAGGTATGAGGGCAGCTGGGTGTGATGAAATGGGCTGTGTGTGTGAGTCTGTGTGTACACCCTCAGTCAAACTAGAAGTGTGCTCTCTTACTGGAAGCTGGTTTCAAGTTCAAAATGTTGTGAGTTTTTTAGTGTTGAAAGAACTACTTTATATTCCTACTGATGCTTTTTCTTCAGAGAAACAATATATTGTATAGTTTCATTTAATAAAATAAAAGCATTTTTCCAAAAGCCAGAGAATACAAAATTTAATAAAGTGGCATTTGAAGATAAATTCTAGGGATGCATATGAGAAGGTTTTTTAACAGTATACTCAGTTTTATTGAAGTCTTCACAGCAGCTTTCATATGCCGAAAGCTATTGGCAGTCTTTTCCCATCAAAGTGGTACAGAACAATATTATATACAGATATTTTGTCCTTACCCATAATAGTTTCACAAGTGAGGCATGCTGCTTTTTTTCCCCTTAGTTTTGGATCTGTAAGTTTGCTTTCTAAGCTTATGCACTGCTATTTTATATAACTTTATTTTCCCCCTGCATAGTTTCATCTTAAAAACACAGAGGAAACAGGTTAAATTATTCCCAATGATCTTGATCTTTGACCTGATGCTCTCCAAAACAACTTCTTTTGGTTTTTTACCTTTCTGGAGATTTTTTTTACCTTTCTGGAGATTTGCAGGGGTCAGCTTGAAATGGCAACTGACTTTCATTCAGTGCATGGTGGAGCCTGAGGAAGAGCTATTTGCAAGTAGTGCCTTGTTATGTGGAACTTCATTTTAAATTGAGGTTTCAAATTCAGGGGCAGAGAGCCTCACTGGGCATGAGTTAAAAGTTATTTAGGCTGGAGTCCTTTTTATTTCATGTGAGCAGTTTTCCCCTTCTCTTGTCAGAAGAAAGAGGGAAAGAAAATGGTGACTGTGGCCTGAGCTTGCTTCTGTGGGATGCTGTAAGAAGCACTACCCTAGCAATGCTCCTGGGAGCTGCACACCATCACAGCACCTTTGGGGTGAGGCAGGAGTGATGGAGCAGCATGGCAAAGCCATGCCTGGGTTTTGAGGGAACAGGTGGGATGGTATGGGTTTGCTAGCACTGATTACTCCCCTCTGGGTGAGCAAACAGAAGGTGTAGAGCCAGTGACTGGCTGTGTTTTAGGAACATGTGTCAGCAGCTTGGGGACATAGGATCTGCCCCATTTATTGGCAAACATGAGGATGGATGTTTAGCAAGTGATGTGGTCACTTCACTAGCAGTTTCTCTGCTTGTCAAAGTGTCTAAGGGATGGGGTGGCTCTCTTAGGAAGATTTATCCACAGGGACTTGGTGTGGCACCAGCAGGCAGGGACTAGTCAGACCAAGGAGTCTGACAGTGAACTGAGGCACAGGAGGGAGAGTTGATGAATTCATGGGGGACTGGGCCTGACCTTGCCTTGCACGTTGAGGTGATTTATTCCAGGCAGTGTTTGGTGTGCCTGGGATTTTGGAGCACAGGCTTTGCAACTTGACCTTTGGCTGCATGTGATCCTGACTCCAGGAGAACAAATAGAAAAGGATAAGACATTGAGATCCATCTGTTTTTCTTGATGGCTGCCATTGTAAGCAACATAATGGAGTCATAACCCTATTGTTGCTGTTAATATTATTATTACCTCTGCCTTACTGGTCTCCATTTCATGATCAGTGTCCACTTAACTTTCCAAGATCTGCATGTAGTTGTGAAGACTAAACCCAAGCTCCTGACCAAGCCCAAGCTCCTGACCTGTGAATAAATGATGAGTTTTGAATAGTAGCCATGGCAGTGAGAAACACAACTGTATGACCCTCTGTTCTGGGAGTTTAGGCCATAAATGTTGGCAAGTACTGCTTTGTAGGGAAACCTTCCTGCCCTAGATTTTGCAGGTATCAAGGGCAGCATAGCAAGGCACTGAGAGCTGGAGTATGTGGGAGGGTTCTCCTGTGCACCCTGGAGCAAGGGGCTTGAGACACTGTGCCTATTGCCTCAGCTGGAAATGGGCTAAGTGTTTGCACTAACCTGACCTTCAAGTATGCCCGAAAATCTGGGACCTCAAGGGCAGTGCTGTCAGGGCAGGTGGAGGCACTTTGCAGTGGAAGCTTTTGTGACAGCCAGTGAGTGTGGGTGCCTCAGAAAAGTCCAGTACCCACAGGGATTTCAGGAGGTAGATAGCAGTCTGCCATGGAAGTTCGTTCCTGCTTCCCAGTGTGCCTGGTTGTGAGGCTCTCCATGAAGCCTGGGCTGCTATGCCCTTCCATAGAGAAAGGGCAGATTGTAGCTCTGTATGGCTGTTTCCCCTGGTTTTCCATGCACTGCTCCTGTAGATATTTGAGGAACATGCTTCTCCAGAGGGAAGCGTGGAGCTCTGCTAGTGAGGAGAGCTAAAAGAAAGACGAGTTTCTTTTTTCTTCTTTTCCAAATTTTGTATGATTTTGACATTTGAAACTGGATTGTAAATGAAAATACACTTTTTCTGAGGTTCTGCCTCTTCTGCCAAATATTTTAAAGGCACTTTTCCAAGGTGATTATCAAAAATCTGCATTAAGAGATCCCACATTTAATCTCACATATGCTGATTGCCATGAAGATATTTTCAACAGATACTCTGCCATCGTCTCTGTTATTCTTCAGGACATAAATAACTGCTGGACTGTAGATGACTCTGTGGGTAACTGGCGGCTGGCTTATGGGTAACCTCTTTTCTGGCACAGAAATAATGGGTTGTTTGTTCCTTCAGTTGAAGTCCTGATGTGTTTTGATGTTTCTGATTTACATTTTTAGCACTGTTCTTGATACCATTCAGTGTTCTGTGAACAGTCTTTAAACTTGGTGTTTATTTTGGAGCCTTGGTTTTCCAGCAAACAAATATGTGATTAGCAATTAATGGTTTTGCTATAAATAAACAAAAGTGAACAGTTCAGCTTTAAATAGTGATCTGTGCTCTGTGGAGCTTTTAATTGAGCCGTGTCTGCAAAGCTGAACCTTTCCAAACACGCAACTGGCTTTGAGGGACTCCCAGCTGTGGTGACTGAACTGGCTGAGTTGGAAAGCTGAAGCTGTGGTGGTTTGAGTTAATGTATGGTTAGCTAAAAAGTGGTTGTCATCTCAAATATCTGTGTGTGAGCCGACCATTGGAGGGGGGCAGAGTCATGGTTTCAGTACGGATGAAATGTTTGAATGTGGAAAGAGTTCCAGGATGCTGAAGACTTGCAGTGCTGTGCTTTTCCCTTGAGGGCTGCCCTCTGGGTGGTGATGGCTGGTGGAGGTGGCACCAGAGGCACTTCCACACAGCCAAGACAGATCTGTCTCTCCAAGTGCCACAAGCACGCCCTTGTGCGCATCAAAAATAGTATGTTGTTATATTCCCTTCAATATAATTGGATTTAGCACCTTGTATAGATTTGGGCATTTCTAATGCAGATAGCTGTCCAAGGCCAGCTTTTTTTGGAGAGCTTTTCTTCTTGCAGTGATTGACCTTAACACATGAGCTGGAAGGAAATTTCTAGGTTTCTCTCAGAACTGTTAGAAAAGTAGATGCAGTCAGCCTTAAACCTATTTCCCACATGATGTCTGCAGTATGTATTTCACTTATCTGGGAGAAAGTATGATTTATTTGACCTGATGTAGCTGTGCATTGCTTTTTACTTAGGCAGGTTAACCAACTACTATGGCCAGATCTGGATGTAATTTAAAAAAGTAATGGGAAGAGCCCTCTCTCGAAATACTGCCTCTTAAACAAGTGACAAACTTTTTGATTTTTTTTTTTTTTTTAGAAAAAGTTGGAGAGCAGCCACTGTATTTATCAACAATTGCTTTTTTTGTTTGTTTGTTTCTTTCTTCTTGTGAACAGTTGTGGACTTTTACAGTTTGTCCAAGTTTTCAGAGACTGTTTCATCAGAGGGCCACTGAGAGGCAGATTTTGGGGAGCTGGCTTTCAGGAAGGGGGCTGCTCTGCAGTGCCTAGCAGCCAGAGCCATTTAGGGATCTCTAGCTGGTTGTAGATGACTCTGGTGTGTTGCTCCAGAAGCAGCTCCATGTCAGCCTGTGACACAGCGGGAAGTGCCAGCACCCTGCAGATTCCTGCCCTACCAAAAGAAAAATGTTCATTGCTAAATCTAGGTTTTGTTCTCAAATCTCAAACTTGTTGAGAATCTCAATCAAAATATTTTCTCCTTCCACTTCCATCATGATCTCTTTCTGTTGCTGGGTGTCAAAGCTCTCTTGAAGAGATATGGCACTGCAAAACCAAAAATCCAATTCCTAGCCTCAAGATTATTTTTTCTTTCTTCCTGACTAGGTTGGTAAGGTCTAGCTAGTTCTCAAGTGATTGTTCTGTTTAATTGTGTTTTTCTTTAAAGGTACCTGGCTACACTCATATATCTTCTTTGGTGTAGAGTGAAAAGCTTTATCCTACAGCTGCTTTGTAAAGTCCTTACTGGACTATCATGATTTTGATTTGGCATCTCATAATCATCGGACCACATAATGGTTAGGGTGGGCAGAGATCTTTAAATATCGTCTAGTCCAACCTGACAGTGTTTTTCCTTAATCTCCATTTTATGTCATGTGTTTTATATTGAGGTGTCAGCAGTGAAGAAGCTTTTGTATATGCATCTCTATTTTCAATCTCCCTTCATTTGCCCATCTATAAAGGTCTGGACCATTTGAGCTGCCCTGCCTCCCTACACAGAGTGTCTGAGGGAGATATATAGTATTTTTTTCCTCTGAGAGTAACAGCGTACTGCTGTCCTTATACCTACATACCTATTTATGGCCCTGGAAACAGTAGTTGTAAATCTCATGGACTTCTTTCTTACTATAAACTGTATTCAAATAGTTTATACAAGCCTCTGCCAGCTGTCAGAAGGAGTATGTGCAGTATCCCAAACACAGAGCAGACCAGAGGCAGCAACCAGCAGCAGCTGGGACTAGTGGGTGTGAGTTTGCAGGAGGACAACCATGGAAGAGAGTTCATGGTGCCACATCCCTTGTGTGGCAAAGATGGAATATGTTTTTTAAGCTGCAGGTACATCATCTTCACATCAGTGCTGCAGCTCAAAAAGTGTTTATTTCATTGCTGTGTTTCACCAGATACTGCAAAAAAACTGAGATTCTGATTGCTCTAGAGTTTTGTACAAAGACTATCTCATCTCAATTGTTGTATTGTTATTATTTAGCATTATTATTTTCATTATGGTAAGGGCAGAGTTGCAAAAAGCCCAGTCAAATCGCTGCTCAAGTCCCACTGTATGCAGCTGGAATGTGCCCCATGGCAGGCTGTGGTTCTGCCCCCCATCCTCAGCAGCCTCTGGGTGTGTGAGTAGAGCTCTTGCCCCTAAAGAACAGAGGTGCAGCTTGGTAAAAAGCTGTCTGCTTGGAGGGGATACAAATTGACTTGTGGTGAAGGGAGAGCTGGGGAAAGACCAGCAGCAACAGGAGTGAGACTCGTCAATGCTGGATTTTTGCTGCTGGCATTACACCTTGAAAGAACTTTCAAGCTAGGACTCCTTGAATGGGGGTCAAAGTAGATTTATGAATAATACATAAGGGAAAAAAAAAAAAGACCAGATAAGCAAGAAATAATATCATTGAATGTGCTCCATAAGGAAGGCCCCATGAAAATAACTGGCTCATTTTGAAACTGCCCCAAAGCGTCCCCATTTTACAGTGACTAAGAACCAGGAGCCAGGGGGAATTTGAGATACACAAAGCGTGAAAACTGGATAGCAGCCTTTGTTTCCCTGGAGGCAGACCACCAAGGGACAAGCTCAAATCCTTTGTAAGGTGGCTCCCAGGAATTCACTTTTGACAGATCTCACATGGTGGCAAATTATTCCTCCCCCCTCCTCCTACATTTTCCTCCAGCCACGTTTCATCCCCATTGGGAAGGGGAGAGTCCAACAGACCCTTTGCACCCTTTATTTGGGAAGAAAAATGATGCTCAGCCCCTGCTCACAGGTGGAAGCATTTGCTGATGAACTGATACTTGGCAAAAATTGGTGTTGTATGGAAAAAATCCCCAGCACCTGCTAGCAAAACAAAGTTATTCATAACATACGGCTGGGTGGCTAAATCTTCAATTCCTAGGGACAGCCTGAATTACACTTGCTACACGCTGAGCGGCCTGTCTCCTGTGTGGAATGACATGCAGGCAGCAGGAGGATTTGCAGCTCTGAGAAAGGTTAGGATTTATAGGGCTGTCTCTTGCAAGGGCTTACTCTGCAGAAATGATCATTTTGTCTTCACCTTCTCTTCTGGGGATAAACACATCATGATATAATCATATATATGGAAAAGCAGATCTTCGTGCTCATCGGGCAGCAGGTAGCTCCATGAATATGTCTCCTGTTGTAAATCTATCAGTGTCACTAAGGTTTTTTTTGCCTCCTGCCTAGACTGGAACACAAATCTTTAATTCATTTCTGTATGGCACATGTTCTAAATTCCTATTCTGTATTCTGACTTCTTTCCCTGGCCAGTAAATTGTTAGCCTTTCCTAACTGGGTGAATTACTGTGGAGTGCAAGGAAGGTGTCTGGCTAGGGGAAGTGTTGTTCAAACATGCTTTTTTCCCTTACTCACTGTTAATTTGACAACATGTGAATGATATTGTCTGTGATAATGAGAGGAGAGTTAAAAAATCCATGTCTCTCTAGTCTGTGTTTCAGCTTTGCAGGTAGAATGACACCTTGGTCTTTAAACTCCTCGATTGATATCTTCCATATGCCTAAATAATAATTCCCATGACTTCAGAAGAGTTTTCAATGATTCTATGCTATGGAAGACACTTCTTCCAAGAGGGCACTGACATACATGGACTGTCACCTCCTGGTTGCAATATTGACAATGGGTTTGTTGACAGTTCTTTCACTGATGCAGCTTGATGCAAGTCTTTCATAGGTGACAACTGCAAACCTACTACAATACTTTGCAATCTTCCTTGTAGCCTTTTTGCAGCTCCTAATGGCCTGGTCATTCAGAACGTTTTTTGTAGTCAAAACCTTCTGTACCTTTTGCTGTTGTTGATAGAAAATAGCACTGAGAAGGGGTTTCATGCCTTGTGTTTTGATGGTTAGACCATGAGACTAAATTAGCTGATGTTGATGTTTGAATGACCTTGAAAGATTAAGGCCACTTACAAAGAAACCAAGAGCTTCTGTTCTGGAGCAGATGCAAGACTTCTCTACATGCTACTTAGACTTCATGTGAGCATGATGTTACTGTTCTGCTTCCCAAAAATACCTTTACATTTTCAAATATACCGTTTTTGCTGTAAAGCTTCTTAGAGAATTGTGGCAACTCTCTCAAGGAAGCAAAAGTAATTGCAAATTGTAGTATTTATCCATACCATGAGGTCTCCAATCCTGTCTTGTGTGAGTAGACACATGTCCTTTCCCAGCTTCACCAAGAGAAATGCGAATTAAGATGACAACCTTTCAGTCAAGGTTTTTTGACACCCCCCCCCCCCCTTTTTTTCCCCATACACATAGGTGCATAAATACCTCTACTCTCAGAAATTTATCTGAATTTTTTTTTCCCTTCTCATAGCCCAGAGGACCTATATATGAGCTCCACTGGGTTCTTCACCCTTCACTGAAGCTGGAAGTTAAAGCAAAAATAAGTTTCTTCTGTCTGCAAAAGACACGTAAAAAAGTCTTTAATGGTTATTTTGTGTTAGTTAGTCACATTGCCTGAATTAATTTGCCTAATGGCCAACTGGAAACATGCTCTCAGAGTATAACTTGGAGGCAAAGTAGGGAGAGAGGAGAAGGCACTTTTGTTACCCCTTCTGTTGCCCACTAAAAGCTTATTCCTCCTGTTTGCTGAAGAAATTTGCCTGCTCTATTCCTTATATTCTATAAAAGACCTTTTGGCTTTTGTTTACCCAAGAGACATATGCGCTGTTTTTCTTTTTCGAGTATTTTATGATGTGGAGGTCTTTGGATTTAGAAAATTAGCCTAGGGAGAAGGAGTCAAACCAAGGAACAGATAGCACTTGTTTCACATCTATACATTGAGTTAGAACCATTTATGGTGTGCAGGAATCCTGAAGTTCCTGGGACTTCAGCCTTCCTTCTCTGTCTGGTGGGGTGTTATGTTTGGATGCAGCCCAGACTGGAGGTTGCCAGAGCCAAGATGAGATAAAGGAATGATGATCATACCTCTCTCAATTCCTCTAAGGAGCCCCAGCCACCTAGAGGTCCTTGCAGCTATTCTGCAAGGTTTGGTTCATATAGTTAGCCAACTTTGTTCAAGGAGCAAAGGAAAATGACTCAAATGATTAATGGAATTTAAAATCATAGAGTTCTCAATGATATTCAAATTTATTTTAAAGAGTATTAAAAATCAAGACACACTGTTCTGTTTTTCCATTTTTTCCTTCCCACTTCAAGGCAGAGAATTTTATGAGCAGTAGAATGGAAAGATTCTGGACTCCTATATTGTGGGGTTTTTTTTCACTTTGTTGGGTAGTTAGAAGGGATTTGTTTATGTTAAGTCTCTGCTGCCATTGTAGAGCAATTTTCCTCTCTCAGAAAGCTTTTACCTTTTTCCTTTTTCCCTGTTCCCTTTTCATTTAATTTCCTTTATGTTTTTCCCCTTTTTTTTCCCTTCATACTAACCATGCTGAGCAGTACTAGAGAATTTTTATTTTAGTAGCTCCTGACCAAACATTTTAAAATCAAGCAAAAATAGTCACAACCTTTCTCTTCACTTTAAACATAACATTTTTTGACAAGCAGTGCCTTTAAAGAAATGCCTCCTAATTTACTGCGGGTTGCTTTGTACTTTGTTTCTGTAACCTATCTCGTTACATTTCCTGTGTGTTAAGTATGTATGTATTATGAACTCTTAAAAACAAATATCCCAGAAGAAAGGAATTCAGTAAATGAATAAAACATTCTTGGGTTGCCCAAGTGGCAGCTTAATAGCTCATCCATTGGGACTTTCATATAATATAATGGTGATAGCCATAGAAATATATGGATAGATGAATAACTTCAATGGGGAGCTTGTTACAACTCTGCATACCACATTTGAGATGAAGTCAAATGCTGAAAGTGCTGCCTGATGTGAAGGTCCAATTTTTCCAGTGCCAACCATGAAATTCTACCTAAAAATACATAATCTGTGTGTCTGTGTATACATATGTACACATAGCTAAAACATGCTTTCAATAGCACACATATACATATGCTGCTTTAAGGTGGAAATTAGTGTTTCAGGACTGATATTAATTGCACTGAACCTCTAAAACTTGGTGGACTATTGACATGACTGAGCCTGCAGCAGTGTGTTTGAGATAAAGTCTTAGCCCCAGCCTTCTTTAAAAATTATAAGATAAATGGAATAGGAGTATAAGGTTGTTGTGTTTTATTGTCTAGGATATACACAACTTTTTCATTAGGTTCCCCTAATTGCTGAGCTTTGTAAATATCTACATTGATGCCTGTCTGCCACAGCAGTCTGTAACATTGGGTAGGGCTGAAAGTAAAGTTTCAAATAATTTATTTTATTTTAGTAATGATATTTTCAGGAAAACTGATTTCCAGTTATGCTGGACTTGGAAACCTGATGTTGATAGCCCTGAAAGGTAGAGAGAAACCTGCTCATGCTGAACCATGGCATGGACAGGAGAAACTAGACTACCAAATGAGACAAATAGGATAAGACAATTCATCTCCTTACTTCAAAGAATAGGAAAATTAATTTCTAGGAAGTTGCTGAACTGTGGTGAAAGAAGTCTAGATGCTCATATGAAATGTAACATCAGTCTCTTTTGTAAGCCAGCAAAAATTCTCTCTTTTAGCAGGGGGAGAGAAGGGTATTGTGGTGTAGACAATGGACGCTGAAGTGCTCTTCATGAAAGGCAGCAATACAGTGATTGTCTGATTGTTTCAATAATGCACATCGCAGAAAAGGTCCAGCCTTTTATTTTCCCATGAGAGCTGTCTCATTAGAATTTCTCATTTTCATTGGCCAAATTTCCTCAGCAGTTTATTGTATGTTGTGTAAATACATGTGTGTGTATATATATATATATATATATATATAAATATAAATACAACTGGCATCATCTCCCACACTAGTCTGAGGTAACAACTTTTACTTTCAGTACTCAAAAGTAATCCCATAAAGCCCCATGAAAATAAGGGACTTGAATATTTTCATACTGGTGGATTAAATTGATGAATGTTTGTTGTGCTGAAGAATAAAGTGCCACTTCTGGTCTTTCAGCTGAATGGAGTGGTAACAACAATAAAATAATCTTTCCCATATGAAGTAGACGAATTCCATCCTGGGGCTTCTGGAACCTGTTCCCTCAACCTGTTCCCTCATGAACCCTAAGCATATTGGAGAGTTGTGCTTATTTGATGTATGAACTGTATGGAACAAGATGTTAATCATAGGACTCCCATGCTATGTGCATAGGAATTGAGTGGGCATATTCAGAAAAGGAACTACCACAAATGAAATTCATTGGCTTCTAGGGGGAATGCGGGTCCAGGAGGTGATGCATAAATTCCAAAACTTGCATGCAATTTATAAATCTCCTTGGGGAAGCTGAAATCTTGTTGGAAGTTTAAATTAACCTGTGTCATTGACAACTTTTACTATCCTTTTCCTCCCTGTGTTCTAGCTTGGAGAAAACTACATTTTCAAGTAGCTTTTAAACAACAATGAGAACAACGTGTGTGTGCAGGGGGTCTTTCAATCGTTGCCTTTTAAAATCAATTTTTATGATTTTCACAAGTAGCAGTGCATGTACTCTGTAACAAAGATACTTATTCCCATCGCCTTATGGTAGCACCTGCCTAGTTTCCTCAGGCTCCTTTCCTTGCTGTCAAGGAGGAAGGGATAGATAAGCAGGACTTGGCTCCCCCCTTCTGCAGTACCCTCCAGCAACCTTCAGCCAGTGCCTCCACTTATTCTGTCTCTGCTTGACCACACAGTTTAGATTCTTGAAGTGAGGCACTGGGCCTTTTCTGAAGGCATTTGTATTTAAAGTAATGACTGCATAATGACCTTCTTATTCTACTTGTTCTTGATGGCTCAAATGTCATCATTCTTAACTGATCATAAAAAAGTAACATTTGACTATGACAGTAATGCATACATATGAAAATCCTGTCTCTCTTCCAAATGTTGGGACTGAAAAGGAATTTTCCAATATGCTCTGAAAACAAACAAGTTTAGGCTTAGGTGGAGCTGCTGATAAATAAGAAAAAATAATTTCTGTATGTGGTTCATCTTTCAATATAAATTTATACAAGTATGTATAGTGGATTTTAAATTTTTTTAATGTGATTATTATTCTGGACTGTATGCATGTGTAAATGGATGTGGTAGGGTCTTTTATTTTAAAAATGTGTGCATACATATATGTAGTTATATGTATGTGTGTATATATGTATGTGTGTACATATATATACATATATATATATGTGTGTATATATATATGTATATATGTATGTGGACATGCATATATACTACTCAAACAGGTGTGAAAATACCCTGACTGGTGTGATTATATGTCTGTGTGTGTATAGTGTTCTCTATTTCTGTTTTGTTAAAGATGTGGTGAATTGATATTACATAGATTTTACTTTCAGTTAGAAATTTAGTAAGTAATTTTGACATGTCACTTCACAGTACGGTTTTTATCTCTTGTTCAACTATTTCCTGTTTTTCCTCTCTGTCACAGGGTGAAAGAATGATGTGATGGATGTGAATATGGGCCGCTGGTCAGGCTCACGGCTACCTCCGTCATGCCTTGCCCTTCTGATTGTCAAGTTCCTGGCCTTGGTTTGCCAGGTGGCTCACGGGATTTCCCCTCCTGGCTTTCACTTCACACATTCCACTTACAATGCCACAGTGTACGAGAATTCTGCAGCCAGGACCTATGTCAACAGTCAGACGAGGATGGGCATTACCATGGCTGACCTTTCCTGGGATATCAAGTACAAAATAGTGTCTGGTGATGATGAGGGCTTTTTTAAAGCAGAGGAAGTCATCATTGCTGATTTCTGCTTCCTCAGAATAAGGACTAAAGGTGGGAATTCTGCGATATTGAACAGAGAAATCCAGGACAACTATTTATTGATGGTAAAAGGGTCTGTCAGAGGAGAGGACTTGGAAACATGGACAAAAGTGAACATCCAGGTGTTGGATATGAATGACCTAAGACCTTTGTTTTCACCAACCACGTACTCTGTCACAATAGCAGAAAGCACTCCCTTAAGGACTAGCATTGCACAGGTGACCGCAACAGATGCGGATATTGGGTCCAATGGTGAATTTTATTATTACTTTAAAGGTAAAGTTGATCTCTTCTCAGTTCATCCTACGAGTGGTGTTATCTCTTTAAGTGGCCGGTTAAATTATGATGAGAAAAACAGATACGACCTTGAGATTCTGGCAGTGGACCGTGGGATGAAGCTGTATGGAAACAATGGCGTAAGCAGTACTGCCAAGCTTTATGTTCACATTGAACGTATAAACGAACATGCCCCAACAATAAGTGTAGTAACCCACATTCCCTCCCCATCAGACAAGGAACCTACCTATGCAGTTGTTAATGTTGATGACCTAGATGAAGGAGCCAATGGAGAAATTGAATCTGTTTCTATTGTTGCTGGAGATCCTCTGGAACAATTCTTTCTGACTAAAGAAGGGAAATGGATGAATGAGTACAAAATCAAGGAAAGAAAGCCTATTGACTGGGACAGCTTCCCTTATGGTTACAACCTCACTCTCCAAGCTAAGGACAAAGGATCTCCTCAGAAATTTTCTGCGGTCAAACTGGTCCACATTGCTAGTCCCAAGAAAGAAAGTATCCCCCTGAAGTTTGAAAAGGAAGCATATGATATTTACATCAGTGAATTTTCACCTCCTGGTGTGGTGGTTGCAGTAGTTAAGCTGATGCCTGAGCCACAGGGTGTGGAATACAGAATATCTCCAAGTGAGGATGCTGAGTATTTTAAGATCAATCCCAACACAGGCCTTATTACTACTGCTCGTCCTTTGAAAATCATTGAGAAGGACCTCTATGAATTAGAAGTATATGCAAACAAAGGTGGTGATTTAAAAGCCCAGGTTACTGTCAGGTTAGAGGATGCCAACGATCACACTCCAGAGTTCCAGCAGCTCTCCTACAGCTCATTCGTCAATGAAAGTGTCCCAGTGGGGTCCAGCGTTTTGGCAGTGTCAGCCGTTGATGAAGACAGGGGAGAGAACGGATACATCACCTACAGTATTGCCAGTCTGAATTCACTGCCATTTACAATAAACCAGTTTACAGGTGTCATCAGCACATCTGAAGAACTGGATTTTGAGTCCTCACCAGAAAGTTACAGGTTCATTGTGAGAGCATCAGACTGGGGTTCTCCCTACCGCCACGAAAGTGAGGTGAATGTCACCATATACATTGGCAATGTCAATGACAACAAGCCCCTCTTTGAAAAAGTGGCCTGTCAGGGAGTGATTTCATCTGATTTTCCTGTTGGTGGTCACATCACTGCTGTTTCTGCAATAGACATAGATGAGTTAGAGCTTGTGAAGTACAAAATAATCTCTGGAAATGAACTTGGTCTTTTTTATTTAAGTCCAGACTCCGGTGTCCTGCAGCTTAAAAAATCTCTTGTTAACTCTGGCATAAAGAATAGCAATTTTGGCCTTAAGATAACGGCAACTGATGGAGAGAACTTTGCTGATGCTATGTTTGTTAATATTTCAGTAGTTCATGGGAAAGTGTCTTCAAAGACCTTTAGCTGTAGAGAAACTAGAGTTGCTCAGAAGCTAGCAGAAAAATTGCTCAAAAAGGCAAAAGCAAATGTGAAGCTGAATTTGGAAGATGGTTTTCTTGATTTTTATTCAGTCAACAGGCAGGCACCTCATTTTGATAAATCCTTTCCTACTGATGTGAAGGTTTCAGAAGATCTGCCAGTTGGTGCCACCATCCTGAGGATAAAAGCCTATGATGCTGACTCAGGCTTTAATGGAAGAGTACTTTATACAATTTCTGATGGTAATGTAGATAGTTGTTTCAACATTGACATGGAGATGGGGATACTTAGTGTTCTCATGCCCTTGGACCGTGAAAAAACAGAGCTCTATCTCCTTAATATTACAATTTATGATTTAGGTAATCCACAGAAATCTGCGTGGAGACTGCTGACTGTCACTGTGGAGGATGCAAATGATAACAAGCCTGTTTTTCTACAGGACAGTTATTCAGTTAATATTTTAGAAAGTACAAGTCTTGGTACTGAGATTATCCAGGTAGAAGCCAGAGATAAAGACTTAGGATCTAATGGTGAAGTGACTTACTCAGTACTGACAGACACCCATCAATTTGCTATCAACAGTTCCACAGGAGTGGTCTATGTTTCAGATCAACTAGACCGGGAAGCAAAAGCAAACTACACACTGAAGATTGAGGCTCGGGACAGAGCAGAGAGTGGCCATCAGCAGTTTTCCGTTGTGCCTCTGAAGGTTTTTTTGGATGACGTTAATGATTGCTCTCCGGCCTTTATCCCATCCAGCTACAACGTGAAGGTCCTTGAGGACCTGCCAGTTGGCACTGTCATAGCTTGGTTGGAAACTCAGGATCCAGACCTGGGCTTGGGAGGCCAAGTGCGCTACTCGCTGGTGAACGATTACAACGGGCGGTTTGAGATCGACAAGGCCAGTGGCGCCATCCGCCTCAACAAGGAGCTCGACTACGAGAAGCAGCAGTTCTACAACCTGACCGTGCGTGCCAAGGACAAGGGGCGCCCGGTTTCTCTCTCTTCTCTTTCTTTTGTGGAAGTTGAAGTGGTGGATGTTAACGAAAATCTTTATACCCCTTATTTTCCTGACTTTGCTGTCATTGGATCTGTAAAGGAAAACTCCCGCATTGGTACAAGTGTTTTGCAAGTTGTTGCTCGAGATGAGGACTCTGGAAGAGATGGGGAGATCCAGTATTCCATCAGGGATGGCAGTGGCCTGGGGAGATTCAGCATCGATGAAGAAACTGGTGAGTTTTGCTTCTAATTTCTCCTTCATAGAGGTTTTCTTCAAAAGCAAAGCTGAGGCATAATTGTTTTCTACCCTTAACAAGAAATTCAGTTCTTCTTAACAGGCAAGATAAAATTAGAAGTAAGGATTTTCCAGGCACAGCAAGGACATGATTTAATTACCTGGTTACATTCATCACTCTGTGGATGTGAAATAATACGCATTTCTTTTCAGAAGCTATGTGAGTGCTCCATTTAGAAGTCAGTGATAGTTACAGAATGACTCGCTTACAGTCACTGCATTATCTGTTGATCACTGTAAGTTACTCAGGCCACCTCCTGATCACATCACAATACTCATGACTTTAGATCCAGTGTTAAACCCAATGAAATAAGGCGCATGAAAGAAAGATTATTTTGTCCTAAAACCTATTTGTGGCCTTGTTCTTGTTGCTGGGAGTCATTTTTCATGGGAGTTACTCTGGAATGACACACCATCCTCTGTAATACACTTTCTTGTGTTTATCAGTGTTGGTGTGCTTATGTAAAAGGTAAAAATCCAGGGAAATGTTCATAGCTGTAAATGACCTGTGCTAGTTTTCCTTTGGTACCAGTAGTATTATAAATATTGATGTTAGAAAGCATTGTTAATATAGTGAAGCTTCTTCAGATGCTGAACTTTATTACCATACTACCCTATTGGAAAATGTTCAAAATACTAAATATAAAAGTGTGTTTAGTAAAACACTTAAAAACTGGCTGTTTAAATGTCTGATGGTTGTTGGGAGTAATGGTGCAGCTGTGCACCACTAGAAGTAGTGAGGGAATTAGAAAATATTAGTCAACAGTTTCAGAAATTACATTAAATATGTTAGGGCTGTGGATTTACTGTGGTTTGTATGTCTTCTTCTGAAGCTTTTAATTGAGAATGTGGTATTAAACATAAGATTAAAATTTATGTTTTGGCAAATTCAAACTGTTTAATCAAATGTCAACTTTCTAAACTGAACGTTATGAAAAACAGACGACATCACAAATGCTGTGGCTCTCATAGTATAAGCAGAGAAAAATATTTTATTCTATTTTTGCTACAGCCTTGCTGCTACAGCTGTACACAGATGATTGCAGTCAAAACCTTATGTCCGGAAACATCAGACTTGAGTGTCAGAAGTCAAGAGGGCAACTAGTGTAATTTCCAGGAATGTTAGAAACCCACATATCCTACAGCGCTGATAGTAGCGGAAGGCATTCAGGCAACATTATTTAGACATTTGGAGATGTGTTTAAATATTAAGCTCCTGCATTTGAAAATGTCATCCTACCTATTTATTGAGTTGTATCAACTTCGTCTCGATGGGCTCTTTATAAGGCACGGGGAGGTTGGTGCCAATGCTGCAATATTGATACAGAAATCTCAGCATTTGACATTTATTGAACTTAAAAAAGCTGGTGGGGAAACTCCACCAGCTCACTGCATGTCACTCATAAGTGAAATAAGCAGTTTTTTACCCTGTGCCTACCCTAGTAGAGGTGATGGCTTAGAATAAGTTAGGTCCCTTGTTCAGTAAAGCACAAATCTTGTTTTAACGGGAATGGAAATTGTACTCAGTGTTCCAAATATACTTTCTTTCTAAAATTGAAATATATTTTGTGGAGGCATAAAAGCCCCAAATCTCCCAAGACGCAAAGATTTTTCTGCCTTTCACTCTTTCATGAGTGTCATGTGAAAATGTGCCAACCTGTGCGATTTCACTTAATCATTCCAGAAGATAATATAGCAGATCAAGAGGTTTGGGACTCTTGTTTCTGATTTCTGCAGATGTTCAATGCCATGTAAGCCTTCTTGAAAGCAATTTGAAGAACACTTTGGGTGCTGAGCTGCAGCCAGGGTGATGTGGAGGGCAGGGCTTCAGGGTTACTCCAGGTCATGCTGTTGTAAGCTGAATGCAGGATTTGACCTTCTGTGTCAAATAAAATGCAACATTAATACTCTGCTATTGAACCGGTGGCAACTTAAATGCTGCTGAATGATGAATCAGCTTTCTAGCTGTAGAAAAGGGCTTAAGTCACATATTGAATTAATTTATAAAGAGATAGCTGTTTATTTACTTTCAGTATAGTTCATTTGTCACTTTTAAACTGACCAACTCTATTGGCTTATGTGCCGTCTCTCCTGAAATTTGTGAAAGTAAGCAGGAGGGTGAAGTACAACAAATCAATATTTTTGGCTGCTGCCTTAATGAAAAGATGACTGCAGCATCCATTATAATCATTAGGATATAAACTGGGCCAAATTCATCCTGATATATGAGCAGGCTGAACTGCAAGCAAATCTGTGCTTTCAGCAAAATTCTGCTCAAATGCATTGTTTTTATTTTTCTGAAATATTACATGTTAGTGGTGTTGCCCTGTGTGTTGAGTGAGATGTGCTTTTGCTTCCTGAGGCACATGGATACTGAGGAGTTGAAAAGCAGGCCTTCATGATGGATACCCACTGCGCCATGCAGCTGTGCATTTGTTCTCATGGTGTCTCCTTCCACTACAGATGTAAATAGGTGCATAATGGTGCATCTGGAAAAAACGAGGCTCGGGGGAGATCTTCTCACTCCCCACAGCTGCCTTAAAGGAGCTTGTAGTGAGGTGGGGGTCAGTCTGTTCTCCAAGTAACAAGTGTCAGGACAAGGAGAAATGGCCAGGAGAGGTTTAGATTGGGTGTTAGGGAAAATTCATTCATTGAAAGAGTTGTGAGCCATTGGAACAGGCTGCCCAGGGATGTGGTGGAATTACTATTTCTGGAAGTGTTCAAAAAACGTGTGGATGTTGTACTCATGGCTATGGCTTAGTGATCAACTTTGCAGTGCTGGGTCAATGGTTGGGCTCAATAATCTTTCAGTTGAAAGTTAAATGAGTCTATGATCTATCTCCAGCAAGCTTGATCTAGTTTTTGGCTTTTCACAACAGGCTTTTCTCCATCCAGGTAAGAACAGTGGATTGCAGTCAGGGAGCTTGGGAGTCTTCTCAGTATTGGTCCTTTTGGATCCTTCTGCACAGTGTAAATGTGCAAATCTGGGTGCTGTTGTAGCTTGGTGAGAGTTGTACCATGGGGGTGAGCCTTCCTACAGTGCTGCTCTTTGCCTCGTGTCATATAGAATTGGTAGATTGAAGAGTATTGTTATTGCAGCATTCGCTGCTAAATATGCCAGTTCATACACAGTGGTAACCAGAAGCATAGCAAGTATTTGCCAGATAGAAGTGTGAATCACTTCCTAATTTGCTTTAGTGGATTTACTTTCCATTTCCAGGAGTCAGATCAAGTACAAATCTGTAAATAAACAGAAAGTCTCCTGAAGTGGATTGCTGCAGTTCCTGACCTTTCAACTCCATCTGTGGTTTCCCACTACCTTAGATAGAAAATGAAATTTCTCATGGGTTTAGAAGTCAGTCATGATTTATAACTAAAAAATCTGGTTTCAGACTTTTCTAGAGGTTAAAAAAATGGAGGAACTTTTTTTATTTATTGACTGTTGATATAAATGTCAGAAACATGCCATTTAAAAACCTTGCACTGAGGAACATGTAATGTGATCCTTCTGTCTCCTGTTATAAACTGCCTTTTTTTTCTTTTCCCCGTCATGTTCATTTTTTTGGGATCCAGATATGTAATCTGTTATAAAATATGGTCGTCTACAATGAGAACTAGTCACTGCAAGCTTCTTCAAGTCAACAGAAGGAAACAAGGCACTGAGAAACATGATTCATTTCACCCTAATGTAAAAATATGAAATAAGTTGGGTGAATCATGCTCTAAAAATGTGTGAAGGTCCTTGTGAAAGTAGCTCAGGTAGACATCTACGCTGAGGGCCTTGCTTTGGTCAGATGTAGCCCATCCCTGTTAACTGTGAACAAGAAGATTTACTGTCAGCCTCACTACTAGGTAATTTGTTATGACTCCTCTCTGCTAAATTCATGGTTTTAATCTAGTTTCTGGGAATTATCTTTCATTCAGAAACCCACACATAAGTGCGCTTCTAGAAAAAAAAATTGGAAAAAAAAATTTAATCGTGTAGAGGTGAGAATAATGTAAAAAATAGTTTATAATCATTTTTTGACAACACAGTGTTAAAGTGTCCGACCCTCTTTTCTAGCTACAGAAATTGATCAATCTCTTATATTTGGGTCTTGCAGAAGTGACTAGTAACCTTCTCCTTGTGCCACTCTCATGCTAAAGAGAAGCTGGAACCATTTTCTCATCTTTAGTGCTCCTTCCTGCCTGGTGTGCATCTCCACTCTCTTTCCCAGACTGCTAATTGCAGTTTCGTAGAAGAAAATTCTGTAAAATGCACTCTTTTATCTCCATATTGTTGTGACACAAATGAGCAGAGATGTGGTAAAAAAAATTGTGGGATGAGAGTATGCTCTGAGTTTCCATCACAGGTTAGCTCTAATAGTTATGACTACTCTTGTGAAAATGGTCTCTGTCAGAGGTCCTACACTGCCTTATTGAAAACCTGGATTTTCTTAGCTCTGGCATGTACACCCCTCATAGTGCTGATACCAGAGCAAAGTGGTGTATTTTTGTTGTTTCAGGAGTTGGTTGTGGGTCCAACAAATGCATAAGGGTTTATGATATCACCCACCTTGGGAGACTGAATACCATCTATCAGAACCTCTTTTCTGGCTACAGTGGTGATCTGAACAACTAGTGGGAGTTCCTGACTTCTTGAAAGGTTGAGTTAGATGAGATCAGGCCTAAATGCTGGAATCCTCCTTCTTTTTTGATGATTTGTAGTTCAGTTAAACTGCATTTTTACTCTAGCTCCACTTTTTAGTGTGGCATCTGTTTCTACTTATTAATATAACAGCCTGGCACACAAAGAGTTTCTGTATTTACCCTTACACTACCCATGGACTTATTGGTAATAGGAAATGATCAAAGTGAGTTCTAGAGGAGCAGAGAGATGAGACAAAATCAGCAGCTTCTGTAGGGTTTGTCAGAGTTGGTGGAGCAACATCCTGACATGTAAGGAATTACTAACTTCACTGCACAGGTGGGGAAACCAAAGCAAAAAAGTTTTTTACTTGTTCTCAGGAAAGCATAGAAACATCTTAAGTCCCACTGAAATTGAACACAAAGATAAAACAGTGGTGTTAATGAAATACTTAAGGGATCTTCAGTGTTCTTGCAAGGCCCATGAGCATGGACTTAAAGAATGCTTTCAAAGAATGCTTTCTTTATTTCCTAGGGTTGTTCAGGAACCTGAGTCTCCTAACTTTCATTAGAACTTTAAATTTTGGCATTTGCTGAAATGAATTTCTAACCCTGTAGAGAATCTCTCATAAGAATGGAATTTGTAGATGACCCTGTTAACTTAGTATCTTTAGGTGTTTCAGCCCTGAAATTCATGTTAACGAACCAGTCCTGTCTTTCACAGTGCTGAAAGCTTAAATGTACTGTTAAATGGAGGTAGAGTTCAGATTATTACAGACTCCATGGGTTTATTTATGGTGCTAAGGATGATCGACTGATCTTTTATTTGGATACCTCAAAAGTAATAGAAATTCCTAACAAACTGTGGCTAGAGAAGGCAGTTGGTGCTGGAAATCCCTAATCATGGCTTCAAAGGACTCATAATGGGAACTAGAAACACCAGATGATATAGTTTACAATACACCAGACCTGCCTGCACTGTTCTATCTATTTGGCAGAAAGGAATGAATTTTCTGCTACAGACTCCTTGCATCTTCTTACTGTCTCTTAAAATAGTTTGCAGTTATTTTGTATGCAGGTGGAAGGATCTTTTCATTTATTACAATTTGAGTGGTTTGATAAATATTTATGTGGGACCATTTCTAGTGTTTCCTTGAAACAAAGTGAAGTAAAATGAAAATCATTTGTGATACATGTTTTTCTCCCTCTCAGTTGTTTAATTTTATGGAGGTGTTTAGGAGCTAGTGGGTGGATCCTGGTGGACTCACTGGCAGAATTTAATTCACTGTAGAGTTTGGAGACACTAGTATTACAGATGTTATTCATCTTCCTGGAGAGTGTAGGCAAATTTCATTACCCAGACACAGCATTTTGGAACCTCTTTATTATCCCAGGCTTCTAAACCCACTTTTCAAGGTAACTTCAGGCCATAGCACAGGAGAAGTGCCAGTGGGTGGTGCTGGGAGGTAGCTTGGGAAAAGAGCTGCTCACAGGGCAGACACGTGGGGCAGGTACTCATGACAAGGTCATCAGCCTTCAGCCTGTCCTTGGTGTCCCTCCTCCTTGAGCAGCCTCTTTGGAGAGGAGTGTGTCAGATGGATCACAGAGCACAGTCCTGGCCAAAATCTGGTCTGTCAGCCTGTACCTGTGTCAGGCAGGAATGCAGCATTCCTGAGAGCAGCTATTTCTGAGCCTGTGTGGTACTGTGTTATTACTGTTCTGTGATTTATCTCTGGCAGCTTTTAACAGTTGAAGTCTTCCTTCATGTAAAATTTTTGCTTTTAGGACAACAATCACTAACACTTTTCTTTTTCTTTAAAATTAGTTGTGGTAGAAAACCAATAATTTTTATACAGATCCTGTGTCTGTGTGTTTATAATTTCCCCATCATTTAATTAGTAAGGAACAAGGCTTGTCTTAGTTTCACTGGAGCAAATTTGTTTAACTATTTTTTACTAATATGAACCTTAAAACAATGCATAAGCCTATGAAAATATTTACTTTAAAAGGCTCTGAGTATCATTCTGACATACTTTCAAAGTTTCTGAAGTGAGGCCAGTCATTCAGAATTGTTTTATTCAAGCTGTTCAGCTCTCTAGGCTTTATACCCCATAAAACAGCTCACAACATACAATTTTTATAGCTAGCTGTAATTTGCATGCTTTCCCTTCTTTGGCAAATGTTTAGAGAATATCTTTATAATTCAGGATGCTCCTGGTGATAGGACGTTTTGTCTCCATCTCCGAGTAGTTTATTTATTAATAAAGAAATGTGTAGTCTGTATTTCCTCCTGTCACCTTTATTACCCTTGAGAGATGTTTCCAAGAGCATATTGTATTATATCTTCTGTTAGTGTATAATCCCAGAAGTGACCTCTACATTAGCTCATGCATCATCATCCATTAAATTATACCCAGGTGCTCCTGCAGAAAGCTGATCTCCAAGGTGCCAGCAAAGGGACCAAGCCACAAGGTAGTGAGTTTGATGATGTTAGAGGAAAATTGACTTCCGGTGTCTGGTGTTCAGTCTGAGCACATGAGCACCAGCTTTATCCTGGCATCACTTCAGACCATGAGCAGCAGTTCATGATAGTTCAGAGGAAACTGGAGAAAAATCTACTTTAGCTGTTCCAAAGCACCAGTGGAAGCCAAGAGCGCTGAGAAGGTCTGTCATTCACACAGAAATGTGAGCTTATGAGCATATAGAGGGCAATATCCTCTTCCAGGGGTATACATGTTTGGGCAATGTCTAAGATTACATGGAGCCATTTTGTTGCACTGCCTAATCCTTTGCTGTAACAAGTCCAGGAGAGAGAAATCTCCGCTGGCCAATAAAACTGAGGACACGTTTTGCTGTCTGACCTTGCAGCAGGTTGTGTGGCTTTTTAGGGAGCAGTAGAACTGGACAGAGTTAATCAGGAATTTGTAGAGCTGGTTTGGAGTGATAAAACTGAGCTGATCATGTATCTCTTCCCCTGCTTTAATATGTAGGTAGGCTCAAGGATTTACCTTGGAAGCTGGATTAAAGGGTACTTTTTATAAAGCTGTTTGCAGTTCAAGGACTACAAGTAATGGTTAATCAGTTGCTTGGAAAGCTTTTCCAAGCTTTCATTGCTCTCATTGCTAAAAATTGTGTCATATTATAAGGCTGTTTGGCTAATTTCAGTGTTCAAGTCTTGGAACTTGTTAGGTGTTTGCCAACAAGGTAAAAATAAAATAAAATTAAAAAGCCCTTCCACTCTCAGATCTCATTGAATTAGCATATACATGTTTACCTGAAAATAGATGTTTGGAGATGAGCTTCTCTAGCTCATGGAGCAGATTATTTCAATCTGTAGTCTGCTGTTTAATGTAAACATCTTTATTGCATTTTATACACTTATGGTGTCTTATTAGCATTGAAGTGTTGCCAGTAAGAAATAACAGAGAGAAAAACAGAATGCATGTGGGGAGGGGGTTTCCATTGCAGTTGGTTTGCATTAGGTGTTTGCACTAATACGTCTCTGTGAGTGAAGCTGTCTGCTGGCATTGACCTGGTCATTTTGTCCATAGTGAACACAAGTGGTGGATCCATTCAGTTGTGGCAAGCAGTTTGTCCCAAGTGTTGCTGCCGTGTTCCATCAGAGCGGGAAGTATATGAAGGTGCAGGACTGTGCTTTGTTTCCTCCGTGCTGAGAGCTGTGGTACCTGCCAGTACATCCCACCTAAATGACTGGGAGTATCAGGACATGCTGGGGCACTTACCCATGCCTCCATTGAGATCCATATGTGACCTTTTTGCTCTTAGATGTCTCAGCTTTGCAGCTGTTACCCACCGGAGACAGCCTGGTTACTGCAACCCTCCTTGAGAGGGAGGCAGCCTGAAGCTACTTCTCTCAGAAAATGTTTTTCAATTACTTTGATGACAATCTTGGAGTTGAGCAAATTGTGCTCACTGTACATGAGCAACAATTCTTCAAGGTGATGGGCTGGAAAGGTGAGAGTAATCTCATTGTGTGTGGTTTCAACAGCTCTCTGCTTCCACTGTGATGGCAAGGTCTGCCTGTCTTTCACAGCTGAAGCTTTTGGTTTTTCAGTTTTGCTAAAATATGCATAGCAAATGAATTTCTGATTTTAGATCTTGGCAGCCTATAATGAATTATTTGCATCTTTATTTGGGAATTTTTCATCTAAATTTAAAAATTTTACTGAGAATTTGTGTTCTGGAAATGGAACTTTATGTATATGTCATTAAAAACGATTTTGCTTCAAACCAGTAGTTCATTCCATAGGGTAAAGATTTGGCAAAATGAAGAAAACAAACTGTGAATCAGTTAAGTTTTTTTGCCCAAAAACTTTATTTTTGCAAGGCAATAACTGTGGGATTTAATTAAATTTGCCAGAATACTTCACAGTCCCAGAACACCTTTCATCTAAAGGACACAAATTATTTTCCACATTTTAATGAAGGGAGCTCTTTGATGTACAATGCTTATGTAGTTTCCATTTTACAGAAAGGTGTAGATAAGTTAATAGTTTGAGATGTTTTTCCCTTTTTTTGGGAATGGGGGAATGACAATGCACAAATTCATTAAAAGGCATGGGAACTTCAGGTGTTTGGCACCTCTGTGGTGAAGCTGTACTTAGCCACAGCAAATAGGGGTGGATAGGACAGATTCTTCTGAGTCACAGCCTGTTGTTCCATGTGAGTCCATGCTTCTTGCACTGTACAGGATCTTGGAGCTGGTTTTAAAAGGGATGGATTTTACCAACCTTTTTAAAAAGGGTTGGGTTTCTTTTTTGAGATGGTTTGTAAGGATGAACTGGTTTGGTTTGCTTTGCTCTACTTCCACTGGATATGTTAGTTTGTTTTGTTTTTTTACTGTGTGATAATTCTCATTTAGCAGTAACTCTTTGATGATGGCAGGTTGTAGTATAAGCCATTGTCAATGATTAATGCAGCTTCCTCTGGGGTGATAACCTTCTGTTTGCTGTGGGGGAAAGAGCAGGGAATAGCTACAAGTACCAGCAGTGAGGGTCAATCCAGGGATAACCAGAGTCCCTGGGCTGCCCACAGGACTGGCAGCTGGATAGAGACCTCAGCTGGCCTTTGGGGCTGATTCTTCTGGGTGGCACTGAGTGCTCTGAGTGGCTGTGGGCGCCTTCCCAGTATGGGGCAGACTTCCCAGTATGGGGCAGCCTCCCTGACTTTACCCTCTCCTAGCACTGCCCTTCAGAGACACTTGCCTTATTCTTCTCTTTGAGGAAATCCTGAAAACGACAGATTGAGCCCCTGTGAGCTCAATACAGCTCCATTGGAAACAGCTTCCATTGGAAACATAACAAACATTTAATGTGCTATTTTCACTCCCACAGTAGCAGGATAGGGCAGTCTGTTCCGTGCCTTCTGTACCTCAAATTAGTGGTGTGTCTTCATCTCCACGAGGAGCAGTTGCACCAGCCATTTGTTAATGAGATGAGATGCTTTCTGTGAGTGTGTGGCTCCTCTGTGACCCAGTGTGGGTCTGCCTTTAATGAGGCATCTTCCTTTTTGGAACATTCAGTGTGGGCAGTAGTTCAGTGTGGGCAGCAAGCTGCTTCTGAGGTACACAGTGTCATGCTGGAGACAAGCAAAATAATCAAGAAAGGAAGATTGTGCCCATAGTGACATTGGTAAAGGAGATGGGAGCTGTTTATGAGGCAGGGCCAGGACTGGCATTTAGCTGTGCTGGCTAAAGGGTAAATAGCAAAATCTGTTTCATAAATGTGACCTAATGAATTTATAACTGCTGATTCTAAAGTGTGTCCCTCCATCAGTTCATTGTCAAAACCTGTAGCAGCTTCTCTCTAAAAATGAAGGTAATACCTAAATAATGTTGGAATTTTCTCAACTGTCAAGATTGAATTTGTTGATGGTGGAAGTGGAAAAAGACATTTAACTGGTGGATGTTGCTGGCTGTAGCCATTGCTACATTGCAAAGTGCTCTACTCCTATATTGTTAGGAGCACAGAAGGGTTCCTGTTGTCTTTGTGTAAACATACCAGTGTTTAAAACTTCTTGCATATGCTTCTGCTCTTTCATGGGGATTTCCTTTAATTGCTTAATCTTTCATAATGAACAGTAATCTGTCACTGGCAAAGATAAAATCCAGCTAATTCTCAGAAAATCTGTTTTTCTTTCTCTGTACCCACAAATTAAAACTCATCTGATAACAGTTGGACACTCTATCTAGACATTGAATGTGGTCAGAAATAACTGTGTGGTCACACTGTCAATCATAATCCAGTCCATTTCAACAAGAGGGTTTGGACTTTGCTGGCAAGTCCCAGCAGGGAATGGGAACCTCTGGTAAAGGGGCCATGGATCCCCTTTCCCTGGTCACCTGGATCTAGGAGAGACAAAACTTACTGGCAGGGTTCCTAAAGGGTTGATGTATACACAAAAATTCCCCCAGCCAAGCAAACTATAACAGCAAGCTTTTGCAACTTGAATTGCTTCTGAAGAATCCCATGTTTTCAATTAAAAAAGGCTGTGATTTCCACTCCCTTTATACCTGACATTTATCTGTTCTGAAAGCAACAGGGGAAGCCCATTCCTGGAGCTGAGTGCTATTTCCTACTGCCTCCCCTCAGTGGCTCTGTTTCTTCCCACAGCCCAGGTGAACCAGCTCAAGAAAGCCATGAAGGAAGAACTCATTTTTTGAGGAAAAGAGTGGAGGGATCAGCTCCCTGGTTGCATTTATAGGTCTTGCAAACCCAAGCCATTTGGGTGGACCAAGAGGCGGAGATCAGGTGCAAAGCAAAGTATTGCATGGCCCTTTTGATGCTTGTGGTCCTGTGGGTTTGTGAACATCTGTGCACACAGCTGCAGTGGTGTAATTCATGTCATTGCAATTCTTACTGAGATACAGTTGGCATTTACTTGTCAATATGGGAAATTTTTAATTTCCTGTTTTGTAGCAGTTGCTTGGTGGAGGAGTAGACCTGCTAAACCAGAAGTGAATTTAGCAGGATGGAGGAATGGCTTGGAAGTAACACGTGCAAGAGCTACTGCTTTGTCCTGGCTTTGGTGTGGAAGAGGCAGTTGGGATGGAGCGAGCAAGATGTGTGCTAATGTAGGGGTTTGGTGTGTTAGCTGGTTAGGGTGCTTATTTGCTAAATGGCGGTTATGGTGTGGGTCCCTGGGCCTGGAGCTGGAATCACAAGTCAGAACAACTATCAGATGGCTGAAGCTGCTTACTACATGTCACGGAGAGAGACAGAATCCCTCTGGCAGTATAACTAACCTTTTCATGCCTCGCTTTACCTGTCTGTACAATAAGTCTAATCATCATCACATTGTCAAAGGCAGTTTTGTGCCCGTCGTGATGCTTGCGTGATTAATGGCTTTAAAATGCTGCGAGTGATTTTGATGGCAACATGTTTCAAAATGCAACGCAACAACTGGGTAATGCAGTCACTTGGTATTTGGAGGGTGTTAAAAGAGAAGTCCCTTCAGGAGTCACTTCTTCCCAGTTTGATTTCCCAGCAGAACTGTAGAATCCCAGTGACCTATTTAAGCCAGTACATTTATTCCAAATAATTAACAATGGAAACGTTACACTGACTGCCCTGGACATAGGCAACAGCCATGTGCTCAGGCTGCTCAGTCATTCCTTTCAGCCTTCCAGGGCTGCTTCAAATCCTGGCTCACTGCAGTGCAGTGGGTGGAAACAAAATGCTAAATAAATTTCAGGATGAAATGAGACAAATCCTTACTGTTGCTCCCTGGATGCCATAACTGCTGTGTCTCTGTTTAACCTGGCCAGGGGTCTGGCTGTGATTTCGTGTTGCAAGTAATCCTATGATGCATCAGTTTAAATGGATAAAAAAAATGAAGCTACAGTAATGTTTTAGCCATTTTTCCCAGTTGTGGAGCTGATAGACATAGGTGGACAGAGCTGTTGCACTTTTGCCTTGGGAAAGCATTTCTTTTAACACATAATGGGAGACCATTTTGGTGGAGTCAGAATTTTTTGGAGTTATGCTTCTGGCTTTCAGGTACCATGGGAGGAAGCCACTTCAGTATTCCTGATACAGGTAATCCCTTTTAGTGATACCATACATAATTTATTGAGGGAACATGTGAAGATGGGGCTCTGCTATTATCCAGAACATGGATTTTTGGGCCATATTATCCCCCAGAAAGCAGGAGCACCTCCAGCCCAGCGTACTCAGGTGCAGGACAGCAGACAGCAAAGCATACCAGAAACATGCACGTTTTGTACCCATACGATGGGTGCAATGTAAGCATAGCAAGGGGGAAAGCTGTAGATGAAAACAAAGTACAGCAGAAACTCATTTGAAGATTCTCTCTATTTACCTAAATAAATAGTTCTGGCAGCTACTAGCTAACTTGCCTGCTAAGAGTATTTTCCATGTCAATAAGGAGCACTGCCATGGTGTCCTCATTTTAAATCCAGTATGAGGCTCACCAGAAGTGACAGAAATTATTCTGAGCTACTAATTCCCATTTTGGGTTTGGGGCAAGGAAGTTTGAGGCAGCATGCAGAAGCTGGGGAAGCAGATTAATGTTGCCTTCAGCTCATGGTATTTTGGCTCAAAAACGTGCTGAAGGAAGACGTGCCTGCCCTGGCTTCACGGCCTTGCCAAAACGTTTGCTGTGTTGTGTGGCATAGAGGGTAGTAATTGTTTTAGGGAGGTGTGCTCTGCCATCTCATATTCCTCCCAGTTTGGTTAAACTTATGACTTCTACCCCACAAGCAGAGTCGCAGACCTCTCCTTCCTTTCATGTGATGCTTGACCTTCTCTATTTTTCCTGGCTTTTTATGGTTTTATCATCTTGTGGGAGTGTCTCTCTTGCCAGTGCAATCTAAATTCCAAGCAATTCCCAGTCAAACCTCTGTTGTCTCTGCCTTGCACTGCTTTAACTGCAGAATCAGTTGAGTGGGTTTTTTCTGTTTTTTACTAACTGGAGCTGGACTGGAAATCTTCCTAAGGATTTCAGGAATCTATAGTGATTGGGAATAATTTCATTTGCCAGTGTCACAGCCTGGCATCTGTATAAACAGGGCTAGGTAATGCAGGAAAGAATTTTTTTTAATTTAATGGAGATACATAAGGTTTAGGCAAACACAAATATTATTTATTCTACAGCCTTGATTGAGTTGCTTGATGTCACTGAAGTTTATTTATTTAATTATTTATTGAATTATGTGTTCAAAAGATGTAGAATCTTTGGAATAGATAATATTACAAAGACTTTAGAGAGTTATTAGACTACATGGCAATAAAAAAAGATTACTCCATCCCTAATCATTCATATATTGTCTTTTTTGTGTGAAAATGGCTTTGTATTTTTAATCAGCCAGAAAGGAAGTTGGTCTCTTGGTAGTGATATTGCTAATGGTGATAAGCAAATGCAACTCAGAAAAAGTCATGCTGAAAGCAATGTTCCCTGGTCCTTGTCACCAGCCTCCGTTTTGACTTTTTCATTTGTGCTGGCAATGAGCGATGTTAAGAGTGTCTCTTGGGCAACATACTGCCTGAGTGATGTGATTTATGGTCCACTATTTTAGAGAAACTGCAATATTCAGCTCCCTACTAAAGAGAGCTTTAAAAACATAAAGAAGTTGGGAAAATATTATCTGTCTTTTAAAAACAAGATCTGTGAACAGATGTATGCGTCTATTCTGTCACCATACAGATGGGCAGAAAACATTTAGTTGTCATGGCAACAAAATGTATAGTGCCACAAATGAAAAAGAAATGTATAAAAGAAAAGTATTTGTCTTGCCAGTTGTTATATCATGACAGCAGCTGCTGAATTTGAGTTTTATTGTCCTGAAACTTCAACACAAAATCCTCCAGACCACGTTTCTCCTTAATGCAGTATTTGTATCCTGTAGGCTTCCTGCAATTTGCCTTGAGATCTCTTTACTCTGGGAGGCATTGGCATTTTCATCTCTAGTTATTTATTTAGATGTGGTTTCTCTCTTGAATGAGCATGGGGCAGTAAGCAGTAGATGGATATCTCTGTTCTCATGAAGCAGCTCCTAGATGAATTAACATTTCTATTTTGTTGTTAACTGAGATTTCCATATTGCTGAGCATGATGGGTTGTACCCTTGATATTAGGGTGAAACAGGAACTGTTTAGGCTGTAATCAAAATTCTTGTATATCTGTATATAGAGTGAGCAGAAAAAAATAATGTGGTCTATTTGTATTATTCATTGGGATAGTCTGTTCTGAAAAAATCAGTCTTTGAAAATGAAATGATGCAATTCAAATGACGTGTTGTGGTGGTGGCAAGGTCTCTTTCCATCAGCATGGAGTTGGGTTGTGCCCTGCACCCCCAGCCCTGTGGGCTCAGCCTGTGGCAGTGATGGGCCTTGAGGGTGGCCGTGGTTCCTCCATGGTGTCTGAAATTGGCGTGCAAGCACCCATTGGCTCTGCCCCCATGCTGGTGCAAGGTGCTGCTCTTTTACCTGGGGCACAAATACAAGATGCCAGTAGGAATTACAGTATTTGGAAATGAGCACATGAAGGAATAGTAGCAATTCAGTAACTCTCAGTACTAAGCTCAGAGCCATCATCAAAATTCGTTTTACTCCTTGCTAGATGCCTTAGACTGCTTTTAAACTGTTTTCAAAAAAAAGAGAAAAAAGAAGTGAGAATTGCTGGTACCACTTGTCTGCTTTTTTTCTTTTGTGTAATATTGTGAAGGTTTAGGGTGTATCCTCCTGGTCCCTGCAAATGAAGTGTATAGCCATTTCCATTTAAATGACCTTTTTTTTCTTTAGCTGCTTGAAGCAGTGTTTCTTTTTTGGAATAATTAAAGAGAAAGCCAGGCTGTCTGAAGGTCAGAACTGTTTATAGCGCTCTTCCCTTCTTCGCTTTTGCTTTCACAAAAAACTTTAAAAAAAATTTGGGATTTTTGGGGTTTTAGGATTAGTAATGTATTTACCCAGCCTTCAAAAGGTAATTTTCATGGGATAGAGAGACATCTTGTTTACAATATGTATGAAAAGATTAAAAGGAATTAATTTAATTGTGTAAAACTATAAGTAATCTCCTGCCTTCTCCTGTCAACCTGCTGTACCTTCAGTTGAGTGGCACTTCCTATTTATACTTTTTCTTAATCTTCAATTAAGTAGAAAGCTTTCTCCCATTTTTTAATTCTGTCTTTTATTTTCTTCCAAAGCCTTCTCTAGCAAATTTGAGCTTACCCTGGTATGTCCTCTCTTCCTGTCTGCCCATCATGTATTTTTATTCTCTGCCATCAGCACTGGCCTCCTATTTAGCTGAGTGCTTTTAACCCAATGAAGCCAGTGGAATTTAAATACTTGTCTGAGTGTTTTGGAAGGGGATTAGCTTTACAGCCCTTTATTATGAAAGCAATGTTTCAGTCTACATCTCCAGTTGTGTAGATGAAGAGTTGAGCTGGAGATAAGAAAACACTGAGAATTAAGATGTGCTTGCAGTCTGTTTGCAGCCTCTGAATGTTGAAGAGTCTTCTGATTGTATGGTTTAGGCTTTTAAATTTGTCTAGAAGTCCAAATGTCTATTTTCAGAACTCAAATCCAGTGAACAAATCTCAAGAGTGGTCTATCCTGCTGGGTCCTTCTCTTCACCAGCACAATCTTCATACCTAAGGAGAAGTTGTCACTGAGCATGGGGGAAGAAGTTAATAGTCAGCTTTGCCTTGTCATAAATGCCAGTATTTCAATTCACATAATCTAACAAGAAAATGTACTTTTTATTTTTTCTATCTTCTTCAGTCTGTTATCAGAGCTGTTACAACCATTTCCAACTGGCCCAGCCTTGGCCAGTGGCACATCCATCTTGGAGCTGCCTGACACTGGCTCTGCTAGACATGGGGGAAGTTTCTGGCCCTGTCTCACAGAAGCCACTCTTATAGCCCACCCTGCTACCAAAACCTGGCCATGCAAACTCAATACACCTGCCCATGGTGGGAGAGTTGGAAGTAGGTCTTTGGTTAAATAAAACATCTTTAAGGTGCCTTCTGATCTGAGCCATTCCATGATCCTGTGATTCTAATTTTGCCTGGCAGTAGCTGACAAAGGCTCTGCCTCTTTCATTGTGAGAATTCCCCCAGTAGAGCACAGCTCATTTTTTCAGAGGTGTCTGCCATGGCTCTTGCTCCACTTGCAGTATGACAGACTTCAGCAGTATTCCAGCTAGAAAACTTTTACTGTTATTTTTCTCTCTGGGTGCACATTACTTGTGTGATCACTTGGTCTGATCTCACTTGTGTGTGCTAGAGCTTGCTGCCTTCTTAAAATTGTGCATGCAGCATGAAAAGATTCATGGATATGAGCCTTTGCTAGTTCACAACCGGTAAATGAGCTAATGATGATACATCTTCCCCTCCCTGCTGCACTCTGAATTTTTATTGCAAGGCTAGTGTCATTTGTTTTCATCTCTAGCAAATCCTCCCTACATCCTTCTCCATCCTAATAATTTCCTTTGAAAAACACCTACTGCAGTGACCTCCATTTGACTATGAAATTGAAGCACTAATCAGCAGGGCTGGTATCCAGGAGGTTTTGTCAGTGTTGTATAGTACAGACCCCTTTCCAGCTACGTTAGCTCCCAAAAGGCAGCACTTTTAAGCAATACAGAGCCAGATACTTTCTTATATCAGCTTTGGTCTCAGCATCACCATCCTTTCTTAAAAGCAAATCTAAGAAGACAACTTGAGTGTAACTGTTTGCAAAATACAAAGTTCACCACTAATTTAACCCAGGCTAATAGGTATCATGTAGGGTTGAACAGATTAAAGTGAAATACTTTCCAGGCTTAGGAGAAGCCAGCAATGGGGTTTTCCATGTGAAAATTTTAATTATGGATCTTGATGTCCTCTGGTTCTGCCTGAACAGTGAGCACTGCCATGAGTGTCTGCTTTATGAATGGCACTTCCACATGCCAATGGCACTCAAAGCTGTCATAAATTCCTATTTTAATGTCAAATGCTTGGATGTACATAGCTCCTCTTTCAAGTAGGAGCCAGGATATGAAGATTGGCGTGCATGCCTCAGTGGAGGAAGGTTTTCTGAATTTTGGAAGGTGACTTGGACAGGTCATGCTCTTATCTAAAGAAATAGATTTTGGCTGAATTTTGAAAAGGACAAATGTGTGTCTGCATTATGTATTTATTACTTAATGTCAAGAAGCAAATTACAGATTTGGCAGATCTCTGTAATAGATGTCCATAAGTGATGCTAGCAGTATAAGCTGAATGAAAAAGCAGATTTGTGGACTAACATGTCTGTAAAAGAAATTATGTTTTGACTTTCTGCAAGATTTGTTAAAATATATTTTTGTTCTGTTTGGGTAGTGTCGCATTGGATAAGTACATGTGTGGGTGTATAGAAGCCTGCTGAATGGTGTATTTTTTTAATAGCAACAATTCAGTTCCTGAGTTTTTTTTGAGTACATGATGAAGTGATAAGTTCCAGTCATAATTACTTTGACCTTGAAGGTAATTTAATGATCTTCCTGACCCCTTGCATTATGACCTTAGGCCCTCATTTTAAATGTCCCAAGTGTGGGGACATTTATTCTGGAAGATTTTTATTAGTGCAGGGATCTGTGGCTGTGCTTGGACAGCAGGTAGAAATTCATGCTACTTTTTCTTACAAATATTTTTGGACACAGTTAGTATGCAGAGTGCTTCTCCTCTCTCTGTCACAGGAAGCCTTCTCCCTTCTCGTCGTCCATCTTGGGGCTGACTTCATGCCCAGAGACTGCCCCCCTTTCACACAGTGCATACTGGCCTGATAAAAGAGGGTTTCCTTTTTGCCACTTTGGTCCCTTCTTCCTCAGCCTCATCATTACTTCAGTGGTGTCCCAGCGTCTGGCATGGTGACAGATAAACCTTTCTAACACTCAGCTGCCTCAGAGAGCTTAAACTGAATCCTGATATGTGCCTAGTCCCTCCCTAAGACCATGTTTGAGCTGCAGTTCATGCATTTTAAAAAATAATTGTATTTCCACCACATTAGGAGGCCCCCTCTTTTTTTTCCCTCGTTGTCTTCATACCTAATTAGTCATTCCCTAAGTAAATACCGTGGTGCCTCCCAAATTAGTTGCACCATGAGAAAATACAGTTCTCTGTCTCCCAAATACAATCTGTTTTCTGCTTCATGGGAGTGATGGATTTGTCTCACAGAAAAACTTACTGAGAACGTTTTTCATAACTTCTTAGCTTGAGGCATGTTTATGTTTTGAATCAAATGTCACATTTTTTTTAAGTTTCTCTTTTTTGGTGGCTATCACTGTCTCATTCCTTGAGAAGACATGGAGTGGGGTTTCCTAGTGTTTCTCCTCATGGTGTCCTTAATCCTTTAAGAGTCCCATTCTCCTTGTTTGAGCTGGTTATTTCTTATATTCCAGCAATGTAGTATCATTCTGTAGCTTTTTGTTACCTTCTGATTGACTACCAGTTCCTTAACTTGAAAAATGTTGTATTTCAACTTTCATTGTCATTTGTATGTTTAACAATTGGCACATACATCTTTAGCTCTCAGCATTGCTCTCTGGGTTTAGCTGGAAGGAAGTGCTCTCCATGAGATAAGCCTAATCAAATGATGAAACTCTAGTCACACTTTGAACTCCTAATTTAATGAAAAAAATCACCTGCACTATAAAGTGTGTAATTATGCTGATTTTCATGACATTTGGGTCACAAATGGATCCTTCCTTGTGTACAGATGACATCAATTAATCCCCGTTAGAGCTTTCTGGTAAGCCACAGATTTACCAGTGTTTTTTGATTAAGTGGGCTTTAATTCTTGCTAACTATGGAGTGAGTCTTTCTGTATTACTGCTACTGATCAGATACCTGAGGATATCCTATTTTGTCCTAGTGCTAGAAGGCTCTACCATGGAAAGTTCTTTCGACTGGGAATATGGCTTCTCGGAGAATGCGTATTTTGAGATTAAAAGAATATTTTAAACTAATTAAAATTCTCTTTATGTGGAAATACAGATTTGTATGGAATATTTATACTGTTCATTTCTGTATTGTTGGAAGAAGACGGCTATTTCTGTGTTTATACCCTAAAAGCTCAGCAGAGCAGCAGAGATACAAAGTTCCCCAGGCTAATCCTCATTGTTAATGTCCAGAATGAATGGGGCAATGCTGCCCATTTTCCATACTAAAGCAGATCTGTCTTCTCTACTTAGAAGGGTGTGCTTGGTTAGGTGGTAGGCTAATGTGAATGCTGAAACTGGAGTGACTTTACAGACCAATTCTGCTCAGGCCATTTCTTGGCAAATTCATATTGCAAATAAATAAACCTTTGTGCCATATGGCAAGAGATTAAAGACAAAAAGCAAAAAAACAGTTGAGACACAAAGGAGAGTAAGGAACCATGTAAGGAACCATTTTCTGGTGTTATGTTGCTCTTAGGTGAGCATTTTCCCCCTTAAAATATTTTAAGCACTTTTAAAGAAATTGCTGTTTCTACAGCATGCAGTACATATGGAGCATATAATAAATATATGCAAATTGCATAGCACTAATATTCATAGGGGCTTTTATAAATCTCTCTAGGAGATACTAAATTTTCTCCCTTCAGTGTCATGTTTTGAACTTAAATCCTTCATCTGCTGTGTTATTATTCTTTGATATTTCATTAATTCTGACTAAATTTTCTTAAATTATAAGCATAGTTCTTATTTCTGCAGAAATGCTAATAAAAGATGGCACGCCATATTTGGGATTTTTATTGAATTTAATTAATAACAAAGCGAGCTAATCAGGTAACATTCACCTTGAACTTTTTCCCTTAAAGGGAGATAATTTCTCATCTTTTGCATTTTTGCGTTAGGTGGAAATTTTCCAAGCACATTCTGACAGCTACATTTGAATATCTTTGTAGAGTGTAGTTAAATATTCTGTAAGCACTGCTGCTTAGTGATCTAATGAGCACAATACCATCTCTTGCTACATTATATTGCTGACTCTTCACAGTCAGGAAATGCATCTGGATGCTTTCACCATGGAGAGCTGTTGTCAATTTTTGTTATTTAATATGATAGGAAATAAAATATTATTTTTAAACATTTAATTGCTGGCAAATTATGATTTTAAGGTTAAGTGCTTTTATTTTGTACCCTGAAGAAACCCTTCATTTTAGGGCATTTGGTAGAAAACAATATTGGTGCTGTAAAATAACGGCTTTATTTCACAGCCATGTGCTAGTTTATATTTTAGGTTAAGTGCATATGCAAAAGATTCACTCTTTCCTTAATGGAGAAACTGAATGTGGATTTTACTGGAGTGTTGCCAGCCTCAGCCTACCTTCTGTATGAACTATTAGGACAAAAGAAACTCCTTAAAATAGGTATTCAGAACATGATATTACGGATGTAATTCATAAAGCAGCAAGAATGATTTCAAGAAGAAAAAGTAAGGCTGTATAAAATTACATTATAAATCTTAAGCTGGGGAGGGGAGGAGGGGGAGGAAGATGTCAGAAGGATAAAGAAATTACCCTGGTCTTCAGGGAGAGAAATGTTAATCCAACATTGAGTGTCTTTGAAAACTTCACCCTTTAGTATTCATATACTCATGACTGTGCCTGGAACACTGCACACTGAAAGTGCATTAAAAAATAGGGTTAAGGTGAGAAACTCAGAAAACTTGCAAGTTAGGGAAATACCTGTGTGAATCTAGTCTGTCCACTCTCTGCATTATCAGGTACTCTTTAATTATAGAGTCTTTAGTGGTAGCAGGAGTATTTTTGCATGGTCTTTATTATTCAAAGCTCAGTATTTAGGGGACTGTTCATTACTTTGCTTTCCCTTTGTCTTTTATTTGCTATTTTTTAACACGTTTTTAAACAAGATAAATTCCATTGTATTTAACTCAAATTCCTGTGATGCTCCGCACTCCCTACTGTATCTTATATCTTAAATTTTTTTTCAAGATGACTCTGCCTGGCTGTGGAAATTATGGTCAGGATTCAGGATTCAGAAATGCCTGACATCATGCCCACTGGTCTCTACTTTCAAGTTGAGACTTGAAAGTAGAGACCAGTGGGCATGATGTCAGGCATTTCTTAGAGTGAGCCTGCATTTGTCCAGCTGAAGGGCTGGTGAGGCCATTTCGTGTGTCCCAGCATTGCCTACCCAGTCTCCTGCTTGAACTGCAGAGGGGTATCAATCCATGCATAGTTTCTGTCATATCTGTCAGTCTCTTGAGGATGCCTCAGGTAATATGCTGAGGAACCTTAAATGGCAAAAATGACAGTGTGGAAGGGAACTGATTTTTCAGATGTTCATTGAGCGTGAGGGGAGCGTAGGCGTTTGGCTCACGTCAAGACACCTACATTTAAGAATCTGAATCTGGACTTCAACTCCAGCCTTGGTAATAATGCTAATAACACATTGCAGATGGGAAACAGAGGCACGAAGAAATTAAAACAGGATATGCACAGAAATTTTATGGCTTGATTTTTCAGAAAATGCAACAATCTGTATTTCAAAGCACATCAGAAAACTGGCAGAACCTTTTAGATTAGGAGGTCCTCTTGCTCCAGCTTCATCTAACCTCAGTGCTGGGTCCAGTTACTACAGGGAGGCTTTGTCCAAATTGGTTGAGCAAATGTATCTGGGAAGGCTGTTCCAGTGCTTAACCACCCTTCTGGCAATGAGTTTTCACTTTCTTCCAACAGAGGTTTGTTTTGCTGCCACTCATGACAGTTTCCTCTCTGTTGGAGAGGAAAAGGCTGCTTTGTCTTCTCTGCAGCCTCTCTTTAGGTGGGAAGACTGCAATGAGATTTCCCTCTGCCACTGCTAGCCTTTTCTTCCCAATCTATACAGGCAGAGTTCCCTTATCATCTTCTCCTGCAGTGCATGCTTAGGTCCTCTGACAGTCTTACTGGAGTTTGTCATTAGGGCCACTGGGGAGTCTAAAACTGGGCCTGCTCTTCTATCATCACTGCATGGAGACGCTGCTGGCTTGTTCTGTTATCCACCAGAATCACCATGACATTTTCATCTGACCTGCTCCCATTGGGCTCCAATGGATGAACAGCAAATCCCAGTGCAGGATTTTATTCATTGCAGTTTTGGATGGTTCTTGTCAATTGCTTTCCTGTCAGTCAATCTTCCATATTACTGCAGTGTCTCTGAAGAGAAACCCTGCTCTCCACAATAACCATCGTTCCTTCTAAATTGGTGTCATTTGTGAACTGGGTGGAGCTGGTTTTTATCCACCACCCAGGTGGTGGCTGAACAGCAGCAGTTCCACTCCTGACCTTTTAGGCTCCCTTGTCACAATGAACCCCTGGATGTGTGATGAGCCAGAACACTTGGAGCTACAGACCTCTGTTATTTGTGTCCAGCACTCCAGCCAGTTACTTCACCTTGTCCACTTATCCAGTCCAAATCCCCTAAATTATGCTGTGAAGACTACAGAAAACCATACTGAGTTGTGTTTGAAGTAAAGCTTTGATTTGGCCACTGTTTGATCCACTTGAGTACCAAAACTATGACTTTGGCTGTCTTCAAGCTGAAAGAGAGCTCCACCCACCTCATGGTTTTTTTTAGAGGACAGCCTGTTGCAGATGCTAAGTATGGTGCCTCCATGCAGATCCAGCACTGCAGGCTCAGCTGACAGCCATGCGAGCACCTCCAATCCTGGATCCTACTGGCACACCCCATTTGTACATCCCTGCATGCTCCTGGTTGGGTGGGAAGGCCAACTGAGGCTGTTTTTGCCCCTTGTAGAACTTTTTTCTTGGCTGGCAACTCCTTACACTTCCTTTTGCTGAGCACAATTTGCAATTGTGGGATGCCCTCCCTCATCCTCCTTTCTTGACTGGGCTCCACCCTGGGCAGCAGCAGCCTGGGCCAAGCTCTTCAGAAACTTTGGTTGCATCTTTATTCCTGCCTGCTGCTTCTGACCCCTTTCCTGTGTGAATCATGGAAATGCTATGATCTCTCATAGAAATTATTTTAACTTTTTTTAAAAACATTTTAAAATTGTTTTCACCAATGCAATATTTGAACATGTTATTAATTTAAGCTGAACTGTAGGAAAAGGTTGAGTTGTAGGGAGGTATGTGGCATAAAAGGCTTAGTGAAGAAATGCTTAGTAATAGGGTAAACTTTCAAACAAATGAAGAGAGATACTTGTAAAATTAATTTCAAGCAATTTTAATGTCAACACTGCAGCCCAACTGTTTTAGCCAAGCTAATAAAATGTGTTTATAAAATGGCATGTGTTCACTTACTTTATGATGTGAGAGCAATGCCAAGTGTGAGGACTTCCCGTTTCACAAACTGGTGATTTCCCTAAGTTATGTGTAGAAATAAACTGCTTTCTCGGATGGCTGTGAAATGTAATGATTGCAAAGGGAAAGCAGACATGGTTGCAAAGATAATATTGAACTGAAAAGGTGACTTGTCATGTTTCCAATGAGAGTTTTGATTAGCAGATGTATTCTTTCTTATTAGATGTTACTTGAAATAGTCATATTTACTAGGAAACTTCTTCACAGTGGTATGAGGATAAGTGTCAGCACACTTTGGTTTTATCCCTCATAAACTTCTAATACGTGGTATTAGCATCTCTGTGGAGTACAGGCTTGATCTTAGCCCCATGGGGTCGGAGGAGCCAAGCTGTGGGAGCCAGAGTGCATCAAGGAGAAGTTTATTTGCAGCCTTGTCTGGATTAGGTATTTGATACGCTTATTGATGCTGTGTTTTGCCAGTCAGATGGTGTAGCACATGTTCACCTGATATCATTTGTCTAGAAATTGCCTGTTGTGTCCAGTCCCTTGAGCTTCCTCTGTAATAGGCTCTTCTGAGGATGGTTTGCCCTCTGGAAATGGCTCTCTCTCTACTCTGAATGCACAATGAGTCTATCAGACCAGATTGCACAAGACACTAAACTTTTAGACATGTAAAGATAGTTGTAGAGGAGTTGTATCCTTAAATAAAATATAAACTGACTTCAAGAATGGTTGTAAATGACACCAGTTTTGTTGCTTAACATCTGCGTTTTATATTAGAAAGCCAGACCTAGAAACCTTTTGATTTGTGCCTGTAGGCTCCATGATCTGCAGCTTTAGCTACTCAGTTTATTGAGCTGTGGCCAAATCAACTCAGTTGGGTAAAATGTACCCCTTCCATGGAGCAGTGCCCAGCTGAGCCCTGGTGTGGAGGCAGGATGGGCAGTACATGCAGTGGAGCTGATGTGCTGGCAAAAATGATGGGAGTAATTGAAATACTGTCCAGGAATTTCTTACCCATCTGGACACATGAAGAGAGATTTAGGGATGATGCATATCGATCAGTCAGCCCCAAGTGGTCGAGGGTCAGCTGTGTCTCCCACTATGGTCCAGGTTTGGTGAACATTCCTGTTATGCTGCCATCTGATTTGAATGAACTTCACCTCTTCTTGCTCACAGTGTTTTTCCTTGCCACAATTTTAGATGCATTATAAGGTCTTTGTTTTATTGTTAGTCTTGGCAAAACATGACTATAGTTTTACGTTTCTGAGATTATAGAAAAAGAAAAATAAGATTTCCCTCTCCTTGTCTTTCACCCAGAATCATGTTTGAATTTTGTGAGCTCAAAAAAGGAGCTTTTATTCCTGAAGATTTCAAGATAAGGTCTTGCATTTTCTTCCATAGCAGATTTCAGGTTAAGACGCTAATTTAAATGCATTTGAAATCAAAGTATGTTATTTCCTTTTAATTTGAAAGGAAGATGGATTTAAAAGCAAAGCTTATAGGACTGCTAGGGTATGTTCTGTAAATTGTTTGTATAAATTATATGAGAATAAATAGCAGAGAGCTTTAACTCTTCCCTTCTAATTTTCCATGGATTCAAACTTGTTTATTCAGAAGTTAGAGAGTATCGTTTGTGGCATTTACATTATACTGAAAATCATCTGCTCTCCATTTTCATTATTTTTCATGCTGTGAGGTTCCTGGGTTCCTTTATTTCCATGGAGTTGGACAGGCAGGGCAGATGGAGAATCTGAGAATCCTTTATCCTGGAGTGTTCCCCGTTTTCTTTCCCTACCCTTCATTTTTACAGCTTGCTGTATTTTGTCCATCTGGTATTTATAGCAGTTTTAGCAATTTCAAATTTCTTTCCCTCTTACATTTCCTCAGACAGTAAAATGTAATAAAGAGAAGTGCAGATGCCACAGCTTGCAGCTTTAGAATCATAGAATCAGGGAATGGTTTGGGTTGGAAGGGAAAGATTGAAAGATCCTGTAGTTCCACCCCCTCTGCTGTGGCTGGGATGCCGTTCACTAGATCAGGTTCCTCAGGGCCCCATCCAGCCTGGCCTTGAGCACATGCAGGGATGGGGCATCCACAACTTGTCAATGCAACCTGTGCCAGTGCCTCATCAACCTCACAGTAAAGAATTTCTTCATAACACCTAATCTAAACCGGCTCTTTTTCCACTGAAAGCTGTTCCCCCTTGTCCTAGCAGTACATGCCCTTGTGAGAAGTCCTTCTCCAGCTCTTTTGTAGTCTCTTTAGGTAGTGGAAGGCTATTAGAAGTTCTCCCTGGAGCCTTCTCTTCTCCAGGCTGAGCAGCCCCAGCTTTCTCAGCCTGTCTTCACAGGAGAGATGCTCCAGTCCTCTGATCATCTTCCTGGCCCTCCTTTTGACTCATTCCAACAGGTCTGTGTCCTTCTTTTGCTGAGGACTCCAGAGCTGGACACAACCCTGCAGCTGAGGTCTCTCCAGAGCAGAGCAGAGGGGCAGCATCCCCTTCCTCACCCTGCTGCCCACGCTGCTTTGGATGCAGCCCAGGCTGAGGTTGGCTTTCTGGGCTGGGAGCACACACTGTTGGCTCGTGTCCAGCTGTCCATCCATGAGCACCCCCCAAGTCCTTCACCACAGGGCTGCTCTCAGTGAGTTCTTGCAGTCTGTGCTCAGGTCTGCAGCTCCTTGCACTTAGATTTACTGCACTTCCTGACATTCAAGGGAGGTGCTTGGATTTATGGAGGTCTCCTCCTCGCACGCCATGTACTACTCTCGTGTCACAGGATTACTTCTGGCAGAATTTCCAATGAGAAATTTGAAGAAATTTGTAAAGGCATTGGCCTTTTTGGCATTGTTGGTAGAAATAGACTAACTAATTTATAGCCCTGGGCTGATAACGTTGCTGTCTGATGTCAGCTTGATAACTTGCAAAAAGTAATTTGAAGGTATCCTGTATTTTAAACCAGATTTTTTAAGATTTATCATTATTGATGTTAAGAATTTTGGGAAGGATATTAGATCTTGTGCTTCAGAGTTTCATCCAGTTTCTGAATTATCTTCTGTTGCGGCCTTGAGTTACTTTAATAATAACCTAAATATCAAATGAGATTGAAGTCTGGATGGCTTGCAACCCCATTTGTCACTGTCATAACCTGTTTGTGCTTCCTAGGCTCTGGGTGAAACCAATGCCTGATTTCTGTTCTCCAGACACAGTATTTAAAAAGAGATTATTCCATATGTTTCTATAGGGGCCTGCTGATATATAATCCTTGAGGAAGGTTGGTAAACTGGAAGCATTTTGGGTCTGGTCCTGTTGAGATGAAAACATAGTGTTTTTTCAGTTCTTATTTTTCATTTTGTGTTTACATTCCTTCAGATTTAATCTTAATGGCTGAAGATTTAAGTATATAAAATTGTGTGGCCACTGAAAAATGACAATTCTTCACTCAGAAGTTAGAGTCCAGAGGCTATTCCCAGTGTTCCATCTAGCAGGATGTGTTGCCCACATTGGCAGGTGCCAGCGCCAAGGGTTTGGTGTTGGTGCTGTCTGTGTGTGACTGAGGCACAGATGTGACTGCTGGAGTTTCACCTTCTCAGCTGAGTTAGTGGCCATATGAGCAGAGAAGGAACAGAAGCAATTCCATTGTAAGGGAAAAAAATCTGGTGGTTTTGCTTTAAATTACTCCATAAATTTCATTCTGTTTCCAAGAGAAAGTAGCACTGTCCATTAAGGTAAACAATTTCACAGTCCATTTGGCATTGTACAATGAAGGGCTGAATTCAGAGATAACTCTGGTACACCCTGTAAGACAAGGGAGGGAGCTCTGGTAGGTTTTATTTTTATTTTTTCCCTCTGAAGTTTCTAGAAGTGGAATGCCAAGCAACTAACAAGAAAATAGGTGGTCTGCATTTACTTTTGCTCCAAATATTTAGGGACTAGCATCTACAGATGTATTGCCTTGGTAGGAATTATTTAATCCATGAGTATCTTCTGTATTTAGAAGGTTCTTTCTTGAATTGATCCAAAAAGCCCAAACTGAACATTATCAAAAACTAAGAATCCAGCAAATCTAGGTCAAGATTGTCAACTAATTCAGTTCAGTGTTTAAATTGTAGTTTACATTAGATTTTAAGCTGATTTTAAGCTTTTACAACGAACTGAGAAATGGAATTTCTCATTCTGAATTTCTCAAAGTAGAAAATTGTTATAATTGTAATGGTTTTACCTTCCCAATTCTAAATTCATTTTATTAGTTGTAGTTTAGACAAGAAAAAAAAAAAAAGATGGAAGAGAGAAGGAAACAAGGGAAAAGGTGTGTTCAGTTGCACCACAATTCTGGATAAAATTCCAAACTTTTTCCAGTCTTTCCACTGAAGGAAGCTTCCTGTGAATAAATGGAGAGAAACTAGCTGCCATACTGAGAGAAGAGTCTTTGACTCTTTTCACATTGTCCCTCTTAGGTTTGCAAAAACAGTATTCTTGGGATTTTAATGCTTGAAGTTAAAAAGCTGTGGTTTAGAGGCATGCATAGGGGGCTGCTTTCTTCAGGAATTATAATTGAAATGAAATGAGTACTGTACAATAGACTTCCTAATCTTTATACAGTGAAAATAGGATGACTTTCATCCCTGCTGTTCAGGTTCTAATGCAAAATCCCCGCCCTTTTTATATACTTTTTAATCACAGTGGTAGTCAAAGAGTAACTGTAGTTAGTGAAGTACTGTATTTAGGGTTGTTAATAGAGATAAATTATTTTTTTTTCTTCCTCTTTCAAGTTGGGTGTGAAGCACTTATTTTGAATGCTATATTAGTCATAGCCAAAAATAAACTCTCATATCCTGCTCCTTCTCCTCCCATGTTTTCTGGGGAGTTCTTCTCTTGCTCCTTATCTCAGGAGGCTTGTGGGTTTCATGTTTCTGTGATAGACCCATGCTACAGCTCCGCTGCCTGGTGGCATGCTGCAGTTCAAATAGCTGTCCCTCATATGAGAAAAAAAGTGGATTTCCTTACTTTCCATCCCAAACCACCAATGCCTGCTGGTTTACACTGTGCTTGGCAGAGGCCAGGGGATGCATCCCAGCATCTGTGCATTGGCTGCATCCCTCTGAGGTGCCTGCTTGAGTCATGCCAGTGGTCACCCAACAGTGGCACTGGCCGGGCCGCTCCTGGGCACTGACAAGTGGATCCCTCTGCAGAGCCCCAGGGTGCTGCTCCTGGTGCCCTGCTCCTGCCAAGGCAGATTTACTGACCTGACCTTTTAGCTACAGGGTACGTGATGTACAGCAAGAGCAGCCAGAGGTCTTCCAGCAAGATCTGGGCTCAGAAGGAAAAATTTGGAGGCTTGACAACAAAGTAACTTACAAAAAATTGATGCCTCAGGTTTTAGCTTTTATAGTTTTCAGATTCTGTACTGCTTTAGTGTGTAGATCTCAGCTTCATATTAGGGGATAGTAAGCTCTCTTCACAGAGTAGGTAGACAAAACAATTCCTTCTCTAGCTGGGGACCAAGGACAAATGATCCAAATTTCAGGCCCGAGAGCATAAACAATGGTGGACTGAAGAGAGAAAACCAAGAAGGATGATACCTAAATGATGATACCTAAATATGATAGCTTCATACCCTAAAGCCATAATTGGACAATTAGCTCCAGTATGCTAATGGACCAGAACTTGTAAAAGTGTGAGACCCCGTAGCTGGTCATCCATTTTGTGACCATTTTGGGTTCATCTTGGGTGTAGCCCTGGCTGGGCTCTTGTACTGCTCAAGATGTATTCATTGAGTCCTTTTAATAAATACCTACTTTATTCGTTAACTCTGTCTAGTCTCTGTTCTAGGTCAGCCTTCACAAAGCATCAAAGATATGAGGATGAAATGAAAAAATAATGTGTCAATGAAGGAAGGCAGCAGCTTGCATAGATTGTATTGGGATTTGGCATTAGGTTTAAGACCATAGAAGTCTTTTCTCAAGTCTTAAGGTTTGGGGTTTTTTATGGCACATTTTCCCAAATTAGCTTTTAATCATAACCAGGAGGAAAGAAGTAATCCTCTGGTACTTTGCACTACTGGAGGCTGTAATAGAGCCATCTCTGGGGAAACAGAGATGTATTTTTGTTGTATTTTCTACTGTTCAGTCTGGTTTAGTTCTAAAACACTTCCTTGTTGTGCATGTCACAGCACTTTTCCTTGAGGTGTATTCAGATAATAATTGCAGGCCAGATGCAGAATAGAGTGGTCTTTCTGAAATATCACAGGAATAACAAAATACATCTTCGTGTTGCTGAATTGCTACACCTTGAGGCATCTAATTTCACTCTCTACTTTTGGAAATGACATGGATATCACGATTTTGCTTCCTCAGAGCATGTGAAACCTGGGAAACTTTGGTGCATTTCTTTTGTGGTTTTGGTTTTAATTTCCCCCCAGCCCCTCAGGAATTACTTTTCAGTTGCAGAATTTCAGTTTGCTTTGTTTAATGTGAAGGGCTGCACATTAATAGGTCAGAGAAAATTTGGTCTCTTGAAGTGTCTGTTCTTTACCGGGGAGAAATGCAAGGAGCATGATATAATTATATTTATACTTCACATGGGAAGAATTTATTCTTCCACACCTTATGTGTTGCTTATGAAGTACCAGTCCCAAAGTAGTTGTCATTCCCCAAACTGCTCATGTTTAACACATAGTGGCTTGCAAATCCCTCAGAAATAACTGGTGTTCAGCGCAGGAGTTGGTGGGAAATGAGACTGCCTGGGACATCCAGAAGATGCTGGCCTGGCCTCTCCCAGCAACATTGAAAGATTTATTTGCAGCTTGCCTGTCCCTGCAGCTACAAGGTCTGGTTTTATAAATGATTTCAAACGCCTCTCAGGGGACAGCAATAGGACTAGGATTCAGCACCATCTCCTTTTCAGTACTATTGGAGGACATATATGACAAAAAATACAGGAGAAACCATCACAAATTTTATGTAGAAGTGGGGTTTTGTCAGAAATCAATCAAAGTTCGTCACAAGAGACAGTAGAGGGACAGGCACTGATCTCTCTTCTGGGCTGACTAGTGATAGGACCTGAGGGAATGGCATGAAGCTGTGTTGGGCAGGGTTTGATTTGGATATTAGAAAATACTGCTTTAATCCAGAGGGTGGTTGGGCACTGGAACAAGATGCCCAGGGAAGAGGTCAAAGTATCAAGCCTGACAAAGTTCAAGAAGAATTTGGACAATACTCTCAGGCATGGTGTGATTCTTTGGGTTGTCCTGTGCAGGCCCAGAAGCTGGGCTTGATGGTCCTTGTAGATCCCTTCCAGCTCAGGGTATGACTCTGTTCTTGATTCTAAAGTGAACTTCTTTGGAGATGCTTTACAGAATGCCAGCCATTTCTTCAGACACATGGCCAGAGTGAGGTGGGATTCATCTCACCTGACTTTAGCCATCTGGAAGTTAGATGAGTATTTTCAGATAGTCATCTGGGCTTTTTCCATAAAAGCAATAGAGAGAGCCCTCTGCCTGACATAGTGCCACCTCACCCAAGTGGAATACCTAAGATGATTGGTTGGTTGGATGGTTTAGAGATGCAGTCATGGGCAAGGAGCATATCTCTCTATGAAGGGAATTTGTCTTTGAATTTATTTATCTGAATAGTCTGTTTGGTGAGCAAAAAAGGTCACTTCTAGTTCATCTTCCTTCTCAGCACAGGGTATTAGGAAAACTTCATAGTTTTCAGATAAAGACAAGCAATACTATAAGGAAATTATTTCAAGGAATGCAAGAAGATTATTAGTTAAGTTGGAATGCTCTTCCTTTCTATGCAAATCCTGAAACAATCCTTGAAGGACTCTAAAAACTGTGCCTTTAAGTTGAGGTCATTATCTGTGTCCCCCCTCACTCTCCAGTAGTTTGCCCATAGTGTTTGCTCCTGCAATGAGAACCTGTCTATTTATAGTAACTTAAAATAAACTAATGGGTTCAGTTTTATATACAAGCTCATTGATTTAATAAATAGATATTATTTAGCATATAAAGGTTGAAGGAAAGTTAGATAAAGACACCAGCTAATTAATCATGCAGACTGCATATTCGTCCCTGAGCTATATTTGGCTACTGCTTAGCAAGTGAAGGGTGAGTAGATCTGTGCTTGATTACATTGAAAGAGCTCTCTGTGTTGGCAAGGGAATGAAAGCAGGTTTATATTTACTTTTAGGGACAAAAGCAGCATTCCTTTGGCATGCAAGTTGTACTCCTTTGCTGCTTACATCCCTGCTTGGAATAACATACACCCAGCTTACAATTTACCCCACTGCTCTAAGCACCTTGCAGGATTTGGCCCTGGCAGATTTACATGCATTTACAAATCCAGCTGGCTGTGTTTGGAAGCTCCTAAAGGAGTAGTTGATTGCCAATTACACTGTTTCTCCTTTCTATCAAATTGCCAAGAAACAGTAACTCAATTGATTTAAAATTATTTCTATCCCATGCAGTCTCGAGCCTTGGAACCAGGTTATTTTGCTCCGTTGCATGGTGGTGTTTTACCCCATTGAATTGTGGTTTCAGGATTGCTCATCATGTGCCCTGTTGGACTCCAGTTAATAACTTGTTTGTGCTACATTAACTGTGTTTTCTATCAGATAATTCTGCCTTGCTGTTAGGAAACAATGTCTCATTGTAAAAGCAAACACAGCCTGTGTCTAGGTCTGGGCAGGTAAATTTCAAACCAGTGATAAGCATTTATTAATTTGTTTAAATAAAATTCAAAGAAAGGTGTCACAGTCATAAAGGAATTACATTGCCTGCCACTAGGAGAACAGACCATGTCTTTGCTTGTTCTTTGCAAAGAGTTGTGCTAAAAGAAGGTTAATAAGGCAGAGAAGGCAAGCATTCAGGCTTAAGTGGTTTCAGGGTGAAGGCTGCCCATGGTGCCTTTCCTTCCTCTCTTGTGCCCTGTGGTATCCCCTGGTTTGAATTTAAAGGATGGAGCAGTTGCCTTTACTGCAAACCAATTACCGGATTCTGTTCCCTTCTTGAGTGGTGCTTGGGCTTTGAGTGACTGTTCAACTTTCTCTTCCAAAGTCCAACTGAATTGGTAGGAGCAGCATTTGAATAGAGAATGATTAACATCTCAAAAGGCATCTTTTTGTAGATGATTTTGGGTGTCTGACTTGTCTGAACACATACCCCTAGAAGGCACCAGATGTGTGCTGGAAAAAGCTGGACCTGCTAAGGACCATTACACCTGGAAGGGCCAGGGTTGGTGGAGGTGTGGTGTGTGCAAGTAGAAGCTGCTCATGAAGGCTTTGTTTAATGTCTGTGACAGAAGGGTTGGGAGGCAGTTGCCCATGGAGCCTTCAGCTGAGCTCTCTTCTCCTAAGGCCCTTTTGCCCTCCTGCCTGCCTTCCAGCTCCTGCAGCAGGTGGCATGAGCACCCTCATGTTCAAGAAACTCTCACAGCTCTGTGGTCCTGATTTACCTGAGAGCAGCCTCATTGCCTGCAGGGGTGGAGACAGTGGGGAGAAGAGCTTGGGCTGCTCCTGGGTGCACACAATAGAGATTGCTGTTTCAGCATGTAACTTCCTTGGTTGGGAAAGATAAAGTACCCTTGTGTGGCAGTGAAAAATGGCAAACCCATTTAGTAACAGACTGTCTATCATTAGCTGTCATTAAACGTGCATGCAGCACACTTTTCCATAGGATTTTGCAGTGGTTTTCTTTGAAATACTGAGGTGCAGGAATTTTCTCACTGTAGGCTTTGGATGAGAGTTTATTAGGCATAGGCTTTTTCTGCCTGTCCTTGGTATAGCTTTTTCCATCCTTCTCCCTTCTTGCCTTGGGAGACTGCCGAGAACACTGACAAAAACAGTGCCTGCACTGATCTCTGGGACAGGCAGGTTGCAAAGGCAGGTACAGCCAGCAGCAGCAATCACATGTGACATGCTGTGATAGGGAGTGGATTGCATCTGGTTTGCAGGGACATTGCACAGACCACCCCTGATCCTGTAGGAAATGAGCAGCAACTATTTGTCAGTGACAGTTTTTTGAGGTCTTGTAATTTGGGAGAGAAAATGGGCAGCATTTAACAGAGAGAAGAAATAAGATACTGGGACTTGAAGGCTGCTCCCATGCCAATTCAAAGTCCATCTTGCAAATGGCACAGACAGTAGAAGTCTTCAGACAGCTCTGATTTATTTTGAGTCATAAAAAAGGACTTGTTCTGTCTTCAGTAAGTTTCACAGGTACTCACTGTGGTGCAGTGCTGGAAAACCTCAGGCAGTTACAGGTTACAGTCTGGATGAGTAGCGAGTAAGCGATCAAAAACAGTGTTTGTGGAAGGCATTTTCAGGCAACCATAACCCCAGTTGTTGGTACCAGCAGCTAACCCATGTGGGTCTGTTCATGCATCTTCATAGCACAACCTGCTTTTTTCTGTGTAGCACTTAATGCAGCTGGCAATCAACAAGATATTTTCTTGTGTACAGTGCTATGAATGAAGATCAGAGTACTAGCTTGGTTTTGGATAGCTGTTACACTGGAATACTGTAAGCCCTGTGATAGTTAATGTCTATTCAGGAAGCAGTGCAGAAAAGCAAGACATAGGTGTCCGCAGCCTGTTGGGTAGAGCCAGTTCACTCCCTGTTGCATTGCTCAGGCTCAGCCACCCACCAATTTGTGGTGAAGAATAAGACCATTTCAGTGACATGCAGACTTCTCTATAGAAGCAATTTGTAAAGCCTTTGGAAATAGTATTAAACAAACAAGACATTATTATACAGTTGACCAGCTAAGTTGAGCTTTAGCCAGTAATCCTGCTTACTAAGCGTATTATCAGGAGGAATACACTAGTCTAGACACTTTTTGTGATTTTTAACTTTGGTATGCAGTTACTCTGAAATAACAGGCTTTGAAAGGAAAATTGTCTAAAATGGCAAGTTCTTCACTGCAAGCATTAAGTACATTCAGGGAGAGAAAAAATACAGCACTAAAGGGCTCTTCAATCTAGTGGAGAAGAAGAGCACAAGGAGATGTCTGAAAGACAAATTTGCACAGAAAGTGAGACACATTTTTGACAGAGTTGCAATCCATTGGAACAAATTATCCTTAGAAAGGTTAGATTTTTCTTTCTGTTTTCAAATTAAGTCTTGTTTTAGCCCAACAAAATTGATCTTCAGTAAAACAAAGTACTGGAGTCTGTGGGGGAGTAGCTGGGAGATGTATGTTTAGCTGTAATGTAAAGATCAAGTTACATGATGTGATGGAGTTTTCTGAACTTGTGTTGTGAATTTAGTGGCAAATGCTTGTCTGTACTCCTTCCCAAGGTGTCTGCCATGTCTCTTCCCTTGATTTCTAGGTAACTTGTACATGCATGTTGATGCACAGACATGCTTTTTTTATTGGTTTCCTTAGTGGGTTTTGACACAATTCAGTTGATCTGGATCCTCACAGTGTCTGAGCATAGCAGGCCTAAGTGTGATGGTTTCTGAAAGGAAGGAAATAACTGCTTCCCTGTAATGCAGATACCTCAGGCATTTCTTAGTGCCCTTATCATGCAGTCTGTATCAGCCTCTGGCCTGAAAGGGCTTCTTTTGCTTGTTGATTAATTGGCTGTGAGATGTGGAAACCAACCTGAGCCAGTTCCAAGGAGACCCATATTAATCACACCATCATGCAAACCATATATGGCAAACTGAGTAAGCAGCTGCTTTGGAAATCTTTGGGAGACTAAAGCATAGGGACAAGAGCCATACTTACATACTTTTGATAGCTAAATAAAGCCCAAGTTCTAAGTGTGAAGCTCTAGCAGACAAATGAAATGGAGCATCTGGATTCCCTTATTGTATCCCTCCAAAAAAGAGGGGGAAAAATGTTTATGGCTGAAGAATGAATGATCATAGAATATATAGGCTGAGCAGGGAGCCTTGTGGGGGACTGAGAAGGAAACTCTTGGGAGCTACCTCTAGTTTTAGATATTACCAGGGAGCAGGCTTTTGGGATCACATGCATGCACTTACCTGACTGCCAGTTTAAGCTCAGTTTACACAGAAAGTCAAGATCTTGTTGCCTCTGCCTTCAGCTTTTAGGTGGCACACAATGTCAGGTGTGAATAGTATCAGAGAATGGTTTGGGTTGGAAGGGAGCTGAAAGATACTCTAGTTTCACCCCCTCTGCTGTGTGCTGGGATGCCATTCACTAGATGAGGTTGCTCAGGGCCCCATCCAGCCTGGCCTTGAGCACATGCAGGGATGGGGCATCCCCAGATTCTCTGTGCTTTTTCTCACAGTAAAGGATTTCTTCCTAATACCTTATCTAAACCTATCATTTTTCCACTGAAAGCCATTCCTCCTTTTCTCACTACATGCCTTTACAAAAAGTCCCTCTCCAAATCTCTTGTAGTCCCTTTAAGTAGTGGAAGGCTGTTAGAAGTTCTCCCTGGAGCCTTCTCTTCTTCAGGATGAGAAAATGGCAACGCTCTCAGCCTGTGATTATAGGAGAGGTGCCCCAGCCCAATTATCATCTTCGTGGCCACCTCTGGCCTCACTCCAACAGGTCCATCTTCTTCTTATGTTGGGGGCCCCAGAGCTGGACACAGCACTCAAGACAGGGTCTCACTGGAGGGGGAGGAGAGGTGCAGGATCACCAGCCCAGGACACAGTTGGCTTTCTGGACCATGAGTACCCATTGCTGGGCCATGTTGACCTGCTCATCCACCAGCATGCCCAGGTCCTTGTCCTCAAGGCTGCTTAGCCTTGTTGAACTTGATGGGATTCGTATTGGACCACCTCTCCAGCATGCCCAAGCCTTCTGGATAGCAGAGATGTGTTGAGCAGCAGTTTTATTTTGGGAGCTCCTTCCCATTCTGTGGCCCATGGGGGAGTCAGGGGTGTGGAGGAAGTAATTACACATGTTGGGTTAATTGTGCCTCAGGTCTCAGGGCATGGGTACAGGTGACTGCAGACAGCCTGGGCATGCTGAGATCTGGCATTGCTGAGTGTTTGTTTATGACTTGGGCTTTGCAAGGTGCACAGTGCTGCACAACAAAGAAATTATATGCAATTAAAGCATGCGTCATTATTAATTATTTAAATGCAATTAAATGATGCTTAATAGACTGTGTAAGCTCACACCCACACCTAACTCTGCTGTGGCTCTCCATAATGCACCACTACACCAGCCTTTCTGGAAAGGCAAATCCACTCAATTAAGCAGGTGTTTCCTCGCTCACTCTGCTCTCCTTTTTTCACTAATGGTTTGCCCGGGGGGAACCTGATTATTCACTTGCAATTAGAAGAAATCACAGCCAGTTGGTAGTGGGTTAGTGTGGGAACACTTTTTACAGGCCTTGGAAGTTGGGGCTTTTTGGTTTTTTTTTCAATTCCATCAGTGAATTAAGTTCTGGGAAGAATTATTCAGAAAGCCTTTGCTTTAGGAAGCAATGGAACTCTGTTCCAGGAGTGTTTGTTTTCTTTATGATTTCTCACTTCCCCTTACTCTGACTCTGTCTTGTTGCTTTTCTCCTTCCCACCTGTCCCATTCCTCATTGCTTCATGTTTTTATTTTTTCATTCTTTCTACCTGTGTCATGTTCCTCCTTCACACTTCTATCAGTCATTACTTGCTTCCTATTTCTCATTCCGTCCACTGCTGCCCTGGTTAGCTCCCCCTTCTCTCCTTTATGGTTTTTGTTTTTGTTTTTCCCACCCTCCCATATCTCCCAAGCATCACATAATGAGGAACAGATTGGATTCCTTACTGGGCTCGTCAGTGAAGAGCATCATGTTGATGCCAGGTTGAGCTGATATGATATGATACTACAGACAGGAGTTGGAAATAAGTAGACTTGGTTATTGTGGCACATTGAGATTCTTGGCTCTGCCCCAAGGGATTAAAAAAAAAAAGGAAGAAAATTTAAGGGGGGAGTGAGAAACCAGCTGAATAGTCTGTTGCAACTCATTCAAAAGGGAAAAAAACATGCATCAACTCTATTTTTGGGGGCTGGTTTTACAGTGGCTTCATCAATCATGCTACTTTATATCATTGGATTTACACGATAAAAATAATGTGCTTTCCACACTTCTCCTTGTTTGAAAGGTCTCCCAGCAGCACTGGGAACAGAAACTTTGAGTTCTCCATAAATTGCTTGCAAGACTGAGGTTGGGATCCTGTCTGGGTATCACACAGAGTTGATATATGATATTTCAGTTGACTGCATGCTTTAAATGATGGTATTTTCAGTTTAGAGGAAGCCTGAGATCTGACAGTCCCATAGAGGTGCAGTATAAACAGTTACTTTTTATTGATGGAAATCTGATAACCTGCCAGGTCCTTCTGCAAATAAAGAAAGCTGTAGCATGTTCCAGATGTTCCAGACGTAATGACACTTACAGGTATCTTGGCACCCACAGACAGTATTTTTTAATGGTCTTCTTTTTTTTTTTTTTTTTTTTTTTTTTTTTTTTTTTTTTTTTTTTACCTTTTCTTGGTTATTACGAGCAAACAGATAATGGAGAAGTAAAAAACCCATGCCAGATAAGGGTTTTTAGTTGTGGTATCTGATATTTCTGGGTTTGCCTCAAAATACATGTTTTCCTCTCAAAACTGAGACCTGTTCAACAGAGTATTAGTACTTCTGCATTAAGAAGAGATCTCAGTGCTCAGTTTTCTTCTACCATGTCCTTGTTTGCACCAGGTAGAGCTGTGGTGCTGAAGGAGTGTGAACCAGGGACATAACCTCACTGTGCACCTGCGTCTGTCCAGCTCTCTGTGTGTCCTGTGTGTACATTGTTTATACCCAAGGATCTGTGATCCTTAGCTTGTGAAAGTGGGAGCAGCTTAAAGGCAACAGTATTGCACAAAAACTGGGCAGAAACTGAGCCTCACATACAGAGGACCTGGGTAACCCATTTCTGCTAGTCAGCTTTCAGTGTGCTTGATGGATATTTATATGTCCATATATACTTATTTATAACTGTTTCAACTTACAAATATTGTATTTTTTTTCTTTTTATACCTTTTAGTGATTTTAAAGTAAGTGCTGCCCTGGAAAGGCTGGTTAGGACTGAGCTGGGGGTAACTAAGCAAAGTGCCCACATTTCATTGGAGACTCCTTCACTCCTCAATTGGAATACTGTTCCAATCTGAAGTCCTCCAGCCTACGCATGGGGAAGGAAGATAGTAATGTGTTCTCCAAATAAATAAGGCAGTTTCCAGCTCAGCTGGAAAAGTGGGTGGACCCAACACATCCCTGCCTTTTGTGATGACATGCCTGTCACAGGCTTCTTTGATGCCTCTCTTCTTTTCACAATTCATGGGCATGGTGGAGAGCATCTGTGGACTGATTGAGGTAGATTGATGTGATGTGAACGGTGCTCAGAACCTGGGGACTGCACCCTGTGAGTCACCTTTAGCCTCCTTCTCATGGGACTGTGGATCCTCTAGAAAGGATGAGGTGCTACAGGGTGGGGGCTTCAAGTCCCTTTGCTTACCTGAAAATTATACACTGGAGGATTTCCAGCAAATCTGTAGATTTAGGTCCCCTGACAAGTATACAGGTAGTTCCTCCCGATCTTGGTTGCAGTTTGGTGCATGGAGTATTTCCATGGATTTGTACCTCTCTCTGTAAGCAGGGATAAAAGCATTCTTTTACAGAAGTGATGCTGGTGATTAAATACATTAGCTTTCATAAAGTCCTCTAGTACCAGGGAGATGAGAGCCCTCTCAGGACAAGAGTACTCTTGAGGCTTGATGATGTTTCCATTGTAGTCAATTGGCTGGGACAATGAAACATCCCTGGGGAATACTCATGCAAATTCAGCCTTTCTCCTGGTTATCCTCTGTCATAACTGTAGGGGTTGATAAGCTTTCAAAATTGCCTGTCTCTCATTGTATGGGTCAGCAGAAAGAAGGGGAGCAGCAGATGTCAACAACTGTGATGCTGATCTCAGGTACAGCAGAGCAGAGTTAATGTGCTTTTTTTGTGGTAGGTATTTAGCTGTTGAGGCTCCAGTGTGCCTTCACTCCCATACACGAGCGACAGGCTTGGCCACACTGTCCAGCTGGGATTCTTTGCTTCTAAAAACAGGGTTTGGACATCCTCCTACTCGGGATGACATTGCTTTGCCACTGAGGTAGGAGAGGGCATCCACAGTTCTCAAGGTTTTAAAAGACTTACTAATGCCACTGGTCAGGATTTCTGAAGAAAATGTTAATCAGTGCTTTCACTATAAGTATGTTTAGTGTGACTCATCATCCTGGGTACAACTGTTTAAGTGCTCAAGAACTTGCCAGTTATCCTGCTCTAAGATGCACTGGAGGAAGTGAGAAAGAAATCAACAGAGACTTCAATATTGAATCTGCTAAAGTTCAACAAGCCCATCCTAAGGCTGCTTTGTTCTGTAACAGATGATATTAAATGGATCACTGATCACTTAGCAGAAAATTAATATTAGTGTTTGAGGGTTTTTCTTAAAAAAAAAAAGGGAGAACTAAAACGAGCATACAAAGAAATTGCATCATCACCAAACTAATATTTTCTGTGATGCATGACATTCATTACATGGATAAACAAGCAAACCTTTAAGGATGAACTATTTGCCTTCTCACATGAATATTAAAGAGTGAAATCACTCTTGGTCCAGATGAGATAGTAATAGGTTTCTTTTCTTGAGGAACAAAGCGTTGTCTTTGCTGTCTCAAAGAGGAATGCTCACATGAATCTTTCCTCCATGAAATGCCACTTCTTTGGGCATTGTATCAAATGATGGCCTTATTCCACATGCTTCAAAAGAGAAGAGCTTTCTAAGAATCTGTTTTTCACATTCCAAGGGATATTTTAGATCTAACCTCTGCCTTGTGATGATATAGCTATTTATATATCCCTAAACACCAAAAGCAATTAGACATCTAAAGAAAAAAGAGTGAAACCCTTTCCTCCCCCACAGCTCCCTCAATTTGTACATAGTCTGCAAGGTGATATGTATTTGCTTGTGGCATACAAATACATATTGCAGAAAGTACAGCTCCATGGCATGTTACCCATTATGTTGCTTAGGTTTTCTGTAGTGAGAGTGCTTTCTGTCCTATCTAAGTGTACATCTGATATGCAGTCCTCTTGTCTTTGCACAAGACCTTAGTGATGATGCTGTAATGTGGGATTGCATCATCTGGCTCAGCTGCCTCCCTTTTTGTAACTATCATCTTGGGCATTAAGTGGGATGGCCAGGATTTCTCTTCTGTGGTTTATTCCCTGCCTGCATGGAGCAGTGTGTGCGTGCAGGAAGATGTTTTGCTTGGTAGAGTTCTTGCTTTTTGTTTTTAAATATGCATGTCTGCTCCATGCCTGTATTCCTGGAGGAATTAAAAAATTGTGGTCTTGGACTGGGCCCCAAGAATGCTTTTACTGTGGCACTCATTGATTTAACTCTCATGGTAGACATATCTCCTCTGCTTGTGGGGCAAAAGCAGGATAGAAGAGAGGCATCTGTGTTGGGTTCCTCCTTGTACAGTCCTGCTTTATCATTACAGAGAAAAAGATGACATGTTTTCCTCTTTTCCCTAAGGACAAGCCCAGCACTTGGAGGCTGCTGTGAGGAGCCAGGATGCTGTGTGGGGAGATAGGTGAAGAAGGTGCTGCCACCTCTTCACCACACATAACAGTCTGGCCTGCAGATCATGGGTGTTTGGCTGCTGTGAAGTTGCTTGAGGCTTTGCCCATCAGCTGGACCTTGGTTCTTCCCAGGCTTCAGACTTTGAGCCAAAGCCTTCAGACCTGCTGTGGCCAAAAAACAGGTCCTGTTTTCAGCAGTAGGATTCTCAGGGCTGTTGTTCTGTGATGGAATTGCTTCTTGTGATTTGTTTTGGGGGTTTTTGCCCATTTCTAGAGTGTGTTGTGTCACAGACCAGCAAGGAACACTAGAAGCAGGGAAAGCCTGAACTTCATTTGTTTGGGGATTTTATTGTTTTGTTTTCCAATTGGATCCTTTGAGAATTGTTTGAATACAATATTTCATCTGATACTAACTCAGGCCTGTTTCTTTTTCATTCCTTAAGGAGGACAGGGTTAAAGGAACAGCTTCAAATTCAAAAAGCTTTTTAATTAAAAGGAGATAAAATAAGGACAGACCCCCTAGTACTTTGAGGGCATTATATACAGTTAGCCACAGTGGTTGGGAAAGGTGGGGGGTTATCTCCAGAAACGTCATTTCCAGGGTGTGAAATAAATAGGAGCATGTGCGGGAGGGTGTTATCAGTTGGGGAAAAATTCATGCATGGAAATTGTCATTTCAATAAATACAAAAACAGATAAACACATACAGTAACTGCCGCATAATGTCATCTGCTATTTATTTCTGAAGTCTAAAGCAAACAAATATGATCTAATGGGGAAAATGGCTGCTTTGAAAGCCAAAAAAAAAAAAAAAAGCTGGGGGGTGCACCCCAGTCTGTGGATCATGTCTTTTTTGTTTGTGGTAAAATTAGAAATAATCCAGTACATTGGCCAAAGCTCAGAAAATTGTCTTAAAGCTGGGGGGGGGGGAGTGTTTGGAAATACTGTGATATTTAGTGGGAGTCCAAGTGCCTTATGCTTCATTCTCATCCACATGGAGGGCTTTGTGGTGAGACCACATTCCTCTCCTACATAGTGGTTACAGGAGGGGGTGAGCAGTGGGAGTAAGTGCTCGGGCACATCCTGTGGGATGAGCATGACACAAAAATAACTGTTATTCCCCCAGATCCAGGCAGAGGTGTCTGTAATTTATTATCCTGAGGTTAGATCACCAAGCTGTTTGCTCCCTTTGAGGCAGCATCCCTCCATTCCTGCAGTGGTGGCTGTGGTAGGACCCAGTGCCAATTGTCCTACAGGCATTTTTGTTATCAGTAAGCTTATTGATGATGTTCCTCTGCTCACATCTGTTACTAATTTTATCAGTGTGGAGTCAGCCCCAAAATGTCACACTAGTAAAGATATGCATTCTGCTCATTTTAAATGATCCCTGATCACCTTCTGCATCCAGACTGCAGTTTGGGATCTATCCAGTGTCTTGCTGGGTATGTTTGGATTGAGGGATTTTTGGAAGCAAATCCGTTTGTCCCCATGTACTGGGCTTTGATCCAGATTGGGTGAAGGTCTCACAGGGCCCAAATGTGCTGCCTTTTTGGAAAACTGAACTGGGAGATGAGCACCTGGTGCACTCCAGTAGCACGGGTATGCAGCCACGGGACCAGGCTGGAGCACCCCCCGATGCACAGAGTATGGGTTTGGGCTCCTCAGAACCCATTGCTTTGCTGTACAGACATGCTCCAGTTGCATCATACTGTTGCTGGCATAGGCAAGGTTTATTCTGTCTGTTAGAGGCAGGGAATTTAAGACCTGAAAGGATCATTACTCATCTTTTTGAATAATGGAAATAATATATTACTCTATGATTTTTCCAGATAGCACATGTAGCTTAGGCAGTTTTGGTCTAGGAAAGAGTGGAATGATTTACAGAATTATGTGCTGGATTTTTTTTATTCTTACTGTGAATAAAATATTCAGTTCTACTCTGAATTTGCTGACATTTAATTCTTCATTCCTGTATTTGTTGATACCTGCTTTTTTGACATTGTTTTGGGGGTTTATTACTTCATTTTCTGCGTATTCTTGCATACTTGACTTTCATTAATTAAAGAAGAAAGTTTTGATGTCACTTCATTATGAAGCTGCTATGTCTGTAAAGATGATTTCTGACAATCTGGGATTGAGAGACATGTTCTAACATAAAATCTGCTGTTACAGTGTACTTGCATTTCTACAAGGCTTTGAATTTGGTACCACCAGATCTTTTGTTTTGGCTTGTGTAAGCATAACAGTATATGCTATATGGATTAAAAACTGGTTTAATGATGTGTGTCAAAATGATATTTTTAGGGAGAGGGTATCAGTGAGGAGGTTACTACTCACTATATAATCCTGGGAGCAGTTCCTGTCCTGATGTTACTCAGTATTTTGGGCAGCAACCTAGAAAATGGTCTGAAATATTTACAGATGTGATAAAGATAGGTGAGGATGCTAAAGATGAGGAGGCTCTTTGTCGGTGTGGGTTAAAACCAGGTAATTCCTGAAGCATAAAAAAAATACACTGGCCTTAGCAAAATAGAATAAAGGTATCATATTCTGATGCTGGTAGTGTGGTAATGAACAGAGATGAGAGGAGACTTCAGTCATTGCAAGGAGATACAAAAGCAAGGAGCTCAATATAATTGTTTTTTTCCAAGAAAACATTGTTTGGTGTCTTCATCCCTCCATGGAGTTGCACAGAGAACAGTTACTGAAGGCCAAGGCCAGCATCTTTGTGGTTCTCTTGGTGAGCTCATTACAAGATCCAATGACTGAAAGTGCTTGTGAGAAATCGTTTATTTTGAATTAGGGCTGCTCCTTACTTAATGAAAGTCAGTAGGTACCAGAATGGTTGCAAAGGATAGTCCCATGGCTTGGAAATTCTAAAAAGAGTTACTTTGAAAAAGAAAAGCATATGTATATATACAGGCACCAACTCCACCTGCTCATCCTGACCCTTTATATCACCCTTGACGAGAATGAAGATTACTAGTGTTGTCTTCAGGAAATTTCTAGTACTTGAAATAAAATCAGTTCTGTGTTTCTTCTCTCAGACTTATCCACTAGGTTCAGAATGGATGAACACTGTTTTGTCAGTACATAATTAACTGGGGATGTGCTGCATCTCTCTTTGTCTATTTTTCTCTTTGTTAGGTTGAGGTTTTTTGGGTTTTTTTTCTCTTTTCTGTTCCTTGGAGAAAGAGGGACCTCATTTGGAGATAAGAAACTGAACATGATGAACTAATGCTTAGTCCTACCAGTTTGGCCAGGGAGGGTTGTTTCTGTGGTCAAGATCACAGCGATAGCTCTTTGAAGGGAGGAGAGATTTTTTTTTGCCGCATGATTAACACAGAACTTGGAAAAAATTCATCTCTGCAGCAGGGCTCATCCATCATCTGGGGCAGTCATTTTTGCCTTTATCTTCTCTAATAATTTCCCTGCCATGTCTCTAGCAGGAGCTGTGAGCACCAAGGCCATTTTTCCCCTGCAGAGGCAGGCAGCCTGAGAGCAGTGCACCCTAAGGCCAGTGGCTGTGATGTGCCTGAGGAATCACACCCAGCAGTGCCTGCCTCTCCTTGCCAACCTGGCAGGCTGGCAAGATGAATCCCACCCAAAAGTGGGCTTTTCTCTTGGTGAGCTATAATGAGGCTCAGGAGCATTTAGCTTAGATACCAATGTGTTATAGGTGTCCGTGTTTTGGTGCTGTGAATCTATGGAAGGTACAGCAGAAGCCTTGCTTTGTGTCTGCTTATCAGCTTTACTCATCAGCAGTGAGAAACCAATGGTATTTTGCTTGGGAAAGACAAGACAACCATTATCTGTGAAATAGTTTTTCCCAAATAGTTCATTTGATCATGGGAAACAGTTATGGACCTCAGGAAAGTCTGACAAAGGAGTGTAGAAATAGAGGATGGCTGTGGATCAGTTCACATAGAGAAGGTTATCTCTGCAACCTTTAAAGGCTAGAAGTTTAATTTTTCTTTTTAAATGAAAGATTAAATTCTGCAGATGGCTTTGATAAGGTGGCACATAGATTTTTCATCTCCTGTTTGTTATTACTGTGAGGTCGGGAAAAGGTCCTGTGTTAAGGATATCTGGGAGAAAAAAAAAAAAAGCAAAAAGAAAGAAAAGAAAAAGTGTAAAGTCTTCACAGGCCCAAAGCTAAAAAGGGAACAAAGCCAGTCATCCAGGAATGGCACATCAAAGCAGTTTAGGAGGAAAGTATCTGTTTGTATTCCCACTGTAGTTCCTCTTTGCCACTACCACCTCTGGAGTGTGTTCTTGACCTCAGCAGCAAATTATTACAGTAGATACTTTTCGTTATGTTTTTTTTAAATTTTATTTTCAGGAATGAAAAAAAAAGGTGGTGCAGGCAGGGGGGTGGGCAGACCAGCAGAGAAAGTAATGTTTGTCTGTCCTTGTGATGGAACAGAGCAGTCTGTAATTATGATTTATTTAGTTTTGATGTGCAGCACACCGAACTTCCCTCTCTGCATTTTTTGCTTCTGTGGATCAGGCACAGAATGTAGCTACTGTTAATGATTGTGATTGTTCAGGTATTTGCAAAACCCCTTGAAAACAGCATATTGACTTGCAGGTTGGTGGGCTTGTTTGGGGTTTTCTTTATATATTTTCTCCCTCATGGAGAGGATATTATTGTGCAGTTTGAAGTCTAGAGGGAGATATGTTTTCTCTCCCTCTTGGTTCCTGTTTCTTCCCCCTTGAAAACTAAGAGAAATTCTCACCAGTCCCAGCTAGAGAGGGCTCAGTCTGGAAGGGAACAGGGAGGTTGCCCACTGCTTGTCCTGTTCACATCTCAGCATTCCATAACTGGAATTTCCATCCCATTCTGGAGCCATCACCAAAGCAATTCTCTTCAATCCAGTTTATTACTCCTGCCTGGGCTTTAATTTTTGCTCCTAGTTAGGTGCAAAGGAGTAGATAATTTAAATACAGATATTTAAAATGTCTGTGTTATGCTTCTAAAAACGTTGGCAGTGTTGTAGTGCTTTTTTTTTTTTTTTAATCTTTCTGAGATGTAACCAGCAGAGGATGGTCAGTGAATTCTGACTGCTGTTGTGTGTGTGTTGGCTGCCTTTCAGAAACCCTCATTGTCTGGCTGTGGTTCTCCCCATTGCCAGTCTATCTTATGAGAAGGTGTTTGCTTTTAATGATTCTTGCCTTGTAGCAGTGCTGGCAGCTGGGATGCCCTCCTGTCCCTGAGTGACAGCTCTGCTCCCAGCCCCTGCTGTAGAGATTAATATGAGCAGTTGCCTCTAAAACATTTTAATCTCATTTTTGGTTGTTTTGAAAAATGGATAATCAAACCCTGTAAATCATCACCCAGAGACAGTAGACAATACTTAAAGGTGTTCAACACCAGCCATGGGTTGTACCTCACCTTAAATCATGGCTGGCCAGCACCCTGGCAAGCTCATCACTTAGTGAGGGGGCATCTTGGGAAGGTGCCCCATGAACAAAGCTGAGGAGTTCTGTGTGCTTCTGTCTGGCCAGGCTTCATTTCAGCTGTGACTGGGAGGAGTGGTGCCTTGCATCACCTGGCACTAGGCGCAGGTCTTGCCTCACGGGCTGTTGGTGTGGAGGGAGGAAAGGTTTGTGGTCTCTGCAGGGACCCAAAGGGAGACTTGAATTGGCCAAGCACCTCCACTAGGTTTAATGGCTCTTCCTACAAATGTTCTGGGATTTAGGGAGAAGTGCACGTGCTCTGTAATAACCCTCACAACCATCTGGCTGTGGAAGTTTGTAAGAATACTGGTTTCCTGTAAGAATAATTTGCCTTAATTTTACCTTATGATTATGAACTGTTACATCAACATTAGAAAAATTAATGCAGAAGAATGTTTTTCATTCCTAAAAATGACCTTTCCCCTTTTTTTCCAGCAGTTGGGCACTTGTCAGATGATGCCAGTAACTGCAATTCCTGAAATGCATTTGCTGCTGACCTGTGAAAACCTCTGAGGCAGATGCTTATGGCACAGGCAACACACTCAGGCACCTTGTACAGCTGAACTTTGTTAAACTAAATGAAAGTTCTGTCTTGGTATATGAAACAACCCAAAATCTCTAAAATTGCTGCCAGCATGTGAACATCAGTGCTTGGGAGATAACAGAAAGTTGGAACAATAGAGGAAGAGGCCATATGATACTATTTAAATAAAATTTCATTAAATACAGCTTCATCAAGTCCTTCATTTTTAATAATGTCAGGGGATGGTGCTGTGGGTGTCACCTGGAACCCACCAGCCTGGATATGGTCAGAGCTACCTGGAGCATCAACCATGTGCACAGGAGGAGCTGTGGCTCTGCAGGGGCAGGAAGGAGTTAGTCCAGGAGACCACTGGAGTATATAACTGAGAGTTAAATTGTTTTTCTACTATCTTCATATTTGAATTAAATTGCAAGCGCGAAGAAAATGTGAAAACCTTAGCAAGAGTGTGTTAGCCCAAGCTTTTCCTCTGTCTTCCTGATCCTGTGCAACAACTGAGAATTAAGAGGGGCCCTGCAGAGGCAATGAAGGACTGGCATGGCTGAAGGCATGCAGGTCCAGACCTGAGGTCAGTGGAGGCAGCAGCATTGCCTGAAAAGCCAAAAGTAGGTCCTGATTGAATATTCTTCCAGGGGATGAAATTAGACAATGTATTCTAGGCCTTGAAATAATTTTCCTAAATTTAATCCCATTTAAAAATCATGGAAGGATCTGTTACTCATCTGGTAGGATGGTATACTGTTCTGCTTAAACTTTCGATTCTTTTTTACTGTATCGATGCTTTTTCTTTGGGAGAAATTAATATTTGGAGTTTTTCAAAATTTAGGTGGACATTTGCTAATTTTTACTGGATGACTAAGTGTATCATCAGGAATATATCAAGGGATGATCATTAGGTAAATAAAAGAACCATTAGTAGTGTTCTTATTCCTTTCATCAATGTTCTTTATAGTGTTTAAATATGCAGCAATTGAAAGATGTGGACAACTGATTATATAGTTGTGGATGACATTAGATTTCAAACCACATTTTTCAGCTAAGCGCTCTTTCACACGAAAGATTGGACCAGATGGTCTTTTGAGGTTCTTCCAACCTGAGCTGTTTCATGTTTCTAACATCATGTGAAATGTGTGTGTATTAGCATCTTTCAACAGTCCTCCTTCCTGCTTACAAAGAAGTCTTGCCACTTACAAAGAAATCTTTAACAAGTTTTTTCTACACCAGTATGCAACTGGTAGATTGAGCCACTGGAACAGTGATATCTGAGCCACTGTTGAGGTGGGGAGATGTGAGCCATTATCATTATAAGCTGTGCTTGTTCTCCAGCTGCACTCTGCTTGGATGATGATACCAATGCTGCCTGCCCTTTGGGCTCATTCCCTGGGAAGCAGTGAACCTTGCAAGCCTGACATAGCCTCCAAACCTGCAGGGGAAAAAAATTAAACAAAAAACAAACAAACAAACCCCAAACACAATCAACCAACCAAAAAAAAAAAAAAAAGGTAAAAAACCCCTCACATCCTTAAATAACCTACTTTAGCAGCCTCAGGGAGATTTATGAAGGTACTTGTGCCAGGTGAGCAGCTGAGACATGGGTTTAATGGCAGATTTCAGAATTTTAGCCTTTTTGCAGAGGCTTTCCTTGCATGGCTGTGTAGAGCGATGCACTGGTGACAGGAAGGAACCGTGTTGCTATCAATAACTTTGATACCATTATCCTCGCTTCCAAATACTGGGAGGTATTACTTGCTGAGAGTACCATATTGATACAAATACTAAAATCCAGACTGTATAAAAATATTACTTGAAGACTCTTTTTACACATAGGTGTAGTGAAAATTAAATAATTTGGTTTAAGGATCTCAGAAGAACAGCTAAAAGGCTGATCCAGGTACTGGAGACAGACTGGGGAAGGGGCATGGCAGGGAGAAGCCACAAAGAGTAGCATGAGGTCTCTTGAAAGCTTTTGTGGTAAGATCATTCCTTAAAGTGTTTGAAATGGGGATGGCAAGTGATATTCCCAAAATGAGTGACAAAGGCATCTGCTGAGAAAATGGATAGAAAATGCATGTATATCTGGGTGCAGGTTGTAGGCATTTCATTGTGTGTGCAATTTCCTTCTGTTCTTCGATTTATGTTTTAGAGGAAATTTGTAATCAAATGGAAAAGGATGCTTCAGCTCACAGAATTTTTCTCCTGTAGACAGGCCCATGTCATCAATGCAGAACAAATGTTTTTATTGCTTCCTAAAAAAAGCTGGGCATGACAGGGTAGCCTGTAGAAAGCACTGCATTCTTTATACTAATTCAGCTTAGACCTTTGCTGTTGCTACCACCTGTGCCCTGTGAGAGCTGTGTTTCCTGTTGCTGCTAACCTGGGGTTCACACTAGCAGGGTGGAAGATGAAAGGCTGATACTAATACCTTCACACATTACACGGAGTGAATATTTCACATTCACTCATTCCCCCCAGAGCTGGCTAGAAAATGCTCCTGCTCTTTCTTGTTCTGATGAGGTTTAATGGTGAATATGCATTTTCAAGTGCTTGGGGTTTTGTTGTTTTGTGGTTTTTTCCACAGCACATGCAAAAGATACTGTCAGCTGTCCTCGTGTCCTTCAAAACTCCTCCTATGGTTGTGTATTGTGCATATTCAAGGAGCTCTTTCGTTTTGGTTAGCTAAGGCGTTTTATGTACTTAATTATCCCTCATAGGCTTTTCTGATGAGTCCTGTGAAGGAGCTCAAAAAAAAAAAAAAGAAAAAGAGGAGAAAGGTTAAAGATACATGATTCTCTCCAGGAGATAACCAGACAACAGCTGTGGATGCATTTAGTGATCAATGCTGCCTTTCCTCAAAACAAAAGAAATCCTGGGGTAAATGAAATTGAAAGCCAGCACTTAGGAGTAAATAGCCCTAAAGCAATACCCTGGAAAAGCAGCTTTCTAGAAAGAGAGAGACTAAGTAACACAGCTGCCTTATTTTATTTTCTGAAATTGCCTTTTTTTCCTATAGGACTGACATGGGCACCCTTGGTGCTGACTACTAGATGATTCAGTTCACATCCTGAAGATTTTAATGTAGGCCCCATCCTTAAGGGGCCATGTAGGATTGGTCTTCAAAGATGCATCTTCTACCCCAAATATCTCTTGAGGCTTTTTGGTGTTCCATTGTGGCATTGCTGGGTTACTTGGGGCTGAATCTATAATCCCTGGATTTGACTATGGAGCTACTCTGACACCAGAAATGTTAATTAAAATTGGTGGATTTTAAGGGATAATTATATTCATTTGGACTCTTTTGCTGGGGAGAAAGAAGGACTGGCAATGTGGGAACACCCTAGTGTGCAGAACCTTCCCAGCACCCCTAGGCATCCTAGGGGAGGAAGGAGAATATAATCCTGCAGTTCCCCTTGACCACCTGCAGTACTGTGAACAAGGAGGGTTTGGCCTGCTTGATTGTCCCCATAGGTAGAACTTAGGAAAAAAAAAAAAAGAGCAGCTCTTGAAACACGAGAGCTTTGGCTTGTCAGGAGCAGGGGAATGACGGTCAATCACATATAAAAGGTACATGTCATATTTCCAGCTTGTTCATTTCTCTGAGAGCATCGTGGTCCTGGGGAGGGAAGTAATTGTCAAGTAGACTAATTGGATGAAGGTGTTGCAGAGATTTAATTTCCTGGAGAACAGTTTTCCAAATTTCCTAGATTTTCCAAAGCTGTATGAAACACTTTGGTTTCTGTGTTTTTTGGGAAAAGCCAAAATTTTCTGGCTGAACATAAAGATTGTCTCTGTCTTCCTTTCTGAGATCTTTAACAACCAGTTGATATATATAGCCTCTTACAATAAATTATATTGTAAAGCTTTTACTGAAAAATAGGTGGAAATAAACTCAAAACAACTTGGAATGTGTGCAGCAGGATTTTGCCATTTTTGAGCAATCCATTGTTCATAGCAGTAGTTGGCGCCTAAGTTGTTTTCTTCTGCTTTTACGTGTGTAGTGTGTGTGTATATATATATATCTATATGTCATATTGTTGTTGTTTAGGAATGGTATTCTCCAATTTATAGTTCCCACTGAAACCACTCCAAACCACACTGCCACTCACTCACTCCCACCCTTGAGCACACTCCTCCCCTGCAGGGGGATGGAGAGGGTATGGAAGCACAAAAAGTAATTACAGCTTGGGGAAATAACAATTTACTGGACACAGCAATGAGATGACAGAACAAATAGTAATGACAACAATACTAATGACAGAGGGTTCAAGAAAGAGACAAATTATTCACGTGCAAACCCCCCAACACTGCCCGACTGCTCCCTCTGCTATGTTGTGCCACCCAGAGGGGATCCCTTCCCCTACCCCTGGAAAATTATGTAGGATGGTATAGAATTAACCTCCAGGTCCTGGCCATACCCCCTCCTGGCTACTGCAACGATTAACCCTGTCCTGGCTGGAACCAGGGCATAGACCTCCCTCTCTGTGTGTCTCTGTGTGCCTGTTGGAATGGTGGTGACTGCCAGACATGGGCCCATGTTGAATACACTCAATCTCGCAGTGAAGATCCTTCCCCAAGTGATGGGTGGTTCCCAGCAAATGCCAGCAGTTGCTGAGAATGTGGTTCAGTCTCTTCACAAAGTAGATTCTGTATTATTAATATTTTAAATGAGTCTAACATAGTGAGTAGCAGTTTGTTAAAGCCTGTTTTCAGCCCAGGTAGTTTAAATAATAGCAGGACACAGCTGCTGTAAGCTTTTCATGCTGGGATTTCTGCAGGTTGCTTCCCAGGTTATCTGCTTCTCTGTGACTTGTCCTTTTCATCTTTTTCTGTCAGTAACTTCAGTGCATAAATGAACTGCAGATTGACCATCCAGGCTGGGATGTTTTGCTTTGCATTTGAAGTGCAGATTCGCAGCATGAGGAGCTTGAACTCTCTGGCTGCCTTTGCTCCACAGAGTGTCACAGACATGCAGACATTAGAGCCACTTGCAGCACCAAGTAGTGCCTTCTCAGAGGCTACTCAGTCTTCAGGCATGATATTTCAAATAATTTTTGAGTCAAAGATTAAATTTAGGTCATCATCCTAAACATGGAGTATATTAAGATAGGTCAATCGTTCATATCATTAATTTGTAATCTTTCTTTGTTTGTTTTAATGGACATTGATTTTGTAATTACCCCAGAGATAGCCACTGAAAACCCCAAGAATGCACTGCTTAATTGAAATCCAAATATTGAGAGCTGTAGGAATGTAGCTGTAGGAGTCCTGTGATGGGCTCTGCCATCTAGTGACACCCACAAGAAAAAGTGAAATGTTTACGAGCCAAACCCCTCATATGATTTTTTCTGAAACCTGCTTGCTATGACTGGTAAACCAACAAAATGACTCAGGCACAGTGGTGTTGTCATTGTCTGATGGCATGGCTCAGCTTAGCTCAGTCCAGTTTTGGCCTCCTTAGACCTGCCAGGAGATCCATGCAGATTAAAACCACAAAGTTTTTTTACTGTTTTCAGTATTTACTCTGCCAAGACAGCTGAACCTTTGCCTGGTGATTAACTCCATAGGGGCCCTGTTCTGTACATCTGGGAAGCAGAACTGAACAGCAGTGCCCTGTCCATGGAGAGGCACACAGCCAACCAAGTCTTCAAATGCACAGTCTTGAAAAAATGTATGTGAAATCTTTAAATGCAGGTCTTACAGTGTCCATGAGTTCATCTCATCCCTCCTTCCAAAGCTGTTTCTTTCCTCTTCATTCATCTTCAGGAGAGTGTTGTGCCAGGAACGCGTGTCGTGTTTGGGCTGCATGTTTGCAACCTCTGGTCCTCCCCAGGGAGCAGCCTGAGCAGGCTCCTGTGCAGCTGGATCATGCAGGGAGCAGGTCACTATCTCCACTGGAAGCCCTGGATGCAAGAGTTGACCACTACATCAGATGCCAGTGAAGTGCCAAGCAGGATGGTCACGGGGATGCTTAGTACCTGTCAGCCTGTTTAGACTCAGGGGCTGGCCAAGGGGTCTCCTAGCTCTCAGCCCTACCAGTATATAAGAAGAGTAGTAATAACCCCATATGCTCAGTCACATCTGTGCACAGTGATGAAAACTATAGTACTTGTATAAGCTTCACTCATTTGGCAAAGGTTGGGGGCTTTAATAATAGTTTTCTTTTTCCTTCTCCAGCTGTGTTGATATCTCACTTAAACAGGAATAAATACAAAGGCCTTCTCAGTCTCATAGTAGAAGATAGCCAAGAGATGAGGGAAAAGGTATAGTGAAAACCATACATATTTTAGATGTCACTGAGGAGGTGGATTTTATAGGGCTCTGTTTGAAGATGAAGCAGGAGCCTAATCCATGTGCTGAGCCAGTGTGGTCTGACCCAAGCCCTTTACCCTGGGGTGGGCTGACAGGCTCAAATTCAGTCTGTTCATACAGTAGAGTTTTACAAAAGTTTGGCTCTGGGAGGACTCTGATAACTGCTTTAAAAGACAATGTTGGCTGTGGTGAAGGGGAGTTGGGTTCTAAATGGGCTGTAAATGCCATCTCCCACACCTTGTGTGTTATGTAGGCTGGGGCAAGGGAGCATCTGTTCAGCATCTTCCACGTGAAAGGCTCTGATGCCTTTTTGCTGAACAGAAATTCCTTCTAAATACTGACACTATGGAATTAGGGACAGATTTAAATAATTCAGGATTTCACTTCTATCTCCACATTTTAAGTGCTGAAGGTTTGGTGTCATAAGCTCTGGGAGGTCCATCCTGTGGACCTTTCATGATGCTCTATGGGCAGAGTTGCAGAGAGGCTGGGTTGATGTGAGGGCATCTGGCTGTGGCTCTCAACAGCATCAGGCCTGGTCAGGGTTTTTTGAAGAGCCAGCAGTGGAAAATAGGGAGGAGAACTCAGGTGGTTGCTTTGATGTGGGCATCCAGTTGGACTGATGAGCTGATGACCTACCTGTGGTGCAGAGCCTACAGGAGGGAGGTGTTGTTAGCTCATGGAGTGGGACAGCTACAGGGGTACCTTTGTGCTGGTGTCTTAACCTGGGTTTGTGAAGGCTGCAGAGCTGGAACTGGGACTCCTGGAGATTGCTTCACTGTCATTGTGGTGGCTGCCTGTAACAGGAAACCTCTGTTTGTGTTGGTGTCTGAACAGGCGCCGAAGCCTTGTGCTGTTTCAGGACACAACACTGCCGTGTACTATTTCTCCTGCTGCTGTGCTGTATTTTATGTAGCACTGCCTATCAGTGTGCCTAGCATCGGGAAGTAACAAAAAGAAATTACTCAGATGCTTTGAAAACAGATAGAAACAGCAGTTAAAAATAGATAATTTTCTCTTTCAATTACTAAGGTCTAAGATGTGTTCATTTCTTAGTGTTTAAACAGCAGCTATTAACCTTTCTGTCCCTACCACTTCCTTGCATTTTTCTGCTTGCAAATTTTGCAGCTCAGATGAATATTGAATGACTGTTTTTTAATAAATTATTTCTTTCTCTTTCTGAAGCTGAGTCAAGGAGCATCAATGTCAATGCCCCGATTTGTATTAAGGAGACTGTAGATAATTAAGCACTTGTGAGGGTCTGGGCAGTTTGTTGATGTGTTTTTAATTTTCTGGCGAGTGAGTGATGTTCTTTGAATAGCGGTCATTGGGGAAATCAGAGCTTACTGAAGTGACAACCAGTGTTGTCAGGTTCAGTGCAAGTCCAGCAGTATTATGGCAAAGCTTATGGGCAGAGATAGCTATGCATCTGTCAGATGCACTGATAAATGATCTTTGCATCCCTGTGTTAAACTTGTGAAACTTTGTGTCAGCTGTTTGGATTTCAGGTTTCTTTCACAATACCATACCTTGTTGTGAGGTGTAGTTGCTTTGTGCACCATCTGTAATGTAAACCAGAATGATCTGCAACACAAAATCAAGAGTTGGTGGGCTGATGCTGCCTGGACCCCAAATGCCCACCAAAGCTGTTCTATTACTCCCTTCCTCAGCTGGACAGAGGAAATATAACAAAATTCTTGTGGGTCAAGATAAGGACAGGGAGAGGTCACTCACTGTTACCATCATGTGTGAAACAGACTAAGCTGGGGGAATTATTGTAATTTATTACCAATCATATCGGAGTAGGATAATGATAAAACCAAAATCTTAAAACCCCTTCCCTCTGCCTCTCTCTTCTTCCTGGGCTCAGCTTCACTCCCAGTGGCACAGAGGGACAGGGACAGGGAAGGGTGGCTGCAGTCAGTTCATCACTCTGTTTCTGCCGCTCCTTCCTCCTCAGCCAGGACTCCTCACAAGTTTTTCCTTCAGCCTAGGGTCCTTCCCACTGGAGGGAGTCCTCCATTAATTTATCCAATATGAGTTCTGCCCATTGGCTGCAGTTCTCTATGAACTGCTCCAGTGTGGTCCTTTCATGGGCTGCAATCCTTCAGGATCCATGGGACCACAAGTCCTACCAGCAAACCTGCTCCAGTGTGAGCTTCTCTTTCCCAAGTCCCACAGGTCCTGCCAGGACCCTGCTCCATTGTGGGCTTTCCACAAGGTCACAGCCTCCTTTGAGCATCCCCCTGCTCTGGAATGGGATCCTCCAGGGGCTGCAGGTGGATATGTGCTCATTATTTGACCCCCATGGGCTGCAGGGGAATCTCAGCTCTGGTGCCTGGAGCACCTCCTGCCCCTCCTTCTGCCCTGACCTTGGTGTTGGTGGGGCTGGAAGTTCACTGGAGTTTTCAGTGGGACCAGTCTCTCGGCTCTCCTTGCGTTTGCTGCCAGGCCATGGTTCTTCTTCCCTAAAGTTACAAGAGATTGCAAAAACAAGTCCTCATGAATGCTGCTCATCTCTACTTGGCATCCATTGCCTTAAGTCAGACTCTGTGCTGGGGCTCTGCATATGCATGGATATTTCTAATAGCTGGTGCAGGGTGCAATCTCATCCGAATCAAAATTTCATCTTATTTTGAATAAGGAGCACAGACTTTTCTTCAGAGCAATTTCTATGAGATATAGGCTGTTCATTGCAAACAGAGAGATGCTCAAGCACAGCAACCCACTTGGAGAGGACAATGCTGTTTAAAGCCCTGAGTTAATGAGAAGTCCACAGCACACATTTGATAAGCTTTGTCATTCTTTTGTCTGCAGATCATAGACCCTGCATTTTAATTTACTATACATAATGCTTTCTTAATGAGTTCCAGTGGATAGCCATTGAAACATGGCACTTGCAGCTGCCAGCATGATTATGAAAAAGAGGCAGTTATTTGATTTTCGTGATATTCTGTTACGGTAACTAATATTTGCAGACAGGATACAATAGAGGAAGAAAAACCCCTCCATTTAGATTTTGGTATCTCAGGACTCAGGTGCTAAATCATTTATTTTGCATGTACGTGGACCAACTGCTAATTGAAAATTAATGGAATTATGTTTGAGTTTTGAAAGTCTAGAGAGACTTCTGTTTGCTTTGCACCACAAAGTTCAAGCAAACCCAGTAACACTAACAGGATTTTTAAAGTGCAAATGAGCTTCTTAATATAGTACACAGAAGCATTTTATAGAAAAGGTCCCTCATCTATTCCCTCTGTTTCAAAACAGAAGTGAAAAAGCCCAGAACATGGGAAACAACAAAATTGTAGTGCTATGGAAGAAATGATGCATTACTGCTGGTAGGGTTTGTTTTGTAAGGAGTTACTTTCCTGGCCCCCCTTCCTTTTCTTCAGCTTGAGCTTGTGTGCAAGCCTTTATCTAGAGCTCTGTGTGTGTGTGCATACTTATCCCCTTTTCTATACACCCCTCCTTGCAGAGCACCACACTGATGATTTCTTACATGGAGGCACTATTTAAAGGGTTTATAGGGTTTTTCTGTTGTTCTTCCTGGGATTTTGGTTTGGTTTTGTTTGGATTTCTTTTGGGGTTTTTTTCTTAGAGTAGGAATAGGAGCCATGATGCCTTTGTGTGCTAGACATTAAACAAGGTGATAATTTTCCGTGCTGGTAATTTCAACTAAGTTTGTGTGTGGTGGGGAAACATGCATGTTTGTGGTGGGATGATACTGTGGGACCCAAGTCAAGGAACAGATGCAACTTCTGATCTCTAATACAAGATACAATCTGCTAGGAGGAAAAAAACCCCAAGAAAATAAAATGTTTCAATGGGGATTACAGCTTCTGGTATTTTCTAAGTTAGACTGCTTGATTTTGCAGTTGTAATTCTTAGCATTGATGATGGTGATGATGGTTGTTGCTGTTGTTGTTACATATGCTTGGAAAGCCCCGCAGGGCTAGCAGTGGGGTAAGGCCTGCCTGTGGGTTTTGCAGATACTTGCAGAAACTCAGCAGTGGTGAGTTTGATTCCCATATTCCAGTCTCAGGTGTGGGGAGAGGGCTTGTCACAATCGCTCCCTGTCCCAGTCTTGTTTGTCTGTCCTAGTCCATCACTACCCAATCCAGTGCTCCCAAGTTTTCCCTTTCCTGATCTGCTCCCAAGTTTTCATTTTCCTGGTCTAACAGGGGAGCAGGGAAATGATTGAGTTGCCATCCCTGGAGGTATTTAAAAGATGTGTAGATATGGCTCTTGGGGACATGGTTTATTGGTAGCTTGGCAGTGCTGGGTTAACAGTTCAACAGTTCAGTCTTAGAGGTCTTTTCCAACCTAAACAATTCCATGATTCTATGAATCATACAGCGCTCAACATACCATATAAAAATATCACTGCTCCCCTGCACAGTGACCAGCACTGCTGCAGCCAGAGCAGCAGCTACAGGGACATCTCACCCTGGATCTGCAGCTCATACACCAAAAGCATCCCAAAGAGTCAAGCAGAAATGTGTATCTACCCATCCCATGAAAGCTAGGAGACCAGACATAGCCTCACCTCACCACATTTACAAACCAAAGCATTCCAATCAGAAAACTGGTAGCTGGTTTTGCTCTGGCCTGCAGTAAAGAGTGATGGTAATTAATCTGATGACACAGATCTCCAGTGTGAAAATTTAAATACTGAGTCATTTAAGTTTGGCAAAGTGTAGAGGAGCAGAGTCCCACAGCCAAAAGCTTCTGCATTGCTGGTGAATGAGCTTGAAGTGCACATTCCCCTTCTGTAGCATGTGAGCAAATGCATACGTCTGTGTGTGCACCGTGCGAGGCTGAGTCATCAGTATCACCGTTTGCCAAGGCATGGAGACTGGAAAAATGAGAAATGCATGTAAAAATATCCCCGTTGCTAGATCAAAAGGATGTGCCACGGGGAAGCTGCAGCGAGGCGATAGTGACGCTCGTGTTCGTCAAGCGGCTTTTGTGCGAGAGGAAATTAAACGGAGAGAGACTGTGGCATGTGGAGATGCCATTTCCAAGGGGCAGAGAGAAGGCAGAAAGAAGTGATTTTTCATGGGTATGCCTGCTAAAAGGTGTAGATGCGTCAGATGAAATAACTGGGCAGCAAGTTCAGAGCAAAAAAGGGGGACCCCATTTTCCCCAGCACCATGTGTTGGGGTTGCGTGGCTCTGCACCCCTGCCTGCTCTGCCAGAGCCAAAGTGGGCACACAAAAGGTCTACAGAAAAGCAACCTTTGTGGAGCTATTACTAACCAAGGAACAGTTATTCCTCACAGTTCAGGAATCCTCCTAATTTTAGGTTGCCAGAAGCTTGCAAGGCCTGCCCGGGGAGGTCTCCCTGTTCTCATGCCATAGGCTTACATCTGGCTCCAAGCAGCAGCAAAAATGAGCTCATGGTTTGGTTCAGTCCAGACCTCCTTGTGCCTGTAGTTTTGCTGAGCTTTTAAATTAGTCCTTTTCAATATTTTTGGAAGTTTCTGAAAAGGCACTGCTTTAATATAACTGTAATTAAACCCCAGAACTCTTTAAAACTCTCTTTTAGAAGTAGGTCACTTTGCACTTACTTGTCTTGAAGGGTTTTTTTTTTTTTCCTTTTCTCGTGTCTTAGTTGTAGGCTGACTTACCATCTGCCTTTCCTTGGCAAAGCAAAGAAGCAGAAGATAAAAATTTGTAAGATATAATTGGGCTAATATTAATCATTTATCTCACATGAGGTGAGTCACTGGAAATTATCTGTGACTCTATTTCTAAGTCATCTTCATGGTCGCTTATGGGAGACTTAAAGTTCAGAAAACCTTCCCAGTAAAAAAAAAAATCCCAAATAAAAGACTCAGTCTGCACAGAGGGTGCTAGGATATTTTAAAGCCATGTGTGGAGAGCTGGGAGTTTCTTGTTGTGCAGTAATTGGGTTTTACATGGTTGGGAACTCATGGGGTGAGCCCAGGCAGGATGTGGGATTGGTCCTCACCCCAGGGGATTGCAGAGCAGGTTGGGCTCTCTCCCCCACTGTCCCACCAGTCTGGCAGTGAGCAAACAGCAAAACACTTGTGTATACTACACACAGAATTCAACAAATACAATTATTTATTTTAGTTTTACTGTAACAAGTCTCCACAGTCAGTGTGTCAGTTCACAGATGATGTTTGTCAATCCATACACATAATCAAGTTCACTAACTTCCCCAATTTTGAAAAACAAATTTAATAAAAGGGCTGAAAAATGGGCATGTCCTGCAACACCCCAAAAGTAATTTTGCTTTTGGTCCAGTCATTGAATTTCTTTCCCTCCAGCAATTGGAGACTAAATGAGCAGCATCACCTTCCTTCCTCTGGGAAGCAAGACCAAAGGAAAATGCTGCTTCTAATGTCAGTGTACTCCCTTGGATTTATGGCTGTACCCAGCAGCTAGCAACTGCTACCCCCTCTTTTTTTTTATAAATATGTAAGAAATATGTATTTGAATCTAAGGTATCAAAAGAAAAAAATTAAGAGTTTACTTTTTCCTTTGCTGTTGGCTCTTCCAAGCCTCTGCCACGTTTTTTACTGACTTTAATAAAAGCTGCTCTTATTATAGCTTTCAAATGGTTTCTTTATTTTATCTGTGTGCGTGCATGCACATGGGCTTTTTAAAGCTTGCAGATGGTTTTTCTTCACCTCAGCATAATGGCTAGCCAGGCAATTTTTTTATGTTGTTTTGGTTTAGATTCTGTCTGAAAAGTAAGGCCTGCCAGAGCAGGAGACTACTTCTCAGCCCATGGAAGGGCTGAGATGGACTTTTGGAAGCAGATGGTGGCAGAAAGAGATTTCAGTAGCAGAGGGTCAGAAAACAAACACCCCAGACTACTAAGACTATCTGAAATAAGATGCATGTATAATTCCACATTTACAGCTTAAAAGGAAGCAACGTGCTATAAGTATAAATTTACCTTTCTCCTTATCCTTCTCTACTGACAATTACTGATAGAGTGTTCAACACTGACACCAAATAAAGCAATTTACAGCAGCACACTTTGCTATGTGTTCCCATGCATTTCACAGCTGCAGAGCACTGCCGTTGGTTGGTGATTAGGACTCAAAAGGGATAGCAAATTTTACAAGCATGAGTGCTGGCAGCACCCAGTGTGGTGTTGGATGTGTGGAAGGAGTTCAGCCTTTTTGGCTCAAGTTCTCACAGGAGTTTAAGCTCGCTTATTGTTTCTCTAGACGTATTCTTACATTGTAGCTGGTTCTATATAGGTCAGAACTGAATGTTTTAAGTGTTGGCTTGGTGGAAACCCTAATGAAATGATTCGCCTTTGACTGACAGCGTAAGGAAACAAGAAAAAAGCAAATTCAGTGACTTCTTCCATAGTCCACAAAGGCTAGGAGGGGATATCTGTGCCCCTACCTGAGTCAGAAAACCTGGTAAGGAAACAGAAGAATGACTGGAGTCATGTAAGTAATGGAGACTGTTTTTCAGTGAGAAGTCTTAAAATTGTAGAATGTTTTCTGCTTAGTTTATCTAAACCGATGAGGTATTGATTGGCCTGATAGAAGCCTTCACCCAGAGACAGTGCCAGGTGCTCTGAGACTCTTCAGTGCAGCACAGAAAGAAGGGAAAGACCCCAGAGAGGGAGGATTGGACTTCAATGTCAGAGCTGCCACTTCAAAAACCTACTGCCCATCTCCCCGTGTCGTCAGGAAAATAAACCTTAAGCAAATATATAAGCAGCACAGTGCAGATTTTGAAGTCCAGTCAAGGCTCAGATCAGTGAAATTGTGATGTCTGTATATGGGAGGTCAGATTATGTGATCTTTTGTTTCCTTTTTACCTTAAAAGCTATTACTGTGTGCCATTTTCTGTTTTAGATATGGACGACTCACATCTGTTACACGCAGTTCATAGTTATGATACTATTTTTCTGGAGAAAAAATGTCACAATTCTTAAGTCGAATCTGAGTTTTATGTCTTTGCACCAGAATTCTTTGGGGAAATTTCCCATAGTCTTTTATTTTTAATATTGATACAGGCTCTGGCTTTGGTGATTTGTCTTGCTGTCTCATAAAGTTTGGTGAAAGGAGTGTAGTGATTAATGGCAAGGACATTTTAAAATTGTTGTGAGATGGGCTAAGATTATTATTTTCCTTGAGTTTTGCCGTGTAATGCCTGCTGTCAGAAGATAAGCACTATGTGCCTTAATCAGCACTTGGGGAGAGCCCATTAGTGATGAATCCAGGTACTGCAGCTGATCATGTAGATGACTGAATAAATAGAGTTGTTCTTTCTTTACCAGTGTATTGCACAAATATTGTGGTGTTCAGTTCAGTTGCTGGAAGTAGAATGAGGTTTTTTGCAAGGTATCATATATCAGGATATATGTAGGAGAGGGAAAACTGCATAGGAAGCAGATGGCATGAGCAGGAGCAGTAGTTTTCAGCAGAAGAAATTAGTTGGGTTAGATGCTCTCAAACTGTTGGAGTGAGGTGGGGACTTAGCAAAGCAAAATAGACATGAATGGGTACATTGAGCGATGTTTCAGCTTCTAATAAAAGCTTCCTAGGAGACACAGAGTCAAAATAAACTTGATATTCCTTTGTCTTCTGCAAAGGGATAATTTAAAGCATATTGCAAAATAAAAGTTCTATTAAAATGCAGATAAGGATTAGGAGTGCCTGAAAGCAATTTAGGGCTGGGCACATTACCGGAATACTGCAAATATTCTAAATAAACCTAATAGATGCAACGTATCTAGAATTAAGGTTAACCTTAAAATAAATCAGAGATGTTCAGGAATAGAAATGCACAGCCACTTCACCCAAAGAATCCTGACTTTGTTCTGTACTGAGGTCATGTAATAGCTATATAATTATTGTGAGTGAATAATAGGGTTTTGTTATTTTTGAAGTCTTGAAACAGATTAAATTAGTCTTTTAAATTATGTTTTCCTCTTAAGTTGTGCCTGAGGGATGAAGATATGATTAAGAGTAGTGCCTGAGGAAGGTTACTACCAATGTATTTTCACATTTTTGTTCACAAAATGACAAATGACCCTATTTGTGAGTTCTCAGAAAATACAGTCTGAACTGTCTGTTGTACAGGGAAGATGTGCTGCATTGTGTGTAGTGCAGTCTTTGCTTTCAGTGCAGGACTCAAACTAGTTCAGGGGAAGTAAGCGGCACTTTTGCTGTGAAAGATGTGTAAAATGTTGAAAAAGTGACTATGGGAAACTCTGAACATGAGAAAAATGTTATAGAAAGAATTACCAAGGGAATGGAATGAAAATAGGTATTTGTCTGAATGTGATATTGACTTGAACCCTGCAATGAGATTAGAAAAAAGAAGGGCAGAAAGAAGAGCTACACCAGGAATTGGCCAGAGAAACGCAGTGATTTGCTTCTATCCTGAATGCAAATGCAGGCAAAGCTGATGCAGAGTGGAGGCTCACACAGGACTGAGAGTGCTTGCCAAGAGAGGGCGAGGAATCTCTCCTTGAATACAAGCAGTTTGTTGGGTGGGCGAGAGAGCCTGGGCACCACTCTGAGAGCCTTCAGTAAGACAGTGCTGGAAAGAAGCCATGGCAAACACCTCCTCACCTCCTCAGGGGATATCTCTCTGTAAGGAGACTTTCTCATGTTACTGAGCCTGTGCAAATCCATGTCCCTGGTGAATTCTGAGGTCTGTGAAATGTGCAGTGGCCCAGGAAACCAGAACATTGGCATATCTGCTACGTAAAATGCAGGTCCAGTGGTATATCCAGAGCCTGTCATGTGCCAGGACATGGAGGAAGCAAATGTCCCACTGCTGGGACTGTCACCGTTTCACCAGAGCTGTTGCTGCAAGTAAAGCACCTTTCCTTGGGATGAAAGAGGATTTTGGCTTGGTGTAAGGCTGCTTTAGTGGATTCAGCAGCAGCAAGGCACTTCATAACCCTTCAGTAAGAGCAGAAACAGCAGAGGATGCCGAGTCCACCATATGTTCATGTTTAATAGAAGTTTATAAGTCTGTGAATTTTGCCTACGGGATGTCTAAAAACTCAGGGGTCATGTAAATTGAAACAATGCAAAGTTTATTGTGCATTTAACTTAATTTAAATACCTAGAAACAAGCACAGGGGGATTCTTACCAGTTGCAGTTATTGGTTTTAATAAATACCATTGTAATTGGATGTGATTTAATAAAAGCAGTGAATTTCCAGCCTTTTGGAGTGGGCGCACAACTCCCTGAAGAGAGGACAACAGAGGGTGGTTAATCAGAACAACTTTTCTTTTAACTCAGTCAGTGTTAACTGAGTCACTCCAAGGAGCCAGTGGGTATTCAGTTTCACTGACACCAACCTCAGACTCTGCGTTTAATCTTGGTGGTGGTGGAAAGGTCTGCACTGAGGTGGCTGCTTCACTCTGCAGGTGACCTGTGGAATGACCCTTGGGAGGAGGCTACTTTTGGGCCAATATCATGGTCTTTTTCCTAGGAGTTAATTGTGGAGAAGGGTGACTTCTCACAGCTGACCCTGTGGGATTTCAGAAGAAGCTGCCCACGTGGCTGCGTGTCCATGGCTTTGCCCATCAATTATCTCCTTTCTGTTTTATTCAGCTCAGTGTAGTCTTTGATCTGCCATGATCTAATGTGATCTCATCTAACATAATCTATTTGTGTTCAGAATCCCAGTTGAATTTAGTAGCAAGATTGGTATTAATTTCAGTCAACCTAAGATTTCTCCCAATATGGATATTTGCACACCTAAACACCTGCAGGCACCATTTCTGTGCAAAACACAGTCACAGTAATCCTGCAGCATTCAAACACATGGAAAAATTAACATAGTTATAAATTCTCTTCCTGTTCGTGGGTTTCCTGGTAGATTATAAACCTGGAGATACACGTGCAATTCCTGTGTGTTGTTTTAATAGCAAATTCCCTAAAACCATCACCAGATTCAGCAAGTTTGTGTTGCATTACTTTTATCCAGCTTGTTTTATTAAAAACACCTGTGGGAAACTAACAGTTATCTGGCATCGATTTGCTATTCAGCATCTAAAAAAATATTCACTTATTTATGTAGTATTTAGGGATCAGAATAATTGCTTTCAGCATAGTATCAGTACTGAGAAAATCCATTTTTAAGGTATGACTCTAAGGTCACGAATGAATTTTGAGTCTTAGAGTTTCCTCCAGAAAAGCGAAATGGGTCTGTGACACAGTGTTTGAAATATTACTCTGCTTTGGATGTTAAGCCAGAATATTTATTTAGCTTACAATCAAGTAGGTGAATCAGAGATAGGTTTTATGTTTCATATTATCAGGTAGACCCTGTAAGTCTGTTACAGAATCACAGCAAGAAATGGGATCCCTATATTTGGGGTAAGGTTAGGAGAGGTCCTTTAGCTCTGTGGCCATCATAACATTACCTTTTGCTCAGCCTTGGAAAGTCGTGTGTTCGGTTTGTAAAGTGTAATGGTAATTTCTTCTTTGATGAGGGCTCCAATTACAGTGATTTTATCTTATGATGTTTGATTGTGTAATCTTTAGAAAACCATTTAGACATGCTGAAGCATTAGCACCAGGTGTGTGGTACCATGAAATCTGTTATAAAACAGCTGTTAGCAATGCATTCACCAAGTATCTCTAAATAATTGAAAGACCCAGTAAAGAAAATACTTGTTATTTATGCAGTATCACCTTGTGAGTGCTGTGTGTGGTAGCACAGCAGGAGTGGTGTAACCAGCCTGTTGTGGCATCACTGAGAAGTCTTAATACACTCACAGGTAGGAAACTTAGTATTTTGTGTTTTTTGTAACACAGTAATTCACTGGATCTGGTGACGGTGCTTTTTTGAGTTTGATTATCAGTGAAATGGAGACTGTGGAGGTGATATTTCAGCATCACTGGAGCATGTGATCCTGAGGGCACAGGTGGCAATCAATGATATAACAGTATAAGCAATTATATAATGCTTAATCAAATAAAATAATCAATAACATAGCACCAATGCTATAACAATAAATTATGTCATGATAATAGCTATAAGAAGTGTATCTGAGCCACCATTCTTCAGTAAGGTCAGGTGGTGCCCGTGTGCCATTGTTCTCCATTGTGTGCACTGACAGTGAACAAACAACCTGCCAGCTGCAAAGCTTCTTAAAAGAGCACAAAATTTGATTCAAGATTTGAAAACGCCACAGAACATGAATAGGAGAATATTTGATAACATCTTAATAAATGCTGTCCTTTGACAAAGCTCTTACCCTTTAGCTGGCCTCTGAATACTGTATTATCCTAGAATGAAAATAAGATTCAAGATAAAAACAAAGAAACAGGCTCTATTAACACTAAAGGGCCTCTGCAGTTTTCCCTATCTGGGCCAGCCTCTTTGTATTTTCCTCCCTCAATGAGTTCCTGTCGGTTTATATTTCATCAGACGATATAAATTTAAGTCCTTACAATGTTCTCCCTCTCATTTCTCTCCTATCATTTATTATTTAACCCTCTAAAGCATTTTATGTCTTGCAAGGTGTCATAAAAAATAAAGTTGATTGGTATAAATACTGCATTAGGAAGTTTCTACATTTGTGACCTGGTTTTTGTTGCCCTACATCATAGGATGATAAATATTAGTTTAGGTTTAGTGCCTGTGTGGTGTAAGTTATGTACCTGTGTGTGCTTTAATTCAACTATACACCTCATGAGGTTAAAACTCTCAGTGTGATACTATGTTGGTTTTTGTGCACCAGTGTGTGTGTGCACTACAAGTTGGGCAGACTTTTTGTTCACAGATTATTGCTTTCCGTGGCATCAGAAATTCTCCAGAGTGATGACATTTTTAATTTAAAAATAAAAAAGAATCATATCATTGAAAATATGGCTTTACAAAAGATCTCCACCTGGTTTCACAGCTTTCTGTGGCAGCCAGTTCCCTACTTATCACTTGGTTTACCTGTTTCAGTTAGTTGAAATAGTAGAAGTAAAGCATGAAATAACATTAATTTGTGTAAAATATATCCGTTTTTTCTGGATGTCAGTTTTTACTGGGTTTGATCCCCAAACTCCTAGATTAATAAAATTTTATTTATGGTGTTTTACTGAGGTGTGGAAACCTGATGGAGTTGTGACTTTTGTCTTTCTGCCTTGAATATGGAAATACTTCATCACTCTGGCTTTACACCACGGGTGAGATGACCAGCATCAGTAAGAGAGCAGGTGCTCATGATTGACATTGAACTTGGTCTAGGCAGACTGTGCTATATGGGGACCTCTGTTATCTGAAGTGCCAGGTAGACAGAACTATGTATTTATAACTGAAAGCATAAAATGGATTTTACGGGAAAAATGTGGTGTGTAGGAGAGAGAGTAGAAAGCAAAGATTACTTTAGGTACTTGAAATGAATCTTTCATCAGAGCCCTAGAATGAAAATCCAATGATTTAAAAGGTAGTTTGGATTGAGGCCAATAACAACAGTTTATTGGTTTTAGTGGTCTTGAATTAATCTTAATGCAGAAAGAGAATTTCCAATAAATTAATCTTAAAATGCAAAAAACAACCCAGCACAATGGCTTATTTTATAGAAGACAAATACTAGGAAGGAAAGCATTTCTTCTGATGACAAGTATAGAATAATCCTTAAGATACCTTTATGCACAATACTTTGGTTCAACAGCCTAAATATTTATGGAAATGACAGGCAGTGGGACTTCCATGCTGCTTTTCTTCCAGATGAATGACATTTGAGACAAATAAGAATACTAAACAGGGGTGGTTTTTTACAAGACTAATTTAAGCTGTTAGGTGACCACTACATCATTCATGGGTGGGTCTGAGTGACTATGGTGGTGTGATTTTTCAGGGTAGGTTCTTCATCAGATGAAAATATCTTAAGTGGAAGTTTATAAAAATACCTTTGCTTTATGATTCTTTCTCGCAAAATAATGTTTCATAGGTCTTTGTAAGCTTTATCTTCCCTCAGAATTCCCAACTGTGCAGCATATGCACAAAGATTTGGAAGATGGCAGTAGAGGTTGATTTGGATGCTTTAGTTTGTCTTCTGCATCAGTGAGGAATGGGAGAACTGGTTAAAAAACAAAAAAAATTAAGAAAAAAATATCTTTCTGATAGCTTCCCCCGAAACATCTTTTTGTTGTCCTCAAAAATGTCTGGCTGTTTTTATTCATGGTGAGCAATCCCAGGTTTTCACAGCAGTAATATTGGAAGTATTTTTCTCAGTACTTGGAATAACTGCAGTTCAAATACAAGGGGTAGTTCATGGCTCAGAGGTACTGCAGGCAGGTTTACTGGAAACCTAGCCAGGAATTGCAAACCGAGGACACCCAGCTCAATCTTGAAGGTTTTTACAAGGGTAGCATGTCTTAGGGAGGTCAGGAAAATCTTCTCTCCCATATCTCAAAACTTTCTTTCTGCATGCTTGTTGGGAGGCCATTAGCTTTGAAAAACATTGCTGGAAGCACTTACCTCTTATTTTTGCTCCCTGTCTGGGGAAGGTTTTATCAAGAAAGCTTTTTCTTCTGTGCAGGTTCTCTTTATCTTATGAATATTTCAGCAGAATCTGTGCAAAAGAAAGGGGCTTTTTAGCTGAAAAGCATTCTCTGCTCTTCTGAGCTGCACACCGTCTTCCTATTGTCTGAGCTGTAATTGTTCAGTGCTGCTGTTGTTTGGGGAGTAGGTTGCACACTCAGCATCCTCAGAGTTACAGATCTCTCCTTTCTCTCCTTTCCCCAGCAGCTCAGCTTTTCTGACGCAGCTGATTTTTGACTACAGCAGAGTCCATGATTTCAAAGCCACATTGTCCACAAGATCTCTAGTATGGCAGAGCACATGATTTTGTGGTCATCTTATTTTTGCTAAAATATCCATGTGGTAGAGTATGTTTGTGTGTGTTTGCATAGCTGTGTCTCTAGGGACTGTCTATTAAGGGAAAAGTGTAGAAGAGCCAAAAAGAGAGACTGAGTATCTGGCACGGTGTCTCTAGAGATTCCCTCCTCTTCTATTAACCTTTTCACCACAACCACTTTTGTATTTCTGTTCTTAATTAGAATTTCGAGTGGAGCTATGGAAGGAGCGTATCTATCCCCCAGTTGATTCCTCCATCTGATTTGGCATCCAGAAATACGTTTCCTAGGAATTAATTATAATTGCTTTTGATGGAAAGCCAACTTTTTTCTTGTGTTAACTGTTAATTCTTAGCTTGTTTAACATGTGATTAAGTAACGATGATAAGCCTGAGTGCAGGCTCTCCCTGTGCTTGTGATTTGAATGGTTGTGTTCTGTGTTCCAGGCTCAGTGTGGCTTGGTGGCTGTGCCATGTTAGTGGTCAGCATGGAGACGTGTGTTTGGAAGGGTGAATACAAGACTGTGAGAGGCTTTTAGAGCTGGAGGAGCTGAGGGGTTGATTAATGAAAAGTTGAAACTGCTATTTTTAGGACTGCCTGGCTCATTTTTAGTTCATTTATAGCATGCCTCTCCCCAGCTTTATTCAGGGTAGAAAAGTTTAATGCTGTGCTCACTTCTTGACAGCTTACACATGGCTGATGTGGGGACATGAGCACCTTGTTTCTTGTAGGATTTCTCTGTCCTGGGGACAATGAGTAGCACCCAACTCCTGGGTTGGAGAAGCCTATCGCTGTAGCCTCTGCTTCATCATGACAGGCTCCCCTAGCTGTGGGGTTTTTTTTGTTTTTCTGCTTTTTCCTGTATATCTTTTTTGGACTGCCTGCTATTCCAGTTGCTTAGAGTAACCCCTCATGCTTGTGACTTATGTTTTTATTCCTTCTCCTTCTCATGACAGCCAAAGATGTCATACAGGTTCTTCAAGACAGGTTAAAACATCTTTTAGACACTTTATAACTAGGCTGCTGGAATTATTTGTGACTGTCAGTGAAGAGCCTTTACTGGATTATTTTTTTCTGAAAACTGACTTTGTAAAAGGAGACTTGTAACTGTCCAAGCACATTTCTTTGTCAAAATCACTGAGCTTAAGGTGGGGAAGTGCTTATCCTCCTGCCAGCCTTAAACCCCATCTCAGTGCCAATCAATATGAGGATTGTTTTCAGTTCAGACAGACAGTTTGACAAAATAGTGATGGTTGTGAGTAAAGAAGACAGAGACTTTTCTCTAGCTCAGTCAGTGAAGCTGCATATAAGCTTTACATCAGAGAAAGTAGGTTCCCCTCACCAGCCTCATCATAAATGGGCAAAAAGTGTCGGGAAGATGTTGTGTTTATATCAAACATTCATTTATGCTATTAATTTAGGAGACAAGATTTCTAGAGACACCTTGCAGTGCAGCATGAAATGTGGGAGTCCCAGAGATGCTGTGAGGGTAGGTGCTTTGTGCATGTGAAAATGCAGGTCCTAAGGAGGAGATGCTGCTGGGGGGCAGGCAGTGAGGGGGGAATGCTGCACACCTGACTCCGACAGGTGAGCAGCGTTTGCAAAAGCTCCGGCACAACTGGACAGCTGCAATTCTGCCAGGGCTTGGAGAGGGGCAGTGAGGGGTTGAGGGATTGTCACTTTGACTGCCACCTTTTCAGTCCAACTTGATTTCTTTTCTGCTAGGCATGAACTATCTTGTTTTATCTCCCAGATACTAAGCAGCCAAAGGAAGAACCAGTACATAAAGAAGAGATGTAAATGAGTAGGGAAATAAAAGAGGTTTTCAGACCTGTTTAAGGAACTTCCAGGGAAGCCATGAAGTTAAGAATGCTTTCAGTTTGCCTTCCATGATCAGCCATGCCAAAAAGGATTAAAATGATGTATTCTTAATAATTATTAATTCTCTAAGCTTCATCTTCTCACTGAGAAATTTTGTCAAGAGTGCCTGAATCATCCTGAACTTCAGCTCTGACCTGAGACCTCCTGAACCTGAGACAGAGATACAGATAGCAGGTTTTTTGGTCATGTTGCTGTGGGTTTGTGCCTAGGTTTTACTGAAAGAGGATGGTTGTTTTTATCAACTTTTAACCTATCCAGGCTGCAAATGTGCTCTTGGTGGAAGAGGTGAGGCCTGGGAATGGTGAGTTGTGCAGTGCTACCAGCCACAGCAGGTGATGAGATTGCCAGGAGTGTTGTGGGGACTTTGAATCTAGGTAAAAAATGTGAGTTAAGATTAGATAATGTATGAAAATAACAAAATTCCATGAAACCAAACTCAAGAGATGTTTAACTGTGGCTGGTAGCACATACATAGACAGGAATTCATGTATAGGGCATGGGTCATCTAGAGTGTGTTCTAGTTATAAAGAGTGGGAAAAGGACCACATTGCAGGGGTAGGTTTATGATATTGCAGATATTTGTGCTTTTACAGTAATGTTTGAGAGATGCTTAGAAAACCATGCAAAATTACTGGAACCAGGATGTGACTAATTGCTAAATCCCATTAAATAGAAGTGGATTGATTTTTATGATCAGCAACCTGAACTAACTAAGTGTTTGCATAACTTTGCAGGGTGTCTTCAAGGCAGTGAGAAAGAGAATTGAAAACATCTTTTTTTGTTCCCAATTTAGGCACTTGACATTTTTATCTGCATGCAGCAGATTAGCAGAGGAAGGGCTGTGCAGGGCAGCACTTGCTTCGTTCTGCCTGTGCTGGGGACAGCATCCCTGGTGCACCCTCGGGGCCCCTCAAATATCGACTCTGCTGGCAATTGCTGTATCTGCTGTGCACACTCTGTTAGATGCCTCATTTGCACGTGTGCTGCTGGTTTATTTATTGTGGTGTAATTGCTTGCTGTGTTTGTACTGTTTTTCAAAGCTCTCCTAAATGATCCCTCTCCACTCAGTCTGCCACGGTAAATACCTATTCCAGTGTATTGTCTCTCACCTTGAATGTTCTCTCTCTCTCACTGAAGCAATTTGATTCCTGGCTCTGCTTTTCTTGATATCCTTAACCACTTCAGCCCAGTGAGCCTCCCCACTTTGGGAAATCTCTCCCTTTTTGTGCTTATCTGTGCTTTACCAAATACCTAGTATCTCTTCACCCCGAAAGAGAAAACTTTCTCCTTGTCTCTCTGACAATTCTGCCTCTTTTTCTTTTTCCATTTTTTCCATTTCCATAAAAAAAACACCACCAAAACATGTAAGTGTTTATGATGGTTATATTTCTGTCTGTGGTCCCCATTCCTCTCCATGCAGTGCAAGAGAGACATTATGAAGGAACCCCACGTGTAAAATCGTATTTTAAAAGTTGCAGTGCTGAGAGCACTGCTGATTCTGTTTTAATCATACTTTTAGCTGTGTCACATCATGCCTCTTCTGGCTGACCAACCTTTGGTCCCACAGCTCTCTTCTGACATCTAACCTGGGAAATCTCTGTTAGTTTTTTCTCCTCCTTTCCCATTATGTCTCTTTCCTGCCTGATTCCTGCTCTGGTGACATACTTTATTTCACCACTCTTATACTGGGTTGAGTTTCATTTGTAATCAGATATCTAGCACATCCCTTCAAGTCCCTCAAATAGGTGAGGGATTTTCTTAGTTTCTTCTGTCTCTTCCTTGTCACTGAAGGTGCTATACAGGCCACTAATAAGTCTTCCCTTCATCCTTCATCTCAAGTAGCATCTTGCCAATCTACCCAACATGTTCATCTCTTCCTGTTTGGATTTCGGAGTCTAGTGTTCTCCTGGTTTGCAGTTTACATTTCCAACTCCCTTCATAATTCCTTATTGCCTAACTCCCTGTCATAATGCTCACTGGCATGTTAAATAGTCTCCTTTTCTAAAAGTTTTATTTTTTAAGTGTTTTTACTTCTATGTGCTTTCCCTCTGACTATCTTAGCTGCAGCTATCATTTCTGTTAGTGACTCCAAAGATCCTTTCAAAGCACACATGATCCAGGGCTTGGTGCATCACAGCCTGGCCCCTGCTATTTGCTTTTTTTAATTACAAGAAGTGGGCAAGGTACATAGGTGATTTTTTATCAGTGTATGTACAAAATTTTGCAGAAGGCAGTAGTGTAACCTTTTTTTTTTTTGTCTGAGGCACACTTCATGTGAACAGAAAGGTGAGGCAGGGAAAAAGATCAGTCTAATTTGCCACTAGGTAGCTGAACTGCAGTGTGCTGTAGTGATGGTTCTGTCTGAAACTGTTTAATAACACAATAAAAGGCATTTTTGTTCTAAATGTCTGTTGGTGATAAGGAGATAATTTCTCTCAAGTTAATAAATTTTAATTAAAGCTTCATAGAGTGATGTAAAAAATGGTGTTTTACTCGTAGTCATTGTCAGCTCTAACTCAAGGAGAGAAATCTAGCTGGTTGAGATGGGCTGGAATTTTTCTTTTGAGTCTCCAAATTCATTACAGAAAAATTCAACTGAGACCTTTGGTGGAGGCTGATACGATGCAATAAGGAATTGCAGTAAAATTAACAAAAGTCCAACTTTCATTCAGCATTCTCCAGATAGGAGATGCTTTTTATTGGCTCTCTCCTTTGGGAATGTGCTCATTACAGTAACCATCAAAATAGGAATCCTTCATCTGGAGGCACTGCTTATGTTTTCTATCTGGTTGTTTGGGGAATGAAATCTTTAATTAGTTCCGGATATAAAATATTACACAGAATTTCCCTCCAACTCTTCCTTTGTTGCTGGGGTCAGTAAGTGCAGCTTTGTTGTAATTGTGATTGTAATGGTGGTGTCCTTGTCTAATCATAACACTCTTTTTCCCCTATAAACTCTCAGGATGTATTTTTCTATCCTGTAAATAGCATAAGAAATTGTATCCTAGGGTTGATAATAAATATGTCCACTGAAAACAGGGATCTGTTGACACATACATGATATGAGCAGTGGAGAAGTTTTATAGCTGTCCTTAAGGATACTTTTAAAACTTGAGGGTGAGATCTGGATTTTTTTTCAGAAGCACGAGAGATTCAGCATTGATATGAATGGTGTTGTGATTTCATGCAACATTTGCTCTAGAGGTTATTGCTGTGGTCTTAATGGAAAATGAGGTAAATAGACTTCTCAGGACTGGTATGTGTTACACCTCTGTGAGTGTAGTAGGTGCAGATGAAAGTGAATCGAAGTCATTGCTTCTAACAGCCTGACAGAGCTTCAGCTAGAGGGGATAGGGAGATAAGAATATACTGTACCATGTTTAACCCAGATGCTGTATGAATCTAGTTCATATGTTAACCCAGAAGATGTGAAAGGATGCCATTTCTCTTTGAGAGATTCTGGTACCCCTTTTCCCAACCTACAGGCTCACGGGAGCCTCAGAGTACCAGCTGAGGAAGAAGCAGTGGGAAGGCGCAGCTCTTCCTCATGGCCAAGGAGCAGCGACTGCTGGTGCCTTGGGATAGAAATCCTTTTTTTTTAACTCTTTCACGTGAGACACACGATGGACAAACCTCATTCTTCCTGCTCTTCACTTGCTCCTCCTTCAATCCCTACTGACCTTTATTCGCTGTTCTTCGTGCCACCTCACTTAACCTATTTTCTTTCTTGGCATCCCATCAACTTTCAGTTCTGCCTTTGTGTCCCTGCACAGGGAAAACCCCACAATTCTCTGAGCATATCTGCTGCTGCCAGGCACCCCTTTGCCTTTTCTCTCCTACCCAAGCTCCTTATTCCTCCTCTGTGTTCTGGCTGCCTTCATCTTCCCACTGCCAGCTCTCTCAGAATTTTTGCCCTCTCTACTCCACTGAGATTGCAGTTGACTAAACCCACAAATTATCATTTCTGGCCAAATCCCAAAGCGTCATGCCTGTCCTTGGCCTTGACTTGTTTTCATATTCACTGCAGTTGACCCCTCTATCCCCTTCGATTCACTCTTTTCTCAATAGCTCTTGGCAGCTACAATTACTTCGAAGAATGGCTGGTGTCTCTTATCTCTGAAGTGTGTTGTTCAGCGACTGCCTTGGCAGCTGCATCTTCTCCATATCCCTCTCATCTTAGCATTTAGCAAGGCTGCAGCTTCAGTTGCTTTCCTTCTCTCTTTTCCTGGTCCCAATCACTTAGAAATTTCACATTTTTTATTGCTTCCCCCTCCATGCTGGCTGATCAGAAGTAATACCCTTTAACGTAGAAATTTCTATTCCGGTTGGAATGAAAATTGCTGTCTATTCCCAGACACCCCCTGCTAATTCATTTGCAAGTTGGTTGCAATCAGCTTGTGTATTATCCCTTTATGAAATCCCTATTTCTTTCATCATGGGGGTGGTGGGAGGGGGAAGCAAAAACTGGCTCTTTCTCTTTGACTGAGAATAAATAGGTCATTAAGGGTTACTGTAGGATTTTCCTTCTGCAGCACTTCCAGATGCCTTTGTGAGCAGAGTCTTACAGTAGAGAATTAGGGAGAAATATAAATTCCATGCAAGATGGACATCAAGCTTGTGCAAGAAAGAAGGCAAAGATAAACAAAATTGCTAATGAGATTTATTATAGTATTGAGGTGGAGCACTTAAAGAAATGTCATAGCACACGTGTAGGTTCCATTCACTGGTAGGGTTAAACCATGTACATGAAATGTTCCTGGTATAAAAAATCGTGTAAAAGATGACAGAACTGAGTCCATGAACTGTGTTCCTGCTCTGTTTTCGGGAGCCCACAGTGTTCAGAAAATGGGACCATCTGAAGTTCTTCTTAAATAAAAAAACCCCTTCATTTTGCCAAGGGTTCACCTCCATGGTGTTACTTACAGACTTCCAGCAATTCTCAGAATCTAATAATTTTACTGCTGCGGTAACAATGCATATTGTAGAGATTGTTGGATAATAATGACAATAAAAAGTAATTTCAGCATTGTGTTTAGTATATGAATGGTTGTAATGTAGTAGCTTAATATTGCTTCTCTGCTGGAAACCGTGTAAATGCCTGATTATGTATACCTATTAAAAGCCCCCGGAATTATTTATAGCAGAAATAAAAACGAAGCATCTGTTTGTCACTGAGGAAAACATTCCCTGCACTGTGCTACAATAGGCCATCCATGTATTGAGATTTCTGCAGTCCCCGGTCCTTTAATCACCTGAGTTAATAGCCTGCACCATTAGACTGCGTGAGCTCGACGGAGGCTTTCCCTCCACAGAGTAGTGCTGTGCACTGAGGCGTGTTTGCCCACTTTGTAAAACTTGATCCAGTTTTGCCCATTGAGCAGCTGAACATGTGTTGTAGTAAATTTGCACAGTCATTCAGTTAAACTGAAGATGCACTGGTTAATAATGTGGGAATTTTATACAGTTCTTATGTTCAGTTGGGATGTCAGTGCCAAAGTTAGTAATGTGTGTGCGTGTTTGTTTTGCCTTTTTTAGGCTTGTTTTGTCTGGCTGTTGTAAGAATTAGCAGATGTTTCATTTGATTCATGATGCTGGATGTCACGTCCTGGAACTGGTGTTTTAATTAGGTGGCACCAGATGCTTGTTTGGTAGTGAGTGAGTGGAGGCACGCTCATGCTGGGAATGCCAATGTCGTTGCAATACCATTGCTGCTTCCCCTCTCATCCTCAAAGTGGTGCCTTCTGCAGTGAACATCTCCAGTCTCTCCTCATTCTCAGCCTCTGCTTTACCTCCAGGTTGTGCCTTCAAGTCCCTTGCAAGGAACATTCCTTCAGAGCTTGGTTTGCATGTCACAGTGCATTGCTTAAAACTTACTGACCAGCCAGAGTAATGCTTTTGTGTCTTCTCTGGTAGCATTCGGGATCAGAAACCTTGATACCACAGTTCCTCTTGGCATTACAAATTGAGATTAAAGAAAAGTCTGTGCTGCCTTTCAGTGGCATGGTCACAGTTCCAGTTAATAGTTCCAGAGATCCTTTCATCCAGCTTGTTCCTGTGACAGCAGCTATTCAGACATGAGCTTTTGAGTGTCACTTTGGGCATACAGGCAGTGGGTGACATAGCTTGAGGTAGGATTCATTGTGGCCATCACACATCCAGATACAAGGAGACAGCAGCAGTAATTCCAGCGTACTGTGTATCCTATAAATGGCTGTAATATAAAGTTTAATATTCTGCTCAGCTGGGAGCCATCTAGATACCTGATTGTTGTTCTGTGTGGAAATGGCACCTGTACATAGCAAAATACTCCTCGGTTCTGTTTGGGAAGACTCTACTGCAAAACAGAGAAGTTTGCCTGTGACCTTCTTTCAAATAGTAAGAGCAGCCCATATTTCTTGCCCCTGACTACTTCTAGACATTCCTTGAAATGCTGCAATCTCTTCTTTTCAACTTTGGACTGACCCTGGGAATGTCTGGGGAGATGCCTGGCACACACTCACTCACTCACTCATGCAGCAGCGTGGCAGTGCTGTTGCTGGGCAGCCTTTGGGCACAGCCAGCCTAGTGCTGTCCAGTTAGCCTGCTCCTGGCATGACTGGCACCAGTACCAGTCTGTCAGTACCAAGCATTGACCTGGAATTAAAGACATCTGGCTATGTCAGCACCGCTTGCAGTCCACACCTGTTGGGAAGGATGAAAGCTTGACAAGAAGGTCTCACAGATATGTATGCTTGGCAGAAAGATCTCTGAATGTAGAACTTGAAAAACGAAATAGAGATGGAAGCAAGTTTTGATATAGACGAAAAGAATTGCTGAGCCAGTCTTACTGGATAACTAAGAAGGCAAAGGGTATGTTAGTTAGAAGGGTTTTTATGGCTTAGAGCAAAGGATAAACCCACCTCAAACAAGATGTTTTTACCAAGTAAAAAGATACCACAGGCAAACAAGACTGCCGATGTTGCAAGTGGAAAAAAGGTCTCAGAATTTTCCACTGCGGGAAAACTGAAAAACAACTTCTGGCTTAAACTGTAACATACTAACTTTTAGTGATTGGAAAATAGTAACATAAAAATGGTAATTATAGTCATTATGATAGGCTATAGGTAAAAGTTAAGGTATAGATTGGTTATTCTGTATTAATGTGCTCAGGAAATTAAAGTATATAATGTAATCTAAACTAAAGGGTCTTCAGGCCTGCCTACAGCTGGAGCTGACAGCTGTAGGCACAGGCTCTGTCACCCATGACCCTGGGCTGCTGTAACGTCTTAGATACAATAAACTGCATTTTGAAGAGCCGCATGGAGTCCCACATCTCTTATTCAGGCTCTTACTCGCACCCCTGGAGTATGAAGTAGGAGTGTGTTCTGCTCAGGCATTTTGGCTATGGAGCTTTCCTGATATGACGGTTTTGAATGACAAATTTTCCTCTTGTTCACCTTCAGGATCTCAGTGAATTTGTGCTTTACTCAGTATCACTGGTGCAAACATTTAATCGTTTAGAATAAGTACGAAGTGATTCATCTATTTATTTTGAGAGGTTGAATGCCTGACCACAGTATGTTTTCTTACATTTTACAATTTAATAGTAGCCTGGGGTGCTGTATTAATTTTACTTTACTGCTCCAAGAGGCTAAGATATGGCTGTTTGGTTCTCTCGTGCTTTGGCTTAGCAGTGCTCTGTGAGATTATGATGACTGCTTGGTAGCTGGAGCTTTACTCTTCACTTTCTGTTGTATTTCTGACTGATGCTGGGATTACCCCTCCATTAAATAGGTGCAGAAGCACCTGGCTACTGGTAGTTTATTAATGTTTGTCAAGACCTCCTGAAGTGATGTTTTATAAAGTTTAACTATTTTCTAAAGAATTTCATCCTTCAAAAATTCCTGTACACTGGGTCTTGAGGGAGAGAGTTTGATTGCAAACCATCACATTTGAAACCGAAAGTAAAAAAATGACTGACTGCTGAAAGCTGCTTTATATATTTGCTTCCCATTGGCCCTGTTATGCTGTACCTTCCCAGGGTCAAGACAAATATAATTCCATCCTGTAGCAGTAAAAGCAAATAAAACCAAAGATATTATTATTGTTATTGGGGTTTTGGTCCTCACCACAGTATGTTTATAAGGTAAACTCAAGTTTAATGGAACAGATTTACCTGTTCAAGAATCAAGTCTTGAACTGCACTTTCCCAAGTAAGCTTTCCTGAAGAAGCCAGTACCTATCAAATGTGCTGTCAGAGTTTTAGTGCTCAATGCTGGACAAGTGGACATGCTGCATCTCAATTAAGAATGGAAGATAAATGGATGGCAGTAAATGGAGGTCATGGGTTAGAAGCATTTAATGGAAGAAATGGAAATGAAAATTGGAAAACAATCTAAGGGATCTTGAGAAGATAAGAGCAAAGGAAACTCAATTAGAGGGAACCATGCTTCCGCTCTTGGATCAGGGATAATTTCCTCAGTTTTGTTTGATAAGGTTTATTGCTTTCGCAGTCAGCAAAGTTGCATTATAAATAAATAATTACATTCTATTTTATGATTTCCTCAAACTGATGCATTTCAAACAGTGAAAATATAATCTCCATTTCAGAATGGTGTGTAAATAGACAAATAGACTTTTCGTAAGTGCAGCCTATCAATTAGCCCTAGGCAAAAGCCCACACTGGTATTACTGAATGTTTAAGAACTTAAAGCATAAAATACAATTTTTAAAGCTGAAATACTCACAAATCAGATTCAAATGCTAACTGTTTATGAAAGCTTGCCATGATATATTTAACTGCATACAGTGATAGATTTGCAAGGCAGTTCCATGCAGAGAAAGCATCCTATGCATTTATGTCTGGCCATTTACAGAAAATAAAATAAATCACCTTTCCTTTTCATCCTTTTCTTTTGAAATATATGTGTCTGTGAGTGTATATGTACATGCATTTTTATACATATCGTACCTGTCTCTACATATACACAACATTTCATCATGATGATTAAATTTGATAAAGTGATAGAAGTCACTGCAGTGCATAATGAGCACATAAGTGTTGTGTCCACAGCAAAGTCCTTATTTTCTGTGTCTTATTTCATTAGGGCTCATGCTTGTGGTTTCCCTCAAGGGATTACACAGTGTATATTGCTACTGCAACATTTCATTATTTACTTTATCAGGATGCTCACTTGCCTTGTCTCTTTAGGGACCTTAGTTCGCCTCATCATAAAACACTTCAAAATTGAGCTGCTGCAGTTGATGTGCATGTATATATGCACCACCTGGGGAAGGCAATACTAACTCCTACAGACTGCATCTGAGCCTTTTCCTGAATAACAAGGGAACATCTGGGTGGATGCTGAACTCTCAGCACCCCTTTAGTGCCAGGCTGCCCACTTTGCTTCCCAGTAATATGAGTAGAGCCAAAACATCTCCTGGAACTGTGAAGCTGGTAGGAAGTGTCATGACTTCAGAAGGCTCTAGTGGCATAAGGGCTGACCTTTATGTCTTACAGGAAAGGTTATACTTTGGAGTGCAGCAGCTAGAGCACATCTATTTGCTTCTCTCTCTTCAGAGCCAAAACGAAGCACCCACAGAGTCATTGGCACTGTTCCCAGTAATCATGATAGAGTTGTCTGAGTCAAAGCTTTATTGTACGGCTCTCATTTGCCACAGTCCCTTTTGTGTATCTCAGCTCTCTTCTCCCTTCTGTTCCCTTCTCCAAAGAAGAATATCCTACCTGTGGAAGATTTGTTAAGATAAATATAAGACTAGTGCTTCCCCAAGATTAAAAAACTGGTGCTTACCACCAGTATACTCTGTCATATTCCCATATAGTCTTTGAACCTTGGATTTATTACCACACAGAGTATGGAGAGTGAAACAGAAGTGTAATTATGGTCTGCTTGTGCAGGGTCTGTGCTAGGTTTGATGTTATAACTGCTGCTCTATTTCCTGTATGAAAGGTAGAAAATTAAACTTCTGACTATCTCAGTGATCATGTGCAGTTTTTCCTGTGGAGGTACTGTGAGGTTGCTCAAGGGGTTTGGAAAAAATCCAGGATGGAAATGAATCCTGCTTAATTCACTTTTTGCAGTCACAGATAGGGCTGTAGGTGAGGTGCCTTCCATACAAAGCTTGTAGCTGTCTCTAAGACTTTATTATTAGAAAGACACTTAGAAGCCTCAGGGATGCTTCACTTGGCAATTTCTGTAGATTTTTATTCCATACTAAGAGAGAGCCAGCTTAATTGTGAGAAGCCTTTGAAGACTGATGGGAGTTTTTGGTGAAAGGTGTATGGTGGTGGGGTAGTTACTAGGAAATCAGAAAAGGAGCTTCAAGAGAGTTGAGGGGTCATCATGCCATCTTCACACAAAATAAGAACATTAAAGAAAACCCCAAAAACCCACACAAATTTTTAAGGAAGGTGGGTTTTGGTATGATTTGGTGGGTATAATCTTTTCAGCTATCAGTTACCAGCTACCCACAGGGGCTTGTGGCCCTCCTTAGTTAAATCCAGAATGACATTGTGAATGAAAACATGATGCTAGTGTGGTTTCCCTGCAGATGTTCAGCATCTATGCAGAAGGTGCCTCATGAGGACTGCTTTGTGGAGGTTAAGTTCCCATTTGTGAAAGCAGCCTGGGGTGTTAGAACCATTCTTGTTCTTAGAAATGCTACCAGAGAGAGTCTTGTGTATGTTCAACAAAGGAAATGGATCTCCTGTCCTTTCTGAAGCAAACAAAAGAATTGCTCCTAATCTTCTCAATGTCAGCAGGTGATCTGAACAAAATTTTGGCCTCCAGGCAACCCTCTTGAATATTTTGCTGCTGCAGTCACTGAAACTTCTGCCCAGGGCAGAAGCAGCAGCTTGAGGTGTTTTTACATGCTCTGGATAAGAAGGATGAAAGGCGGTGAGTCTCCTGCTCAGCCTCTCTAGAGAAGGGAGGCTTGAGTACACCTAAAAGCATACTTAAGAAAAACTGAAATGCTTTACTTCTGGGCAATTTAAAGCTGTAGCACTGATCCAAAACAAGTCACTTTTTTTTTCTTTTTTTTTTTTTTTTTTTCTTTTTTTTTTTTTTTTTTTTTTGACATGCTTACCGTGGAGTACCTTGGTGCCTGGTACACCAAACCAGTGTGATATAGTGAAAAAACTTTCATTTTATGGACCTGAGAAAAGTCCTGAAAATGGGTCCAGATAAAACTTCAGGTATCAGTGGGTCCATTCTGCATATCAGGTGACATGTAAAGTGTCTTCTTGGCAAAACAGAAATGTTTTGCTACAATATTGATGTAGTATATACTGTCCTTACCACTGGAAATTTCACTCAGAGAAACAAAGGGACAACTGGTTGCTCTCACAAAGCCCCAGAGTTGCCTGTCTGAGAGCATCTTGTAATCTGAGACCAAGCTGTTCCTGTCTGCCATCCCTGCAGTGCCTCCCACCTGATGCTCTTCCTGGACAGGAGTAGTGGGCATTGCTCCAGGCTCACCAGTGGTGGCATCCAGCACTTGTGCTGCTTCTGATGCACAGCTCTAGAACAGGTTCTACAGTTTCTTTCATGCCATCATATGTGAAGCAAGAAGATACCAGGAGCTTCTTTTTTTCATTAAATGTGTTTTCTCCCCATTGTGGTGTTTGCAATGAAGCTGTTGGGACAGCATAAAATGCTGTTGGGCATATTGGGAGCACTGCAGCAGCCCAGCATCACAAGTGAAATTCTTCTTTACCAAGATCCTTGGAGAAAACAGCTGGACAGTGTTGGCAGATCTGTAGTGCTTAAAACCCGAAAAAAAAATCAGATCATTTGATCTCATCCCTTTTATATCTCTGTCTATTCTATATTACTTTTATACATCTTTACTAAATGATCCTTTTCTAACTGTACCATAGCATATATTTGTGAAATATTTCTCCCTCAACAGTTTGTAGCTCTCATTTGCAGATGTCTGAGATTATTCCAGGAATTAATCATCTGCTTAAAAAAAAAATAAAAATAAAGAGCATCAAGCTGATTGCTAATTTTATTTTTCCTGGCTTCAGTTTCCAATCATTAGAAGTTGCTCCACCTTATTTTGTTAGATTAAAGAGCCCTTTGGTACCCAGTAATATTTCCCCATGAACCTTACATGGATTTTTCTAATCAAGTTGCCTCTTCATCTTCTTTTTAATAAGCTTAGCAGATTGAAATCTTAAACTCCCTTACTATAAATCATTGTCTCTGCTCCTCAGACTGTTTTTGCAGCCTTTTTTTGTTCATCTTCTCCAATTTTTTTTACATGCTTTGTAAAACAGACTCCAGTCATGTGTGGTATGTCTGAGGAAAGGAAACATGGACAGGTTAAATGATGCTCCTGTGCTGGCTTTGTGCATCACACTCCTCTTTCCTGCTCTGTTCATGTTCAGGGGCTTGCATGGCTATTGAGCCGTTTAAGAGGTACTCTTTCTCTCCTTTTTGACTGCTCCTCTGGGTTAATGTTTGGATAGAGAGAGATAAAGGCAGATTCCTGAGTAATGTTACTTTTTTCATAGGGTTGCTCTTTTGCTTTGGGCCAAAAGAAACAAGTAAGAAGGACAGAGCAGGGGAGTGAGTGGGAAAATAACTCTTTTTCCAGTAAAATATACATACTCTGATTTCAGTATAATATATTTAACTGAAAAGGGAAAGACATTTTCTAGCTGGACTATCCCAATATTTCCTTTTCTGCTCTGGCCAACCACCCTGGGCCAGCACTGCTTGGTATGCAGGATTACTCACTCTCCAGGGCAGCCTTCCCCAGCAGCCAGGCTCTCTGCAGAGCTGCCTCTGCTTCCCTCCACCTCCCTCACTACTGGTACAAAACACCTGAAGCAGATTGGCACAGATTTTGCAGAAGGGCTCCCAAAGCAATGTCTTGTACTGTAGGGACTACAAAAGATGCAGATCTTTCTGTAAAGGAAGAGGATCTGGTACAGAAGTCCCTTGCCAGGACTTTCATCAGAATCCTTTTGAGCATGCTTTGCCTTTTTTCTCCATCTTTTCTTTCTGCTTCAGCTTTGCTGCACTTATGATCTTATTTCTAAAATAACCAGGAGCAAACCCTTCTTTTTAAAATAGCTTCCCAGTCCTGCAGGCAGAGGACACACGGGTCGGACTTTGATCTCTTTATTAATCTACTAAAGAGGATGTGTGAAAAATCTGGGTTACTCTGGGCATTAGCCAGAACCTTTGAGAAAAAATGCCCCCATTGAAACAGATTATTATTGAGAGTTAATAGCTTTCATCCTTGGTGAGGATTTCTACTGGTGCCATTCCCGCATTTGGTTTCGTTGGGAAGGCTCCGGAGGTGGGCACAAGGCATGCAAGGGTTTTGAAATCCCAGAAGCGCTCAGAAAATAAGGCACAAGTTGTCATTTGCAGTAGGTACAATCAGATCCAGGGGGAAAAAATATATACAGAGAGGTTATAATAATGAAGAGAGTTCCCAGTATGTAATTAATGTGTGGCTAGAAATGCTAAGTACCCACAATTGCTTTTAAAAAAAGAAAAAAAAAAGGCATAGTCAGTAGAGTGAAATAATACCATCAACTGTTGTTCTTCTGAATTACATTAACAATGTGTGCCTTGTAGATCTTCTGCAGTAGATCTTCCTGCGAGGTTTTGTGGAAGTTTGAGATACCTGAATTTTACATTACATCTGCTACAGCCACAAAATTGTGCTTTTTGTTTGTTTTTCTTGTCCATTTGGCTGACAAGTTGAGTCTGGGCATATCCAGGGTATAGCACAAAGTTCACTCGGTGCACTGGCATTGTCTTTTGCTGTGCTTCTGAGACCAGAGGGTAAGGTGGATATACAACCACTAAAGGGATGCCAGTAGCAGCCCAGATTCCTAAAAGTTGAACAATATGGCTCAAGCCATGCAGGGTGGCAACAAATCCCTTTTGTCAGAGCAGAATCATGGTTTGCCCCGTTCTCAAGCACTTGGAGCAAGCAGGGAATGGAGGATGGCAGCAGCTTAGTCTTCAGTGGGGCTTCATGACTCCTCAGCCTGGTTTTATTGCTGAGTTTTATTGCATTGTCTGGCAGTGATGAAGTGTGTTAAGCTTTGATAGAGGTGATTCATAAATGAGAGGTTTCTTTCCTCTATTTGTGCTTTTGAAGGCAGTTTGTTCCAGAGTTGTCCATTCTGTAATTTTTATTCATCCATATAAGATTTTTAAAAAATATTTTTTCCCCAAGCAAAAGATATTAAAGCAAGATGAATATGGATATTTCTTAAAATAAGTAGAGGGATGTGATGGAAGACACAGAAATGGTAATAAAGCCTAGTCAGGTAAAAATGTTGGCACATCTTATTGCATTTAATTCATAAGTGGAAGAAGATAGAGAATTTATTTGACTAAGCCTCTGGTTCAGTGTCTTGATGATATGTTTGGAAAATTGCACTGAAATTGATGTGTAAGTGACCTTGAAGATGTCGTATTTAAGTGATAGCTCATTTTGATGTGAGGTTGTAAGCCTTCCCCTTGGCCTCAAATAAAGCAAGCAAAGGAACTCAGCATTGAATTTAAGTAATTTCAAGGTAAAGAGGGAAGAAACTCTCCTCAAAACTCAAAACATAAATAGCCTGGAAGGTCAAGCACCTAATCTGAGATGTGCCTCTGTTTCAGTGCTATTAAAATGCTGCTTCACTGGGAAGATTGCCCTTGTTGCAGCAGTCCCCCAACCCTGGTGTCAGCCTTGGGACACCAGGAGATGTGATAGAACTCCAGAGAAAACTCAGTCCTTATAGTGGGTGGCACTGCCAATTCAGTATGCAACATTCACCCTTGGAATCACATTGCTCCTATATATATGTATGTATACTAATGCCTTCATAAATATTAATGTGTTCATATATGAATATTAAAAAATAAAATACATTTAAAAATAATTATTTTTGTTTGAGAGGGCAGTGGCCAGACCTGAACTTGACTATTACTTTTAGTTTGTTGAACTTCCCCTCTACCTGTAGTAAATTAGGTTACTTTTATGTTTTGCAGCCTGAGGCAGGGCTGGCCAGAATTCCTGCTCAGCCAGGACACCCTTCCCAGCCTGGTGTCAAGGTCCTGCCAGTTTAAGCTGTGCTGCTGGGCTGTACCTGATTTAATGGCCCTGACAGAACACAACTGCAGCTGCATTTTGCATTTAAGTCACATGAGTATCCCTCCCTAACTTTGGCTGGACCAACACCTCAGAGGTCAGAAGACTCACAGAGTCATTAAGGTTGGAAGAGACCATCAGCTCCAGCCGTTAAAATGTGGGAGTTTCCATATGTACCTGAGCTGGATTTCAATCCAGCCGGCTGTGTTTGATCTAAAGCATTGCCTGGTGGTGGTTTCCTCTCTGAGCAGGAGTGGTTTACAGCCCCTCTGTGTGCTGGTGCTCCGCTCACGGCAGCAGCAGTGCTCCCTCTCTTGGGAAGATCCAGCAACTTGAACTTGCCTCTGAAACACATGGTAGCATGTTGGGTCCAGCCTGAGTTGTAAAGTGTATATTATTTACCTACTTATCTATTGAATGCAGATATATTGCATGACATGGTGAATGTCCTCGCGACAATTTTGGCTGGTTGTGATGGTCATGATATCATGTGTAATATCAAGGTAAAAGGTTTATTTGCAGACTGATTCAGTGTTGGAAATAGCATTGCTGAGGATTGGCTTTCTAATTCTCTTTTACTGCTCTGGGAACTCAGATGTGATATTCACCACAGAAACTGCACTTTGAGGGTAAAGTAAATTTGTACATTCAAAACATCAGTAAAAAAGAGAAAATCAGAAGTTAAGCCCTAGACAGGAATGTAGCCTGCCTTTCCTTATCTGACAAGAGCTGTTTATGATATATGTTTTGTATTTCAACCAGACATAAGAATATTAGGAAGTTGTAGGTATGTATAGCCTCACAAAGTTAATATTGCTTTTGGACTTGTTCCTGGGCATGATCTAATCTCCATTTAAGTCAGTGGAGATTTTTCTTCTTGCTTCAATAGGAATTGAGTTTGCGTTTTAATATGCAGTAAAGCCTACAAAATTTGTGCAAAAAAAATAAAAACAGGAGGGCACACTTTGCTCACTGGGGGGCCTTAAATGAAGGCCTTAGAACAGCGTTTCATCAGCAGAGTAAGGAGGCAGGTTTTCAAAGCTGCCGGCTGCGAGCCGTGGGGGGGATGAGCGATAGGTCTCCTTCATGCTCCGCTTGAGTTTGTGGCTGATGTGATGCCACTGCCCGCATGCAGAACTGGCCCTGGTTATTTATGGCTTGAGAAGACTTTAAAAAGGGGTCAATATAATCTATGGTTTATTCTGATTCCCACTGGCTTTGGTGGCCCCAGTGTGCTGAATCGGTCTGGCATTGGCACTCAGGTTCATGTCTTTCTTATGCTAAAACTGTTTAATCCTTTGGGTTATATTTACAATTTACCCTTTAATGAATAAAATATCTCCCAAAAGATGTATGTACTCTGCTTTTAAGCACACAGAACTGTTTTTTGTGAAGGACCTAAATAAAAAAACTGCAAACAATTGGTTAGGTATAATGTTAGTTTTCTTGAAATCATAAATATTCTCCCTTAATTGGGTGTGAAATTCCTGTCTGCAAATCATGACATTTTGGTTGATTTTACATTCACTGGTTTGATGAATAATGGGCTTGAAACATTTTTTAAACTTTTCCTGCTTACAATAGCTCTCCACTAAGTGTCCTTCAAAAATCACATCTCTGCTCAATGCAAGGAATCTGAATTAGCTCTGACATTTGCATTTGCATTCACAAATCTTTCCATGGCTCCCCTGTGTGCCGATGTGTGAGGGAAGGATCCAGCCAGATCTTGGGGGTAGAAGCATGGGTAGGCAGATGTAAAGCCTTCACCTTGGTGCAGCTGGATGAGGTATGTAAGTTCTTTCTTCCCCCTCTGTATTTTAGACAGAAAAAAATTAAAAACTCATTATGCAACTGTTTTCTTCTCAAGCTACTTTTATTTATTGCTTCTTTCCCAGCAAGGCAATGTAAACGAAGACCTTTGGCTGACAGCTCAGTGACAATCAAGGTGTTGTGTTTACTTCCAGGAGATTCACAGAGTCTTTGATAAAGGATCATGAATAATTAGTAGCATTTTGGAATCAGTGATTTTTCTCTTTCTTCCTCTGAGGGATGTAACAGCCCTGAGTACTTCACTGTTAGTCGGCATTCCTGACAGCCTCATTTCTGTAATTTTAATTTGGGGACAAACCAGATTCTGCTTTGTAGGTGGTTTGCACTGAGCCCCTTTGTTTGGAAGCTGGAGGAGGGAGAGGCAGATGGGGGCTCTGGAAATGTTCTTTTCTAGCATTTCATGGCAGAAACTGATGTGGCCCTTGGGCATATGGAGGGAGTTTGCTGGTATCCTGAGTCTGGAGTCAGGAAGGTGCATGTGGTACCCTTAGGGCTTCAGTCACCCTGAAGGTTATACATTTTTATAGTGACTTTAACCACTAAACCTTGCATTTGCACCAGCAAGGAACTGGCTTGCGTGGGAATATTGCACTCTGGCATATTGCACTCTCATAGCTGGGAGTGTCTGGGAGTGTGTTTCTGTAGTGTCACTTCCATCCTGTGCTGCAGCTTGTGATGAGGGCATGTTCTGCTGCCTCCCATTCCTCCTGCCCGCCTCTACAGCTGCTCCTGGGCCAGGCTCTGGAAATAAGGGGGCCATTCACCTTATCTAACCTTTCCTGATTTCTCAGTCTGAGATGCACATTTGTGCAGTTAGCTCATACTCCTGAAAAGGGTTGAGGAAAATAAGCAACATCTTTTGTCACTGAGACTCTTCTCAATTGATAACTGTTGCAATATGTCTCCCTACAAAACTACAGCAATATTTTGAAAAGGAGAGAACTAAGTGTTTTTATGTGGCATTTCTGTGTGGAAGTTTTTGGAAGAGTAGCAGATACTTCATAGTCAGTCTTCTTTCCCCAGACCTTGTTCATCATTAGCTTGAGTGTATGGCTACTACTACTGGCAACTTTTGTAACATGGGCTACTGAGTCACTCAGCAAAATCACATTCTATGTTAGTTTCTGCAGCTCAGCCAATAACTTGGGTAGAAGAATAGGTTCTATTGTCTTGTCTCAGTACCAAGGTGCCAGATGACGGGAGATTCTGGCCTGTCCCTGACAAGCAGTTGCTCCTGCTAGATATCCTCCTTGTTGAATATTTGCACTCTCCTTTTTCTGCCGTTGACTTCCAGCCATCAGACCTCAGTTTGCTTTTCTCAGCTAGATTAAAGAGCTTTGTTACTCTCTTTTGACTTTTCCATGCACAGCTTCTTACAGACCACCAAGTTGTCTTTTTAATCTTGCCTTGAAAAAACTAAACAGAATTGAACTCCTTTCAATGTTTGTGCTATTGAGGGTATTCATGAAGGATGATCTGACTTTTAGGAGGAGCGTATGTGTGAGGCAGATATCCATGGCGATGGGCACCTATGTAAACAGCCAGGCTGACAGCTCTAGTAAACATTCTCTTAAAGAGCTGTGGCAGGTCCATCCATCACACTACCTATATACACAGTACTGTCAAATATGTAAAGTAAACAAACAGAGGGCAAAAAGGAGGTGATGAAAGAAATAATGCTTTTCTCTAATTCTTTTTTGTTTAAGAGCCTCTCAGGTTTCTCATCATGACAGTAAATACATGACTTTCAGATATTTTTTGGGTGGACCACATAATTTGAAGTGGTCTGGTGACAGATGTACAGCAAATCAGTGGGAGAAGAAAGAGGGAAACCCCAATTCTTCATCCTCTTTAATAGTTTCTTTTTTTTTTTTTTAACCTTCATCCTTCATAATGCTATGTCTCATTGTGTCCAATTGCAGGAGCAATACAGAAAACATTATTATTCCAGTATTTTCTCAGGGAAGGAGGGAAAACAAGCCTTAAAGAGAAACAAGCACACAACCTTCGCATTGCTGGCACATTGCAAAGCCCAAGGGCTGCACTTAATTTACATATAAATGTGCTGAGGATTTTATTCAGCAACTAATGCACTCTGTTGTTATTTTTCACTTACAGTGTTTGTAATGCACGTGGTGGTTGGCAAATTGCGTGGGGCATATGTACTTGGAGGAGAGCAGTGGCAAGCATATTAGAGGTGCTGCTTTTTGGATTATTGGCTGGCTTTATGTCTGAGGCTGCCCTGGGCCTCAGGTAGTGCTGGCTCCAGGCCTCCAGGGATACTGCAAAATCCAGCTGAGGGTGACATAAAGAGCTGGCCCACAGATGTGTAGCTGGATTTCAGCTGTCTCATGTAAAAACACTGTAGTGCCTTCATGGTGTAGCATCCCAGTGGATGAGAACATATGTTTTATCTGTCTTGTTCAGAAATGTATCTGTAAAATCTTGGAATTTTTTGGGTTTTTGTCCTCTTGAAATTTTCATGATTTCTGCAGTTGTTTCTTCTTGGTTTTTTTTCGTTCAGGCATCATTACTTTGTTCACATTTATCTTTTAATTGGCAAGCAGCTGTAAGAGTGCACCACAAAAACCCATCCAAGAAAAGCCCTTATAGCTGCTCCCAAAGGCCTCTCCTTCTTTCTGCTCCTATAATAGCAGGAGCTATTACCTGTTAATATCTATGAGCCTTGAAATAAGTGATGTGTTTTCTGAATTTATTGTGATTTTATCCAAGGACATCCCTGTCCTTTCTCTCAGCTCAAGTGAGTGAGAGCCTATCTGTGGACTGCCCAGGGAATATTTTGCAGCTCCTGATCTCAGCTCTTTCAGCCGCTTTGCATTCATCCCATAATGATGAAAAAGTAGTGTTGATGACCAAATATCATCATTACTCTCAAGGGTTAACACCTCATGTGAAGCTGGCATTTGACATTCCTCTGGAAGGATGTCATCCACACCTGTGTGGAGTGATCCATTAAATATTTGGGCAGCTTGTGTATTCTTGTGGGTACTACCTTTATATCTATATATGGGTGTACAGCAAGGAGGTATTTTGTACAGAACATTGAAGAGCATGGTAGAAGGTATTCCCAGAATGATGAAAGGGTTTCCATGTGGAAAACCTGAAAGTGAACAAAAGTCTTGTTATTCATCAAGCTGCTGTGTGGTGTTGACAGGTGAAACGACAAGACTTATTGAGGAAAAGGAATTAATTGTATCTGGGACCTTTTAATAAATCAAAAGTAAAAGTAAGAACCAGTGTAGCAGACCTGTTGGCAGTAGTTAATGCTTGTTCAATGATCCTTCCCTTCTGAAATACAGAAATGAAAAGTGACTGTTGCCAGGAATTATAAAATGAAGGAATGACTCAGAAGATAGATTTATTATCACCTCAGTATCAGTGAAATTCAGCTTCATAAACATAGGTTAATCTGCTAAAACCTTCTGTGCTCTCACTGGGGGAGAACCTTATTTATTTCAAATTTTGTTTAAAGATGTAAAATGAATCTTCTTGTCTTCTGAATAAATCATCATCTCTAGTATCACTAATATTCATCTTTTTTTTTCCTCCTGATTCTTTACTATGTGGATTTATTTTATTTATTTATTTCTATGGGTTGTTACGGGCACTTCTCATCCTTGCATTGTAATTTCTCTTCTGGACTTGCAGGCTTTTTTTATCACAGTTCACCATATATTTTACCTATGTTTCTACAGAAAGTCATTGCATAGCATAGGCTTCTGCCAACAAGAATATTTAGAATACACTCTGCTTTTGTCCTCCAGTGCTGCCCTGCTCACCTAGGATGGGTGAATAATACATCTGAGTGAGAAGGACATGGATCTGAGGTTACTATGAAGCAACCTATGCCCATACCTGACCAGAATCAGTGCTGCTCCTTTCCCCTCCCTCTATTATATGGCTGATCAAATGTTAGGAGTATACTTGTCAGTTCAAACTAGCATTAAAAGACATTAAAAAAAAAATCCAAAACTTGAAAAAAAATTGTAGTATTAAAAAAAATGTATCTTACAAGGCAAGAGCATGTGGCATCTCTGTGACTGTGTGGTTGGATTCTGTGCTACCTTGATAACTTTTCTAAGACTTGAAGCTTAGAAGCTGCACTGTCATGGAAACAGTGCAGTCGGATCCTGAAAAACCCCCAAAGCCAAAAAGACACTCATATCTTTTATTAGTCCTGACCTTAGAGCAGCTCTGTCCTCAATGATTAACTGGTAATTTTGTTCTAAATAGCATCAAACACATCTGAGACTGAATTCAGGTTTCTTGTGTTCCTGTTTTGCCCTGAAATTTCTCCATCATTTGCCATCTGCTAATGACATGATTTGATGGTTTGCAAACAGTCCATTTGAGTATTCCTTAAGCTTGAGATCCATTGCATTAGTGTGTCTCTCAAGATTAATAATGCTGTAGTAGGAGATGAAAATGTTCTTGATACATGTGTCATAGAAATGATGAGGAAGTGCATTTGCTTATTTTGATGCTGGTGTGATTTTGTGTGTGGTACTGGTGTATTTGGTCCTCCGTGCACTCGTGGTCAGTGCTTAATCCAGTGAAGGTTTGGACTATGCCAATACAAGCAAGTCTTAGAGTGGCAGAGTTTCTGCTTTATCACAGAATCACAGAATGCTTTGGTTTAGAAGGGACCTGAAGGGTCATCTGGTTCCAACCAGACACAAACCAGGTGTTCATGTCAGGAGGAGGATGGATTTTTAAAACACTTCAGGCAGAAATGGGTGGAAGCCCTTCGTGCCAGGACAGTTCAGGGATGGGGCTGGTAACTCAATCCCTCTCTGTGGCTCTGAGCCAGAATCACACCAGCATCAAAATAAGAACATTGCTCACCACTTCTGTGACACATATATCAAGAACATTTTCATCTCCTTATACACAGACAGACTTTCTCTTTTGTTTCTTAGGACCAGGTGGAAAACCAACTGATGTTTTCTTATATCAGTAGGTAAAGTGGCCAAGCCTTTCCTTCCTCTGTGATAAAAGAGGATAGAAATATATTTGTTATAGTCATTGTCTAAGGGCTACTGTGGGAGCTTTTGATTGCTTGTTATCCAGGATTTTGGCATTGTGCAATGAGTAAGCTCAATTTTAAATTTACTGCCTATTTTCCGAACTTGGATGGATTTATTTTAAATTGCTTCCTAGGTTTTCTTCTTTAGCAAGAGCACAGGCAGGAACTAGAAAAGAAAAGCCACTTTTTTTTTTTTTTTTGTGCAATTCATTGTCAGTGGTTGTATCCCTCCCTACCAAGGTTTATACAAGTTTGCATCAAAAGCAGAAAATGATGGTGTTTCTTCTGTTACTCTGCCAGCTGCAGTTCTAGCAAAGAAATGGGTGTGGCATTAGGGCATTTATGAAGAGCCATCCTTTTACCTTACCTCCTTCTCAATTTGTTGCGACAAAGGATTGAGTTGTTGAGCTTAGTTCACAAAACAATTCCTGCGCTCAGGCTTCTGTTTTCATTTGTTGGACAACTTGAATTTTTCTACAGGTGGAGCCTTTATTATATGCTGAACTCTGTAGTACAGCCACATGAAAATAGATGTGATGTCTTATTGATCCTCTTTGTGACATCCTCTGCTTGCTGTTTTTCTGCAGGCGTTATCTACACAGCAGATATTCTTGACCGGGAGACGACCAAGTCCTACTGGTTGACGGTGTATGCGACTGATCATGGTGTTGTCCCACTCTACACCACTATTGAAGTCTATATTGAAGTGGAGGACGTGAATGACAATGCCCCTCTCACCTCTGAGCCTATCTATTACCCAGTCATCATGGAAAACTCCCCAAAGGATGTATCTGTCATTCAGATCCAAGCCCAGGATCCTGACTCCAGCACTAATGAAAAACTGACTTACCGGATTACAAGTGGAAATCCCCAGAACTTCTTTGTAATCAACCCCAAAACAGGTAACAAAACCCTGTTGCCTCAAGGCAGTGGGAGAATGCAATTTACATATTTATTGGCTTTCACCCCTTCAGGGTGCACTGGTTTGCTTTCCAAACCTCTGTTTTCTGTTGGCTTCTGTGTCTGAAGCATGGTGTATGTGTCTGAAGCATTCTGCTTTGCGAGAATCGGTGTGCGAGCGCGCTGGCAGATGATGTGCTGCGGATGTGCTGCTGCAGCAATCACTCTGCCCTCCCTGGGTCACTGAATCACTGCTGGCTGTTGCCTCTTCCCTGCGTCTGCAGGGATGAGACTTTGCTGCCCTGAGTCTGCAGAGCAGTGCTAGGAAGCAGATTCAAGCTGTTGCAGGTTACAGAGCACTGTTTCACTCTTTATTAGCTGGTGTAGCACTGCTGGAGTGAGTGACATGATGGCTGGCCAGCACATGTAATCAGGCTCCACGTTAAAGTAGGTGGATTTAATTCTACAGCTTGCTTTACACAAAAAGACATTTGGGTGACCTAAACGTCCCTCTGGCCTTAAAAAAAAAAATCCATGTGTTTGCATTGATTCATAACTGCTGGGGATGTAGCCTGTGGGTGCAGCATGGCAGAGATGGCGTTTGTTTTAAGTTAAAGTACTGTTGTTAGCTAGCAATGGAGCATAGCACCCATGCAGAGCAGTTCTGCACATGTCTGTGCCCCAGGTGCCTTTGCTGAATGAGGCTGATAAAGAAATTGCCCCAGGAGATGTAGCCTGAGGTCTTGGGTGGATGAGCACCTGCCAGGTGCCTACCTGTGCTTGGCAGCTGGTGTTCCTCACTCCAGCATGTACTCAGCTTTTCTCACTCATTGGGCTTCTGGGGACCCTCCAGCATGATCTGGAGCTGGAAAGTCGAGGGGATCTTTCAGAGCAATATGCTGATCTTTATGAAGGTAGTTCAGTTTTCACACAATTCACACAGTGCTCCTGCTGCTTTTCATGGTCCTTGTTTTGTTCTGGGGTTTTGATTTTTTTTTTTTTAGTTTATTTATATCTTTTGCAAATTTCTAAACAGCTAAAAGACTAGAAGGAATAGATGTGAGAAGGAGCATTTTTAATTTTGTGTATGGAAATGATGTTCACTAAATAGGTTTTCAACATTTGGTTGGGCAATCCTATTGCAATGTGTGGCATAAGAAGGGGTCAGGATCTTCTCAGGCATGAGCCCAGGTGAAGAATTATGGAGAATGTATAATCACTATGTTCAATCTGCTGAGCCCTAAGGCGCATATCTCACTTATTTTTAACACTTGGAATGGCCGAAGATGCTCTTCCATCTGCATCCCTTCTCCCCCTCCCCACCCCATAAATCCCATCTGGGCAAAGTAGCAGAGTTAGGACTCATAGTGTTTAATGCTTGTGCTTCCCTTCCATCAGCTCCTCCCTCAGAGCAATCTGCTCAGCACAGCCCTGCTTATCTGCCAGGGTGAGCCTGTGACAAGGACTGAAGCAGGGCATGTGGCAGCCCTGCAGCACCCTAGCCTGGTGGCACACCCTGTGGGTTGGCTCTTTGTCCCTCGGGAGAGCAGGCAGGACACTCTTCCCTAACACTGAGATCTTATTCTCACAGTTAACACAGACAGTGGTTAATCTTCATTTGCACTGTGGAAATTACTGTCTGAGAGCTTAAAGGCTTCAGGATGAGTAACTTTGCTGCTTGGGCAACTCCCAAAGGGCCCCCCTTACACTCAGTGGACATCCTTGCTAGTGACTGGCTGTGATTTGTTATAGAGAGGATAAATCATCCCTTTTCTATCCAATTCAGTGCCAAATGCAGAGCAGTGAGATCTGGGCGAGGTGGCCTCTTGGAGTTTGTTTTGAAAACGATGAGGCTGACAGAGAGTGTGTGCGCAGAGATCCCTTTTCCCAAAGGGGAGCACCAGGCCTTCACATCAGAAGGCTTTCTCCTGATGGGATGCTGATGTCCGAGAAATAAAAGCATAATGGATTTTCCTAGAGAGTGCCCCTGGGGCTCTCTGACAAGGCTCCTTTCAGCCGTCTCCCTGCAGTGCACTGGCTTTCTCTAAGACAGTAATTTACACTCCAGTTGTTTTGTACAGGAGACTTGTGCACACACAGGAGAGGTTCATAGCCTGCCAGCCCCATGCTCTTGCTGGGATTCAGCACAGCAGTAAGTCACAGAGAGTGTTGCACAGCAGCCCTAAATGCGACAGCATGCTGTATAATCAAGATGAAAAGGTTTAATGTGAACCCAAATATGCTGCGATTGCTGTATACGTGGGCTGAATGAGCATGCTCCTGCTGTCGGGGGAGAGCAGTCATTTGAGAAAGGGGATCTTTTATTTTCTGTGTCACTTGGGAAGTTTCAACACTGCCAGCAAACTGGCATCTCACTCCTGTGAGTAATCCACTGCTGAGAGTCAACACGAAGGCAGCATCCTGCATTTTTTACATCCTTTGGTGGGAAGCGACAGAAGAGATGGGGCATTTGCTGGAGCATAGGGATGTTCTCAGTTGTCTTTGGAGGTCAGCAGTGACTGTGTTTCCCTTCCTCTGGAGCTCACTTTCAGCTGCCTTGTAGCTCATGCAGGTCAGGCAGGTTTCTGGAGGCACATGGACCACTGCATGTCTGATCAAGCAGGGACACAGAGAGTCCAGGTTTTGTTCCTGGTTCTAATTCAGGATCATAACTGCAGCCAATTCTTACACTCATGATTGATTATCTGGATAGCAGAAGCAACATTACTCCTTGTATGCCATATCTGTACATAGAAGAAACCTCTTAATAGACAAGTTGTCACTTCCTACATTTTTATAGACTGGCACAGCTCGTGGTGGCTATTTTAGGCAGTCCAACTGCAAATGTATCATGTGCATTTGGATCTCTTTGAAGGCAGGCTTCAGACCTTTCAGGACTATTACCTGCTGTTTGCTCTGTGGGTTTTAGAGAGATGAAGGGTTGCTCCTGCAGGAATGAAGAGCTGCTAAAAAGCCACTGATAGCAAGATTGGGGCACTGAAGTCACCCTGGGCGTGCTCTCACTGGGGGCTGACTCTGCTGTGGGGGCACAAGTACATGGTGGCAAGGGCTCTCATCTTTGGGCTTGGGTTTATATGGGTGCTCCAGGGAAGAGGACAGGAACATGAGCAGCCCGCCCATGTGTGCCAGGATTGGAAAGGCAGTGTGGGCAACCTCCCATCAAGGCCTTTTTTTTTCTCACTTTGATATTTTTATTGAAATACAACCAAGCATCAGTTTGCACCTTGGTACGCACTTTTATCTCATGAGCTGATATTCAGAGGTACAAGTACTAAGTGAATAATGAAGCACATGAGCACGTGTGAAACCATAAATCATTTACACTGGAGAACAAGGCAGCCTTGTTCTGCTAACTGGTGGACACTGCAGCCTAAGTGTAGCAGGTCCAAGAGAGCAAGATGGGATTTTCCTTTACAGTGGGCAGGAGGAATATATTGCAAAAGCACAGTTTTGTGAGGGGAGTAGGAAACATGTTTTTCAAAAAGTTGAGGTGGCTCTAGGGGTTACATGACTAAAGGGAAAGGCATTCCCCTGGGCGTTTGTTTCCCAGCTGTGTATACACACACGCAGCAAGGGAGGCATTCCTGGAGCCCAGCATCTTCAGCAGCTGCAAGTCAGCCAAAACCCTGATGTGGCTGCTGGGAGAGCCAGGCCTTTTCCTCATAGCTTGACTTTTGTGCTTGGGAGGGCTTAGGGTTGCTCTGGCAGAGCACAGGGTCACAGGGCTGTGCTCCTTTGTGGGTGGTGTGAGATGGGGAGGATGGCAGAGCTGCTGGGCTGACCAGCTCCCAGGAGCGCCACATTCGGCCCGAGCCAAGTCACTCTTGGGTGAGAGGCATGTGGAGGAAGGTAGATGAAACAGAAGATGGAGTTAATAAAAAAACTGATTGATCAGAGCTGTAAATTCTTACTTCTATTTCATGTATATAGGTGTTAATATCACAGCACAGAGGTAATTTACTGCGTTGATTTACTATGTTTCGGCGCTCTGGAAAAAACAAATTTTAATTCAAACCATTGCATTACTTTGTTTATTGTTAACGTATTGTGAACAAACCCAATAAGCTTCTCTTCAGTCTGACGTAAATTACTTAAGAGATTCTTTAACTAACGTGCCAGCAGACCAAATTTCACTCTTGTGCACATTCTTTTCAATTAATTTACTCTAAAACTATGCTTGTGTGTCTGGAAAATCTGCTTACACCTTGCTTAGCCTTTTTCTGGCACCATTTAAACAGAGGCAGACCCCTGCCACCCCTGAAATAGTATTTGCTGCAGTGGTTAAGGCAGGATGCACTTGTAGGTTTAGAAATAGTGCATGTAGGTCAGTACATCTTTGCAGAGCAGCAATACTCTGCCTCTGGAAGCTGTCTCTGAACTGTCACATCTGCACCTAGATTTGGAAAGACTCTGGATATTTTCACACTGAAGTAGTATTAATGTTTATATAAGCTAATACGGGGTTAGTGAATGTCAGAATTTAATTGGTACGAATGCTACTCTTCTCAGCAGGCTGGGCTTTGCTTTCTTTTGCACTCACAAAGCCAGCTGGCATAGAATCCTGCTGGGTCTGAAAGCCACATTTGCTCTGCCATACTAAAACTGTGCTTCACCCTCCTGTCATGCATCCTGATTTTTATAGCTGCTTTTCTTTGGCTTGTCCTGAGAAATCCCTGCACGTCTTTGCTCTCACAGACTGAGACAAATCCAGTGGTTTGCTGCTGCTCCACATCCTGATGGCTGCTAGCAGTACAGATGTTGGGTACCCAGTGCCTCTTTTCAGCCCAGAAATCATAGAATCATGGAATGCTTTGGATTGGAAGGGACATTAAAGACCCTCTAGTTCCAACACCCCTGCCATGGGCAGACAAATCTTCCACTAGACCAGCTGCTCAGAAGCCTATGCAGCCTGGCCATGAACATTCCCAGGAATGGAGCAGGGATTATCCTTCTATCACATCTAAATATTATAGCTGCTGTTAGAGCAGACCTTGAGGAGGGGGCTGCTCTGTGCAGCTCTGGAGGGTTTCCCTGTGGTCATGGAGGGTTTCTAGGTTTCTCAGCCTGTTCTTGTGGTCAAGGGAAACTCACCTGTCCTGGCTGTTCCATCCATGCTGCTAAACTCTTAATAAACATTATCTGAAATAAGATCTCTTCCATATCTTGTAAATGAAGGCCACTAGCTTTTTTTTTTGTTTGTTTTTAAGTCTAACCTGCAGTCTTTCTCGAGGGTGTATTTTAGGTGCTATTGTGATCTAATTAGAAAATGTATTTTGGACTTTGATGGCATTGCAGGTCAGTTCCCTCCCACTGGGTGCTCCTCGTGAAGGGTGTCCCCCTCATGTGTGTTGGCCATGGAGCTGTTTTTGGCAGCTCATGTGTGTGATGAAAATCAGCTCTGCAGATCATGTCATAGCATGAATAGCTCAATGCTATTCAGCCTGTAAGTGTCCTTGCCCTGTTGAAGAGCAGAGAGGACCTTGCAGGGGCAAAAAGCATTGATTGTGGGGCTCTCCAGTTAATGGTGAATTTGAAGAATTGGTCTCCCTTTCCCTGCATGCTCTTGAACACTGTACAAATGCTGAATTCACGAACAGTTGCAGAGTCCAGCCTGATGTATCCATCACTGATGTATGACCATAACTAATACAGAATTTTATAATGTAATTCCCCTACTACCTAAGCTGGCTTCCATCCTCTGTAATTTATGTTGTATCAACACACGCTAAATGATCTACTTTCTTTGCTTTCACTTCTCTATTATTTAAAAGTGTGGCTCTTAATGACTTCTTTGTAATGCACTCACTGTTAAAAATTGAGCTTTGGAGCATTTTAAAAGCTTTAATTTCTGCTTTGGCATGCTTATTCTTTACTAGACACCATATATCCAGTGGTTTGAGCCCAGGGTTAACAGCTGGAAAATCAAAGGACCATGAATGTTGGAGTTGTGTGCTTAATGGCAGTGGGACCTATAAGTGTGCTTGCCACTGTACAGCATATTAGACAAAGTTACTGCATTAAGGAGTTTGTCATAATAACAATAATAATAGTAATAATTAAGAAAAAAGAGGAGATGAAAAAAATTAGGGAGAAGGATGTAAATCAAGTCCATCTGCTTGCCAGGGCATTTTTATTCCCCAGAGGAAATTTTCAATTAGATCCTGAGCTGCAGCATAGCAGGGACACAGACTCTTCTTTTGACTTTGAGTCACCTCACCTCATGGTTTTTTGTTGGGTTTTTTGGGGTTTTTTTTTTTGGTTTTTTTTTTGTAAGTGGAAGTATTTTCTTGCCTTATGTGATTGTTCTCATAGTAAACTGTTTAAACCGTTTGTGGATCAAATATGCTCTGGAAATGCAAGCTATTGATTTTTCAGGCATCTTGGCATTAATAGATGTGCATTCACAGTCATGTATTCATAGGCATACAAAAAAACCAAAAAAACCAAAAAAAAAGAGAAGCATCACTTCCAGTAGGTTGAAGAAAAATATAAAAGAATTTTAGACTAAGTAAGTATTGTCTAATGGCCAGACCACTAATTCCACTGAAAATGACAAAATTTGGGCTCAGCCAGCATGTCTCTTCCCTCCTCCCTTCCTCCCTGGCAGCGATTTCCTTCACAATCTGTATATGTTATCTGTGGAGAGGATAAAGGTGTGAGCTGTGCCACCTCAGTTGCAGCTACAGTAATGCTGCTATTAATAAAATAATAAATCCATTTTTATCATTTCTCTTGAACAGACCTGATTTCTGCTAGCAGTGGGTTTTTATTCATGAAGCACTGAATATAGTTGAGATTGCTGGATCTCTCTGGTATCAAGTGCCTCTTTTAAAATGACATTTAAAGATACAATATTTCTCATAAATGCCATTTCTTTGTAATCAGCAGATTTATACTCGGCTTATAGAAATTTTAACCTTTCTTTAGATGCCCATGATGACTTCTTTAGCCCTCTTTCACAGTAAGTTTAAAGAGTATTCCCATTGCCTTAACTGGACAGTTGTGTCCTTACTTACTCAGTGCAGCACCAGTTTTTAATCTGAACTCCCTGTTTGCTTCAGTAGAGACTTAAGTCTGAAGGGCATAAGCATGGCAAGGGCCAGTGGGACAGAGTTTTTTTCTGATGGAAGGAGTTGCTTCCCAATAACCAGACAGCTCCCTTCTTTCCTGTCCCAGCACCAATTCTGGAACAGCAACAATTTTGCCACTGATCTCATAAATCAACATTGTTGTGCATTACATCAATCATTTATTATTGTTACAAACATCAGCAGAGCGTATCTTCTGCCTATTCAGAAGTAACTTCACCTATCAGCTTAGCTGTGAAACTCGTTTTTCTACCTTGTCTGTCAGTTTAGTTTCTCTGTTCGTAAATTTCCAGAAGTCATGGCTAGGCAGAACTATTTCAGAAATCACCTTTTTAATAGGCTGTGCTATTCCTGCACTAATTTTTAAATAGGGCTGTTCCATTCACTTCCAGGTAGCCAAATTCTCTTGTTAGAATTATTATCAGTGGCAGAAGCACAGTTTTGCTTACTGGGTGAAATTGTACCACAGGTACTGAGTAACAGCCCTGTTAAATGTATGCACAATGCATATGCTATGGAAACTTGTCATGCCCTGCCATACATTATTATGATAATATCAGCAAATGTCCCTGTGTTACAGTAATTGCTTGTGGTCCAAGTCTGAACTCTGGCAGGAGGAGTTAGGTTGGTGAGTTAGGGATGGTGAGGTGTGGAGCCTGTGAGCATGGCATTTGTGCAGGAGCAGAGGTCTGGAGAGGGAGCTGCCAGGGAGGAGAATAAAGCTGTGATGTTAGCCCAGAGGAGGTGGAAGCTTGGGATGGGGGTAGTTGAGGGGGTTCTTTTTTCCTTTTTATTTCCTACTGCTTTTTAATCAATCAAGTAACTTGTGTTTATCTTTTGCTCAACAGTCAAAGTTAGTACTGGTGTCTGTGATGTTGGACACTGCAAATCCCAAGCAGAAAATATTAAACCAGCTTTTTCCCCTTTTGCTCAGGTGCAGTGAATACAGTCATACTGTCTTCTAAGATCAGGCACTTTTTGTGGCTTGAGTAGTGTTTCACCTCTTGTGAGGAATTTCTGGAATCTCTTAGTGGACTGGAAGTTAGAGGCAAGGAATGTAGTTCTGGTTTACTCTTAGTTAACGTGATCCTTGGTACAAATGCTGATATTTCCTGTTTGGAGAATTAGACTGACCTATGCTGCATGTGGGTATTAAAAAAATAAGAAAGCTCGGAAATGGAAATAAAAAGAGAAGGCAACTGGGAAGGCAGGTGTGTTTGCATAAGCCATAATGATGTCAGTAATCACCAACTATTAATTCTTCTTTGTCTTCCATCATGCAGGGAGAGATTGTGTCAGCACCTCTTATACCCCCAAAGTCTCCTGACCTCACAGTTCAGCTAAACTAGTCTGTTCAAAAATTAAGCTTAACAGTGGATTGTGTTATTTTCCCTTTTTTTTCCTGACTCTGTTTCCATCAGAGTTACACTGTTATAACCAAACATAATTATTTTCTGTGAAATTACTCTCTCCTCCTTTCCCTTTCCCCTTATGTTAATGAGAGTGTTTTTCGTTTGCTGGGAAGACTGACACAACTTCTTTGAAATTAGTAGTGTTGTTGCCAGTTAAGTATGTGACCTTATCCGTGTAATTGTACAGATCGTGCTGCCATATGTCTACATGCACAGAGCTTAATTTAACCGGAGTCATACATGTGTAAAAATAAAGCAGTATCTGGGGGTTAAATATCAGAAGAGCCCCCTAATCACAGCTTTCACATTATATGCAGCTTTTTACAGAGCTTGAAGAGCTCTGAAGTTAAATCTTTAAAAAACACTCTTTGCATGGCACCATGCTCTTGTAACCTTGGTTTTACGTTGATCATCATGTGGATTCTACTATGTCCCTACTTCCTTGCGTGTTGTTCCTACTTGGTTTCTCCCCCTGTGGTAGCTAAGTCCTTCATGCTGCTTGGTAAGGTAGAATAGGACCATTTTTAATTTTTTACAAGCAAGGGACTGATGCAAAGGAAGCAGCTAACTCATTCGATGCCAGAAATAAAAATTTGGTATTAATTTGCCTTCAAAGCCAATGGCCACATATAGTGCAAAGCCTTATGGCATGGGTCCAGCCCGTCCTACCCTGCTAAATGCAAGGCAACCCTGGCACCAGTGTTTTCTGCCATGTGTACAGAACTTACCTGGGCATGTTGGAGCCCCAGTAGGATCTATTTCCTATCCTGCTCCCAGCTAGCCCACCACTTCCCATCCCTGCCTTTCAGTCCTTCCTGGCCTTTCTTTCTCTCTGGCCCAAAAGCAAGCCTGGGTTGCCCACAGGACAGAAAGAATTAGAGTTTGCACAGGGACAAGGAGTCTCAGATGGCTCTGTTGGAACCTGGGCATATAAGGGCAGAGCTGACTCTTATCTTTTGGGTGGATGAAGGAGCCCCCTTCTCCATCAGCCTAATGCAGGCACAAGCCTAAGCGTTTGTGCTGGTTCTGTCATGGAGCAAGGAAGCAAACCCAGGGCACTCAAGTCTCCCACCACCCCCAATAATCATGTTCTTTGTCAATACTACATTTGTTTGTACTTTCTGTGCAGGAACGTTTTCTCATTGCTTCCTGCGTACATAAGTCAATGCCATGACATGCCTTGGGTTTGTTGCCTTCTAAGAGAAATTTAATATTTGTGTTGGATGAGTTGTGTGCAAGGAATCTGTGCTGCAGTGATCTATTTATATGGTAATTAGCAAGTAGCTTTGCAGCTCTTAAAGGGATTTGGTTTGAAAACTAAGTATTATTTCCTGAATTTTAACTTACCAACAGTGTATGAACAGCATATGCACTTTTTTTTTAATGTAGCCACAATACTCAAAAGATAAATGTAAATCTGCTCTGCAAGAGAATATTTTGGCTATTATTAATTTTGCTCCATTTACCATATGCTTGTGTTTTCTGACCTTCATTTTATTCACAGACTCTGTGTAATAAAATGTGCAGTATTAAAACAAAAGTTCCTTAAAGCAGCACAAATGCTTGTCGTGCTATATCTTCAGCTGAATTAGGTGGTTTGTGCCACCTGGGAATTTGACCATCATATCCTTAAGAAGTTATTACTATGGAAGGGTAGGGTGCTATCATTGCTCAAAGATATTGAAGGTATTTTTGTTAATAGAAGAATGAGATTAGTTTTTTTAAATCTTTGAAGAAATGCTGTAAGCCCACGCAGATCCTTTAGGAGAGGCAAACATATGAAGAATCTTCTCTTTGTCCTTATTATTCTGTGTCTGAGGCAGTTCTTAAGACATGACCTGGGAATGCACTGCAAATGACACAAGGAATAATTGCTGCTAAATTTAATTTATCGAGTAGGTGTGAATTAGATTAATTAAACAGAGAATAAACACACACAAGATTACCCAAAGTAGCTGCATGGATGGAAAAATGTTAGACTGTATTAAAAGCTTAGATATACATGATGCTAAGATATTTTTTATGTGAGTCTGTAATTTCTTAACGGATTTCTCTCGGGTTTTTTATTTCTTTCTTCCAATACTTAATGTAATCCAAACTGATTAAGGGAATGCTATGCATTAGAGAGAAGAAAAATAAGGCAAACACAGGCTTAAGAATTAACTTGAGTAGTCTACTGGGTGAGCTGCAGCTTTGACTCAATAATGCGCCCGTGCCCTGCATTTGTATGTGTGAAAACTCGGCTTGGGTTGGATTCGCTTGCAGAGGACAGAGTCCTTCAAGAAGGATGCACAGCTCAGCATCAGAGAAGCAAATTGGCAGGATTTGGAAGCAGTCCTTGTTTGATCAGCTGCATGGGGGGGCTTCATGCCCCACTCCCAAGCTTGGCTCTGATCTGTCGGTGCATCTCTCCTTCCGCAGCCTGATGTTGAGCAGGCAGGATCTCAAGGACTTTTTATTGTATTCAGCCTGTAGGAGGAGGTTTCCTCTCCACCTCCAAAACTTCTGTCTCTACTTTCTGCTTGAAGTCATTGTGCAAAATGGCTGTGATTTTACAAACACCCTGCAAAGCATTAGTCTAATCTCTTTACTCCCTTATTAACAACAGAAGTGCAGCACTGAGAACGTAATTAAGATTTAATGGGAAAACAAAAATTTCAGAGAAGGGAAGATTCCTATGTAGAGAGACATTATTTTTGCTTATAAACAAACATGAGGAAAGGAGATGAAAAGATGAAGAAAGTAGTAAATGTTTTGTTGAAGGGACTGTATGAAGACACAGAAAATATTGCATGTCCAAAACTGTTTCACCCATCTGTGTATGGACTTGCCTTTTGTCATCATGAATGTCCATCCCCACCTCTAATAGTTCCTAAACAACCCAGAATCATATACTCAAGATAACTTAATTTCTGCATATTGAGTCCTGCAAGAGAAGTAAGAAGAATTGTGGGGGTTCAGGTTGGGTTTGGTTTTGTGTTTTTGTTTCTGGTTTGAGGTTTTTTTGCACAAGTTTTTGTGGATTTTCTTTAGCACTTTTATATCAATCATTTAATAATTAAAAATAATTCATAGCTAAGAACTCAGTCAGGAAAAGCAAAACCTGTGCTGCTTTTTGGTAAGCTGAAATGGTGTCTTATTTTTTAAAATATTTATTTACAATCTTGTGGCACCTTCGTAGCTGCAGCCACGAGGCAGCACCCTGCTGTGCTTGGCAGGATGAGGGGAGTAAAAGATGGTTGCTACACCGAAAAAGCTCGCAGTTTAGGGGGAGCCTGAGACAACAGATGGGGAAAAGCAGATGGAGATGCGTCAGAAAAACCAAGGCGGGATTGATCAGTGCTAAGTTTGTTGCTGGGCGCTCTCGGTATGTGGAGGAGTGCAGAGCAGGCTTGTGGAAAACGGAGCATGGGGCAGTTTGGACATGGGCTGGCAAGGTGCCCTTGAGTGCCACGGGCTTCATCCTGGGGCTGCAGCTCCCAGCCTCTTGCAGAGCTTGCACCGAGGGGTTTCAAGGGATTGGCTCCAACTAGGATGCAGGATATATATAGGTTCTGCATCTGTATCTATGGAAAGATTTCCCTCTCTCTCTCTGAGGTGTGTATATATAGATATATAGATTATTTTTCTTCCAAAATTTAACACAGATTGGAAAGGGTTCATTCTGGTGCGTTTCAGTTTTGGCTCTTTTTCTTTTCTTTTCTTTTCTTTTCTTTTCTTTTCTTTTCTTTTCTTTTCTTTTCTTTTCTTTTCTTTTCTTTTCTTTTCTTTTCTTTTCTTTTCTTTTCTTTTCTTTTCTTTTCTTTTCTTTTCTTTTCTTTTCTTTTCTTTTCTTTTTCCTTCCTTCCGCCACTTCCTTTCTTTTTTTTCTTTCTTTCTTTTCCTTCCTTCCACCACTTCCTTTCTTCTTTTCCTTCCGCCACTTCCTTCCTTCTTTTTCTTTCTTTCTTTTCCTTCCTTCCGCCACTTCCTTCCTTGCTTTTTGTTATGTTTGGGGTTGTTCTCTTTTTTTTTAATTAAAGGAATTTTCAGTAAAAAAACATTCAAAGTGGATTTTTTTTCTCTTTATTGGAATGTCTATAAGTTTAGAGGTCTTTTTTCCCTGTTCTCTTTTTCTCTGTTTTCATGAGAAAAGAAAGACAGAGGCATTCTTACAACAGAAGGGTTAAACTTCCATTTAAGTGGGACATGAGGGCACAGTCTCCTGAAGAGGCTGAAGTTTTCAAACATGATGTCCAGCTGTGCTCCTGAAAGGTGAAATTCCTTTATAGTCTGGAAAAGCTGACCTCACCAAATTTAAAAAAAATACCTAATGGAGCATCCCCATCCCTTCCTCCTACACTGCAGATCCAGGGGTTTTGACGTGGGGATTTATAGAGACATTTGCTCTCTACAGCCAGAGTAGAATCCAGGAAGGTCTCTGAATACTTGATTTCTCATTGATAATGATGTGCATGTAGACAGGTGTACCAGGGTTAAAATCCTACCTCTTCACCTGCCTACCTGTGTGGGCAGAGGGACTCAGTGTTAAATGACAGAGTCAGACATTTAGAGCAAAATTCTCATCTCTTTTTAAGCATGACTGGATCCTGTGTCAGTCCATGTACTTAAAAGGATCAAATCACTAGGGTTCTCAAGTGCATTTTTTTAAACCTGAAATTTGCACTACCATACCATGGGGAGCTGAAGAATTTCAGTCTGTGTAATTTGTCAAGAAAAATTGCAGAGGTTGTGGCTTCACAGTTTGTGTGTGCCTGCATGGAGACAGAATTTATGATGAAGGTTTTCTTTCATCTAACAGATAAAAGCCATAAAAGACAGTGAAGTTAGAGAAATTCAGACTAAAAAGAATTCTATTTTTCTGGCTCAGGATAGTTGTAGCTGTAAAGGTACTATTCCAAGGTTATGGTCCAGACACAGAGGCCAAGCGACAAAATTCCCTGACCATTATTACCCAGGAGCACAAAACAGATGATCTGATCTGGCCTAAAAACCTATTAATGCATAATGAACACAGTTTAAGCCAAAAATTACCATAGTAGTAGAGGGGATTTATGGCACAGCTCTGTTTTCCACAAAAAGCTAGGAGGAGAGGCCATGTCTCTTCTGGGAATGGATAATATATATTCAAATACAGTGTTGTCCCATGTTTTTCTCCTCTGGGCTACTTGAATACCATTATTGCTGTGAAATGTTATAAATAAATCAACAAAAGAAAAAAATTGTTATATATATTTCTATATTGATTCTAACAGGATAAAAATAAGAAAACTTTAGCACCGACTTGCCTCACATAAGAAGCATGATTTTCTTGCTCTGTCACATCTTACAACATTGCAGACCGTATTCCTTTTAAAACAGTCTCACTGATAGCAAGGTGTGATGGAGCTTTTCAGACTGTTGTTACAAATTTTTGGATTAAAAAGTTTCCTATCTGTTACAAAACATCAGTAAGCACATTCAGTGAGGTATGGGGTAGGAGTGACTTGTTCCATTTCTGGGGGCATGTAATATTTTATCATCTTGCAGCCTTCTTGCAATTTGGTATGCTGAGAGAAATTAATTTGACTGTTTACAATATTTAATTTTCAATAATTATTCAAGCATATAGAACAACAGGCATTTACAGTATGTAGTAAACAGATGGATTAGAAATTGTGCATGCAATTAGAAATTGCACTTAAAATACAAACATACATTTGAATATTCAGTTACCTTTAAAAAGAGAAAAGGTATAGATAAAACTGTGAGTGTCTTAGAAATTATTTCTAGAGCCCATGAAGTGCCCTTCATAAGTGAGTCTTTTCCAAAACTATTCATTTAATGCCAATTGCAAATTGCATGTACTTCTTTTTTCCTAAGATAGGACTGAATTGTTCAGATTTGCCAGTTTTTCCATGTTGTTGTGGTTTCAGAATCACTGCAGGAGCACTTTTTCCAGCCTCCAAAGAGAGGCATTCCCCCTGCATCACTGTGTCCATGGTGTTGGTGGTGTGAAATGCAGGGTGCTGACTCTGCCTGGCACCCAGTCCTCAGCCCTGCCTTTGCTAGGGGTGCACTTGAGCCATGGCACTTGAGAAATTATTTTGTTGGGACAAGATAAATCTTTTCCAGAAATTGTGGAGCTGTCAAGATGTGGAAGTACTCTAAATGAATAACAGTCTGATCTTATTACTTTAGAGTTTATCCTTTCCCCACCTTGAATTGTGTTGCAATCTTTCATTCGTTCAAAACTGATTTGTAGGATAGATGACACTGCAACCCCCAGTGAAATCGCCAAAAATACCTGGAAATGATTTTTAGAAGTGACTTTTGAGAATCCATTTTAGATGCCTGTGCAAATGCATTCTTCCCTGATTTTGCCGTGGTCTCCTCACACAGCTCCTGGCTTGAATGCTTTGATGCTGTGCATGTGGCACGTGTACCAGGCTGTCTACATCAGAGCTGCTGTAGAAGAACCCCAACTTCATTTTCTCTTTTAATTTTATAATTTAAAAAAAAAAAACCAACCAAACAAAAAAACCCCCAAAACCAAAAACAAACCCCATTCTTGTCTCATGAATACTTTGGAAAAAATGGGCTATAAATGTAACACCCTCAAGGAAAGAGGTTCATCCTGCTTTCAGTGAAGTCAGTGGGATTCTTGCCATTGCTGCAGATGGGTGTGGGATTGAACCCTTAGTGATTGTCTGAGTGTGAAATGAGAAAATATATTTAGCCAGGTTCATTTGAAATTATTAGAGACAAATTTTCATCTAAGGTAACAGTTGGAGCTGATTTCTGTGGCCTTTCAGCATATTGACCATAAATCATGTCACGAGTATTAAATAGCCCCTTCCCCCCATATGTACCTCCTCCATTTAAAGGGATTATAGTTTAACATAGAAAAAATATTTGAAATCTATGCCACTGAAGTGACAGTTTACTGGATCCAGTTTACTGGATTAATTATTTGACTTTAGGAATTGCTTTGACTTTAGGAAAAAATAAGTAGTTTATGATAGTTATTTTCCATTTTTTTTACTATAGTTATGCTATTGTTCTCTTCACTGTTGTAATACAATTAATTCTATTTATGTATTTGTTGATGCATGTGATTTTTTTTCCTAGACCTTGCAGCATAGTGCACGAGGGCTCCTCTATTTTTCCTGCTTATGATATTTTCTGGTTCAGAGGTGGAAGCAGAGTGTTTGCGGAGGTTTTGCAGTGTTACCTGACAGTGAATAAACAGATTCATAGGCTTTAGGTCAGAGGGGTATTATATCACCTTCTCTGACCCCGTCATGGTAGACATGATAGAAAATCACCTAATTATTCCTACACTGAGGTATCTAACTGGTGTTTGACTAAAGCCTGTATTCTAGGAAGATACCAATTTAAAGGCTACAAAACCTCTTTTTTTTCTTTCCCCTGATGCTTATCTCTTGTATTGTTTGAAATGTCTTGTTTATTTTTCATTGAATTTGTCTGCCTTTTCTCTCCACCATTAGATTTCATTGTACTTTTGTCTGCTGGAATAAAAAACCCTTTACTCCCTAGTAATTTCTCCCTGTGCAAGTGCTTCTATGCATTAATCCAATTATTAATTAATTAATGACAGTATAGTTTTTAATGCAGAGAGGAAAAGAAGCACTGATTTAATTGGTGCCATATTGTCATTGACTTACGTGTAGAAAAATGCAGGCTGTTCTGCCTCCAAAAAGCCATTTGTGGTCACAGTCTAAACATGACTTTTAGAGTACTCCCTGCTCAAGTCTGAAACATGCAAGAAAAACCAGGGTCAGGTGCAGAGGAGGCTATGAAGTAGCTCTGAGGACCTTCTCAACATGAGCAGCCGCAGCTGCCAATAAAGCAAAGGTGTTCCAGCTTATTGTTCACAAAAATTATTGCTCATGATGCTGGCTCCCACAGTAAGCTGATAGATGCTAATTTCTTTTTGTTGTAGATAGGAAGTGAATGCATATGGCTTAGGCATTTGTCACCCACCATGGCTATACCCCCCTTCTTCAAAGACAAATTACCCCACTGTTTTTATGGCTAGAGATGGAAGGTTCTTGGCTTGGGGGCAGTTATCCCCTTTAATACTTCCTTTGTGGTCAAAAGATGGAAAATCTAGTGTTGTCTCCATATATGTCCGAAGCATCTTTGGGGTAAGGAATCTAGACTGATGTAAGCTTTCTAAACATCACACTGTATATTTAATGAAGAAAAAAAAAAAAAATGTAGATCTAAGTTTTGATATTTCCAGAATGTATAGTGGATGCTCTTAGAAACTCCAATTTGTTTCTGCTCTGCTGCCGCTGACCACAGATTCATGCACATTGTGAGCCCTACCAATGTGGGTTTATCAGCTGCAGATGATAGCACAGAAGAGGTCCAGTGTGAGCCATCACCTAAGCACTGCAAGCATGTTTGCTCACCAAAGTGGCAGGCACTGGTGTCCCTGCTGTCCCTTGGTGCTCTCCCGTCCAGTTCATGGCCTCTGTCCTACAAACAGGTTGGGGCTGGCTTCCTTACCCACTGGCAAGACCTTGCTAATGGCACAGGAGCCAACAGATCATAGGTAGTTGTCTTTTTGGAAAACAAGCTATCATGGGTGAGGGGTTGGCTTTAGTTGGATGAAGGAGAGTGGGGGGAGAGTCACAAATTAGAACTTTGCTCCCCTGAATTCCAGTTATGAGTCAGAACCACGAGATGCTGCAGTGTTTGCTCTAGCAGGCTGGCAGTTCACTCACTTGTGTATTAACACTTCCTTGTTAACCTGAAATGTGGGATAATTAAGACCTGGATTCCCTCCTTAGCTCTGCCATAAGGCTTGTGCATGATCTGGAAGTGTCTCTTGGAGCAGCTTCCATTGCACAGAGGTCAGGATTTGCCCCATCTAGCTGACTTCATGCTGGCAGTGCAAGGCTGGTGCCCCCACACGAACAAAAAGCTTGACTCAGCCCCCCTGAAGGAGTTGCAGCCCCTCAGAGAATGGGAGTATCAGAAGCACAAAAAGAAAATACATTTTTGTTGTTTTCATTTGCCTTCTGGTTTAGGGCAGACTGAACAGATTTCAAACTTCAGATCCACAAATACAGCTTTTTTCTGGGGATTGTTTTCATTTTGTTTCTTGTAAATGAAAGCTGAGTCTCTTGTAATTACCAAGAGTCTCGAGACTTTGGCTAAATACAGAGCATTGGGAAAGCAGTAACAAATCCTTGACAGGACCCATAACTGGCAGTGAAGTATGTGGTGACACTTGTGCGCTCGGTCCTCGCAATGAAATTCTGTGTCTGAAAGCACGACTTTATGACTGCGAGCAGCAGCAGTAATGATCCCCTTCTTCCTCACAGTGCTCTTGTGTGAGTTATTTCATTACTGCCTGTAATGTGCTTTGAGACCTTGGATTGAAGAGCAGGGTGATTATTATGGTAGTTTAATAATACTGTTTAGAAGGATGTAGTACTCTGCGGCACTGGCTTTCATGGAAACACAATCTGCATCAGTGGAAATGTTCTCCATCACCAAAGTCAACTCCCAGAGTCAAAGTCACACTTGGCATTGCTGCTGCTCCATCCCCAGATTTTGGGGAGCTCAAAGTGCAGCATGGTCATATTCCAGTCTCCAGCTCTATGACAGGAAAGGTTGTTCTCACCCATCCTCTGTTCTCACTGAGATCTTTGCATTTAGAGCTCTCCAGTTTGGGACAAGGGGATTTGCCTCAGGACACCTGTCCTACTCCTCTGGTTTCCACCATTGCCTGGTTTTCTATTGCTCCATGCCAAGAGGTTGCTGTGATACTCTGGATCATCCCTGCACTTGACTCCAGACAGAGATTTTTGTGATTGCCTTCTCAGGTTTACTGTGACTTTACTCTCATGTGGTGATCACCTCTTGCAGCTTGGTCTGCTGGCTTTTGAGAAGGAAGCAATCCCTGCTATCACTGGCTTCAACACCAGAAAGAGCTGTTGTGGTTTGAGACAACCAGTCATCTTCCCTGCTTTTAGAGGGAACATGGGGATTTCATCACCTCCCCAGGGCCCACACCCACAGGACAGGCTCCCTGGTACTGGTAGCTGAGCTGCCACCTCTGAGGCACTCCTGTCTCTATGGGGATGTGCCACCTGGGTGCTGTGCCAGCTCCCAAGCTTTCCCCTGCCTGTGCTGCTGCCAGTCTGACTGAGCTCGTGCCCAGTCACAGACAGTTTTGCAGATGTTGCAGTATTGCTCAGTATCTGGAGAAAAGGAAATTTCAAAACATCCTTTTTCCATCCTGTTATGTGACCTTCTATGTATTTTTTCGGCTTTCAAAGCTATTGTGCTCTTGTGCCTATTACCTCCTTTTTTTTTGTTAACAAAGGCACATGTAAGGTAATCGAAAAATACCATTTACCACTTAAATTGGTGCCTGAATCACTGTGGTGTCTGTACTGTAGCATCTCACAGTTTGTTCTGTATTTAGATTTTTACATTAATCTTTTATTTCACAGCATTTAAATACCTTTCAAAAATGCATTAACCAATCCATTTAACATTTCCAATAAGACACAGACTTGTTCCTTATAAGAAATACTAATAAACTGTTCAATTTTCAAGTTGCATTAAGGCATATATAAACCAGAAACTTAAAAAACCTCTTCAGAATGCCTCTGTAATGAAAGGACAGAGAGGGCAGATCTTCCCATTCTGACTTCAGTTGGAGGGTGTGAGTGGGTCTTTGAAGGTTCTGGAAAAAGAACTTAGCTGTTTGGAAACTCACTGCCAGTATGGGAGGTAAGATCTGTGGCTCCAGAAGGTAAAAAGCGGGGAGAGATTTTGGGGTGGGAATTGCCAAAACTTCATCTCTATTGCCCTCCGTCTGTCTCCTGTCTCCCACCACTTCTGGGCATCACAGGACAAGTGGCACGAGAAATTTCTTTACCCTTCCTTCCTTTTCCCCTCTAGACCCAGTTTGGCAACACTTTCAGAAAAGAGAGAGGAAAAGAGAGGTGTGAAATCATATTTATTTTTTGGCATCTGGTTTGTTTTCATGTTTTGCTTGTCCTGATTCTGGAACAATTAGTCTTGGTCCACATTTAGGGCAGTTATAGTATAAATGATGTAAGTAGAAAAGCTGGTCTCTGCCACCAGAGTCATGCTGGTTTCTTCCTTATTTGGTCACAGAAAGTGAGAAATGGCAAGGAGCTTTCAGATCTGGCTTTTCAGATTGATTCCTGCCTGGATATGTCATGTGAGACAGATAAATGCAGTTTAATGATAAATTCCAAAGGGAAAGGAAGAATTAGGAGAGATGTGTCTGAAAATACCACATCTTTACAAGCCAGCTACATGCTAGAATATAATTTCTGACTGATTATCATCTAGTAACAATTAAACATCTTTAACCTTTTCAACCTCCTGTGATTTGGTGCATTAATGAAAAATGTAAAATGGAGCATCCATCTTTCTGAAGAGGTTACAGAGGAGAAAAATGGTTGTGAGACTTACCAAGGTTTCATTTACATAGCAAATCTGGTTATTACTTAAATTTTCTATCAGAGCACAGTAAGACACTGTCCAGAGAAAGAATATTCTTCTGATACTACATAATGATAAGACTTGAAAACTGAGAGGAATACAGTGACAGGAATTGGTGGGGGTTTTAGTTGGCCATTTATTGTTTTTTTTTTTCTTTTCCTGTGTTAAAAGAATATTAATAAAGATTTAAAGTACTATTTCAATCACCACTTCTAACTTTTATCATAATAGTCTAGATATATATAGCTGCATTTTTTAACAAGTAAACAGACAGTTTCATATTTGTAAGGACATCAAAAACTTAGAGCTCAATTTCACCATTCAGGACTGATTTGCCTTGTTCTCAGATTAAGAAAAAAAGCAACTGTTGCCATGTGGGCTGAAAAGTGATCTGTAATGACTAATCGACTGCAAACATACACCACTTGGGTATTGAAGCAGATAAAATTGCCAAGCATTTTTTAAATCAGGGTCTCAATATTTTTTTCTCCCCAGATGCCCTGGACTCTAGCAAGTGCTTGCTATTCAGCAGGCATTAAAGAGGAACCCTTACCCATTTCTAAGAACAGATTGATTAGCTTAATCTCTTTCTTTGAAGGTGAACAAAAAGCACTGTACATTTTTTATATCACAATGATCTCCTGCAATGAGGCTGTGTGGTTTTCCTGAGTCTGCGACTGTTCAGCCTGCTCTGCCTCTGCTGCAGCTGTTGGTGCATAAATAGGCTGTGGGCTTCTCCAGGGGTCTGTGCTGCTGACACTCTTGTAGATCATGGTGGCCTCAGCCTTCATCTGAATTCCCTGAGGTCTCCACAGCTGGGACTTGTCTAACAAGGGAGAATCTCTGTACCAGCCCAAGGAGGCACACTACATAAAGCTTCAGTCCTGCTTGGCACTTGTCTTGCATCTCAGCCTCAGCTTTGTCAGGCATCTCACAGTAGTTTTCTAGCAACAAAACAAATAGCTTCATGTTATATTTGCCATCTTCACTTCTGGGCTATAGCCACATGATTTCATTAATGCACCCTCTGCCATTCTCACATGAAGTGCGTGTCAGAATTTTAAACCTCACCCAGGTAGTCAGCACTTAGCTCCTGCTATGAGGAACACTGCAGAGCCTGGATAAATTCAGCTCTGGAGGCATCAGGTAGATAGGCTGAAAGCCAAACACTTCACAAACTACTGTTCCTCAGGCTCCTGAAACCACAGTTCAGCATTTTCAGAGATGTCACATAGGAAGTGCCTCAGCTTTGTTTGAGTGCACAGGCATGGAGGGAAGGCCAGAGGATGGGGCATGGGTGGGAAGACTTGGTGATGGTGAAGGCTCCTTATGGGAGATGAGAAGAAGCTTTTTATCTTCCAAACTGTCCCCAGACAGCATGGTAGCACTGACTAGCACTGTGAACTTGCAGTGGACGTGGAGTAAGAGATCCAGCCCAGGCTCAGTTCACCCCCATTTTGGTGCAGAAGGAAGTTAGTGGTGGAGAAACGGCATGAAAAGTGCGATGGGGAACATCTGCTGAACTTCATGTTGTGAGGTCCAGGAGACTGTAATCAGAAATCAAAGTGAGAAGACAGTTTATCTGCCCACCCCATCTCTTTTGTTGCTTACATTTGTTGATAAATCTCATTCTGATCAGAGCAACCTCGAGGTTTCTGAATTCTCCAGGTTGGCTGTGCCGGTATCAGTGGAGCAATGTCCTTTCTGGTTTTCACCTGCTCTGCCTTGGCATGCTGAGAACAGTCCTTTCATTCTATTGAAGCCTAAAATGACTTCCTAGGTCTGGAGTCCCAGCATCATACTCCTCTTGATCAGAATTAGTTCTGGGGCTATAAAGAACAAAGTGCACAGCTTCAGAGCATGCTGGGTAGCTTTCTTCAGTGCCACAGTAACCTGTTAGGAAGTGGAATAATGATGAACACTACAGCTTTGCATAGTACTCTTGCACAAGATACAAAGAGACAGTAAACCACAGGGAAGGGAACTCTGTGAGTTATTGGTCATTTTTTATGCTGTCAAGTAGCTTCGTACAAATCATGCACAGTTCGAGCTTTCTTCAGAACAGCCCCTGGATATAATTGGTGAAGATGTCTCTCAAGGCAAGATGTTTGACAAAAGGGCAAGCTTCTCATTTTCCCAGCATTGACACTGACCAAAACGTGCTGAAGTGCCTGATTAATGTCTCAGCAGCAAGGTGAAGGAGGTTCACAGCAGACTGCAGCTGCGTCTGTCAGTGTGGTGCTTGCCACACATGCACACACCACAAGCAGCGTGCCTGCTTTGTTTTCCTCCACTTTAAGTATGTTTTAGAGGTTTTTTCTGCTAAGACATCTGGATGTGAAGATCCTTGCAGTTGTACTAGCAGTCATAAAAAGTAGGTGGTCTGCTCTTTGTTGCAAAAGAGATAGCGTGCGTGGAGGGGTTGGAGGCGTCAAAGTGTTTCCCCTCTTTTATTTCAAATAACAGAAGGAAACCTCAATTTCAATGACCTTTCAATTGAAAACAATTTATGTCTGGACAGTCTCTTAACACCTAGTGTAAACTTTAGGGTTCTTTAACAAACCAGTTTTTTTAGTGTTCTGTAACAAAATCTGAATGAGAGAAAATGAGGCATTTCATTGTTAAAAGCCATTGATTTTGTGAAAAGTGAGCTATGTCAGAGACTCATAGAATTGTTTAACTTGGAAAAGATCCCTAAGATCATCAGGCCCAACTGCTGGCACTCAAAAAAATCATTGTGTCACAAGATATACAGTACTTTTCCTATTTTCTGCCTTATTCCAGTGTATGCTGTCATCTGGGTTTGGAGAGCAAACTTTCTAGGTCATCGCTTTTACACAGCCAGCTAAATATGTTCTGAAGTGCTAGGACTCTGGATACAGATACAGATGAGATTCAATCAATGCAGAAAATACTGCATGCATGAGAGAAGGGATGTCATATATTAAAACTATTTGATTTAGTGTTGCCACAAAAAAAAAAAAAAAAAAAAAAAGTAGGAAAGTAGGATATTTGCAAGTGTAAGATGAAAGGTTAGAATTGTTTTACATTAAAGGTGGTCTGGCAATCTGGTGCCAAAATGTCACTAGTGAACAAATTTTAGCCCTTCTCATTGTACTTTGTGAGAAACAGATTTGTAAAATTCATTGTTCAGTGAGATCTCACTATAGAGGTTTATTTCTATATGGATAAAGAGACACCATACTCTGAATACACACTGAAAAGGCATAGCACACCTTTTCTTATTTGTTGTTATTTTAATCCCTCTTCTTACATTTGTCTAGGTTTTCTATTTCTACTTGTATTAATTGTTACAGCTGAAGAAACACTTTGTAGTGCAGTTATTGGGCTGTTCCAGGAGAGGCATATCTTCAACAAATCAGGAATGTCTAAATCTAAGAGAGAGTTTGCCTGAGGCTTCCAAAATATTACTCGGGTGCCAGCACATAGAAAACTCCAGTAACTCCTGGTGAGACATGTGCATTGGATCAGAGTACAAATGTGCATTATTCTCATCTCAACTTTGCGTGAAGATAAAGGAGAGAAGGATGCAGTAAAAACAGTCAAGGGAATGAAGCAGTGTCTGTTGCTGTAGATAAGTTTTTTTGGAAGGGAGTGCAGAGTGCTGGATGCAAGAAGCTGGGTTGCATGGGTGACATTTCTAGTGCAGGAGGCACCATGAGGAAAGTAGGGCATTTTGAGCATATGAAAGAGAGAGGTGTGCTGAGCTTCATTAGGAATTCCAGTCACTTCTTCAGTACAAGACAAGATAGACAATGTATTTTGCTGTTTAATCACTTTACTTGTTCCCTATACAATCCACGCAAAGGTTAAGCATCTTCATTTTTTCTTTAAATAAAAGTGGACATCAGTACAAAACAGAGACATCACCGAGACTCTATTTTAACAAGGTAGGTACATGGTGGAATTATTTTAGATTTGCTTTGGGTTCTGATTAAAGGGAAATCTTTTCACCAACAGCATCTTTTTCTGTGCTAGTGTTATTGGACTATTTGAACCAAAATTCACTAATGCATTTACTCACAAAGGTATTCAACCAGAAGTGGCATTTACAGCTTTCCCCACTGTTGTGCATGGTTCCTGTTCTACAAGCCTCAGTGTCATAAACTTTTTAATTTTTTTTTAAAGACAACTACACCTCCAACCCAAAATATATTTATCAACTGCATAAGTTAGGATGGACAGAGAGAAGTTCTTTGAATTAAGTGTTATGCATCTGCTGGAAGACAGGACCTCAAGGTGTCACTTTTTACTTTAATTTCAGTCCTTGTTTCAGCTGGTATAGAGTTAATTTTCATCTTATTAACTGGTACAGTGCTGTGTTTTGGATTTAGTATAAGAATAGTGTTGATTACGCGTTGATGTTTAAGTTCCTGCTTAAGTTAAGTGCTTACCCTAAGTCGAGGACGTGCACTTTCCCACGCACAAGAGTTGGGAAAGAGTACAGCCAGGAGAGCTGGGAAAGAGTACAGCCAGGAGAGCTGGCCCGAGCTGGCCATGCCACAGAGAATCATGCTCAGTTTATAAACTGGGGGGAGTTGGCCAGCAGGTGCTGCCACTACTTGGGGACGGGCTGGGTGTTGGTTATTGAGTGGTGAGCGACTGTAATGGGCATCACTTGCTTCTCTGGCATGTGAGAGCAACTTGACAGCAATTTCCTATTGCTTGTTACTTTGGAGTAGAGACTGACCCACATCTGGCTACAGCCTCCTTCCAGGGATTTGAAGAGGACAGTAAAGTGGCTCCTCAGCCTGCTTTTCTCCAGGAGGAGAAACGTCCCCATCTCATCTGACTTGTGCTCCACACCCTACCCCAACTCTGTTGCTCTTCCCTCTGCTCCAGCACCTTCTGTCTTTCTTGTATTGAGGAGCCCAGAACTGAAGTGAGCACACATTCAAGATGTGGACTCACCAGATATATGTATTTATATATATGTGTGTGTGACCCTTACTATACATATTGTTTTCGTAAGGTAAAAACAAAAATTAGAAAGTGCCTGGGAAAAAAATGGGAGTAACATGTGCTTTGGCAGATTTCTGTCTCATGTAGTATTTTATTTTGTGTTTAGAATCTACAGATAAGTAATTCTAAATGTGTGCAAAAAGCCCTCCATATTGTCAGTACTTTATATTATAAATACAACTTTCTATTCCATTAATAATGCAGTGTTCTATAGAAAGTGCAGATATAAAAGAACGTTGCTAAGTATAGTTAATAACTGAAGATAAGTGTGTCCTGAATATTTTCCTTTATTAAAACTGAGAACTGCCATCCTGAGAGTGGCTTTTGAATCAGCAGAACCAAAACCTTATGTTTCATTTGACCACATTTTGAGCTGAAAATTAACAAGGTGATGACATTAAAATCCTGAAAGCAGCAGCAGTGTTCCAGCATCCTACCGTGTCCCTTGAGGTTTATGGTTTGCAACCCACACGGAGGTTTAGATCCAACAGAATTTAAAAAGTCAAGTAGTCCCACACCAAAATGAGAGGTGGCAGTTATCACAGCCTTTCAGAATGTGGATAATTATGATATTCTGCTGTTAGAATTATGAAATGTGTTCCTGAGCATGTGTTGCATACTCCAAAGAGCCCTTTCTCCATGGGATCATGTTTGAAAGCCCCAGAGACTGCTTCTGATTTCTTTGCTTCTGCACACGCTTAATTTATAGGTTAGTAGGCAGAGAACTATGTGAAATCTTTATTTTGAGGTGATGCTCTGCCACTGTGCTCTATTTTGTGTGGTTGGTTTTTTTTGCAGCGCAGTTCCAAACTTGGAGGAGAATCCATCTTTCATGAAACATGAGGTTGTTAAATCCTGTTGTTATGGTGTTGTTGTTTTCTTCACATCAGTCATTTTTCTCTGCAGAAGCTGAAGGTGTAGTTTGTATCTTCTCTCACAAATGGCTGTAGAGCTGTTTTGAATCCTTCCCCATTGCATACTGCAGTTAAAACCTTATGCATATATGCGGGGGGAGAAAAAAAAAACCACTTGAAATTTCCAGCATTAAACTAATGTGTCAAAAAAATGGCTTTTTTTTCATAGTAAGCTAGTTAATTCTTTTGGTAGTAGTAATTATGTCACATTTGTTCAGTAGCACGTATTAAGCAAGCCTGTGTAACCTCTGTGCCCCTTCACATGTTTCACTGCTTGTATTTTCTGAGTGCTCAGAGCAGAGGCATAAAATACTAAGTTGAGCTCAAATGGTAAATATTCAAACTGAAGCATGGTGCATCATTAATTAAAATTAATGAAATTTGCATTTTAAATGGGTGCATTTGCGTGTTGGTGCTGTCTGGCCATGAGGAGGATGTTTTCTGTCTCAGCACAGCCCTTTGCAGCATGTCAGAGGATGCTGGGAGGGTCCTCTGGGCTGCATCTTGCCCTGTATTGGTGAGGTGTTTGTTCCTGGCTGAGGCTGTCTTTGAGCAAAGATACACTGAGTGCAAGCAAGAATAAATTTGTGCGAGTAATATACTTTATACATGGTGTCACTCTAGTGTTCAGCGTGATCCCAATCTATTTATAATCCATGAAAATGATATAGTGATAGTCAATATTGTATGGATTCAGCCAGCTTTTTGTAAGATGAGTAGTAAATTTATGTGATGTTCTTTAACATCCCTCTTTCCAAATGCCTAAGAGCCAGTATCTTATCTATGCCTTATGTAGAAGCACAATCACAAAAGGACAACTGTTTCTGGAATAATGAATCTGTTTATACATTGATCTCACTGCCAGTTTCTTCTTGCTGTCTCCTAGAGCAATCCAGTGATATTTGTATGGCAGCAGACCTTTTAAAATAGTGATTTGTTCATAAATTTATTAGAAAACCAAATTAGTTCATCCATCCCAAAACTACCAAAACCTGTGATGAGCCACTTGCTCAGGCACTGGGAAGTTCACAAAGTCTGTAGTTTTCACATAGTGACTAGAAATCAGCAGTTCAGTTCTCTGACTAGCATTTCATTAATTTAAGAAATTAGCTAGTATTATATTTTTTTTCTATACTTAATCTGTCATTTCATAGTAAGTAATACCTATTTTTAAAAATATTATTTATGAACTTTGTAATTGAATTCTAGTTAGCCTCCCAGGGCAATTTGAGGCTGGAATAAAATACAAAATAAAGTAATAAAAGTAATCTGGAAAAAGAAAATTGCAAATGTACCATAGGAAAGCACAGAACTTCTTTAAAGTGTGTGCAGATTTAATGTACTGTCCTGGTTAAAAACAGGTTTCCAATTTAGTGTTTAGTTACAATTCAGTGTGTTTTAATGATTACCAACCATTGGAGTGAAACTTACTTTAGAAAAATAACTAAAAAGTACAGCTGCAAAGCAAGATTAGAGTTGATTAAATAAATTAATGTTTCCTGCTTGCTGATTTAAATCATGATTAGAAGGTGTGTTTTAAGTCTCTTTTATTTATATCATATTGTGCAGCGTGGAGACTTGCAATCCAAGTCCGGAGATGTTATTTCCTATTCCAGAATCACAGAACTGCCTCTAGTAAACCACAATTACGTTTTGGAGTCTTCATCTCCACTAGTTTAGGAATTCTTTTCTTCTCCCCTCCCTCTGCTTAAACAATCACAACTTGTGATATCACAAGTTGCTTAATTATTGTTTCCCTTGGCCTCTTTATGCAGCCTACATACTGTTGGGCTTGGGTTTTTTTTGTCTGAAATTTCTCTTGTTTTACTTGTCCTTGCCCACTGCAATGACACCCTCTTTGACAACTCTTGCCAGCACCTGGAGCAGGACAGTATGGATAGATGCTAATACTGGAACTGCAGGGCTTAAGGAATTGTTCTCACCAGCAGACCCCGGTGGTGGACATCAGATGCTCTTGACTGATGACAACACAAAAATCACCACGGGGTAGTTTAAAGCTTGCATGATTTCCTTTGCATTGGCAGCAGGATAGGAGCATGCACACAGTTCCTCATGATAAATTTGTAAAGTGCAGTAATTTTGATTGCACTGACCTTGCCTGTGGCTGGCTGTTTGTGTGTCTGGAGGTTAAGTGTGCCTTAGTATGGTGTGGTGTGACTTTGCATGATAAGACTACTGTGTGAACTTTTCAGTTTCATTTAAGGGAATAGTCTTGTGCAGCTGGAGAGTAGCTGTAGTCACGGCAAACAGAAGGCATGAAAGCTTTCACTGTAACCTGGAGGTTAATCTCCATCACACCATTACACAAAATACAAGAGATCATAATGAAATCTTTAGGTTTTTTGAATATCAGTTGCCTAAAGCTTGAAGGAATAAATATGAGGAGCTCTCTAACTGATTTTAAAGAGGGAGAAAATGTGCAAATATCCAAGGGTATTTTTTTCCTTTTTGAAACATTCATAATTCTTCTGATAAGTAAATTTTGATGATGTGTAATGCAAAAGGGAATGTAAAATGCAGTGTCCTTTTCTCTTTGTACTTCTGTTTCAAAGAGCAGAAATGGCACTCCTGGGGTTAAGAATGTTCAGAATGTTGTCCTCTCATCACATATTATTATTATGAGGGGCAATTTCTTAGAATAGCTGGAGTTTGATCCTAGAAGTCTTTTAGTGGGATCCCGCCCTAGTGAGTAACAAATGGAGCCTCCTCAAGGAAAGGGGATTTTTTAAAGGAATAAGGAAGCAAATCCAAAGGCTTGGAGCTCAAAGAGCAAATATTATGTTGTCAGTGTCCCTAAATTTAACAACAGACCTACACTTTAAAGGATTTTTACATTAGGACCAGAAGGGATTGTGTGATTCTCCTTCAGCTCTAGAACTTGTGTATCCTCTCATACATCCCTAATGTACTACAGTTTCCCATGACCTTGTTCAGAAATTCTAATGATGTGCAGTAGAACCATTTGGGAAAAAAAAAGGTATTTGTTGTTACTATCTCTGTTACATTTGGTAAGATAAAAGTTATAAGTGATACCACGTTTTATGCTTAGAACGGAAAATAATTCCATTCTTCTGATATAAAGTTAAAGCCACTATTTTCCTTCATGCAGCCAAGTCTTCCATCTATATGTGCCTTGCATCTCCATAGGAAGCATGCAGCACTGGGCATTGTTGGAAGTATAATACCAGATTATTCTCAGCCAACCACTCATTTCTTTCAAATAACTGTGTTACTGTCTAAAAATGATATGAGTGAGATAATGTCCAGCAAAGCAGGTAAACTAAGAGGGAAAAATAATGAAGGATTTCATTATATGGGTTATTTAAATTTAAAATGTACATACTTTGGAATGCAGGGCTCATTCGTTATAAAATATATACACCCTCATGGCTTTTGGCTGTGGATATTTAGAAGTCCTTGTGGCTCACTCCCAACAGAGATCAAAAAAACATTAATTTGTGAAATAGGAACCAATTGCATAGAAGAGAGGGACAGGGGAGTTTTTTGATCCTGCTTTACTGTTGGAAGTTATAACCTTACATCATGGACTTTTCCATGCAACCTGAGTTGCTTTCATAGTAGATCTATCGGAGTAGCTGTCATTTTTCTGTGGCAGTGGCTAATGTTCAGCAGTCCAGAATGTGGACAGGAAGGTTTGTGTTCACCCAACTCTTTCATCAAGCATTGTCTTTTTATTTATACCTAATCTCAGTGTGTTTCCATTTTGATTATAGCATGCAGTTCAAGCAAGAGAAAGAAAGCTGCAGAAACCCAAGAGCCAGATGGAGTTTCGTTTGCTTGTTAGTGGAGGAGCTTGGATGTCTGTATGTTTATTTTATAGTACCAGTGGCAGAAATTGAACTGTTCTGGCCTTAACACATCAAGTTGCTTCTGCCCATTACTTATCTGTTGCATGTGCTAGGAGCTCTTAAAATGTGAAGAGTAGAAATGAATGCTCCTGTGAGTAGGGATTCTGATTTGTATATTATTTTTTAAGAGCTATAGAATACTTCAAGATGAAAGATGATACATGAATAGCCGCATGAGATTGATTGTTAACCTTAAGTATTAAACCAAAAATACCTTGATTTCCTGGAACCACAAATCTTGGCAGAATCATCTCAGTGTTTATCCTTTCCTTTTATGTAGATGAAAGACTACCCATTTTATTGTGTTTTATTCTCTCGGAACGAGATCTTAATGACTGAGACCCAATCTGATATACGTAGCCATTACATTCCATTACCACTTTCTGTAGCAGTGGAAATTTGCCAAATCACTTTAGACAGAATTTTGTCTTGCACGATGTGCTGCTTACTAATTGCCTGCAGCCTTCAGTGCTGTAGTAGCCATCCATCAGGGGAATGCCTCTTTGGCAGAACAGATCCCACTGAGTCACACCGAGGTTCTGATCATCACTGCAGGCTCCCTTCTTCTGAAGAACATGCTTGAAGGTGTCAGGACTACATGTAGTTTCCAAGCTTTCTGGATGCCTCTGCCATAAATGGATTCTTCACTTTAACTTTGTTACATTATTGATAGATTTCCTAAAGGAAGCTCAAGAAAATGTCCCTTGGGAGTCAAAGGTTTTGCCTGTTTAGGAAAACTCGCTTTCTAGATTGTCCAAGAAATTTTCAGCCTTGCCATACTTCAATGTGATGCTTTAGAGGCAATTTTGGTGAAAACAAATATATAAAAGGACCTCAGCATGCTGGTCTTACATGACCACCTACTCATATCTCTTGTCATCTCCAGCAAAGTTCCTTGGTGAATGTTGTATTTCCAAGTCATTGTCTCTGAGACCTTGAAAGTTTTGATGGGGTTTTTCTTTGGGTTTTTTTTTTTTTTTTAAGTAGAGAAAATAACCCCATTTTCATGTCTATGACTTACCCCTTTTAGCCTTGCTATTTCAGACTGTCAGTGTGTGATTTTGAAGCTGCTAGGTTTTTGCTAGGGCTGGTTTAGGTCATCTTCAAAAAGATTAATTTTCTAACAGTTTGCTTCAAAGGGCAGAGATAGCCATCAGTGTGTCTTCTCATTTGATACTTTCTGGAAAAGGGCAGACTCATTTCCACCATTTGCTCAAAGTGGTCTCCAACAGTAAAGCTCCTGTTAGAATATTATTTATAGAACACAGAAGTATTTCAAAGTCCAACCTGATTAACTAAAGTGGCTCTTCTCTGTAATCCATTACTCTAAGCTGATGTTTGATAGATGGATGGTTATTGCCCTGTTTGTATTTAAAGCAGTTATTTCTCCTGTTATAAATTTGCTGTCAGAGTTATTTCCAGCTTCTGAAAAGCTAGCCTAACCTTTTTACAAAATGGAGTGTTTTGAAATATTAAAATACAAAATGTGTTCTATGTTCATGAAAAGAATAAGAAAAAACCAATTAATATGAAGATTAACAGTTCTGTTTTTATTTAAAAGACATGTAGGTGTGATACTTGGGGACATGGTTTAGTGATGGACTTGGCAGTGCTGGGTTAATGGTTGAACTCAATGATCTTAGAGGTCCTAAGTGATTTGACTTTTCTAAATACAGCCAAAATCTTCCCTAATGACTGATGGTAGAGAGGCAGTTGTGTGGCACTGGCTGTCCTTACTGTAGTTTTAGTAGCAGTAAAGTAGTGAAAATAGAGTGGTACTATAGGCGGTTGCTTTTGCCCTCTCAGAGAGATATTTGCTGTAAGGAGTAGTGGGAATCAGATGTGTCCTTGAAATACATTTTGTTTGCACCCCACTTCCGAACTGGATATTGTTTTTTAGATCTTTCTGCAAGGATGATAAATGCTTTATTTTTGTGGTAGTCATTTGACTTTTGTCTGAAGAAAAAATACAATTTTAGGGCCTGGTGGCAATATTTAGAAAAATATATAGTGTATACAACAAAAGAACAGAATGCTTGGTATCAATTCCTTGTATTGCATGAATTTTCTTTGCCACCTCTGCAACCTAAGAACATGTTTATAAAGCACAGTTTCTTCTCTACAGTAGAAAAAATAGATGTCTTAGAAATTTTCTTCTTCTCTCCTCCTGAGACCACCTCAGTGTTGTTATATATGTTATCCTCCCAAAACCACGTGCCTATGAAGCAGCCAGATTCATATTTTTTTCCTGCCCAACACTTTAGTCTCCTTTCTTTTTGTTTTGTCCCTCAGAGTCCCAAGTATCCGTGGACAGCAGTGCAGCAAAGTTGACTGTGTTCTTGTCCAGTGCTTTATACTTTTATTTGTCCAACTCTTATACTCTCTTCATCGGGGCTCCTTGCAAACCACAGGCACCTGCATGAACTGGAGGCTTGTGCAGCCACTGCCTCCTGTCCAAGGAAACCAAACTTACACTGCTGCTGTGGTTAACACAGTGTTTTTGTCTTTCTGCTAGTCACTACATGTAGAAAGAGTAACCAGCGAAGTGTTCTTCCAACCATGGTGGGCCATCACAGGAACTTTGGTGTCTACACTTACTAAAAGGTCCTTCAGGTCTTACATTTCTAAAGTAGTGATGAATTCGGGGTAATAACCCTTTTAAAACTCTGTTAATTTTACTTTGAAAGTCTAGTTACTTCATTGATAGTAGAGCCTTATAGTGGAGTACTCTTTAGGAAAACTGTAATGCTACTTAAAGATTAGTTCACCTTTTGGCCTCAAATGTGCAAGACTACCAAACTGAAATGGATATGGGGTTCGCATTAGCATTTCTAAAAATCAAGCCATTTACCTAAATGCCTAGATAAGGCTTAAAATGTCTGGATTTTATCCAGGCAACCCAATTACAAGAGGCTAATATAGGCACGCTTGTGGAAGCAGACATTCACAGAAGATGTGTACCTAGATATCTGCTCAGCTTCTAAAGAACTTGGAAAGCCTTGGAATTACAGACTCTGATTTTTGCCTTTCTGGAGGACTGGTGGTTAATTGCACCATTCTGTTGTCTTTCTAAAATTGAAATGCGTCTATTTCAGTTTGCAGTGATAAATCTGATAATAAAATTGTAATTGCAAAAGCAATTTGTTGGAGCAGCAATTAGCAGTGGAACAACTGCTTCGTTAACATACAGATGCAGGGTAATGGTTTCTGAATCAAATGGGACTTGGTGAACTCTCTGGTGAAGAGGTTCCCCCTGACACTAGTGCACATTTTCCTTTCTGTGAGCATTGTTTTCTGTTGCTTATGAGCTTCACTTGCTTTAACACAACATTATTCAAATGTCTCCGATAGCCTTTTCAACATTATCCAAGCTTTTTCTGTTTAAAGTCAGAAGCAATTATATAGCTCATATTCAGCTGATTTACTGTGTCAAACTCAGTAACCTGCTCTGATGTCTGAATTCAAGAGTGATTAAAAATCCAAGTAGTTTATTGAGTGAGGCTGCTGATCCACAGGTTTATGCTGAGGGCTGTATTCAAGCCAGAGCTCTGAAAGCTTCTCTCAGGTGCTGCACCCACTGGTTGTCCTGGGCTGTGCAGGTAACTGTTGTCTGGCACTCCAGAACCATAGATCCAGAGGTCTTGGGCATCACTTTCCAAATCTGATGCCATTACAGGTACCTCCGTTGTAGATATCACCACAATTTCTGTTGAAACTCCTTCACAAGCCAAAGACCTAAGTGGTTGTCACAAAGTCTTTTGACATTTTTCCGTTTTCATAGGCAAAACTCCTCTTGGACAGAAGTTTAGGGTTGGAGGTTTATTTATTTTTATGAAAAATGATGGGGAAATCTATAGTTGCACTGGCAGATTCTTCTATCATTTGGTGGACACGAGACTACAAGGTTCAGTTTTTAACAGTGCTGAGTAGCCTGTAAATGGCCATTGGAAGAGCTGAAACCTCAGCTTTCCAGCGCTGCTGAAATTAGCCCACCTTCTAGGCACCTGCTCTGGAAAGGCTGGGTCAGTCTTACCTCATGTAAGGAAGTTTCTTCTGTAGCAGATATTTCTTGAATGCATAAACAGCTGCATGGTTTTTGAGTTTCTCCTTTCCAGCTGATATATCATTTACTCCTGGTTTTTTCCACTCTTGAAATCTCTTTCCGAGATGCGTGGCGACACTGAAATCACTGGTTCCTTGGTGTGACTAGGGTAACAATACATGCTTGTATTGTCTGAAGGCAGTAATACCAGTAGAGATTCATACTGAAAAACAATGCAATAAGAACATGATCATTTGGCAGCCTGTTTACCATAGCATTGTCCTTATTGTATGATTGTTGTCATGTTACAGTGAGCAGCAGACAGTCCTCTGAACAGGGCAGAGTATTTATTTGAAAATTGGTGATACTTTCCCAGGAGAGGTTTCTCTTTTGCAGTCCATTACTGTGCTCAGCTAAAGGGATAGAGAGTAGAAGTCTCAGGAAAGGCTAAAATCCTCATTTTCAAAGGTGTTACTTAGTGCTTAATGGTGCAGTCTTAGGCACTGGATGCCAGCCTATGCACTGAAGTCTACACACTTAGTTCTGGTACTCCTGGATCTAGCTGGGAGCTGCCAAATAAGCAAAACACTGCCACAGGCATGTAGCATCACTGTAACACATCACAGTGTTAGTGATGCACTTCTGGGCATTTTCACATCTCATGTCCACTCTAAGAGCACCCATTCAGTCCAGTCCAGCTCAGGAGACTGTGACAGTAAGGGTCACAAAAGGGTAACACCAACAATGGTTGACAATATGGATGTAGAGGTATCACCTAAAATGTATGTGGTGCAGGACTATATTTTGATTTACATGGCATTGCTTCTTGGGCAATAACAGAGCACATCAAGGTGATGATGACATGATTGATACTTCTATTAGTAGAGGTTTGATTTCATGTTTATAACAGTCTCAGGACTGGAAACTTCAGTACCTGTTCCTCAATTAGCACCATTTTTCAGTTAGCTGTGAGAGCTAAGAGAAGTTCAGTCTCCCACCTTTTATTAGATGTGAAATCTGATCAGTCTTCCTTTCCTAGCAGTGTGTGGAGCGGGGCCGTGCTCACACTTGCAATTCCACTGTAATAACATCCATGAGGCAGACTGCTTGCTGCAATTCCTTTGGATGTGACATGCCAGCTTAATAAAAGGTAGCAATTTCAGACACGTGGTGATAATAGCTTTTTCTTGTGGGCTCTGAGGAGGCATTAAGTGGTGAAATTTTGCTCTTTCCTTACAGCAAGAAACAAATGTGTCTTAAAAATAACTCCAACATCAAATACTGGTGAAGTGCAAAGGCAGCTTTCAGCAGACTGCAGAATGCGGGCTGCTGACAGCTACAGCTTTTCAATACCTCAAGGATACTTTAAATGCAATGTCATAGGTAGATCTCAAGGGCAGGAGTGAGCTCCTTGACACACACTGCCCTGGTAAGAGTAGGAAAGCAGTTGTGATAGGTTTGTCAGAAGAGCAGTGTCAGTGTGTTAGGGCTTGGTTGGGAGCTCGGTGGGGCTGTGGGTTTGGCAGTTCACCAGAACATAGGAGAGACAATGCTGCAAACCTACACTGCTTTGGCAGGACTATGGAGACACCAGGCCATCTCCACTGTCACAAAGGTGTTGTTTTATTTTTCCCCAGAGGCAGCCATCATACAGTGGTTTCTTTGCTGTAAAAGCATCACTAGTGACAACCTCCCTGCACTGCTCGTTAGCACTCTAACCAGTAGTCACCCTCTGTACCTCCACAGCAGCCAAAAGACCTTGTCACCAGTGCTGCACAGGGATAAATTACACAGGTTGTCCTGCAGATAAAATATATGCCTTCCTGGCTTATTGTCATTGGTGCTCAGTGGAGGGGTTCCCTGACAACAGCTTTGAAAAGGTTCAGGAGTATGAACTGGGGGTCAGGGATGAGCAGTGTTGCATGAATGACTTCGGGTGATTTACATCCTACCCTCAATTCCCAGCTTTCTCAACTGATAAATCCAACAGAAAGTGTCTTCTGGAGCCCCAATAGCTGTTCCCGTGTAATGTCTGCAGGCTTTCCTCTAACTACACCTCTCAACACCATTTATCAGTGGTGAAAGGTGACATTAATTCATGTGGTAACCATCTTCAACACTTCTCCAAGCCTGGGCTCATCACCAAAAGTGACACCACAGGCTACTGAAATCATCACAGTAGAAATTTGCTTCAGTTGCCCTGTCAGTGTGAGCCCTTGGAAAGGCTCAACCAGCAGCCCTGGGAGCCAGTCTGTTCCTGTGAAATCTAGCAGCCAAGTGCCCTGGGACACTGCTGTCTCCCTCGTATTGTTTGAAGTCACCAGTGATGCCATGAGTCCCTGTGGAGAGCACCATGCTGCCTTGCACTCCCGCAGGAGCACCGGAGGCATTTCCCCTATGCTCCGTTGTAGGGTGTCCCACGCCTGGCTGCGCATGGATGCCTCCTGCTCCCACTCTTGCAGAGCTCCTGGAGCTATTTCAGCCGTTGTGAAGGGGAGAACAGATATTAGCAAGAACCTGTGAGCCTTCACTGCCTGGCCACACACAGACAGCACAAAGAAACACCATCTGACCAGGCGGTGCCTGTGGAGAAGTGTGAAATTCCTCTTCGTCAGGAGCCCAATCTGTTCCCGAGACAATTATCAGCTTTTCATACTCCCTTTGGTGTTGGCTTCTCACAAGGCGATGGGCAGATCCCAGAGCACAGGCACGCCTGCTAGCTTCATCCCTTGGAGCTGACCTTCCGTCTCAGTGAGGGGACGTTTGCCCCGGCTCTGCTTGGGCTATGGACATCAGGAATCCTCCATCACAGCAGATGACCTCTACCAGAAGGGAGGTGAATTTTAAAAAGGCTGGGCTTTCAATCTAAATTGTGGTTAATAGATAAAACATCTGAAACTACTTTAGGCTGTCAGGGTGAACTCGTTCTGCTCCATGGCATGGGAAGGCCATTTGACTTTTCACTTGCTGTGAACTGGGCAGCGCGTGGCACCTCTCTGTTCCTCTCGTTATGCTGCATATCTGCCAAAGGCATTTCTCACTCCTCCTTTGGTGGCAACTGGTACATTAGCTAAATTCGCTTCTTCCAGCAGATGGTGATGCTGCTGCCCCATCTGTAAATGTGCTCTGCCTCAACAGCTCCTATCACTCCTGCTCTTCTCTTCTACTTGATATTCTGGCTGGGGGTTTCCAAGGGATTTTCTTACATCAATTTTTATGTGACACCTTTTCATTGGACTTGTGATCAAAAGAAAATGTCAGGCTCATTTTCTCAGCAAGTGTCATGGTAATGAGAGATATCTAGGCTAAACTTTAGGGGAAACGTTTTAACCATAAGGACAGCTAAGCTGTCCATTTCAGTGATGAAATGTGAAGTGCCATGAAACATCCTCGGGAGCAGTTGAGTAGTTAGAGAATATCTGGAGTAATAAAAGCGGTAAAGAGAATTTCTGTTGGGAAAGGATTAGATATTGCTGATCTGTCTTTGGGGCCCTGAGATGGACAAAACTGCTTAAAGTTTTTCTGGTCCTGTCTTCATATTCTCTTATTAAATTTGTAATTAATGGGTTGTTCTGAACATACTGTGCACCCTGGATGTGGGTGTCTGAGCAATGAAATGTGTAATATAAAGGAGGTCATTGTAAGGTGTGTTTTAAGAGGCAGTGATGAATTTTGCAAATATGAGATCAGGGAAGGCTGGTATCTATCTGTCTATCTATCTGTCTGTCTGTCTGTCTATCTATCTATCTATCCACCTATCCACATAACTACCCACCTATCTATCCATCTATCTATCTGTCTATCCCTGTCTCCGGGCTCAGTAGACCAAGCATGCAAATTGAACCTCAAACTAATACAGATGCAAGGCTTTTTATTCTGCCTGATGCTTGAGAAGAGGATTTCAGTAAGGATTTATTAGGATGACTGAGACAATACCTGACCTAAGCTGTGTCATAAGCACAGTGCTTTTACAGCTGCTGGGATGATGAATATCTGAATCTGTGAATTTTCAAAGATAAGAGTAACTGGAATGGGGAGTTTTTAAAGGTGGTATTAATAGACATTGAGAAAGACACTAGAGATTTCCAAAGAGAAATGGCCATTTTTGTTTAGTAAAGGAGCTTCTAGGAAGACTTAGAGAGAATCCAGCCTTGCCAGCATCTCTAAAGCCTGTTGAGAGAGAACAGTCTTGCTACTGACTTGCTTGCTGCCAGACACTGGAATCTTCTGTATTTCTACCAGGCCCAGCAGATAGGGCATCTTTAATTTTCTTGGTGGTAAGAAGTGAGTCCAGACATTCTGAAATGCAGCATATAAATTAATAACACCCACACAGCTAGCAAGCCTTTTGTTGTTAAATTGTAAAAATAGAGATCAATAAATAACAAATATTCCCAAGCATGGAACATTTGTAGGCTACTGAGTATCAGCAGTCATGCAACTGATCCTGTGTAAGTATTAAGTTTGCTGGTTCTATTCTTGATAGAAGTGAATACTCAAGTGCATTATTAAATTCGCTTTTATTCCTGGGAAACCATCTCCAATTATATAATCAGTGATGTTTCTGTGCTTGTGTTGAAGTGCCCATGGCTAGAATTTACAAACAATATTTGAAAGTGACACTGGCAGCTTTGTTCAGATGTGTTAATTTTTAATATTATTTTTGTTACTTTATTTTTGTTTGCTGTTTTCACATAAATATATAGTTGGATTATATAAATAAAACTGTCTATCTCTGTAGTATGGCCTTTCCCTCCCCAGTACTGATGGCCAGATCTGGAAAGTTGCTGATTTAAGATAACTTTTCACAACCCCTACAATGAAATCTCATCATCCTTCTGTAAGGATGTGTGTTCTGCAGCACAGATAGTTTACTGAAATGCTGACTTACATGGGGGTGTTTTTACTCAAGAAGTAGGGTAGTTTAGCATCACTCTAAAACTGGACTGAGGTGGCCAGTCCCAGATGACAAGTTTCTTGTCCTCAGCAACTGTTTTGCATTACAGAAAGTAGCACAAGCCATATGAGAGGCCTGTGTGAGAGTAAAACCCTTGGACTGGTGTCAAGAAATCCCTGCTGGGATCCCTATTGCCCCAGGACGTTCATGGCTTGGGGGCCTGCACATCACGTAATGCTTTGCTGCAGTCTCAGCCCCCTTGGAAGAGATCCTGTGTCAGTTTGGTTGCCTTCTGTAGACACTGGGGCTGCAACTTGTTATGGGCTGCCTGGTGTTAGACTGAGTTCATCTGCTTGGGCAGTCTTCCACCTGGCTGTCTGGTCTGCAAGCCTCAGTTTCCATCCAGGTCCTGCTGGGAGCATGAACTTTCATCCCTGCCACTCTCCAGATACTGACTGTTTTCATCTGCCCTTGGTCTTAGTTTGGATATGAAAATAATTTGGGCTCAAGGGAAGGTTTGATGCCCCATTTTGATACAGCTCTCAAGCAGTTACGGGTGACAAGTTTGTTATGACAGCATTCACAGTTCTGAGTTCCAACTGCAATGGAATGAGGCATGTGACAAGGTAAATCAGGTCAGTGGTTTGAAGGCACTGACAGATTACAGTACTCAAGTCATTATATCCAGGCTGTATGTCCAGGTCAGTAACAGTGAGAATGATCAAATCTGCATTTCACGTCGTTGTGCCTTGAGGTAAGGTTGTGCTCTTAGCAGGTGTTTGTAGACTTCAGGTATTAGCAGTTGGATTAATTTTGCTTTATCACATTGAAGTTTTGGTTTATATTTTCTTGATCTACATGAACATTCTGATTACTCCTGGGAATTTTATTTAATGGGAATCTGCAATTCTAACTGTGACTGAACATAAATTATGAGGCCTCTTAAATTTAATAATTCACTGACATTTCCTAAAAACTTCTCTTAGTTGGAAACAATTTCCAAATTTTGTATCCAACAGCTTCCCAAGTATCTGTTTTCAGAACAGCTATGTTGCTGAGCCTATTGCAGAATTAATGTCACCTAGTTTTTGAAATGTAGTAATAGTGGTATTTACGTTTGAGCTTGTTCCCCAGGATTCCCTAAGTGCTTACTGAAAACAAACAAGACCCAAGTGAGTCATCTGTGGGAGAATACTCCTCACTGACTGCAAACTTACGTGGGGTTGCTAAGCAAGCTGTAGAGATCTGCACTGTACATGCCTGCTTTTGGTTTGAGGGCTTCTGCCCTCTGTCTCTCGTGAACCATTGGATGCAAACCTTGTCCTTGCAGTCCAGCATCTCATTTGGGCTCCCTTTCTAGGTCTCTTCTTCTAAAACATCTTGCCTGTTCAGCTTCACTTTGGATATTCTCTAAGGGACAGCTTTCTTCATTCTGCTTATCCCAAGCCCTTTCTTTCTGCCTCTGTTGTTTCCAGCTTCTTCCCCCAGTGTCACATTTGTCATTTAATTTGAAGCTATAACACTGAAAGAAACTCGTATTGTGTTTGGATATATGGGAGATAAGGCTACTCTGAACAAATACTCTTTGTAGGCCTTGTCTGCAGCAAATGTTCTGCTACTTTTTGCTCAGATGTCTGGGATTCTTTGTTCCCAGTGCAGTACTTGGGATTGCACAGTCACAAGCACACGGTTTACGAAGACACGTGAGGATGAAACCACAGGAGGGTATTGTTGAAGTCACAATAAGCAGTTTCTTAATGCTAACCTTGTTGGTTAGGAAAATAGAAGAATAACTGTTCCCTCTGAAAATGTAGTCCATCAGCAGAATTCTTCAGTGTGCTTTTCACAGTTTCCTCGGAGTTGTCAGGGGCTTTTTATAAGTGAACTGCGAATAGTCTATAGTATTAAATATTTAATCACAGTTAGGTACAGCATATTCATCAGTCTGTAGAGTAAGCTTGTCAAAAGGCTCCTTGTATTTTGTCTTCAAGTCAAGTCACATATTTTTAATACAAATCTGTTGTGTCTGTTATATGGACTTAAATTGCTGCTTTGCTTGCAGAACTAGAAAAAGAAGAAACTAAAGCTGTTAGGGCTTTAAGTGATTTTTAAATACATTCAGCAAGGATGTAGGATAAGGAGTTGTACCACATAATAAATGTTTAGTGTGAAACTCAAGAGTGTAAAAGCATTTGTATGGCTTCTAAGTCATGTTCACTGATCATGGTAAGCTTTATTCCATCTCTGGTACTTTATTCCTTGTGAAAAAGGTGGCTTTATTTCCCATTAGAAGCACCCTTAGTGAATCTCATGTCATTTAGGCATTTAGAAGTTTTTACTGTTCATTTTTTCAGGTACTGAACAATCAGAATTAGAAGTAATGTGAGATAATTGAGCCTGTGCTGCTTGTGGCCTTAAGGTATGGAACTTGATAGGAAACCAGCTAATGAGAATATCCACAGTTGTACTAGGTAGGATAAGGAGAAAAATACCCAAGAATTATAAACCCTTATGCTTTAGAGCCAGCCCTTAATTGGGAGGGAGGTATGAAGAAACTTCCATAGTGCACAGGGTAAGTATTTTGATGTCTTCTTGTAACTTCTTCAGGAACATCTGGTACTCATTCCTGTTAAAGTGAAGGTGGTAGAATTAAGAATTGCTCGGGGCACCAGTCAGATATCATAAATTTAAAGATGAAGATGCCAATTGCACATTATTTGGCACCTATATGGAGCATTAGTTTTATATGTGGATCTGAGTTTTCTGAATTAGTCAGTGGAGGAACGACCCCCTTTCCTTGGGGAAAAAATATGTGAAAAATAGATGGTATAGGACTGGAAGCAGAAAATCAGATACATGCTTAAACCAACAGATGTAATAGTTGTCAGGATATAAATAAAATAGGAAGCAGGACACACCAAGAAAGAAGCTGTAATGAAACCAGCTGTACCATATACTGTTAAATAATCCTAGTGGTTCAGGATTTCAGCTCACCAATATGTCTGCATAGATCATGACTTTGGTATTGCTTCATAATTGTCTATGGTACCTGCCACATCATGACATAGGCTGAAAAGTTAAGATTTTTTACCTTGAAGCATTTAGAAGCAATTTGTCTAGTCCCTGAAAGCTAGATGCTTTCTATCCAGCCCTTGACATGGTTATCTTCATAAGAGCAGAGCTAGTGTTTAGCTCAGCCAGTCCTGTGCTGTTCATTCCTGTTCCTGTTTGTAAGGCAGGAACAAGCTGATGGTTTTCTTCACTTTAGATAAACCTGTAGCGAGTTGATAGCAGCAGCGTGGGTTTTAGCTGGTGATTAAAGCATTGGTTAAATGGGTGCACTTTACCAGCCTGAATAAATCCTTCAGCAGAGTATCTCTGTAATAATTCCAGTAATCACGTACCAGGGCAAGAGGTGGCCTAGAACAAACCTGCAGAGGATTGAACTGTTGTTAGGTTGCCCTCTGAACAACATGAAACAGCAGGGGAAATGAAAGACTTGATTTTACCTTGTGATAGATGATTGTGGCTAGAGCTGGGGGCTGACCATCCGGTCCTCTGCTGCACAGCCTAATAATGAATTGAGAAGGCACTCATTGACCTCATCTCAAATGAAATTTGTCCCATAATCACAATGACTTCTTTTTACCTTAATCTATTTTTTAAAGGAAATCTTATAACCTTTTGACTTCAGGAGGAAAAGGAAAATAGTCTATTAATTGGGAAAGTTTTCCCTTAAGTGTTCTTGGCTGGCAACCCTCAGAAGCCTCTTTTGATTGCTGTTAAAGAGTATTCATCTTTGCTTGATGATAATAGTTATGATGAGAGTGAGATTGATGCGACACAAAAAATTAAGAGCATTGGAAGGGTCAGCAGTGAAAATTGCATTAAGAATTTTCATTTAACTAGCATCCCTTTGCTTGTGACTCTTGTAAGTAACATAAATGACATAACAGACTTTTAGTTTAGGTTTTTTGTGTAGGGCAAGGCCTAGAGTCCCAGCTTAGCTGTTTTTCAGAACGGTGCTGAGCTGATTGGTTTGGTCCCTTTTTTCTATAAAAGCAGATTTTGCCTCTGCTTTGTCCTGTATCATCTCTTCTGAGAAGGAGATGTGATCTTGGAAATGCAAATTATAGTGAAATATTTTTAAGCAATGGAAAAAATATAATTCCTTATAGTCCACTTAAATAAAATACATTAACTCTGGGATTTGTGGGATCACTTTCACAGATATTTTATGCACTTTATCTATGGCTGTTTATAGCAGTATACAGATCTTCCAGCAATTCACTTGGTCTGATTTACTTTAAATTCCATGAATCAGCCTTGTGATAGTTTCCACAGTTGCATTCATGTGTAATAAAAGTGTTCTGTAAATCATTGTATATGTATATATGCATGTGCATCTTTTTACATATAGAATTCCAAATGTGTTCATACAAATTATGGGCAACCAAAAGAGCACATATAATACAAGAATGCAAATCTCAGAATCTTTAAAATTTTAATTAATGTTTTTTCACTGTAATCAAATGCAGCAACAGCTGCTTTACATTAGACCAATTATAACAAGAATCTAGGTCACCAAATTTCTTTAAAGGGTCATTAGTAGTACAGTAAAATTGTGTTCCTAAGTATCTGTCCCATTTTATATTTCCATTCTCTAATTAGTAGGTGGAGCTGTCAGCATCACATACTCTTTGCAAGAGGAGTATGATGTTGGTGATGCAGATTTCCTTCTCCTGAGTTTTTGTTTCACTCAAAATTATTTTGTCTCCATAGTTCAGTATCACAGTAGTTCACAGGTTGTGCTTTCCTGTTGGTTCACGAGGTTACTTGAACCACAGTTACTTACTTTTGCCAGTCTTCTGTACAAACAAAAGCAGGAAAAGAATCTGCAATTGCACAAAGCTAAGCAGAACTGAAGTAAGTAAAGGTAAGTTAGTAAATTAGGCAATAATGCAACTAAACCAACTTCCAAACCAAAAGGCAGTGAACAGGCAAATAAACACAGGCAAATTTTACTTTACAGCTGGTCAAATGAGGCAGTAGGCATCTGATGGTAGGGCCAGCAGCAAACATTTCTCGACTTTTGTAGGTACAGCAAACACCAAGCTAAAACCAATGCAAGACCAGACAAGGTTTTACAGGGCTGGGAGTCATATATAGCTCATACATTTAATTATTCTTGTAAAGCATGAAGTGTGGTACAAGCACCAGCATTTACCAACAGGGCTTTGGCTGGGCCATGGGGATCCTGTGTGTGGTAGTCTGAACCCTACCATTCCCAGGATTGCAGGAAGATGAGTTTGGGAAGAACCAATTTGGAACAAAAACATTTGCAAGAAAGAGATGAAGGTATTACCCCTGTGAAGCATGATTTATTGATTCCTAAAGAAATCCTCCCTAAGGGAGAACCAGGTTCAGTTCTCTCCTGTGCCTGCAAGGTCTTCTTGCTCCCAGGAAGCATCCTGGCCACCAAACTGTGTCCCACGTTAGCCCATGGCTCTCGCAGCGCTAAATCCAGACAGAGGCTCCTCCAGCAGCATCAAACACAGGGTTTCCTTACTGACCAAACCTCCCTCAGCCAATGGTGCTGGGTGTGGGAAAGCAGCAGCTTTCCCACTGGCAGCAGGGCCTCAGTTGCTGAGACTGCATCATGTTTATTCGAGGATTTGGATTTGAACAGCTCGCACCCCTCTCTTCCCTCAGGGCATAAAGAAGCCTGCAACAGACTGCAATATGTGTTATGGGGGTCTTGATGGAAATGAAGGCACGGTGAAACACAAATGTTCAAAGAAATGTCCTTCCCTGGCTCCAAAAGTGACTGGCAATGAAGCAGGAAGGGTAATAGAAAGGATTATGGCCCCTTTCCATGGATATATTGACATACATTCTGTGGTATTTTAACAGATTGAAAGCTCCTGAAGCTGGAGTGCAGACAACATGCTCTGAGTAGCAGGCTACCCGTGGTTGTATGCTTTCATGCTTGGAGTACTTTCAAATACAAAGGTCTATTGTCTTAAAGTTGTTGCACACAGATTACTTACTATATAATCTAATAAAATACAGATGTTCATTTGAGATGGCACTGTCATGAAAGAGAAGGATCGCTAGGAACCTAAATTCTTTGGCAGCCCCTGGTTCTGTCTTAGACAATTCTCGGTTGAAAGTCTTTTCACATTATACTTTTATGCTTGAAGCACACAGTGTTATTTCACTCTTCTGGGCTTCCCTACATATTGCCAGGCATTTTTAGTGGAAAATGTTTGGAGAGGCTTGTGTAGCACTAGTCCTCTTTTTGTTTTTGGCTTCAACTCAAGGGACACCTCCTGCTTCCTCGGGAGAGCTGGTCTTCAAGAGAGACAGTCTGTGGGTAGGGAACAAGCACAGGCAGCCTCGTCCTTCCAGTTAATGTTCCAGGTCCAGCACTGAAATGGGGGTGGTTGTTGACAGGGTGTGGACGGTCATAAAATAGCCTAAAACCAGCGTCTAACTGGAGGATAGAAGTAAAACTGCTCTCAGACTGGTGGTAGCAGATGCCATCAGGCTTGTAACAGTTGGAAGGGAGTATGGGCCGAGTGAAGAGGAACATTAGAGATGGTCCCCTTCTGACCAGAGCTGTGTAGTCGATCTGCTATATTATAGCTTGGTTTGATGAGAGATTTCACTGAAGCAGAGCTGATTTCTGCCTGCCAAATCTCTGACCTTAGCACTAATTTTGAATTCTTGGAGGAATTTGGAGTAAGTAGGTACATGGTAGATTGACATATGAATGGAAAATCCTGGAGAGGTGGCAGAGTTGCATAACGTGAAGTATCCTGTGTTGAGGTGTCAAGGACCCCTTGGTCAGGCAGAAACAAAAAAGGGGGATATGTTGTACATAGGGAGCAGAGACTGAACCCCAAAGCATTTGTATTAGTACTAAAGTTTATGTGGTGCGCTGGCTCCTGTATCAATACTCTATTCCCCTTAAATTCGCACTAAATCTCATTTTTCATTTCCAATTTGTTAAGAAGCACCCATGCTCTGAACCACTGGAAAGTCAGCACTGGTAGTTTTGGATTAGCAGCATGCTCCATTTGAGGCACAATTCGGCCTCCCTGTCTCCTCTCGAGCTCAAAGTCCTGTGGAAACTCTACTGAGTTTATCACTCTGTCATTTCTCTGAAGCAAATCAACTTGGCAAACAAAGCAGGAGTCTTTGTAATAACTGTGTCATCATCTCTCCTCCAAAGAGATCTCTTGGAGCAAATGTTTGTGAATGTACCATTGTTTGGAATGCCAACCCAGTTTTTTCCTTAAGGACTACGGGAGCCAGTAGGGCATGCACTAAGTTGATCCCTTAGTGTTGACAGAAGGAAAAGGATTTAGTGTTCATTTTTCCTGTTTAAGATCAGTTTAAGATTCTGCTTACATTTGGTCAATTTGTTAGGCTGGGGCGGGGGGGAGTATTGCAAACTGCACCTTGCTGCATTCCTGTATGTGAATGATTTGGGCACTGTAACAAGACAGAGAGAGTCTTTAAATACCTGGAAAAGCTGCTGACTTGGCTCTGTGCCAGCATCAAGAGCACATACTGAGAATTTGGCCAGGGGCCTCTTCCCAGATTGCAGGCTTAAATACATTTCCAGTCCAGAAAGGGCCATAAGCCTATAAACATCATCTGGGAACTTGCTTCTTAGAGGAGATTTCCTCAAAATATGTTAGGTACTGGGAAGATCCACAGCTAAGGGAGGTGGTTCTCATCATTTAAATCATACCTAAAAATATCTAAAGATTCTTTTAAATTGGAGTTTGGAAAACAGAATTTTCTCTGTCCTTACATTTCTAAAGTTCTCTTTTACCTTTCCATTTTCAGCGTATTCTGAGAGTGACATAGAGGCTCCCTCATGGAGCTGTGGAGATTAACTGATAGGATTTTGGAAGTGAACTGAAAGAAATGCTTGGGTATTTTTCTCCTTTTTCTAGCTGCTCCACTGCCATGGTTAGCCAATAACATCCAAAAAGTTTAAAAAACACAAGAGGATCAAGGATGCAGCAAGTGCATGAAACATGATTATGCATACTGTGGTCATCAGGGAAAAAATAATCCTGTGTTGCTGGGCTTCATAAGTTACTTTTTCCCTATTACTCCTCCATTCATGATTCATTTTTAGACATGTGGATTCTCTGACCACAGCTAAGCTCAGCTTGAGTAGGAGGAGGCATTAAAATGGCCCTCTGTCCTTCAGTTGCCTGTTTTTTAACAGACTCTTAGGAACATGGATAGAGAATTCTCTCTTCCTGTCAAATGAAGGTGAAAATCAGCTAAGACAGGGGAAAAAAAACGTTATTGGGAAAGAATGACAGGCACACATAATGTATTCACTTAACTTTCAGTTCTAGGGGAGTGGGGTCTGTCTGAGGCTCACAGCATGGCAGCAGGTGCAGCTTCTGATGGGCAAAGCTGAATTTCACAATGCAGGAAGCCTCTTTAAGATGCACATATTTAGGAACTCCCTACCTGCCCCCATTCTTTGCAAGTCATGAAGCTTTTATGCTGAGTAACTTAGTTCACCCCCACTGCATCAGGAGAGTCTGATTGCCTGGCTTTTATCAAGGGGAGGATGGGTGCCTTCCCAAGCAGTACCAGCTACACATGGCGTTAGAAGGTCGAGTAGCACTGCTTAAGGTTCACACGGGAGCCATTTGGCATCCAGCAGAGATTGCAGGAGAGAGGTGTAATGAGCCATATGGGTAGTAAGAACTTTTTGGGTGAGCTGCTACGTGGCTAAGCACTTATGCCAGCCTGCATTAAGGCACATATCACAAAGCAGTTTGAGAAGGCATTTAAGCACACTTCTAAAGCTAAGTATGTTCTTGAAAACAAGGAGACAAAACCATATGCACAGTGTGTTTCCCTGAATAAAAGCTTGAAAAAAAGCTGAAAACCAATGGCTGCAAAGGTTTTAATATAATCACCAACTTCAAGTTTAACAGAGCTGCAGAAAAGACACATATTGTAATTTTCATTATCTGTGTTGTGTTTCCCTCTTGTTAGAAATTCATCCAAAGTCCAGAAGAGGCATGATTTTGATTGGAAAATTGCAGGAAAGGCATCTCAGACCACAGCATTTTCAGTGACTCAGTGAATTCAGAGTCACCTGTCATTCATGGGTCTGAGTTCTGTCTGTTTGACCCATTTTCCCACTCCTGCACTGTGTTATATTCTGCAGCACACGTTCCAAACCCATGACCAAGGCAATTTCCTGCCACAGCTGTGGCTCTCAAGTCATGGTGCTGTGATTGCAAATCCCCCTGTCATCCAGCAGAACTGTCAAGCTGGCAAAATGCAGCAGCATCAGTGCTGATATCAGATCAAATTTGATATTTCAACCTCCACTGGAAAAATGGACTGTCAACTCAATTATTGTTTGGAGCAAAACACAACAGTGCAGTTGGCTGCAAGCCATGCCATTATTGGGACAATTGAGTTTTATGCTGGGGAATAAAACACAGTTATCCTTAAGAGTGCCTGTCTGTGTGCACACTGCGCTGCAATCCTCCACACACCCAGCACGCAAGTGCCAAGACTGTTTTCCTTATTGTATCTGTCTGTTATGTGTCTATCCAGATGCTTCAAAGACTCCATGCAAAGGGGCATGAAAGGTACTCCATAATTCCTGCTCTTCTCAACTGCTGTTTTTTGAGAGAGAGCATTCCCAGCCTGCCTGTGTCCTGTGGATGAGTTCCTTTCTGTTCTTTTCATCTCCACTTTTAAATTTGTTTGTTTTTTCATCTATGGAATCACAGAAAAGCTTATGTTGAAAGGAATCTTAAAGTCCTCTAGCCCAACTTATTCAAAAAACTGGACCACTTTAGGTCAGCATTCAGATGTGATTTGTTTCCATCAGGTATCAAGGGGCTTCTGTAAATAAGGATGCCTTCATCTTCTCCTGACTTACTCAAACACTCCTTTGGTCACTATCATGGTTCTCCTGAACTCAGCCTGATAAGAGGTTTATGAGTCAATGTCCACAGACTCCCGTGTCTGTGGGAATTGTGCTGTCTGTTTATCGTCCACTTTTTGGTCAGAAAAGAGCAGGTGAAGAGCTGATTCTGGTTTTCCTAGTGGAGTCAGCCTCTGCTTCTGTAGCAGAGCACTGAGCTGCATGCAGTAACTTGGGAGGGAGGGCACAAACTTGTACTGAAACCCAAGGCCAGAGCATGGTTTCACAGTTGTCTGAGACCAGCATGGCTTTGCAGCCTTGCACTGTGAATATTGGTGGTGTTCCATACTGGTAGGCTTCTCCCCACATTTCTCCATCAGAACTGATGGATTTGGAGGTTTCACTTCATTTCACAGAACTCTGGTCCCAAATGATGTAGCTGCAGTTGCACCACTAAAGTTTCATGATGGTCCAGAAGCATTAACTACATTTACCTCATCTTTGCAAATCTAATTGGAAACTCTTTCTACTTCCTACTCCATTAGCATGCTCCCTATGATGCTGATAACTCCTGCTGATTTGAGCATCTCTCACAGAAGCCATGGGAGCCCCCTGAAAGAAAGGTTCCTGAGCCTTTGAGCCTGTCCACCACCAGCTCATCCTTCCTAGTGTTCTGGCTCTGGAGACATCCTTTGCCTTAAAATGACTTTTTTGGCTGTGGGTGCTCCTTCCACTTAAGATTTGACTCCATAAGCACATCACACCACCAAGGATGTATTGGCTTCACATTGTAAGCCCTCCCTCACTTGGTTTTTATGTACCATCCCTGTAGCACAAGACGAGTTTTCTGATTTGTTGGGCACATGGTCTGACTCATCTTCCTCCTGGGAGGAATAGTCATCATTCCATCAGTGTAACAGGTGACTATCTCTGGAGGCATGCAGGAAGGCATGGAGAAGTCCAGCTTTACAGATTCCCATGGAGGGATTAAAGAAGCTTACATGAGAACTCAGGGATACATATGTTTGCACCAGTCAGCCCTCATCCAGTTAGTGCCATCCTCTCATTGGAGAACAAGGACAAGAACAGGCAGTCTGCCACTCATGACTTGCACAAGCAGAAGTCTGCCAAGCAAGGCTGTGGACCTCTTTCTCACCACTTTTCTTTCAGTGGTTCCCATGGCCAAAAGAAGCATGAGACTGTAGTGTAGCATTGTAAAGATAAGGATGAAACTGGAAGAATGGGGGGAAAAGGGCAGGAGAATTTTTTTAAAAGCCCACAAAACAACTACAACAACAGATTGTGTTGATTTTGTGTTGAACTGCAATGCCAAGATACCAGGAAGCTTGGTTGGTTTTTTGAGATAATAGCTCCTGCAGAGGCAGGACATGTGGAATTGGGAAGTCATGACAATCTGGAAGGAATATTGTTTGCTCTACCTGCAGAAGAATTGGAGTAGCATTCACTTCCCCTGCTCTTAGGCATGTGCAGTCTACCTATCCTTGTCACTCCAGGCTTACAGGTTGCAATATAGGAAATTTCAGATATAGATCAGAAGAGACTTTTTCACTCTAAGGATGCTCAGATGCTGGAACAGGTGTCCAGAGAAGTTATGGAGTTTTCGTATTTGGAGATACTCAAAATTCAGCCAGTCCTTGAGCAACCTGATCTTTTCCTCCTGATTTGTGCAATGAAATGCTCTAGATGCTATTCACATGCCCTTCCTATAATTCACAACCTGAATTTTACTGAATTTCTATGAACCTATAATCATTACAAAGAAATAGAACATTCCAAGACAGGGCCTGTCTGTTTAACAGGTGTATCATCTAGGGAAATATTAAGGTCTGCCAGATATGGTGTTTTATGGTTTGGTATGTTTGTCTTAATTGAAGATTAGGAAATCAGCAACTAAAACAGGTATTTATCTCACCATGGCAGAAAATGTTATGCCCATAAACAGTCTCTGTTGCTACCTTAAAACACAGAGAAATTGTCTGCTGAAGTCAGAGATAGATATTGCTTCCTGAGTAGTGGCTGTTTTTTCCATTTATTCTTTTGTTATTAATATTATCTGTGATATTTCTTCGGATTTTTTATCTGTAAAGATTTTTTTTTTCAGGCTCCACAATATTCAAATTGCAAACAGCTCTGTTGTCATGGAAATCATTACAGAATTAGGCCACAAAGAGTGACAGTGACTCAGTAGCCAGGTGATACAGGCACTCATCTGGGAAAAGAGAAATCTATTTTTCTGTCCCTGCTCCCATGAACATACAATTATTTCTTTGCTAATGAAACAGATGCACTAGGAGGGGATATCCCAGAAAACTCCTGCCAGGCAACTGCAGTATTTCTTCTGGCCTGGATTCAGATCTCTTGTCCTCACCGAGCAGCAAGAGAAGGGAAGAGTTGAATTTCGATTTTGCATGTGTTAGCAGAAGGAATTAATCTCTGAATGAGGAGGTGGGAGAGGTAAGATGGCCACACTTGCCTGTCCTTGCCCGGGTGCTTAGGCAAGCTGCAAGCACACTTACCCATCACTGCTGCAGCTAAATGAGCTGATAGACAAGTGGGAGACTAATTCTAGTTGCATCAAAACTCAGCTGGGCATGAAGCTGTTTGCTCCTCACAAGACAGACAGATGTGGGCTGAGGAATGCAGGCATTGATGGGAATTCGTCTGAGTGCAAATGGAGCAGAAGTTTTGGGAATCTCTTTGTATCAGCATAGGAGCCTGTGTTTATCTGCTGAGTTCAATGCTTCACTGTTTGGTGTTGCAAAAAGAATTAGTTTAATAAAAATTGACCCTGGTTTGCACAAAGGCATGCAGTGAGCATCAAGAAGCAGTCCCGTGGTGAATGTGACAAAATGGACTTTCTGAGGTCCCTTGCAGCCTGAATTACCTGTTGTGGTCCTATATCTGAAATACCCAGCATAGAGTCAGGGGGGTTAAAAATGGTTAAACCCTTGCTCACAGAAGAGTCCAACTCAAGTGGGTTTTTTTTTCACTGAGTTCACATGAGAAAGAAGGTAATGTTTGCAAAAGTGTATATCAAGAAATCACTGTTATTACTATCAGAAAGCCAATTCAGATTGAAACAGCATTTACTCTGATTTTAGTATTGATTTTGATACTCTACTAATGATCCTTAGGGAAGCAGTAAAATAAAAATACATCATCAGGAAAATAGAAATTTGCACCAAAACTTTAAACAGTTAGTATGTCCTCCCTTAGTTGCCAGAATTTTGGTGGGGTTTTTTATTCTTTTAGTATCAGCTTTTAACCTAGTACTTTCTTTCTTACAAGAAGGAAATGGCAGTGCAGTTCTGTAACCTATAATCATTTGTTGGGGATGGGGGTGGGTAAAGATTAGCTCATAACATGGTAATCTCATCTGCTATCTATTTTTGGACAGATTTTGATTAATTCCCTGTTAAGCAAATTCAGTGGTGTGCATTATTATAGTGTCATGCTTTTCTGTAGCATGCTACCTGTGTCATGTGATGAGCTGTCCTGAGGGCAAGAAACCAATAAAAATGACATTCTTGCTTATTATTTGCACCACTACCCTTTGATAGCCCATCATCAGCCTATGTGTTGCCTAAGTTCAAAGTTAATTAGAATGATTGCCACTTCATGTCGCATGAAAGATGATTACTGTATGTACAGGAGAGTTATGCACCTCCTTATACGTGTCTGTCAGCAGCTCTGCCGCTTGTGCCCCATTCTTTGTTTTTAATCATTGCTGTCAGTAGGAATATGGGACATGCAACGACCATGAAGGTGCCAGGTTTAAATGGTTGGGAAATCAGCAACCTTTTCACTCCAAATGTGACGTTTCTCAGGAAGGCTTTAACTCCACTATCCAAAAAACTCTTCTTTGTACAAAATCATCCTTTTAAAAATTATTTTAAGCTCTTCCATTTTATTTACGTCAATCACTGGAAGAAGATTTGTGAAAAGATAGTAAGGAACAATCCTTAAAATACGTGGTTATGAATTGTAAGATAAAAAACTTAATTGCAGTTTAGACTTCAGATTTATTTGAAAAGGGGATAATGATAGTAATTACCCAGTTTGAGTTTTGTAGAAGGCTAATTAGATCCCCAAAGCATTTGTATGCACAAGGCAAACCATAAATACAAAAGACCATCTGGTCCTTATCAGCTTACAACACTAACACTGTCTGTAATTATTTTTTCTATATTGTTTTGATGTTGACATTTTATGATGCAATACATCTAGCCATGGTTAGGGAATAACCTGTAAATGCTTTTTTAGTTGTTGATGGGCTTGGGGTTTTCTCCTGCGTTTGAAGACATGGTCTGACTCTAGGAATGCAGTGAAGCAATCTGGAGTTCAGTCGTTTACACTGCAAATGGGTCAGTGTTTTAAACTGAGTTTTTAATCTAAACTGTTCCATCTGCTTATTCCAGCATTCTGGGGGTCAAAAATAATTTGTCACTATGATGATAAGGCTTTTTCAGGCTGTGAATAAGTAGTTCCATAGCAATATAGGGACTCATTCCGGTGCCCTTGTTCCAGGTTTAGAGCTTGCTGTCCAGAGCTGCCTATGCTTTTGCTCCAACATCAAGTCCATGTGTGGCCTTGTAAAAGTCCCTTACTATCACTGTGAGGTTACATGTTTAGTCCCTTCTGTGCTGCAGGGGTGGCTCTCCACACCTCCATGCCATGAGCCCAGGCAGGCAGGCAGGCAGGATGTCCCAGCAGGACCTCTCCCAGGCTGCAGATGGGTGCTGTGCTTCAGGAGTGGCCACAGATCCTGTGGAAAGCTTCAGTCAGGCCCTGCAAAACACAGGGAGGCAGGACTGGCTCCAAGCCTTAGGGAGGTGTTGAATGTGATTCAGTGTGAGTGATTTACCAGAGATACAGAGAGAGACGCTGCCAGCTGCTTTCTGTGGCATCTTGAGGGTTCTCTGAGCTTTTCTCTAAGAGGAGAATTCTTGTGCAGAATTTTAATCAATTCCGTATTTATGAAAATTGTCACTGATTTGATGCCTTCTGACAGCTCTCCTCAGTCAAACAAGGACTAAGTCAATCCTGCAGGTGCTGCTCAGGGGCCCACCCAGGCTTCAGAGATCTGCCTGTGCAAATCCAAGTGCAAATCACACACTTAGCATGAAGTTCAGTATCTGTTTCACTGAAATTAGAAGTGTTTTAATCCAGTCCTAGTTCTCTTCATTCCAGATACCTCCTAATCACCTAAATGCTGTCTGTGGCCCTGCATCAGTCCAAATCCTAAAATCTGACAAGAATTAAGTGTTTAAAGTAACAAATTGTCCTGAAATTGAATCTGCTGTAGAAAATTACTTGATGCCAGATGCCTTTACTTTTCTTTATTTAAGGGATTTTCTTTCCAAATATTTTTCTGTTACTCACAAAGTTTGGAATCCAACATCTCTAGTGCTTTAGAGTCTGTTTCCTTATAATTGCATCATCTCATTTAACATTGCCCAGAATCTCTAACCAGACTGGGGCCTGTGTGAGCTTTCTGATTTGAAAGGACAGAGTAGGAAAGGCACAGTACAAACAGAGTGAGCAGGACTGTTACATACATATGCCCTTGTTACTTTCCATGGTTTTTCCACGCTTCCATGGTCTTTTGTCTCAGAAAGCCTGGCCTGTGTGGATACTGTGAATGTCACTTTGCCCATGCAAGGCTTCACCCATCATACCCCAGTGCAATCCCAGTGTCCAGACTCATACACCTTGTGTACCATCAGCCTCTCAGCTCCATACCGAGGCAGATGAGCCTTCCCTGGCCATGGCATCAGGTTCTGCCTGTCCTCACAACTCCATCCCATCACCATCCCAGGCAGGAGAACCCTGTTTTAGCCTGGGTTGAAGGAGCCTTTATGTTACCACCACAGCATGAAACTTGGGTTTGGGTAAAGAAGATAAAGATCTGTATCTGCATAGGAGTTCATTTGTATTTAAGTAGCGTAACATGACTAGAAAATTAGTGTGCTTGGAAGAAGTCTTAGGTGGGTGTATTGTTTATTTCTTTTCTTTAACTGCTTTGAAACACACTGGTGGCACGTTTGTATAGTAGCTACAAGCTATCTCTTTTTTTCTTTTTTTTACACATTTAAAGTAGACAGTGTTCCTTAAGTAAATGCCACCGACTGTCCTAAAATTTCATGTCTAATCTCATGTTTTCATGTGAGAAGCATCTACCTTCTATCTACTGCAAAACCAGGACCCAGATCTTCCAGACATTAAAGCCTGCTCACACCACTTCTGTGTCACCATGTTTTTGTAAAGGATAAGTAGAAAACAGATATCTCCTGGACCTCACCCAGAATCTGTAGGTAGAGGCTGCAGCTGGGGAAAATAACAATTTTATAGCACAGAAGCATGTGAATTTTCAAACCTAGACTTCATTCAGCCCTGTCACCTCCTGTGGCATCCAAAAGGTTAAGATGTACAGCAGGAGCCACAAAGGGTGAGTTTGCTTTCTAATAAAGACTGTCAGGAAAATCATAACACTGTTTTACTACCAAAATTGCTTTGGAGATTTTTGTGGAATCATCTTGTTTGAGTGTTATAACTGTGTGTAGGAAATTGCTTGGGATTAGCCTTGGGAGTAGAGTTGTGCATGGACTGATGGGCCTGTGGTGTGCGCAGCTGAGCACAGCGCGTGCAGAGTGCCTGAGGCTGGGCTGGGGCAGGGAAGGAGCATTCAGACTGTGTGGCAAAACTTCCCTTCCAAACTTCCCTTTTGCTGTCCCCTTTCTCCTCCTGTGGTCACTCCAGCTCTCCCAGCAGGCATCCGAGCATCCAGCATCTGCCTCCCTCTTTACACAATCCCCCAGATCTGTGTGTGCTTCCTCCAGGCCACAGAAGATGTGGTTAAGTTTCGGTTTTTTGCATGTGAAATTAACACCTGGGATGGGTTTGCTTAACTGAATATGGACCTCTAAAAAGTCAGCATTTCTGAAACCAGGTTCCAAAGGCTGTAAAGGGACACTTGGGTGGCTACTCTGGTGAAACATCATTATTATATGCTTAGGCAACTTCAGCTAACTGGTCACAAGGGGCTAAATCCAGAAAACATCGGTGGCCTAAAATGAGACATAGAATTTAAAGACATAAATCTAATATTGCAGTCCCGAAGCCATAATTACTTGTACACAACCCTGATGTCTCTTCAGTTTTTCAGCTCATTTGTGTTAATAGTGAACACTCATCCTGCCCCAGGGTCCTGGAGTCCACTGTGGTCCACACAGGACTGGATTGTAATCAGCCTGGATTGTAATTCACATGTAAACTGAAAGAGCTTGATCCATGAAGGTTCAGGAAAGGAAAGCCTTCGGGATGGGTTGGGCAGCCTGCATCTTGTCATTGCCAGGCTATTTTTGAGGGGTGTAAGAAGGGTGGAGAGGCTTTTTCTTTGATGAAATAATGCAGGAGCTGTAGCACTTACCCAGGAAGCTTAATGTTCTCCCATCCCAAAGATTCAAGATGGCATTTCTCCTCTTCCAGGAGTGTACTAGGTTAAATACACTTTAACGATACCTTCGGTATCCTTTCTTTTGTGCTGACTCTCAGTGCAAAAAAAGAATTAATGTTTTTCTTTAATGGAAAGAGAGAAGTAAAGAACAGTAAGCTTTACAGAGGGAGCAAGAGAAAATACCACTTTCTGTGAGTATTTACCTGAAAGGGAATGTTCGAACACTCTGCTGCTTATGCAGCCCTGATGTTTCTTGATGAACCTCAGCTGAATTAACACAGCCAACATAATACTGGAGAATTTCCAAGGTGAGATGCTCCACAAAAGAGCTCCACCAAAGACTGGTGATCAGTTTAAGCTTTCTCAAAGCCAGTAAATTTTAGGTATTTTGTTTTGCTTTGGTGCAGTACCTATAGGGGGAACCAGATAATTTGTTTCATTGTGGTTTCACACACGTGCCTTGAGGTTTGAGTTGGGTGTTCTCTGAGGAGGGGGAATGTAAGGTTTTTGGCTTCACACCCCAGACAGAGTCAGGAGCTCAGGACTGGCCATCCCTGCTGGTGTCCCCTAGTACTGAGGTTTTGACCTGCTGTCACGGGTAGATCCACCAGCACTGGCCTCAGCTTGCTGTGCCTCACCTGTCTACAGCTGTTTTTTGGTTTTTTTTCTGAATTCTATAACAAGTTATATGAAATTAATATAATTGAGACCTGTACTTGTCTGTTAACTTTTTTTTCTTAATCATCTATATAAATATAATTGAGGGCTTTTACCAGGCAGAGCAAAAATGATCATGGGCTTTTATCAGGCAGTGCAATCTTGTCATCTTGTTACCTCAGAAAAAAAGGCTGAACTAAGGGTACATTATGAGTGAATATCAGTCTGCCTGTGGCACTTGGATGTCAGCAAGAGAAGGGAGGTGGATTTTACATCATGGTTTAGTTACTATAGCTAGAATCCATTAAGTTTCATTACCAATTTTGATTTGATGTGATGATTTGACCCTGACGGTCAAATCCTGTAAATAAAGCAATGTGAGTTTACCTAAATTTCTGCCTGACAGGAGCATTCAGTTGTAGCATTATGACCTATTATCTAACATTACTGTGAAGCAGTGGTTCAGGAAAAGAATCTCCTTGCAGATATAATTTATTGCATCTTGCTAAACTCTTTGAGTGACTTTCAGATTTAAAGAGAGCCAATTACACTGCTTCTCACAATAGGCATATCTGTTTGCAGAGCCTTTTAATAGTACTTAAGATTCCTTGACTGCATTTGCCTTTTGTCTGTGAAGCTTGCTTTCAATGTCACTTCCACTCTGCTGCTGGAGATAATCTCTGGCATCACACTTTTCCTTTCACTCTTCATACCCCACTCCCTCTACCTCGAGTTTTGTTGCGGAATTTGCCGGCGGCTGAGGGGTGTCAGCCGTGGCTGTAGCTTTGGGAGCCTGAAGCAGTTATAAGAAGAGTCAGGACCATGAAGGCACCTCGTAGCATTGCAGCCCCCCTTGCTACAGCCCTTGTTAAAACCTCAGTTCACCTGCCCTGGCGCTGACACCAGTTGTCATCAGTTGGCTGACTTCAGGCTGGCTGACTTTGTGTCTTCCTCTCTCATCAGATGCTCGATAGCTTGCTGATCTGTTTTGTTTGCAGTGTGATAGGTTTGAGCATACTGTATTATTTATAAATGTTTGGTAATTTTCTGTGTCAGTGATGTATTCTTTGGGGCTGCTTCAGTCTTTCAAGAACAGGCTTGACGCAGCATCTCTGTCGTGGCGTTACAGCAGCATTCCCAACTGGTTGCTCTGCACTTGTTTCCACTTGCTGCAGTTTTAAAAATGTTCTTGAGTGCTGTGCTGAGTGTTTAATTAAAATTTCATGAGGGTGCTTGGTCTAATTCTCATCCAAATTACAATAGCATGAATGGGAAGTGGCCACAGAGGACTCAGCAGAGTTAGGGTAGTGTAAAATTGGAGAATAAGGGCTTTTGTCTTCAGTTTCATTGCCAAATAGTAAATCTTATAGAAGATTTTTCTTTACAAAACCTAACAAATTGAAACTAACATTTTTGTCTGTTCACTTTTCCAGTGTTTTCATTACTAAACTTACTGTATTTATATTTAATGCCCCAGGGTCTGGCCTTGAGATATGCTGACCCCCCTACAGTTTTCTCAAACTTCTATCTCATGTTGTGGACCTGAATCAGTAAAGATTTCTTACAGTGTATTCTGCATTATGCAATCATTAAGAGATCTTCAGAGTGAGGAAGAGAGAAGTGCCTCCTAACCCCTGCTTTTGTCCCCTTTGTTCACAGTTCCCATCCCTGCAAGTGCTCGAGGCCAGGTTGGATGGGACTTTGAGCAACCTGATTTAGTGCCCCTGTCCCTGGCAGGAAGCTTAGAACTGGATGTTCTTTAAAGTCCCTTCCAGCCCAAACAATTCTATGATTCTATGGATCTTTTCAGATCTCAGTGGCCCCAGCATAAAGCCACCCTTACAGGGTTGCAGAAGGGAAGATCTGCACAACAACCATAACTTCGACTGTTATCAGTCTGCCTTTTTGCTTCTCTTCACCTTTTCCCTATTGTCAAAGCAGATGCAAATATAACTGCAACTTTGAGTAGAGATCTAGTGAGCTACTGATTGCTAGCTATGTTCTCTGGCCATAACAGATCCTTTACTTTCATAGGTGCAAGCATAAATTATGTCCTCTTAAAAACCTCTTTGAAAAACAAAAAAGCAAAACAAATTGGTCCATGCAGCTACAAGTTACTCACATTTTTACATCGTTATGTGTGTGTACAAGACAGAAGAAAAATATTCTGTGCAAAAGCTGAAAAGCAAGATGTGTAGATATGGAAGCTTGAAGTCAAATTTGTGTAAATCCTTCCTGTTGGTTCATCATGAATGTCATATTTCACTGAATTGCTGCTGTGGTGTCTTAAAAGTGTTGGTAGATCATTGTACTTTATATATGCCATTCTTATCCTTAATGTAAACTGCATCTCATGCACTGATTGTGAAAGCTGTCTTGCCTGGGTTGAGGATAAGCTTTATGTAACTTTTCTCGATGGTCTAGTGGTTTAGTAGAAAAAGACATGATGGGACACAATTATATTGTCCACTAAAAACCAGTCATGTCAAAATGACACATTAACCTCCTAATTTTGCTGTTAACATGTGAAGATATATTCATGGCATAGGGATTTTTCATGATCTTCATAATCCTTGTTATTAAAGTGACAGCTTAGCATCTTCAAAGGAAGTAGGTTTCCGTAATGCTTAATTGTAACGGCAAAATAAATTGCTGTACTCCTCAAGTTAACTAAATAAGCAGAGAATGCATTAGGAATAAGGAGAAAAAAAATGTCCAAGAAGTATCCCATAAAACCGGATGAATAAGCACACATGTAAATCTGAGATAAACTTATGCTGAGAAAATACTATCTCATTTGCAAACAGCACTGAACTGGGTGGTTGTGGAGCTACTGAGAAAAGATATGCTTGATCCCCAAATTTAAATAATGACTTCTAGTTGACAGCAGCTTTGATTGCTCCTTGGAGCTACCCAAGCGAAAGAGAAACTGATGCAGTTGTCAGCCTGATCACTGACTATCTGGACTCATCATGTTCTGACAAGTGTATCAGGTACAGATGTTTGTAAAATTTTCTTAATAGGAGAGTCAGACAAGTCTGTCTTACCCATCAGATGCCTCACATGTAGAGAGGCCACCATCATCATTGCTTCTTGTTTTTCTCCCATCCTTCTTCAACAGAGAAGCCTGATATATTCTCCACAAGCCCTATAAAGGTTGTAGCCTCAGAGCTCTGTTCTTGCATTCATTATTTGTGTGTGTATATAGATATGTTCACATCTTTCTTGTTTGGATTCCACTGCTTTTGTACCCAAAGAGGAGCAGTAGTTTTAGCTGTTCTGCTCCACTCTCCCCCATTTTACATGCTCCTCAGGTGGTCTAAACAGCAGCAGCCAAAATTCTCATATTGCCTCAATGTGCATAAAGATCACTTAAGAATGTTCAGCTTTTTATCTCTTTGTGGATTTCTTTTTTCCATTGCCAGCAGAGGTGGACACTCTTGCCCAGACCTCTCCCAGCAGCATTCCCAAGCAAAGGGTGTGGAAAAGTGGCTCAAGCAGTAAGCCTGCTCTGCAGCAGTAGGTGGCTTCAGCTGTAGATTGTCCTTCCCTGTGGACCAGAGATCTATAGCCAGAGATGTAACCATTGTGAGTAAGCATAGAATCACAGAATCATTCAGGCTGGAGAAGACCTCTAAGATCATCAAGTCATCAGACAGAAAGCACAAATTTACATTCATTGATGGAAAGGAGGGGCACTGGATATGTTAACATTTGTGCCCGACCTCACCGTGAAAAGAAGAGTTTAGCAGATAGGACTGACTCCTAGGAGTTGTGCCCATGTGCCAGATATTAACACAGAACTATTTTCTTTCCTTAATTTTAAGTCATTAGTTTAATTCAGACCAATTATGAAAAGAGTTCATTTGGAACTTCAGTTACTTCAATTTAGGGGCACCCAAAATGAAGCAATGATCTGATTTCAAAAGTTGTAGTTTTTCAGTGTTCTAAAAACATTTTTAAGGTACCTTCAGTTGCAGCACCCCAGATTATTACATCTGAAAAATAAAAGTAGTTGTTGAAATACTGTTTTTACCCTTATGCTTAAGAGCACAATAACTCTTAATTCTCCTGCCGGGGCTTAATATCAGTTACTTACAATTCTTTCAGGTGCAGACCTGTTTGCTTTGTAAACTGTCTCAGAGGGAGACATTGCCAGCATTCCAATGCACTGCTGCTATTCAGGGCTGCAGCCTTTTCTGGTTTCTGGCAACATTTTGATCTGGATGTTTCTGTGGATCTTGCATGGGTCTGGAACAGAATGGAGCCGCAGATCAGCAGGTGCAAGCCCTGGTTATTGGTGATCATTCCTTTTAGATTTTGGCACTGATTTGCAAAGGTAAAAACATCAGCAGCACATCAGTTCTTACTCCTATGTTAAGAAACATGAGGAGATTTGACAGAATGGATGCAGGTGACTGATCATTTGTCCTCTTGTCAAGGAGCCAGTGAGTTGATAAGACAGAGCCAAACTCCTAAGTCCAGTTTACTGTTCACCATATTCTTTCTCAGAGATGTTTTCGGGACAAGAAATATCATTATCACAGATCCAGCATCTACCCAACTTCTGCATATATGAGTAAAGTAGGTCTTCAGTATTAGAATGGCCATGTGTGAAACTGTTCTCCTCAGTGCCAGTTTAAAAAACGATGGTGATTTAAATGCTGCTTTGAGGTCATGTATTGACCCTTTGTATAAGCAACAAATGAATGTTTCAGAAAAACATCACAGAATGTGCTGAGTTGGACAGGACCCATCAGGATCATCAAGTCCAACTCCTGGCCTTTTGCAATATACCCCAAGAAACACACCAAGTGCCTGTTTCTCAGTTTTTCCTGGAAATGACACAGATTTTGTCCCATTTTCTGAATTGTGTCTGTAAATGAAACTTAAATTCAGTCATTTGGAGAGGGTAGGAAGTATACGGTCATATTTTATTTCTATTTAATATAGTGCATATCCTTTGGAAAAATGCCATTACATGCTACATGCACAGATACAGGCACAGTGCAGTGAGGTACAGGATCCAGGATCCAAGCTACTAAGCTAGGTTATTCTAGAAGGGGAAATTTTAGTTATTGATATTATGAGCACAGAGAGGAAGTCAGCTGCTAAGTGTTTCAACTTAGTTGTAAATTGTTTTATTATCCTGTTGTCTTTGTGATACTTCAACAGTCATCACTGCTGCAAATTGATAGTATTCCTGTATCCTGGGTTTACAACTGAAACAGAAGAAGTAGAAGAGAGTGTGTTGAGGAGCTGGTTAAAGGAAAGGAACTTGGACTTGTTCTTCCTGAAATATTTACTGCCTTTCACAGATTTTTTACGGGCTCCAGGAGAGATTTGAATGAGGTGTTAGGTTGAAAACTGAACTGAGAGGCTGTTCCTTATGTAGGAGAAGATGATATAAAGGAATTAACTGTTTGACAGCTGGACTTTAACTTTTGATGGATATTTTTTATGGGAGAGTGCGAATCCCCCTGCTCCTTTTTCAGCTACTCCAAACACAGGGTGTAGTGTGCAGAGGGTCGCTGCTCACTGTTCCATTCCTGTGCTGGGAGCAGGGGAATGAGGACTCTCTGGGGTCCTTCTCCTGCCTCTGGGCTTCCCAGGGAGCCAGGGCCTAGGGAGCTGTGCCACCGTGTGTTACTGTCATGGGTCCATGGTGGGTGGCTGCCCTGGGGACATGGCAGGGAAGTGTGTGGGTAAGTGGGACCTGGGAGTGTGTGTCTGAGCCATGAGGCCTCCTGGAGCTGCTCTCCCTGGGGTGGAGGTTGTTTTCAAGTCCTAACTCAGGGCACTATCTGGCCTATAAAAAGCAATTGTAACATAGTAAGTATTTGCCCCTAGCAACCCTTGTGGGCTTGCAGAGAGAGCTCAGCAAATAAATCACCGCTCTTCAACAACAGCTTGTACCCACCTCATAAACCCATTCCTGTGTTTAAGGGGAAGAAAGCAAATAGCATTCAACGAAGGACTAGAGTTTTGTGTTGTGGTGTTATTTTTACTCTGAGAGTTCAGTTATTTTTACCTACCAAAGAGCATTATTACCCCCGTAACTCGGTGCGTGCCGGCGCGGGGGCTCTGCGGTGCGGGTGTCTGACAGCCCGCTAATAATGCAGCGTGGTGCGAGCGTGTCCCGTGCCAGCAGCGATTGCTGCGAGCAGGCAGTGCGATGACAGCCGCCAGGAGCGCCGAGCGCAGCCTGAGAGGTGACATCCCAGGGAATTTCCCAATTATTTCTGCTTCGTTAGGCTTCGGGTGACAGGAAGGTCGCACAGCAAGCGCTCTCCCGCCCAGAAGGTGCAGGTCACCTCTTTCAGGCTTCTCAGAATGGTCCCTTTATAATTAGAGGATGTAATTTAGTTTTATTATATTTTTTTAAAGATAATAAACTATTGACAGCTGAGGTTGCAGGCTGAATTTAGCCGTAATCACAACCACAGATGCTTGTGTTTTCACACAAGTAACTGTACTCATTAAGTCTTCCTGTATAAACAGCTAAAACTCGGGGCTAAATTGCCAAAAAGAAATCAAGACTTCTGAATACCAGCATACTGCTGCCCAGGGTGTCTACTAAATATATGGGGGTACAGAGGAGAGCAAAGATTGATGAGGACAGCTTTGTGGTGATAGTGCTGGCACTGAAGGATGGGATTAATCACAGAACATGCTGAATTGCAAAGGACTCACAAAGGATTGTCAAGTGCAACTCCTGGCCCTGCACAGGATGCCCCAAGAGTCACACCATGTGCCTGAGAGCATTGTCCACACACTTACTGAACTCTGTCAGGCTTGGGGCTGTGGCCCCATTCCCTGGGGAGCCTATTCCAGTGCCCAAGCACCATCTGGGTGAAGAACCTTTTCCTGATATCCAACCTAAACCTCCCCTGACACAGCTTCAGGCCAATCCCTTGGGTCCTGCCACTGGTCCCCAGAGAGAAGAGATCAGTGCCTGCCTTTTGCTTCCCCTGGTGAGGAGGCTGGAGACTGCTACAAGGTCTCCCCTCAGTCTCCTCTTATTTAATTAGTGTCATTTTTTCAGAATTAGGCTTCTGTGCTAAGCCAGGCATGCAGGCTGATCTGTAGGTACTGGAGAGAGAGGCAGTCCAGACTGCCCAGCAGTGTGCTTTACAGCAGAAATCTGGATTCCAGGCTTAGGCAGGACACCTAGATTTACTAAGCCAAAACCAGACAGGATGGCTTTCATTCTCTGGGGTGTTTGGAATCATACCATCAGAAATATTAATACTGTTCCTGTGACAAAATGGTGCTGCCATGATGTAGGTCTTATGAAATTACTGAATGTGATTTTTTTCACCCTTAGATGTTTTAATGCAGAGCTATCAAACTCCACTTACACAACTCCACAACTCCCCTTGTATATTCTGGTGGCTTCATTCCTGTGGAAAGAGCAGTGTGGAGCAAGAATGGAGACACAGTACCCTCTTGCAGACCCTTGTCCAATGCCAACCCTTTGTTTCCTCCTTAAGGATAAGAGGACAGAGAAAAAGTTGGTGCTCAGAAGCTGCTGTCATGGTGGCTGACTATTGAGAAAACCAAGAAAAAAGATAATCTGCTTGCAACCCTGAGCACATGCCCATTCAAGGGCTAGTTGGGGTCTGACTTGGCTTGTTTATCCTTCAAGGTTGGACCTGTTTGTCAGGGGATAACAGTACTGCAGAAACCAAACATTACCAGCCAAGAAAGTACTTCTGTGAGGAGGATTTTCAGTTGGTGACATGCCTCAAAGTTATATAGAATCACAGAATTGTAGAATACCCTGAGTTGGAATGGACCCACAAGGGTCACCAAAATCCAGCTCCTGGCCCTGCACAGGACACCCCCAAAATCATACCATGTGCCTGAGAGCATTGTCCAATATATCATTGTATAAAGCAAGGAGAGACTGAGGGATTTTCTTGTGTTTATTTTTTTTCCATTAAAAAATACAAGTTTGATTTTTGGGGGGATCAAAAATCAACATTTAAAATACTTCTTTGTTCTTTTTGAGAAGCAGTCTAAATGCCTTTAGTACAGCTTCCACTCCTCTGGGATGAACAACCCACTGAGACAGCGTCCTCTGAGCAGTAGGTTTTGTCTCTTTGAGATTTCCTGAGAACTTGGATTGCATCAAGGCATGAAGAGAGACTGTTAGCACAGTGGGATCCTCAAATCCAAATGCCTCGTTTTAGAGAAAAAATATTGAAATTAAAAACACTGTAATGAAAAGGTGTGAGTAGGTTTTGGTTGGGTTTTTTTAAGAAAAAAATAACCTTCACAACTTCTGGAAAGCGAGAAAAGTACTTCCTTTGATGCTCAATTTTGTGAAAACCACTTGGGAAAGAGTCTCTCACTAGTGCTGAGCTGTGTAGGAAGGTATGAATTAGCTTGATTCCAGGTAGGGTCTGGAAAACAGCCATATAAGATGAAATTAAATTAAAATCACTGAAAGTAGGAACCAAAATTCTTCTTTAAGGATTTGTCCCCATCACTGTGTTGCAGGAGTATGTATGAAATTTAACATTTTCTTTCTATCCTTTAAACTGGGAGAAAAGCACTCTGGATATGGGCATGGAATACTAAATGAGAAGTCCTGAGGGTGCTATGGCTAGGAGCCACATGTACCCAAAACCATAGATGCTTATGTGTAGGAAACCAAGTTGAACATGCACTGATGAGCTCTCTGGATCACTTGCAGACACCTAAATTCAAGTGCCTTAGTCTCCAGATGACTCTCATCTGATGTTTTATGTTTAAGTAATTACTAATTTTTCAAACAGATCTGCTGCCTAAGCCTGTAAAAGGAATTTCTCCTTGTGTTCCCCTCTTCTTCCCCAAGAAAAGAACCTGAAACACCTCCTTACAGACATTTGATTATTTCCAGAAACCTGTTCAATATATGTCAGTTCTGTTCAGCATTTTCCATGTTTATGCCCTATGTTTATGCTGGTATTGCATGACCCACTCAGACATTTGGGAAAAGAGAAGATGATTGGAAATGGGGGGTCCGTGTGTCTAGTTGGTGTCTGTGCTGCTGCAGTATTTGTAGCCAGTGCTTCAGTCTTTCCTTGCTTGTGCATTTCTTTGTGTTTGACCTTGAGGATATCAGTAAGCCCCTCTGTGACTCTGTTCCCCAGTGTTTCCTATGGAAACATTGCTCCCTGTCTGCATTGGCAACCCATTTTTTTATTAAATCTCCTTTTATTTTTTTCAGGTTAAGGAATTTCTTGTTGTTTCCTGTGAGATTGTGCTAAGTATTGTTCAGGGAAAAAAAAATTAAGTGATGTGTATCCATTATCACTTTGATGGGTTAAGCAGCCTCTTGGCAAGCCTTGGTTTCAGGGAAAGAGCAATTTGGTTTTCTGTGGCTTGAAGTTTAACCTGTGGAGAGTGCATAAGGGAGATGGGGGTGGTTTTCTGGGATTGTTTTTCCTCCCTTTGTCAAGTTGTGTACTGTGCAGGGCTCACTTTCTCCCAGGATGAGTTGACAAATACTCTGTCTAAAGCAATCTTGATGTATATCCAAGCCTCTCTCCGAGTGAGGCCAAGCACTTTGGCAGCTCCTTTCTGCAGTGAGGTTCTCCAGAGCTGACAGCCCAGGCGCTGCTGAATGGGCCAGCACAGGGCTGGTGCTGATTAATGATGCAGACACAGCCCCGAGGAGCAATGCCTGAGCAAACAGGGCTGATGTCAGCCCTAGCAACAGATGGCAGAGCCCCTTTTCCCGTGCTCCACGGGCTGCTCCGGCACTCGGGCCTGCTGAATAAGGAACAATAAGGGTAGCACAGGGTTAACCACCACTTCTATCAGCGTTTTTGTGCTGCCTTTGCTCTTGCACAGCAAAATGTCACTGGGTGAATTGGTTATTTTTCTGTTTTGTTTTGCTGTCCAGATGCAAGAGAAAAGTGGCCACAAGCAACTTTCAGCTCTTGGGGCTGCCTGGTAGAAAGGGCATAATAAACATCCTTCCCACAAACGTGGAAAAAGCAGTTGAAGGTGGAGCTATTTTATAGAAGCTTCTGATGCTGTTGCAAATTGTTATGGGTCAGTTGCTATTTCCAACACTAACCTCAGCTGCTGAGGGTGGCTGAAAATGCCCGTGTTAATTACCATCAGGGTGAGGGCTTGTCTGTAAACACGAGTTGCATTGCTTTAACTACACTGGTATCATTAAAGCAGTACAAATACCCAGAAGTGAATGCAGTTACAGCAGTATAAATGGGCTTGTTTATCTCATAATCTTTGCTAGTATAAAGCACCTTTATACCCATATAATTGCACTCACTGGGGGTTGTGCCAGTGTAAATGTTTTGGTACAAAAATCAATAACTGGCATACTTGGAGGCTGTCTGGGGTCTGGCAGGCTTGAAGTGCTGTGCTGCAGCAGCTTCCATACTGAATGCTCAGCTATTTTTGTTTTTAATCTATCATTCTTGTCTTGACCTAGAAATAAAAATTTAATGGAAAGTTGAATTTATGGCTGCAGCAGAAATAGGGGTCGCAGGTGCTATCTTCCCTCCTTGAACTCCAGTGGCTGGGGGATGAAGGAACCATCTGAGCCACGGCACGGGAGAGGTCCCTTCCTGCACAGGGACGGGCAAAGGCCAGCCCGCAGACCCTCCTGGAGAAATATCAGTGATGGGAAAGAGAGTGATGTAGCCTGAAACAGGAGCTGGAGAGCTGCTTCACAGCTTTCTGGGGCTGCTCTTTCTGGGGCTGTAGCCCCAAATCCAGTAGGAATTTAGGGGTAAGAGACAATCCCATTTTGCCTCCCTCATCTGCCTCATGGGGATTTTTCTTAGGACATAAAGGCTGTGACTCCCCCTCCCAAACTGTAGGGATCTGCACCATCTGTAAAATGCCTTTATAGTGACTGGAGAGAGAGGGATACCTCTACATTTTATCTCTTCTTAGCTTGAATATCTAAAAACCCCATCTAAATCGTGCTTAATAGGTGCCTGCTTCTCTGCTTTGACTGTACAAGGATGTTTGTCAGCCAGATAGGATGCAGGTACAGTGAGTCCTGCCTGTCCTGGTTAAGCAGGATCCTGTTCTGTTCCAAGGCACCTGTGCTGGACATGGCTTTGAGAGAGGTTTTGGTGATGTGGCTGCAGAAATATTACTGACTCTTGGAAAAATCCATGTACTAAAAATGTGTTTACTCTCACTTAACTTTAACTGACAAAGCAAATCTTGTTTGGGGCATTGAGTGTCTTAGTGAACTTTTAATTAACTGTTTTCTCATTTCACTTTTTAACGAACTCTTGTTCATTATTTTGCTACTTTGCACTGTGGCTACCTTGAATCATTTCTGTTTGCTCATACAAGCATTTCTTCTGGAAGAGAAAAGGCCACTGTAGCTCTCTGCACCCCTGGTTTTGGACCACCATCACCACTCTTTAGGTAGGATTGTCCAGGTCCTCAGCAGTTCACTCAGCTGTCTGTCACTGTTACCAGACATCATGGCCCTTTTGAAAACAGTGGGGTTTAGTTCCTGGGAATAGATCTGGGAGTAGTGGGTGTTTAGTTTAGTGTGGGTGGTTTAGTTCCTGGGAGTAGATCTGTGGGTGTCCTGACTGTGATGTAGCCCCATCCCAGCTGCCACGCAGTCTCCAGTCCCTGTTCCCAACTCCTGCCATGTCTCCCTGATTCCCCACACAGTGGCTGTTAGCTCAGTGTGCATCAGTAGATACAGGCTGTTAAGAAGCTACCTGATAGTGGTTTAAGATTTTAAAATATCTTAAATGTTTTAAAAACCTAATTCATCTACCTTTTTCTTCTGGGTGTTTCAATTTCACCAACCACCACCTACAGTAGTTCCAACCTGATCCTTTTGGATCCTACAGGACCAGTTTTTAGATTTAGGGGTGTGCTATTGCTGTAAAAACAATACTACAAGTAAAAAGAATAATTTGGGTGAATGAGGAGACCTAATTGATTCATCAAGGGTTATACAGCACAAACACTTCAAAGCATCATCACAGGATCCTGCTGTGAAATGCCACTCAGCCTCCTGCCACAAGGATCCCAAAGAGCAAATGCTTTGCATATTTTAAGGAGGTACTGAGGTACTTAAAACCCCCAAAACTCATAGTTTTTCCTTGCATAGAGACTTAAGTATTTTTGTATTATTTTTACCTACATTTACCCATTTTTTACCTCAAGAAGGACTCTGAAAATTGCTCAGATTCTTAAAACATGAACCTGAGAGACTGAAGTGTTTTAAATGTGCCTCTGCTATGCACAGCCAGTCTTCAACACATAGTTTTAATCTTATAGCTAAGATCCCTTATCTGTAAAATGGGAGAAGTCTTTTTAACTTGAGAAGGGGCTAACCTCATACCTCACACAGGCTTTTGGTGCTGAATTCGTTGACAGTTATAGAGTACAATGTAATCTTTGTGTGCTAGATGTTGTTAAAGAACATGATTTTAAGGTTCTTATATTTGTCTGGAGTTTATTTTTTTTAATTATTTTTAAGTGCATGTTCGAACGATCAAGTCACTGAGGAATAAAGTTTTATTTCCAACTTGTTAAAACATACTGAAAACTATGGAAAACAGGTAACTCAGTGTTGTTTTGAGTCCCATGTTTGAGGCAGTTTTATTCCCTTCAGTACTGAATAAAAAAAATGTAACTGATCTGTAAATCAACCCTTTGATGCAGTGAAACTGCCAGAAACCAAAACTGATCTGGCTCAAATGATAGACACTTACTCTGGCTGACAACTTATACATTTAATTGGAAGCTACAGCTTTTGAAATGAATTGGACAGGGTGAAATCATCACAGTCAGATGTAGACAATGACAGAAGCCAGTATGTTCAGTTCTCTTCACTGAGGCTTGTAACACAGAAAAAGCTGCTGATCGTACTAGATTGCAATTGAAGATATTTGCCCTTCACTGAATAATGAGCTTGCAATCACATTTTGCTGAAACAGGTTCTTTGTACAAATGAAACTTAAATCAGAAGGAAGTTAAATCTCATTTCTTACTCTTCGATCAAAACCTTCATGCTTGAGTGCATTGTAGAGAGGAACATTAGGCTCACATTTCTGTAATCTTATTTGTTATTCAAGATTTGCTCCTGATAGCTTAAATTACTGGGAAAAAAAAACCAAAATAAAAAAAAAAGAAAAAGAAAAAAAAACAAACCCACAGCCATACAGCCTTAAAAATGGAAAATTGATTCATTTTCACCACTTTGGAAAGCCTTTCATTATAAAGGGAGAGCAAAGCAAGTAGAAAAGAACTGCATGCATCCAAAGTCACCAAATCTTTTCACTTGTTCCCAGGGCTCGGACAACAATGCCACTATGAAAATAGCACTGAGGAGGAAGAGCATGCTGGGTAATGAGATGCAAATGAGCACACCAAGCATCCCACTCTGCCTTGGAGCCTTTGTATCCAGTAGTGCAATAACAACCAGCTTTTGAGTCATGATAGGTTAGCACAGAATAGGTTTCACAATGGGTGTGTGTATTATCCTCATGGTTCTCCTCAGCTTGTGGTCAGCAGGGTAGTTAAACATGGCATCCATTTCAGTGAGAAGTTGCCTAGATTAAAACTAGCTGAAATAAGAGTGTCAGAATTAATTGTAACAAACTCAGTGTGAGACCTTGTGAAGGGAGAAGGCCATTTTGTTTTATTTAACTTGATCTGAAACTTGTTTTTTCTTATTCTCTCATACTCTGCACACCAAGGTGTAGGTATCCAAGTGCTGTGGCGAAGATCACTCTTGCGGGAAATTGAAGTCCTCACTGTGTCTCTTGGGTTCTTCTTGACTTAAAAGGAACTGAACAGGTCTTGTTTTAAACAGGTCTTCCAAAACATTTAGGGCTTAACAAAACTTCGATTGCAGTTTGGTATATTTCTGCTTCTGTAACTCATTGCTGACTGTCCTTGTCTCATCCTGGATCTCTTTAAGGCCATCATCTGTCCTTTCCTTAGCATGATATTATAGGTGATGTGCTGGAACCTTGTTGCCCTCCTCCTGTTACCAAACCACACATCTCCTGCTGACAGGTCAGTGCTGGGACCTTAGCAATGTGCCCAGATGTAATCAGCATGTTCCCCAGACATCTCCTTGGTGAGCAGTATAGACCATTCCTTTAAACATGACTGTTGTTTCTTTGAGTGCTTTCATGCATACACGTTTCCATTCCTGTTTCATCCATATCCATCATATTTCTAAAAGGGGCCTGTGCAAGAGGGAGGCATCTAAGGAGACTGGGATTTACTCAAAGGACTGAGCTGTTTCACAAGGCTAGAGCACTGGACCAGCTTCACAGAGAAAAGCAGCTTCTGTCCCTGTTGTAGTTTTGCTGTGCATTTTTGCTATATGTGCTGAGCCACCAAAGTGGGGTTCACACCTAACACTGTATTTTAGCCTTTGATAACAGTTTATAAATCGGTGCTCAGAGAAGGAAAAAGAGGACAAATTTTAGAAAATGGTTAGTGCTGTTATCACTGAGCTTTATGATATTGTTAGTTAATAATATCTTACAAGAAGTAATTTTTTTCCTCAAAGCACAAGGCACTTTAGAAAGAAACATACCCATTATCCCAGTTTTATGGAAGGGAAAGCTGAAGCACAGAGACATAAAATGTCCTATGTAAGGTTACGGACCAAGACAGAGGGTGAGCTGGAAATCTAACAGAGGTGTCTCAGTATGCTTTCTCAGGCAGGAGAGACCACCTTGGGAAAGGCAGCAGATCTTGACTGTGCTGAGTGTGAGTTGCATGTCATGAAAGAGGGCCATATATCTTTTCTGTGAGGCTTCTTTCCACAGCTCTGTGTTCTGCCTCCAAATCAGCAAGATCACCTCGCCAATGAATCATGTTTTCTTATTAGAGATGAAGATGAGATTGACTTGACCTGGGGGATCTGCAGGTAGCACAGGGCACCACTCTCACCATTGTGCTTTACTGAGCTGGAGACAATTGATGGTCATGAGGGATTTGCACCTTTTGTTTTAACACATTTGGGGGAAAAGCTGGTGTTGTTTTTCTGTTGGTGAGAACAGTGCTTGGTTGAGGGAAAAATGCAGAATCACTTCTCCTTAAAAGGTAATCGAGGTGTGCTGGGGAGGAAACTGACAGCTGCGCCCTGCACACCCTCCACACCTCCTCCACTATTGAGAAGGGAAAATACCAGGACTTCATCATGCTGTGACCTATGCATGTCTTATACAAAAGCATTCATTGGAGACTCTTACATTGTTCTTTTTTCCTTCTTTTGTTATAATATGCCAGAAAAAGAGATCGAACAAGAAGTCATGATATATCCAGGTCCAAGGGACAGAATATTTGCATAGCTCCTTTCCACTGAAAGTGACACCACCACCACCACCCTTACTGCAGATATTATATGTCTTCATTCCTACAAACAGTGAAGTTAATCAGCATAAGCTATATCCAGAGTCTAGTTAGGCTTAGCTGCTGCTTTTGCAGAATTACGAGGCCTTTGTGCACAAAAAAATTAAAGGAAATTGTTTAATGATGATGTGTGCTGGTTACTAAGCTAGCCACCAGTTAGATATATTTATAGCTATTTTTGCCTCTAATAAAGATATGCTAATTATAGCCCAAACAGAATTCTGTAATTTCTCCCTGAAAATGGAAGCGATGCAAAGGAGATGATAAAATCTGTGCTGAGGCATCGTATTAGCAATTAGGTTTTTAGGTGGCACTGTGCTTCTGAAGGGAAGAAAGCAAAAGAAGATATGACTGCTATTTCTATTCTTACATATTTGTTTGAGCCTAAATAAAGCATTTGAACTTGAAAACCTTCTTATCCTACAAAGCCTGAACTTATCTGTGAAGTGTTTTAGAAGAGTTAAGCTGTGGGACAGTCCCTCAAGGGCATTTGCTCAGTTGTTCCAGAGCATCACAGCCCCAAGAGATGACTCGGGTGACAATGACAGCACAGAGAAATTGCTCACAGTTGTGCTACAGGGGCCAGTGCAGCTTGGACACATTGAATATTATCATATAAATATTGCAGCTATGGACTGCAGACTGTGTTTGCAAGTTACAGGTAGGTCCTGAGGGATCATTTTAGTGGGCAGGCATTTTGGGTTGCACTTTGAGTTTCATCCCACCTGTGTTCAAGAAGCACATCACTGTGAGATGCCTGAAGCCATTTGCAGTCCAAAGTGACCACAGTCGGGTGGTGTCTGTGGTTTGATATAGCAACCTTTGCAGACCTTGTCCTGCTGTCCACAGCGAGTTTGGATTTGGCTTCCTGGCCAAGCACAACTCACTGCCATCACTCTTATATCAAGTAAGAATAACAATGATAATTTCTGCTCCAGAAATGTGAAAGAATTGGCACCTTAAATACGACTCCTGTAGCAAGTAAATACTGAGGGGTATTATAAAATTTGAGATTTAAGCCATGCAGCTGGGAGATAACAAATAAAATGTCAGCAGCAAAGAGCAGGAAGACAGGGTGAAGAAATAAGCCTCGCAGTCACAGAACTATTTGTCTGACCTCTGTCAACCACGAGGCTTTCAAAAGTATTTTGAAGGACAGTATAATTAAAAACATGAAAATAAATAGAAAACAGGATAAAAGTGCTCATGGGTTTACCAGAAGTAAATCGTATCGGCCTATCTTGATGTCATGGATAAGATAAACGAGGTTCTAAGAAATACTTTGCGTGTCATCTACGTGGACTTCAGTAATGCATTTGATACTGTTGCACTGCAGAATTTATGAGGCACGAGGACGTGGAGATTAATTGTTGAATTGATATTGCATATGGGCCTGGCTGAGGAGGAAATAAAAATTATGAGTCTTGAATAAGGAATTTGCATGCTGAAGGGCATACGTTAACAGATTATCTCAAGCATTGGCTAGACAAATGATCTTACTTGGTGGTTTCTTCAGTGATGCTGGCTTCAAAAGAGGGATTTTGCTCTCATCCGTGGTTGGAAGGCATCATCCACACTGGAGGGTTTGGGGGGAAAAAAAAAAAAAGGGCGGAAAAAAGTCAAAAACCAAAGAAAGGATCTCTAGGAGTTTGAAGAGTAGCAATTCATTAATGGAGTCAACTGAACAGTGCATTTGAGGACTAATATGAGGTTGCTGCTCCCTGTTAGATGCATCCACAGGAATCAGTAGTTAGGCTGCTTTAGTGTGAATGTGTAGACTTCATCTGGAGCACAGTGTTCTCCATCCATCAAGCTTAGGAGGGATGAAAGTTGGAACTGTAATGCAAGAAAGATAACAGCAAATTCATTAGGTGAGAAAGAGCCAATACAGCTTGTCTTGTTTAGTTGACCAAAATGAAGGTGCAAATTATTCATAAATGCAGTCTGGAAACCAGAGTATTCAGCAGTCATGAGTGCAAGTAACCATCCAGGAAAAATACACAGAACAGAAAACCTGGCCACTCCACAAGAGGAGAAGAATATTTAGAAAATTAGTGGCTTTGCCTGCAGTTCCTTGGGACTGCACTGGCTGAGTTTTAAAGAATGAAAGGGAGTCCCTCTAAGTCCCCTGTTTTACAGGCAGAACAGACTGGCATACCATATTGTCACATTAAACATATTCTAGGAACAAAAAATAAGCCAGAATCTGCCTTTAAAAGAAAGCAGAATCCAAAATCTTCATTGAAGTGAATGTTTGCTGTGCATTTTGTTCAGAGTTTTGATATTTTCAGCAATAAGCTGACGGAACTCTTAACGAGAGACAGAAGGGACAACGAAAGAAGAACAAAAAGGTTTTGCTTCAGCATCTCCTTTATTATTTTTTTTTTTTTTAGGCATAACCATGCATTAGAAAATGTAACTGTTTTTAAAAAGCAATCATTTTTTTATACCTAGCTTGTTTCAGAAAGGTCGTTCCACTTTCATTGTCACCTCAGGAAAAACAATAAAGCAGCAGTCCTCCACGGAATTGCACAGGCTCGCCTGGTGGGTTCTCTTTCTTGTTCAATGAAGTATCATTCATTTAGATCAGAATACAGCCTTTCTAAATTAGAGGTTTACATGTGTAATTATATAAAATGATATGTTTGTTTACATCTCCAAGTAAAATGTACGTCGCTTTCTATCATTTATCTTTGAAATTCAATTTTGCTTTGTCGATCCCTAATTTATTGCAGGAGATGAATGTGCTGTTAGAGTGTTTACAATGCCTCTCGCTGCCTGTGGATAATAGAATTACCCTGGTTATTGCTATTCATTTCGACATTTCTATGGTCAGGACTGTGCAATAGTTTTACGTTCCTGAATATATGGTGAAAATACTGATGCTATTTATTGTGGCTGCTATTTTTTTTTTTCCTTTAATCCATCTAAAGACTTAAATTTACTTTCAAAGAGTAGTGGGACAGCTGACAACTGATGGCTGTATTTCTCAGCAGCTATCTACTCTCTTCTGTGTTCATTAATGTGTGGAGAGGCTGTTTCATACCTTTGTGTGTAATTTTAATAAATATTGTAGATTTCTAGTAAACCCTTAAACTCCCTTATGAATTTCTGCAGATTCAGCCCTAGGGCTTTGGTGAATGAACAGTATGTATAACCAGTCACTGAATTTATGGAACATTTTTGTAAAAACAGTGTTTGTTTTACTTATTCCTTTTGTCTGTTTAACTGGTTGGGTTAAAAGGGCTGTACTTCCAGCAAACAATCCCAAGGCATTATTTTTCCAAGCAGAGCTTTCAAGGGTAACTTTACAGAATGTTTCCTTTGATATCTTCTTGTGGTTTTCTTTCTGTATACTTGTTCCTCACGGTATTTGAGAAGGGCAAACTGGGAAGTGCATCCACTTTGGACTGTGACAGGATAGGAGCAGTGTTGCAGGATGCTCAGAGCATCTCACAGGGAACAAGAACTCCATTGAGAAAGGTGTCTAATTTTATATTCCTGTTTCCATTTCAAAATTTTTCTCTTTGAAAATGAGAATCAGTATCTGAATGAGGATAAAGTGTCCCTCATTATCTAGGGACTAGAAATCTTTCAGAATAGACCTCGGCTAATCCATCCAGACCAACCGTGTGTGTGTGTCATGGGACATACATGGGCCCTGTAATCCAGCCCTGTGCTGCCTGGAAGTCCCAGGCAAAGCTCCTGACTCCACAATGAGAGGCAGGGGTGTAAAGCATCTACTGCTATGACTTGGACCCAAGCAGTATCTTCTGAGCTTGTGTTTAAACCCTGAATAATAACTTGGAGTCCCGTATTCACCTTCCAGTCCATCCATCCCCCACTTGTATTTTCTTAATAAATATTTTTTTATGAATTTGCAGAGCAAGAAAAAAAATTAATGGACAGTAAAACATGCAGTAAATGTATCCTATTAATCTTTTGCCAGGGAAAGGGATGATGTTGCTTTCTTTCTAAGCTTCCTATCTCTGTGAAGACACTCAGCCTTCATCTTAAAACAGAAATTTATTTGGTTTCTTTTACTTTAGCCTGCTTATTACTTGTCCTACATTTTTTTCATATTTCACCTAAACAAAGTTTGAGAATGAAAAATCAATAAAGGAGTTCATCAGAATTTCATTGTTTCAAAAAAAATGTTCCGTATACTACAAAATTTGCAGCATTTCCAGAGATAGCAGTAAAATATGCTGTCTCTCCACACCAGATTCTGTTATCTTTTATGCAGTACTTCAGGAAACAGCTCAGGTAAGGTTACCCATCCACAGGTTGAATGAAAATAATTTAATTTCATAAGGAGAAGGCTATTGAACTCTCCTTGGCTTCACAGCCATATTAGGGAAATTCAATCTCTGTCCGAATATAGCCTGTAGCAAACTAATTTTTGGTCCGTAAGTGCCATAGTACTGAAAAATATGTGAATTTCTTCTAAGTCAAGGGTCAGTTTAGTTACTATCACACCTACAGCCATGGGCTGTTCTGGATGTGCAAAGAATAAGCATCAGAAGAAGCAAACCCAGAGCAGTGCTTCTGTCTGTGTAATACTGTTCAAACTCTCCAATGCTTTAAGATTTCCTCTGCCATAGCCTTTGCACTTAACAGCCCTTTGTGAATTTTTCTTCTGTGGCTAAGTCCACAGAAGAAATGTGGATTAATTAATTTATTTGTTTACAACAAAAGTACTTCAAATAATGCATATATATGGAAAGAATGAACATCAGTAAACCTTAGAGCTAAATATTCCTCTGTAAATATGTGCGTTTTAGGGTAACTTTTAATATTCATCTTTTGGGGTAGATGCAAAATGTCACACACATGCATATACATAGTCTAATATTTGACTGTACATACAGTATATATGTATGTATTTGCATAGTACTGCCTGGCTACTTCAGCACACACAGGCACACAGAGGTTTTATTTCTATGAGCACCCTTCTGGGAAATGAGAGCTAACTGAATGTAGAGCATGGATTAAATCCTTCACTTTTATCGAATTCTAAAAAAAACTTTTAAAATTATAAAGCATTAGTCATACTGTTGAATTTGTAACTGTTCCTGGTTTTATGTCATATTCAATGATACAGACACACGTGTGCATTCATCCACACACATGCCTGCCATTACTCCTATGACATCAGACCTATCACCAAGCTACTGTTCATTGATAAGTTACATTTCTTCATTTGCGCTCTAGTAACTGCAGGCTTCACTAATTGCAAGTGCAAAGTATCTCAGGGGGGGGTTTTGATCTTTCACTGAACTTTCCCCTTCTTTAGCACATCTCAGTGTGCTAAAAGCATTATCCCAAGCATCAGTGGTAGGTGTTCAAATGTCTCGATCACACATCTGAGCCCTTATAACTGGTGATTTGTAAGATGATGCATTGGCTGAAGATTGTATAGGCTGATGTATTGGCTAAATTTTCCGGATTTCTTTGTTGGTCCTGTTCTTTCTTGTGTGCCACTAAAGCTGCATCTAAGCATTAAGGCAAGTCTGCTTTTTTACCCACCCTACATCTCTGGTTTCCCCATCCACATTATAAAGTGATGAGATGAATAACATTGCTGTTTCTTCTCCATCTATGTGCTGAATTTACTTTTACAGGGACACTGTAAACTATCTTATCCAGTGAGGTTTTGGTAGGATGTTCCCCTGTCAGTGTCAGCTGGGACTTGTGCCTGTGTCCTGCAGTATTATGGGATATGTTGTGTAGAGTGAGCATGTTCACCTTCCAGCATTTCCAAATTCTGTAATAGGAGTAGAACAATAATTATTCATTTGTTAAGATGGGAAAAATACTCCAACAGCAAAAGTGGAAGGTATCATAGAAAAGCAAGTTGTATAAGACCTCCAAGGAGTTATATAGCACCTCAACTCAAAACTGAAATACTTGGTCAAACAATGTTTTGGAATTTCACAAAACAATTCATTTATGTGGTCTGAGGAACAGGTGTGCCAGGATGAAGAGAGAGATGTTTCAACTCACAAAATCAAAGAAAAGTATGAAATTCTGTGAGGAGAATGACATAACCTTATTTGTTGGTGGATGGTGTTACTGTAAATAACTTCTCTAGTGAATACAATTTTCCTCTTCACTTTTGTGGATGTTCTTAAAGATCACAGTTATAAATATCTCCTGCCCTTAGCAGGACCATGATGTTTCCCTGCATATTTGAGAGAAACTGTTTGAGAGGTGTGCAACAACTTCTGAAGCTTGTTAATGGTTTTGACTATTTTTTTATAAATGTGTGCTGTATTTCCCAGCTGGCTTTGGAGGGTTGTCCATATGGTGGTGTCCATAAGGGCTACAGCACATATTGAAGATAGGAAAAAAAGGAAGGGTCATTTTTTTATCATTGTCCCCTTGTGACATTCTCATAGGCAGGAGCACAGCCTAACATAATTTCCTGAGGTTTATTTTTCTCTGAGTTATTTTCTTTAGATAATACCTTTACACCATAACAGGGTATGACAATTTAATACAGTTAGATAAGAGCTAACAGTGGGATATTGTCACTTGTGCAAAGGCAAGTTTTTCTCAGTTGCCCCAGTATCTGAAAAATAAAGTTCTACATCCTGCTAAATACTGCTATTATTATATATCTGTGGCATGGAGTAGTGAATACAAGAGGGAGGAAGACAGTAAGGTTTTCATAAAACCCAGGAAATTAATTTCTTTGAGACTGGACTGGTAAAGCTGTGGGTAGTCTTAGACATAACTGGCATATTTATTTTTTCAGTTTTGATGATTACTCTTCATAATTTCTTGAAATAGTTTTGTAACCTGAATGAACCAGATTCATATCCATACCAATACGTTACAATAATACAATAAATATTAATATCAAGTAACTGTGACCTGATTTTATGTGTAGTTATATTTTGAGCAGTAGTGTTGGACAGTGTGACCTGTCCCTGACACCAAGAATGTATGTGGCAGTGAGCAGCCAGGACACTGCAGTGAGGCCATCATGGGTGCCAGGTGGGACAAAGAACAGGAGAGGAAACTAAAGCCTCATAACTGCATGCACATAGGAACAGTAATTTCTACACATTAATTTAACAGCCTGATGAAACTGCCCAGAATAGGTGTGGTATGCTGCCTTTAAAGCAAAAACAAGCAGTTGTGATGGTTCACAATCAACATGCTTCACAGTCAGGTCTGCAGAACTGAGGGTGATGGTCTGCTACCTGCCCCCTTTAGGATCAGCTGTTAAATCTGAGTGATAAATCTTTTGAGATCTGCTACATTTAAAATACTGGCAGTTCTGTTGCAGAGACTTGCTATGTGTTCATATATCTCTTTTGGAAGAAAATTCAGGTCTAAAGGCACTCTGACAATTATTGCAGTCAAAAAGGCTCTACATTAAACACAGAGACCTCCTTTGTGATAGCAGTAGTTTTGAGAGGAGGAGCAGCAGTAGTAGTAGTTTTAGTTTTACCACAATAAGACAAGTACTAAGAGTTCATGATGTTCAGTTTCAAGTGTTAGCTCTTGGTCTTCAAAAGGAATGTGAATTTCTCTGCCTGAAGAAGATGGTGAGGACAGGGATCTTCTATTATTTACAGCTAAAGATCTCTTTTTTAAGAATAAGGTAAGGTAGAGTTCACAGTGGCAGATTAGGAATGAAGGAAGTGGAAGATAATATAAAAATTATCATATTCTGTACTGTGATTAGGTTGTACTTGGTTAAATATCCATAGTGGCCATCATATGATGAATAGGGATATTTCAAATTTTAAATCTTTATATTTATTGGGGTTGAACTTCTTTCATAATTAGGAGCTACTTTTCTGTATCTTTGAGTTCTTTTTAGACATGGGAGGATCTTGTGTGAATGATACCAATTTATCATCTGTGCTGTCATTTCTGTTTAAACTGATGCAGTGAGTAGATAGATGTCTCCCATATGGTGTAACAGTTTTGAATACTTACAACTGCTTGATGCAGGCAATACCAGTTTTGTTTTTTCAGCTTTTTGCCAGCACCAGCTTCTTCTACGTAATTATAATGATCCACTCTTAATTTCTGTGACCTCCCCTTTAGTGTGACTTCTGTGTTCTGATGTATCTTGTAACAAGTCTGAAATCCTGGAGGCAGAGTGCACTTCCCTTTGTTCATTTCATCCCATTACTTCAAGTAATATTTCTCCCCTTCTCAACAAAATAGGTACATGGGTTTCTCCAAGGAGAAGGTAATAGCATATGAGGAGCTGCAGCTCTAGAAGCCTTTTGGGACTAGAAGTCTTATGTAGATCTTGCTGATGGGGTGTTCTAAGGATTCAGTGTCATCATGTATTTGTGTTTCGATGCTTGGCTGGTCTGATTAATTCAATAAGTAGAATAGTTCATCCAGGAAGAATTTATTTTCTTGTTTCCCTTGGTAATCTTAAAGATGACAAATTCTTGAGAACAACTCGGCCCAATGGAGTTGTCTCCAAAATCAGCTTTATATCTAGGAAAAGTTGGTCTATCAAAACACAAGAACATAATGCAATGCATTTTCCCATCCAAAGAAATGTTTTGTACAAGGGAAAACCCAATCTGCCCTTTAAATCTTTAGTAAGAACAAAATAAAAAACTAAGCTATGTTCCTAGAAGGTATGCATCCCTCTTCTTAAGGGAATTTGGAAGTGTTTCCTTTTCTTTCCGTGGTATAAATCTCACAACGGTTTAATCATTCATGGAAGTACATTGCCTTAGAAAAGATATCTTGATCATCCTCATGTAAAAAGGTACTTTATTTTAAAGACTCAGTTTGAGCATGGAACAAATTGATGAAATTGTAGAACAAAACCTTTAATACATTAGAATTATTATATATGGAAACCATTATTACAGAAATAACCTTCTTTGTAAAGTATTCTTGGTGTGGAAGTAATCAGCATCCTATCCCACTAATTGTTTGAGAACTCTGAAATCTTTAATGAGGTTTTTTACAGAAGAATTTTAGTCATATGCAAATGATTCATTGAAACTCTTAATCATGAGACAAATAGTGATTCTTTAGTGATCTTTTTTCATTCACTGTAATAAATGTAGCATGTTAACTGTAGACTGTTTCTCAGTTATTTTTCTCGCAGCATTTTTTTTTTTAAAGATTCATTGCTGGTCAGAAAGTGATCATGGTTGGGCTGAGAAATAAAATGCTTGACAGATGTCAAGATATCTGTGTCTGATATAGCTTCAAATAGATTTTTTCCCCTTTGACTGTTTTAAAAATTAATTTCTATTCAGATTGATAAAGATATATATTTTTCAATGATATTGACAATCAAATATCATCCTTTTTTTTCACAGGTCTGATTACCACAACATCTAGAAAATTGGATCGGGAACAGCAAGCAGAACATTTTTTAGAGGTAAGTTTAAGTGGAAAATATATGTTAAGAGGTTAGCTGATTTTTGTCGTTTAAAATCACTTCTTGCTGTTCCAGGAGAGTGGTATTCTCCTTTCTCCTCATTTATAACAGAATCACACAAAGCTGGGAATTGCCTGATTATACAGAAGAAATAAAACATTTTGCACTTTGCAAGCACAGGAAAAAAATTGAAAAAACTTGAACACTTGTTTTCCACCTCTAATCTACTTCAGTTAAGTCCTTTATTGTAGCTCTTAAATATTTTTGGGGCAGAAATTTAGAATATCCAGAGCAAAATATTTTTAAAAAATATGTGGAATGACCCCAACCCTGCCAAGATTTTTAGTCTCCAGATTAAACTGGTTTAAATTTTACATCTTGGATCTAGTGTGCAACCTGATAATTTGGATGGACGCAAACTTTGAACATTCACTGCATTATCAGAATCTATTTTTTTTTTTTTAGCTTTCACTTATCGGGACTGTTAACAATAATTTTCAGGTTGAAAATTGCCTTCTACAAAAGAGTATCTAAACCATTCCCTTGGCCCTTGTAATGAATGTTTCTCTTTATAAGGAGCTCACATGTGTTGGATATGGAATGATATACTTGTAAACCACTGGTTTTGCCACATGTGTTTTCTTTCACGCTGCTGTACACCATGCTGTGGGTTTTTTTCCTTTGGGTAAAAGTTCCTTGACTCTGTTCTTTTGTCTATTTGTGAAGTAAGGAATTCTTGATTCCTGTTGGTACAAGTAAAAAGAACCATATTGTCCCACATAATCAATCACCTCTACTAGGAAATGCTCTTCAAATCCATACAAGCTAAAAAACATCTGGATTCAACAGTTCCCACTACAATCACTCTCTGACAGCAAAATGTAGTAAAATAATATTAGCATACTCATTAGGTTTTTTATCTGCTAGAAATCCCAAATTATTCTGGTTAGTGCAGAACACAGGAGAGAAGGGTTGATTATTACTATACAAGTTTGGGCTGGGTTTTTTTTTCTTGATAATTCATTGTAGATTCTCACACATTCCATGTCATAAAAAAAAGGAGGGAAATACAAGGATTTTTCCCTTTTTAGGATTTAAGTTGTAAAGTTAGTAAAGTAATCATGTATTCCAATAACTTCAAGCTTTCCAGTTTACACTGTCAGAGAAAATCATAAATGGAATGAAAGGGGCCTTGATTTGAAATGTGTCTGTTGAGGAGAATCTTGGGTTTGTAAGTCTGCTTTGCTCTGCAGAGAAGGACCAGGTAATCCTGGTGGACAACAAGTTAGCACAAAATTAAACACAGGAGATTCCATTTGAATATGAGGAAAAAACTTCTTTTCTGTGAGGCTGGCAGAGCACTAGAACAGGTTGCACAGAGAGGTTGTGGAGTCTCTCTCTCTGGAGATACTCAAAACCTGCCTGGATGTGATCCTGCACAGCCAGCTGTAGATGAACCTGCTTTAGCAGGGCTTGCACTAGATGAGCTCCACAGGTCCCTTCCAACATCAGTGATTCAGTGATTCTGTGATTCTGTGATTTATGTGTTTTCCTCAGCGGTCTCAGCGAAACATGCCAAATACACATTTTCCAAGGGATTCCCATACAGATGGGTAGTGCTACTATTAATAGTAAAAAGAAAACAAATTAGTTACTTATAGGAATTCAGCTTTAGTCATCAATACTAGTTAATCTGTTCTTTCCCCTGAATTGTATCTTGCTTGAAAAAATAACAGTCTGCAAGATTTTGGGGGCTGAAGATGCAGTAGAGGGAAATTTGTGTCTTACACTGCTCCAAGGCTTGTGAATGGGGAGTGAGGTGGAGAGCAGGCTACGGAGAGGAGAAGCACAGGAGCAGGGTGTCCTGCAGAAGTGCAGATATGACCACATTGTAAAGCCCACCTGGAAACAGTGAGTGGGAAAGGAATTGGACAGTGGTGGAGCCAGAGCCCGGGTGGTCAAGTTGCCCCTTTGAGCTGCTGCTGAAACACTGCCCATCGCTGCCTCCTGGGAGGTGCGTTCCGGCCGCTCATCCGCGCGTAGGCTGGGATCCAGAGCCAGGCTGGCCAAGCTGTGCTTGTTCCTGTAGCAAACTGAGAAGGGTTTTCTGAAATGCCTGTCTGTCTGTGTGTAATTAACCCCCTGGGGAGGTCTTAATTGCCAAGACAGCCGTGGTTTCCCAGTCGTACAGTGTTTCCCTTCCGGCTTCATTTCATACCCTTCTTCCAGGAGTCGGTCTGGTGTAAAGGAGCGCAAACTTGGCTCCCTTTGAAAAGCTCTGATTAGTACTTGACCAAGCAACCCTTGCTCCCCTTTGCCCAGTGTCTGCCTGAGCCACTGAGAGACCTTTCCTAGATACGACTTTTTAATTATTTTTAATAAGCCTGTCTTTGACAGAGATGCTATACCCTGTAAGTACCTGCCAGCATTTACTTAGCAAATTTCATTGTTAACAGTATTTCCACCTCTTTCACAGAAGCTGTTAGGAAAATGAAGCGATACAAGGTAGCAGATGTTAGTCACTGTGGTTGTGTGTAGTGCCCGTGCTTGTCTCCAGACCACCGCTTGTGATGGCATAGAGTTGTTCTTCTGGACTTGTCTGTCCCTGTCTGTATCTGAGGAAACAAGAATTATCAGCAAGGACTGGATGTGTATTTTTAAGGCTTCCATGCTTAGGAAAGGTGACTTTCCTTCTAAGTTGCATGAGAATTCTCTTGCAAAGTAAGTACTGAGGCTGAGGTCAGGTGTGCATTTCTTCATCATTCCTCCTTTAATTGTCTTTAGATGTCTGGACCTGTGTCCACATGGATTTTTTTAATGGTAACTCAAGCTGCTGTCACAGGACTTACACTTGCCAAGAGTATGTTCTAGACTGAGTGCAGAAACATGTCTAGACCCTGAGCCAAAAGATGCACAAAGAAGGCAGAAATCTACTCCCTTTTATAATCATTGGGATTTTCTGTTTGCTCTGGTGATATTTTTTTAGTATTGTTTGTTTGTTTTGTCATTTTGGAGCAAGGGGGTAAAAAAAGTATTGCTTCTCCCAGGTTTTTCATTGATTGTGGCATTGTCAATGCTTTTTTTTTTTTTTAAGCTCCCAAGTTGAGGGCTTAATTTTTTTCTGACACATTTAAAATGCCTTGCAAAGCTGCAACTTGTATTCAGTGCTTGTTATCAGGTAGAATTTTACTGCTAAGGTTTAAATTGGATGTCACTGGATTTTATACAGGATGGTCTCTTGCTTTAGTGAATTCTTATTAATGGACTGGTTCTGCCTGAAATGGGAGAAAAATGACCACTTGATTACATTACTTTCTCACATGAAGCAACACAAAAGCATTTGTTCTATTTCACAGACTTTCTCAAATATTTTGTCGTTAGGATGAAGTATTTAAATAAATTCTGAAGTAGGAAAGGTAATCCTGAGAGCTACCTGCTTGCCTTGCAAGTGAATGAGAATAGTGATGTATTTTCAAGTGAGGTGCAAGTTTCAGATGATTTGGCTTTATTCTCCTTCAATAACTGAATACATCATCCTCTTCTTTCCTTCTTTTACTTCCTCCTTCTTCAGGATATGTGTTGTCTTCTAATAATTTCTGTTAATACTTCACATTCTCTTCTCATTTTATGCTCATTTGCTAAAAAGAAGAAGCTAGAAGTGGAGAATGTTTGAGCTTTGGAAAAAAACCCTCACAAAAATAGTCTGTCAGTTTTTTTTCTGCCCTCAGTTTTTGCAGATGCCTCCTAATGCTGCTTGACAGTTTTACAAACTGTAGTGATTTTTCTGTGTGATTTTATTGAAACAGCTGGAGGAGTGGTGGAGGTCCTATAATAAGCATAAAAATTAAAGCATTTCATGCAGGATCTGTGCCCTTGTGTGGTGTCAGCTGATTCTGAGATTTCCAGAACATGAATAGTTCCTGGTCTGCTTTCCAGTGTACATGGGCAACTTGATGGGAGAGGATTGTTGAATCCAGGCTACAATTCATTAACTTGCACATTCAGCCCAGAAAATGGATCTGAGCACATTTTCTCACCCTGAGCAGTTCCTAAACACTCTGTTACAGAGCCTTTGTTACTCATGCTTCCAACAAAGCCTCTGCAAAAGGCACCCACCACTGAGCAGTTCAGCTTGTTGGGAATTGCTGTGTCAAGACCTATGTTTAGCAAAAGAATGAGTCAGAAGAGTTACAGGCTTCAGTGTGCAATTCTAGCAACAGTCTTTGGAACTTCATGATTGAAGGGGTGAATTGACTGTAGTGAGAGATGACCTCTCCATCCTCTTGATAATGGTATATAATAGTTGGTGCTTTTAAAGTGCTGAGGCTGTTTAGTCTCTCCCTGATGAGCACATGCAGTGTGGGCTCTTCAGACATTTAGCCAATTTTGAAAATTATATCCGTAGTATCTGTTGGTCCAACACACTGAAATAGCTATTTAAATTTACCACTGCAGATTCATTCACAAAATATCTTTTAACATTTGTCACAGTGAAAAACCTGTCTATTCAAAGTGTCTCTAAAGAATAAAAGTAGCTGTTAATAAGCATGGTCAGAACTTTAAATCTCTTCAGAAGTGACAAAGCAACTGAAGGCAATAGGTTTAAAAATAGTGTTACAGCAGCCTTAGCCTTTCAAGGTCCAAGTCATGTACCCTAATTGAAGAGGAGGAGAAGTGGGAGCCGAGTATTGGCTTACTGCAGCTGATTTTTAGCCCTCTTAGTGCTATCAGAATGGTAACAGTGTCTCTCAAGTGCCCTGCTTTTGTCACAAATCAGTATACACAGGCTTCATCAATCTTCCTGCTGCAAAGCTCCAGCACAGCACTGAGAAGGATGGCAGTAACAGTGCAAGGGGTCGTAATGAAGACAAATTGCTAAATCTGATGTGAGTGTCAAAATACATGGGCTGAATGAAACACATTGGTTTCTATTTACTGTAGGTACACTAAGGGTACAATAAACTGTGTTACATGGCATGTATTTATATGCAGTAATTAGAGGGAAACATGATAATCTGCTGTAATTGGAGCTTTCTAAAAAGAATTCAAATTTCCACTCATTTAATGGCGAGCTGTGAATGTGAAGGGAATGTTGATAGAGGGATTATAATTTTATTCCACTTGGAATTTGGTCCAGAATATGATTGTGGAAGATGCTGCCATGAAGTTTATGGCCACAGTTTGCAGGGAAGGAGGAGTTTAAAAACTTGCTAAGTGGCATTTAAAAATAGCACTACCTCTCAGTTCTTCCCACAAACACCACACTGGTGGCTCAGCACTGGACCAGCCTGTGTTCTCCACCAGCCTCCTCTTTTCCTGCAGCATCTCCCACACAAGAAGCTGACAAATTTAACTTTATTGTGTTGTTGAGCCTGCTCACTTGGGCTGTAGCCTTTGCTAGTGGTGATGCCTGAAGTCAGTGGTCCTTTGTGAGAAGCTGCAGCATTTTCTGAAGAATATAGGCAGCTGTGTGGCAATATGCTCATGTATATTTTTACAGGAGAATTACAAAAGCTGGAGTTCATTGGGTTTATGTAGCTGAATAGTGCTCTACAGCACATTGATTGCTTAAATCCTGGATTACAAGTCTGTGTAAGCATTTGTTTCATGGTTCTTTAGCATTGCCCACATTTGGCAGAGAAAGCTGCATTTTTTCTCAGTGACATGCTGGTGATGGTGTAAAAATGAGGCAGTGTTTCTGATTGAACATTTTGTCTGAGGTTTAAATGGGTCCAAAGGCACATGCCTTTCCCTTTTTAACACTGAAGCTTATCAGAAAATGCAAGGGAAGTTTAAAATATAGGTAAACAGCCTCTTCTTTCCAGCTTGAGTTCAAAAAGTATTACTGGTTGTGCTTGCTGGAAATAAGAGAACTATTTTAATTATTTTTGAGACACCTGAAAGTATTTCTAGTTGAATGGTTTGTTTATAGAGGCAGCTTTCTAAAAGGACAGTGGAAGATGTATCAATGTCATCTTCAAATAGTTACACTGAACTTTAATGTCATCTTCAAAGATAAGGGGAAAAAAGAAAAAAAAAAATGAAAGGAAGAAAAAGAGAAAGAGGGTGAAGAGGAAAGAAATGGAAGAAAACAAACAGTTCTAAAGAAAATCAAAAACATGTTCATCTCATATTACCTCTCCATGGGGTTGTCAGCAGAGGGGAAATCCACCTGGCCAGTGTGGTGTTGGATCTAGCAGAGACACGAGGCTCTGGGCTTAGGGGGCACAAACTGAGTTCACTGACCCCATGATGCAGGTTTCCTTCCTGCACCCCGTCTTCTTCTGCTGCTCTCTTCAAAAAAATAGCCAACAACTTTCCAAGGGCAGGGGGTGACTGGAGGTTAAACCTATCCCTCAGAGGCAGATTTACATATGACATTGCACACTGCTTCTCATGTGTATTTAGGCAGAAAGTCTTACACAGCAAAATGAGGGAAGAGTCCTGGTGTGATCCATCTGTCTGCAGTGACAAGTGGTCTCCTCAGCTAGACTGTTGTCTCTGACTTACGTGATCTGGTAAGATGAATAATTATCAAGTGCATCTCTGAAAATATTACTAATTCCATTGTTAAGTGAGTGGTCTCTGTGCAAGAGATATGAACAGGAATTTTAAACAGCAAAAGAATTAAGGCAGCGTGTTTTTACAGATGACTCTCTTTTATTATTACAAATTTTCAATAGCTCCCAAATGTCCTATTATTTTAGATAATGTCTTGAGAAGTAACACAAGTAACAGAACCTAAGCATTGGGAAAACTGAATTTAATAACACTTTTCTACATGCACATAGAATATTAATTCTGTTTTCTTATTAAATAAGAAAAAATATCTTCTTATAAATTTATAATAATGGAACAAATTAAGCTTGGATTGAAAAAAAAAAAAAAAGAATTGTGTGTTTAAAGTCCCTAATATTCCATGTTAAATTCAGATAGCCATTGGAAAATATGCCCACAATTCTGATGACACAATATATATACCAAAGGGAAAGGGCAAGAATGGGTCTGTGTATATCAAATAGTGATATAGCAGTGACCCTCAGCTCATTTCACTTACTCTATGAAATACCAATAGCCTTGAGAGACTGGGTGTGCAAAGAATGTCTGTGACATTTCCATAAAATTTGTAGACTTCTAAGTCAACCCTGAGGATGCTTTGTTTACTTTTTTACCTATGCTAATGGCTGATTTCAATCTTTATTTTTTAAGATAATAATAATAATAATAATCTCATTCTTTTAACTTTCTCATTATTAGTTTGGTTCTCTTAAAATTGTTTTGCACATGCTAACGCCAGGATAGTGTCAAGGACAGATACACTACTGACAACCCCATCAGTGCATCATTTATATCTGAGTACCTGACTCTGGCCTCTCTTGGAGAGTGTTTAAGCCATCCAGCTAATCTGACACTGTGTGGAAGTTCTTACATGGCAGGATTTTAGTCCAGCAATAAAAATCTCATGCTTTTTTGGTAATCTATTTTATTGATACCAAATACCAATAATAATGAAGAAAAGCATTCATCTTTTCTATCTTTAATGAGCTTCCTAAGTAAAAAATCTTCATAACTCAATATGCAAAGCTGTGGGGTTTTGTTGTGAATGCTTGATGATTACAGGGATGAGCCAGAGCTTACAAACCTTCTATAGGTGTAGTGTAAGCTTGTGTTAATTTATTTGGTATTAAAATAAGAAAGCACAGCTCGTATATTATTTATTCCCTCCTCAGCTCATAGAAAAGATTTGATTTTTCCCAGTTCATTGACGTATGATGAGAGATGTACCATCTACAGTGGAATACTGCCCCAAATACATTTTTTACTAAATCATGTTTCATTGGACAGTGAGTCTGCTAGAAATGGGCAGGGAGCAATTGGTATTATGATCCAGGATAAAAAACTAATTGATTACCTATTTAGATGAAAATCTAGCCCAGTATCAAGATAGAGATCATTTTGCAGGTACTCATTCAAGTTCATGTTTTGAAGAGCTTGGCAAGATCAGAGTCACCCAGGGCTGAGGCTTTGGTTCACACACTGCTGTCTACCGTGGTGATTGTGTCCCATTAGAAAAATCACATTTTTGATTGCTTACAGTTTTGCTTTAGTCAAGGAATGATTTGCATATATCTGACATTTGCAGAGGGAGGGAGGTTGTTTTACAGATTTCATGAATCACTGAACCGTTGGGTCATGAAATGAAGAAATGAATCTCCACAAAGCGCAGCTCTGTTGGCTTTTTCATGCTGGGCATCAAAATGCCTCTTTTAGGATTTTCCTTGTAGACCCACAGCATTCTAGCAGCAGGTCTTGGATCTAAGCACCTCAGCATGGAAGCATGGAAGGAGATATTCAGCTTATAGACTTTGCATGCTATCTTATCAGGCGTTTTCCAAATCTTTTAAAGGCGCATAGCAGAAAAGATACAATTGTGTCAGGAAGGAAATCCAGCCTGCAGTCAGTCACCCTGCAAGGTTCTGAGCATCTCCTGGGAGCCTAGGGGTGTATCAGCACTTCCTTGACCCTCTGGACCTAATTAAAATCTTACTGGACTCAGCATCATGGTGTAGGGCAAGAAAGTTACCTTATGATTAACTAGCATAATATTAGGACATGTGTGATGTCACTGTGGAGAGGGGAAAGTATTGTGCTGGGGGCTAGTTCAATTTCTTTGCTTATCCTGAGTGGTGTGCTTAGTCTGGCTTCAGTAGCAATGATTTTCCTAAACTTATCCCTAATAATCCGAGGATAAAAGAATTAGACATTGGTGCCCATGGCTGCATTTCCTCAGGTGTGTTGGAAATGGATGAGTGAATACATGAGAGAAATGCAATTTAAAATATACTCAATACCTCTCTCTTCTCTTTGCAGAACTATGAGATAGCAGAGCATTAGATCAATGCAAATTGATGGTGGAAAAGTATTATTAAAACATCAAGTTTTATTGCATACTTCGAAATTAGGTCTGCACTTGTGTTAAATGCTGTTGAAACAGAGAGGGATGTATTAGTGGTCTTCCTTCTTGTTTTATAACTCATTCCTCATGCTAAGCTTGTGCAGGCAAATTCTGTGGTTAATCTACATCAAGCTTTTCTTTTCAGTCAGGATTAAGAAGGTTAGTCTAATGTTGCTTTCTCACTGAGGGATTAGCTCATAGATTAGCTCAGGGCTAACAGGTTTTTTCTTCATTGTATGTTTCTTAAGATCTGTAGCTCCCTTTTTTATGGGCTGAAGCCCACCTACCATGCCCAAATTGGTCTTATATATTCTTTCTGGGTGTCTCTCTTGCCAGGCTCTGTGCTTGGTGAAACAAAGACTCATTGTGCACGGTGCACAGCTTTGCTAAATTTTCACATTTTTATATGAATGTACCAATGTTTTAATCTTCTGCAGAAGCCACGGGAAATCTTTCACATGATTCAAATCTATTTTAGATATACAGAGCCTTTGTGTTATGTGAATTGTCTGCTTTAGTGCAATATCATGTTTTTTGTACCATGGGTAATACCCATCAGCTGCCAGACTGTTAATTTATGTCTGTAATGTTTGAGCACATAAACATGCATGCACATGCACACATTTTGCAGAGGTCTCATTTTCCTGCCTTCTCAGCTAAGACCAAGCTGAGAGTCGAATTTAGGGTAGGGGAGCATCTTCTTCCTCAGTTAGGAATGCTTTGCATCTGTACTAAAATCCTTTCTGGGCATAGGAAATCCTAGTATGCCTTTTAATTAATCCATCATTTAGAAAAATGCCCTTAAACAAGATTTGCATCCATTTGTTCTTTCTCCCAGGGTGATCTGTTCTCAGCTGTTCCAAATTCAGGCTTGTTATTGCTAAAAAAAAGTTGATTCTGCAATTTTTTCACAGCAACTTCACTTGCCACCACCATTTATATGCACCAAATCCAACCACCCTGCAATACCCTGTGCAGGAATCCCAGCACTAACTCTCCAATTCTGCTGTCTTGAGTGACCTTTGGGTTGATTTGACACATGTGTGATTTGTCAGTGCTCTGTCCTCTGAAATTTTTTTTTTTGTCTTTCCCTTAGTGCTTTTCTTTTTCAGGGGTTTATCATTTTCATACATTAAAAGCTGAACATTTCACAAAATTGCCCCCACCAGTCTAGTCCATGCACTTGATGAGAACCTTTTTCCAGTACACAGTGAATGCACAACATTTTCTTTGAGCCTCATCACATCTGAGAGTCTTCTCACTGTAGCCTGTAATGCCCTTCAATATAATGTATTTTCCCTCTTTTTCTGATCTTTCAGATCTTTCCCACATGACCACACTCTCCCTCCCACCATATAATCCTTAAACATTCATATTGATCAAGAAGGATATACTGGACAGAATAGGAAAATGTCAAGCAAAATAGTGGTGATTTGAAAAAATTGTGCCATTTGGGGTTTTCTTTTTTCATTTTAAAAGTAATTTGTTATGGCAAAAGTGCATCATTGTGTGAAATGTGCTGAAATAAGATTGGAGTTCTCAGCATAATTTGCAACATGACACAAATTAAGGTATTTACAAGATACCTAGAGATAATAAAACCTCTAATCGGGTTGAGAATCCGTTTACTAAGCATAATTGACACTTTTTTTCTCCCTAAATATATTATCACAGCACATAAGAATCCTAATGTTTTTCTTATCTGACTTGAGCTTGATAATAATCAGAGACGAAACAATTATTTTGCTTTTTATGAAGATATGATTTAAACAGAAAAGTACAAAGGCCCTGAAGCATCAAGTGCAAAGAAATCGGCCCTCAAAACCAGTAATTTTCTTTTCACAGTCTAACAAATTTCAGTTGTCAAGATACAGATTAATCTCATCATTCTCAAATGTAATATTGCTGTTTGCTAATCTCTCATGATACGGAGACGTTGAAAATGTTATCATAGCAGTCCTGAAGTACATTTTATGGTTTGGCAAAAAATAATACTTTCTTTGGCAAGGAATGTTCTAAATATTCAAAAGCAAGGATTAACATGAGCACTTGAGAGCAAAAATGTCAGAATCAAAATAATGAGTTATTTTTTCTCACATTCCCTGGGAAAGTAAAAAATACAAATATTGCTAATAGCAGCCTGTCAATTCATGGCTTTGACTTTTCTGAGATCCAGCACATTATCTTTAATCCAGATACCAGTAAATAAGTTCATATTTTCTTCCACAACCTTAAATAGATCTTGTTTTCCCATTGTATTTTGTTGTCTTCCACTGTCCTTCCAGATAGTTATTAAGGTGTTGTATAAACTAAAACAAGTGTTCTTAACTCTCAGATTTTAAAGACTTCATTGGAAAAAAAAAACCGGGGAGAATATAAAAACATGGTTTTTTACATTGCCACACTTTTTTAAAACCCTAACACTTGACCACAGTTTAAAAAACACTTGGAAAATTTCCACAAAATCATAAATTTTAGACCACACATTTTAGCTAAGCAGAGCTTTATTATCTAGTACAACAAAGTATGCCAAAATGGCATGGTATCTGATGACTGAGAGGGACAGAAGGCAGTGAGGGATGTCTGTTAGCATGGTCTCAATAGACCATAATTTGTAGCAGAAGGAATCAAAATATTAACTGACACGTGAGATTAATTTGCATTTACTCCTTATCCTCCTCACCAAAACCCTGTTGTTCAAATGGACATGCACAAACTCTCTCTGTGTAGCTTTGGACATATGTTTGTGGGATTGAATTGAATACTAAAGCCTGTTCTGTCCTTCTTACTGGCATTTACCAAGTGTGTGTACAGTTAAGGATCTTTCACTATTTTTGTTGCAACACGCTAAATACTGCCTGAGTGCAGTCTTCTCTGCAGCACCTCAGCTGGGGAATGACATTTAAAAAGTAAAATAATACTTTCTTTGAATGCCTTCTCTTCAGGCATTCAATTCTCATAATATCTGACTCTCAGTGTGAAAGTATCAATTGAAAGCTGTGGCTTTTTTAATAAAAAGAAGTCTGAAGTGTACAGAAGATGTGTTATTTCTGCAGCCCTGGGAGGGTGCCTGATGATGGATCACAGTGGTGATCGGATGCCCAACTTCCAGCAAGCTGCTCAGGTCCCAAAAGAAATCTTTGCTGCTGCAGCACAGTGCTCAGCATGAGGCAGTCATTTATCCAGCTTCCTGACAAAGCACATTACCCAGCTCAGGGCTGTGGGCTGTTTTTCAGCTCATTCAGTTCTTGCAGAGTTAATTTGGTGTCCCCTTCCCTCTCTAAGCTATAGCTGAGAGCTACCTCATGACTTCCTGACTTGAGACATATCCCTGGTTTCTCTGGAGTGCAATAAGCTCCACTAGCCCTTGAATGCCTAAAAGGTAGTAGCTGAATAAATTGCACATTTGTGCTCTATTTTCTAGAGGTTATTGAGAGCACATTCACCAGATTTACATACCAAAACAGGAACTGCACTTGAACTTCGCTTGATTGACAAACTGCCTCACTAAGCCTGTAAATCAGTTTTACATGTTTTGTCATATGAGTAATCTGTGAATTAGATCTGCTCCTAATACTCCATTTCCAAAACTGAATGCACTTTTGGAGAGCAAGTTTGTATATATTTTGTGTGGGATTTCTCAGAGGGAGCAGTGGCATCATCTCTAGGTAGTGTCAACCAGGGCTCCACATCATGAGTGAACATCTGCAGCAGTGACCCAGCACTGACCCTGGGGATTGGTGCCTGGAGCTGGCATATCTGATTTGCCTGTGCCAAGGGATCACACCTCCTGCACTGCTCCTGACAGGATGTACTTCTGCTGTTCAAGACCTCCCATAAATCAGGAGCTTCCTCGCAGCTATTTCCAACACGGCTATTTCTATACCCTGCCCCTTTAACACCTCCTGGGACAGTCTCAAAAGCAAAGCAGCTCCTGAAACTTTACTTTTTCAATCTTTTCTGCTAAAAGGCAACAAAGCAACTCATTAGAGGTTCCTTCTTTCTGCTTCCTCCTTTTGCTCCCTTCACCTAGTGAGGGCTAATTGGAGGCCCATAAAATGAGTCCAGGGAAATTCACCACCTTCTCCCATATATCAGTCCTGCACTCCCAAATTGGGCATATTGTCTCATGCAGTGTTTTATTGTCCCCCAGACCACATTATCAGGGAGGCAATCTCACAAAGGTTAATAGCATTACTTGGTTGTGTCTCCATCTGACATTCCTGCTTATCACTCCAAATCCAGTCGTTTCACCAGTGGCTTTAGACGCCTCTGCTCCCGTTAATTGGGCGCTGCTTCCCACTGACTTCAAACTCAGTTCTATAAATTGTAACTACTAGTAGCTGATTGTCCCTGCTCTTAATTTTCATTTCACAACTGGGAAAAGTATGTGTGGGTTGATATACCTGTCTTTTCAACCCCACTCTCTGACATTTGCAGTCCAATTATCGGTCACCTTGGCCATCCGTTCGGTCCAGCTGTCCTCCCGTTGGTATGCTATGTGTCAACACCTACCCCATACACTGCCCTAATGGGAAAATAAGCAGTAAATTATGAGCCTGTATAAATCCAATAAAGAGTGACTTTGACTCCATAAACCATGGAAGTGAAACTGAGGTGTTCTAAACAGTTGCTGGTGTCCCAGGCTGGAATTGCTGCTCTGTATTTTTAGAGGGTCACAGCTTACTGGCGTCAGGCAAGATATCTATCTGTTGAGGGCCATGGTACCCATGCAGTAAGAAAATTAACCTTAAGGGCTATGAATGTTAAGATTTCTGTATTACATTCTTGAATCAATGGCTGTCATCAGTAGAAAGCAGTAAATTTATATTAATCATTCTTGATGAAATATTTCCTTTCTGCAGATAAAAAGTATGCTTCCTGAGCTCTACTCACATTTTACGTTTTCTTGACCCTTTGCACAGCAGTGAATGCCATCCTGTGGCTACAAAACCCAAATGCATGTTAAAGACTAATTCTGCAGAAGAATTGAAGTGCTAAGAATATTTTAAAAGTTGCTATCTTTTAAAATTCCTCCCGCACTGCAGGAGTGGAATACCATCTTATTATTATTACAACACATAAAGTTCCCTTTCCAGGACTCCAGGCACTATGCAATTAATTAATTATAATAATATTAATTGATTAATTAATATTAATAACCTGAACATTTTAATGTGTTCCAAGTGTTACTCTGGGAAATTAAGGTTTTGGGACAGGATTTTTTCTTTTCAACACATTTGGGATATTATAACTTGGGGACAGCTTTTCCTGTTGTATCGTTACCCCAAAATGACTTTGTTCCCATACACACACCTAGTTATTTATGTTGGCAGTATGGTCTTGACACATTCTGAAAATTTTTCGTGTACATCGCTGTTCACAGGATCACTGGCTATGTGTGTGACAGATTGAACAGGGGAAAAAAATCGTGCTGAAGAAAATAATTGCATATGAAATTGCTGTTTCTTTAAAGCAAAAAGGAAATCCCACATTTGCCTGGGTGCTAAATAAGATTGTTGCCAGTCAGTTATCAGGCATGCAGTGGTGATGCTGCAGTGGTGCACACCTTCCCTACGCTTTAGCTGAGTACTTCAGGATGAGTACCCTCACAGCTTTTGGGTACTCATCCTGAAGCCCAGGGCTGGGCAAAAGCTCAGTGAGAATTAAAACAACTGAACTGAGGTTGTTGAGCTCTGGATGCCACCCCATTCTCACCAAAGTCAGTGGGAAAATTCCCATTGATTTCCAAGTCTGAGGGTTTCACAGCTGGCCAGTGCTTCCCTACCAAGAAGGTGTCTGTACTTACTTGGCTGCTCAGATAGCATGAGGGTGATTTTTGTCTTTACACTAGCTCTGTCTCCAGTTGTGCAGTATCTGTGTACCCTACTGTCCACAGCATGGCTGGGGAGGCTGAGACTATTCTCAGGTGATTGTGGTGATTTTTAGAGATTCAGCAGAGCTGAGAAAAGAGCTAAACTGACTTAGTGAAAAAGGGGATTACAGTAAACCTGACCCTAAAGGTACGCTTAGCTCGTGTCAGTCTTGTCTAGTGAGAAAGAGCAAGGTTTGCACTGTGTCTGGTGAAACAGAGTCCTGCTGCACCCATGAGGGAAGGGGATGATAGCTCTCATTCTTGATCACCAGAACAGTTTCCTGAACTTCAGTTTCATATCTTTGTACTGGACACAACATCTGAGCCCGCTTTCCAGGTTGAGTTTTCCAAGCTGCGAAATCAATGTGGAAAATGTAAAAAAGGTGATAGGTCCAAGAATGAGTTTTACTTCAAAATTGGAATCTTCATTTTTTTTCCCCATGCTGATTGATTCTCAACCAGCTTGTAAATTTGACCCCATGGCAATATAAATTAGCTAGTTAGATATTTACAGGACATATAAAATCAAAGACAAGTAGAGGTTGAGATAATAAGGCTTGTCTGTGTTGCCTGTTAGATGAAAGTGTGATTAAATATGGCCCAATTAATGCCTTTTATCTGTCCAAAATTGATTTGTAACAGAAAGTTGTGAAGTAGGCATCAAGAAGTCAAGTAAAACTTTTTATTAATAAAGTCAAAACAACTATTGATGTGATTTACTTTAACCTGGTCTGACAAAAGGAGGATGATACTGTGATTTAAAAAATCTGCCTTGGGAAGAACCCCAACAACAAGGCTCCTTATTCATGCTTATCTCCTTCACCTTATTTTAATTACTTTTCATACTGATTTTCTGAGAATTTTTATACTATTTTGTAAGATATTTTAGGATGAAATCCTCATCTGACTCCAAAAATTACTTTATTCAAATATGCATGAATAATTGCTATGATGTGATTAAAATTTCTTCTAATTTGATTAAAATTTTACTTTGCACCTCCTTGATAACCAAAGAAATGACTGTCAACTTGAATATCACAAAAAAAAATCATATCTTCTTTTTTTTTTTTTCCTTTTTTATTAATGAAAACAGTCACTGCAATCTTCCTGGGTGACTATTCAGTAAATGCAGATAAATTTCTGAGGCCTAAACCATACATTTTTGCTTTTTGCAATTTAAAATGTCTCTAAAGGATATTCAAAAATTGGGAAAAGCCTGTATCGCTTAAAAGTCTGATTTATACATTTTCTACCCAGCTACAAAATCAATTTTTTATTTATCAGTTTTCTAACCCATAAGCTTTATTTTGAACATAAAACTGGAAGCTTCATTTTCACTGAGAAAAAACTAAATTGCATTCAAATGTCAGAGGCTGCTCATCAGTCTGTCAGCTGTCTTTGAAACCTTTTACCTGTATGTGTGGATGGAGAGCACTCATTTCTTGCATATTGTGGAAAAACAGTGTAAGGTGAAAATTGGGTATTTTCAGCATTACTGATGGGACACAAAGGCTTATACATTAACATTAATGGTTTTGGCTTTGCCTGCTTTGGTATTGATCAAAGGCTTGTTGATAAGTGATGAGTTCAAAGTTAGAGATTTTTTGGGGAGGGAGGTCTGGGGGGTGAACTCTAAGTTTCTATCTGTTGTAAAATTGTAGAATTAATCACCAAAATTGCAGTTGTACAATGCATGTTCTTCAGTGACCAAACATCTTAGTAAACTTGCCCCAGCCTGAACTGGGGAGCTGGCCTGCCTCTCCTCCTTTTGCTCTCTCATTGCCGTTGCTCACTGCTATCTGCCTTTTGGGGGGATTTGTTTTCTTCTGGCAGTTCATTTTAAACCCTGATTATTTCTGTAGCCCTGTTTGTAGCACACATGCACAAACAGTTTATTGGTGGGTGGAGGTGGCTGCAAGTGTGTGACAGGGGAGGAATGTCTGGAGGAGGAGCTGGAGATGGGGCTGGATTTGTCTTAATTTGATTTTTGGCCAGAGACAAGGTGGTGTCATCTCCTGTTAGCATAACCAAGTGCTGCTGAGGGGAAAAAAAATGAAACTACTGCCTTTCTTTTGAAAATCCCTGGTTCTGCTTTATATAGAAGCATAGAATTTGGAGTGTTGCTATAAAGTTTTCCTATAAAGTAAATAAATAATATATGCAGTATATGCAGTGTTCCTATAAAGTAAATAAATCTAAGGAACTACTGTGTATATCTTTCCTCTCATTGCTGGCCAAATAAAGATTTTTACCTCCTCAGGAACAGCAATATTGTTTTGAAACTGACCATCACAGAGCCTCACCTGAGGATGTTTCATCCAACATCAGAGGGCAGTGGATGTCAGTAAGACAAAAATTGTTTAGAAGTAGGTTTTTATATTATAGTTTGGGACACAAGATGATTATTCCCTTTGAAGACTGAAAGTCTCAGTTGAAGTTATTGCTTTGTTGTAACAGAAGCTTCTGCCACAATATTTTTAAGGGTGTACAGAGCAAGCTCTTTCACACTCTGCCTTCTCCTAGAGGACCTTCAGCAGCTTGCACCACATTAGCATGAAGCAGTGCTGCTGCCTTAGTGCCAGACAGATGGAGGGCTATTGCCCCACACCTGCTCTGAATTCAAGAGTTCCTGCTAAAGGAGCTGGGAGTTAATTCCCAGTCAGTTTTGGTGTCTGGGGATCTGTGCTACAAACTGACATGGCTGCGCACCCAAACAAGGATGCAAAGTAAATACTGTTGATTAGTTAACTCCATGGTGACTAGTACTATAGTTTGATTGATTCTTGGCAATAAATCAGCACGTATTTTTTGAGCTGTTGATAGTTATAACTGTTTATAGTTATAAATTATTTATAGTAGGGAAATATCTTGGAATCATGGATAACATATTCTGTCTTTATTAATAGCCAGAATGGTTTTCTTACATGATTACACATATTGACTGGTCTAGTAAGAAAAAAATGGAAGTTTGGAGATGTGTAACAATCTTCATTATTTTGGGGAAACTAAAGAAGGTGTTTGGTTCCTTCTTATAGTGAAGATGAGAATCAAATAACATTTGTGGATAGAAAATGAAGAGTAATTGAATCTTTGCAAAAACAGCAGTGTGGTGAGCTTGCAAGTTGATGCACACCTCTTTTGAAGCACAAAAACTGAGAGCTACTGTATTTCCTGAGTGCTAAGATAAGATTTTTGGAGAAGGGCATTATCTGTAGAGGTAGATCTGATAGAGAGGAACTTATCAATATTTAATCACAGGTGTTTCTTTTCACAAGAAAAGCAAAATCCACAAATGGCTGAAGTAGATATTGAGGTATGAATCAGATTAAAATTGACATAGAGAGTACTACTAACATTAAACTGCGTGCATATCTTGATTTGCAAGCTTTATGTTATTTAAATCTGCTTGAAGTGAAATATTCTCACATTTGACTACTCATTTTCTGTTCACAAAACTCTCAGATTGTAATCTTCACTTTCAGCGGGAGCTAAACACCTTCTTCAAAGTTTACTGTGAAGATCAATAGGCAACTTTTATCTTCTTTGTCATTTAAGGGTAGTTATACTTCTGTTTAGTGATAGGTTGTTTCTCAAGAGGTCTCATTTGCCTAAAGAAATCATTTTTAAGCAATTGCATATCATACTTTATCTTGTTTGTAAGGTGCCAGTCTGACGGTGAGTAAATGTTGTTCGACAGGTATTATCAGGGGACACTTTGGAGTGTATTCTTCTGCTTTTCAAGCCTTTCTTCATTATATATTTAGCAAGACTCATTACTGTAGCCTCATGAGCAAAGAAGAAGCTCATAATGTACTCAAAAGACTTTTACAATTGTTTAGAGACTGAGGTTGATGTTCTTACTGTGATCATCTCAAATTTTCCAATCTTCTTGTTGCAAACTTTGCAAACTGCTCACAATGGGATATGATATGTGTAGTTTCAGGGTGCTGTTATCACCTATAAGGTCAGAAAAAGTCCTGGTTGAGCAGTGCTTTTCCTTACCAGAGGATTTCTGCTGAATCTTAGGTGCCTGTATACTACAGTTAGGCAATAGAATAAAGGTTTTCTGTATTTAATTCCACTGGTGGAAGTAAGAAGCACTTCTGGACTTCTGGAAAGTGACTGCCTTAGAGTCACTTCTGGACAAAGTTTAATCTACATTTCATCAAATGCAAATTATGAGCTCAACATTCCTAAGGATTATAGTTATCTTTTTACTCAGGGAAAGGAAGGGGAAGGTGCTTTCTGAGGCTGCCTGGAAGAGTTTCCTTTAACACATGACAGGCTGCTCTGTTTTCTGGGAATCAAATGGAGTAATGGTTGGTTCTGCATTTAGCATGTATTAATTGAAGAACACTGTAAATAAAGGCTGATGCACAAAGGTTGTCAGGATCTCCAAACTCTAATGAACTTTAAAAGCAATGCTTGTGAAAAACAATGCTATTTTTCTTTTAGAGGGTCACTGTCAAGAGCTATGCACATTCTTCCTTTTATTGCTGCTAAATCTGAAATACAAGTCTTAAGTTTCTTTACAAGGACTTGTTTACTGTTTCTGTTTCCAAAAAGCTTGTAGAATAAAGTGTGACACAGGATAAATGTAATAGATGTAGTAGTAGTGTTTTGGACTTGTAAATCACCCATTCTGATACTGCATTCTTCCAGGTCCTTTGGTTACCATCTACTGGTCTCAGCATTCTGAGTCTGACAAAAGTTAAGACTTGAAGCCTCTAAGGCTTTCTTCAGTACACTCTTCTAATATTTAGGTTTGCAAATACTACAGGGAGCATTTAACTCCAAATGAAAAAGCCTGCCTTCCTTCCTTTCTTCCTGTCTTTTGGCAATACAGCACTGAAATTACCTGATGTCATCGTTAATTCTCAAATGGTTTAACAGACCATTATGCATCATTTTCTAGCTTGAGTGTGGCTGGAAGCCATTGACATTCCTAATCAAACACCTAGAGTGTTTATGTCAGTAATAATCTCTATTTAAAATGTACTCTAAATTATTTATTTCTCATACCTGGCCAGAGTGAATGTAGTAGTTTTTTTTACAAACAAAGATTTCCCAGATTAGCAAAGAAAAGATGGATCATATTGATATGATTGGAACTCTTTTGGACAAGAATTATAATTTGTCTTTTGGGACAACACCACATCCTATTATAATAAGTGAAATAAGCACTTACCCATTTCTTTCCCACAGTTGCTAGATAAGGGATTAGAAAGATAAAGTATCTAGTTTGCTACAGCTAACTCAGTGTTCGTTTTGAAGAAAAAAGAAAAGTACATTTATTTTTCTCTCATATTCTGTATATCTTTGACCTACATTGCCTTCACTTTGTAGCAATAATCTGACATATAGTTCAGTAACAGCATGCATTTCAGAAAAATATTTCCTTGTAAGAATTTAGCCACGAGTTTAGTCTCTCTCTGAAGTCAGCAGAGATAGTAATTCAGTGTGTTTGACTTTAAAGTTGTATTCATCCCTCGATGAGCTCTCCTTTATAATCTTTCACTTCTCCTACTCGGGCTGAATTCCAGAGACTTACAATAGGTATTGCAGCTCGTTTACACACTGGCAGAAGAAACAAACCCATTAGTCACTAACAGCGGGGGGATGCCTTAACTCTCCCGCTCCCTTTGATCATTTTTCTGCCTTCAGTAGCTCAACCAGATTCTCTTTTCTAAGGTTTTGTGAAGTAAAATTAGCATTTCTTGTTGGGGGAAGGGAGAGACTTTTACCTGAAAACCTCCTTGTGCATGCTCCTTTGATGAGGCACAAGCATCTCGGCTCACTTCATTTTGCATTAAGCAGTTATCACACTAAAAAAGTAAACAAGCAAATATGGCATCTTCAGCTTTTTGCAATGCTAATGACAGTGATGTGACAGTTTCTCATAACTTAAATATTGGGTAGGCTATGTACTTCTTCCAGCCAAGGAATGATATGGAAGAAGATACTTGTTCTTCTCAAGGCTTGAGATGATGACTCACATTAAACACCTGCTAATTGTCTTGTACTTGTTGAAGTAACATCCCTGCTAGCTACTCCCTCCAGCTGAGTTAATAATTACCTTGGAAGTCATGAGCTTTTGTTAATGAGACTCCATATAGTACTCTTAATTCAGGAGGGTGGTCCTCACAGTTGTATCTGTATTCTGAAAGATTCAAGAACTACACCTTCTCCAATTAAGTGTCACAGTCTGACTCATAGGAGGAGTGACTGTCTCAAGGCAAAATTCCTTTTGTGACCATTGCTGAGCTCTGCTAGGCTGGATTAGGCTGGATTATTAGGAAATACTTCCACAGTAGAGGTCTCCTCCATGCCTTCTCCATAGTCATGAAAAGAAGAACTTCTCGCATTTAACATTCCAGCTGTGGTATGTTAACATTCACTGTCAGTCTTCATTTTCACTGAGAAGGTTCACTTCTATGGAAATCCCTTTGTAGTTGTTCTGTGGACAGGAACATAAACATCAATATCTCTCAGTCCTGTAGGGAAGGGAGTGTTAATGCCTATAGACCAAACCTGCTGAAGTAGATCCTGCAGAAGAAGTGGAAATTGTTTTACTTGGAGAGAGAGTTCTGTTCTTACACGGAATTTGTCATATGCTGCAGAAGGAGATATTTTAATGCATTTTTCTCAAAAAACACATATCTGATAGAAGTAGAGGGAATTTGAGGAGGCCTCGTCCTGGTCCATCCAGCTAAAGGAAACATTGTAAGGGAGGTGTGACTGTTGTTACTTCAGCAAAGAAATTCCCAGGTAACCAGTATCTGTATGTGTACTGACAGACATATTTCTGTTAACTCATAAGCATTAAAGCCAATGGGTAGATACAGATTCCTAGAGGAAAATGCTCATTTTGTGGAGAGAACTGTAGTGGAACTGGTTGTGAGAAAACAGCCGCGAAGCTTAGGATTTCACCATGAAAATATATAATAGTTCATATTAATTTTGTTGTCTGTTGCATTCAGGCCCTATTAAATATGTAATCATATTCTTTTTAAGGCATTCCACCCTTACTGAATAGATCAACCCTTTGTCTGATTAGTCAGAGAGTGCAAATTCAGCTGCTTTCATGGCTGTATCCCAGCTTTGGGAGGTTATGTTCTGTGTTTAGGCTGTCCTGACACAGCATGAGCAGCAATATCTAACCAGTGCAGCAGAGGGGACAGGCACTGTCCTGGTCCATCTCAGCTGCACATGGTCATAGCAGCAGTTTGTCTGCAGCAATTGGATCTGGATACCAGACTCATCACAGACAGGAGAAGGTGTTCACTGTTTAGGAAAGCACATGCTGACCAAGCAGCTGTTCCCTATCTCTGCTGGGAAACCTGTGATTTTGTCCTTGCCCTTTTCCCATACTGATTACTGTGAGAGTCAACTCTTGTTTGGTTTTCTGTGGCAAACTTTGACAAGCATGTATTGAGACAGTCTGTCTCAGACTGACAGATGAATGACAGATGTCACTCAGATGTCATTCTTCTGCATTACCTTTTGTCTCTGTGTTCTTTTTCCTACCATGCTACCTGCAGGTTTCTAAACAAAAGAACCTCACTGGTCCTAAATTACAGCTTCTCTTCTGCAAGCTCTCCTGTGCCTTGCACATCTGCCTTTTGCATTTCCAGAGATAGCAGCTGTGAATTAACTTTGTCCTATGAATATCCTAACCTCCCTCCCCTCCCTGGTTACTTTTTACTGTAATTTCCAGCTGTTCAAGGGTTTAGCTAAGAACTGTGGTAACGTTTGAATTGAAATTGCCTTGGTTAGAGGGGCCCCTAAGTACTGGTGTGATGCTGTGTCCTGATGGAAATGGTATTTGCAGAGTGATGTGCTGAATGACCTCTCTGCTTCTCCCTGGTTTTGTCTGGGAACAGTTCTGAACTGGCAGCAATTTCTTGGTTTGTTTTAATGTGTTGTCATGGTGGGGTTTTTTTCTGTAGGGGCAGAGGAAATTTTTGCAGCTCTTTTACCTTGTTTATGGCTGGAACCTGAATAGCCAGGCTGGGGTCAGGATGATGGAGCGCAGAAAAGGGATCAGTCAAGATGCAGGTTTACAGTTGGGGAAATAATCACATCACTGGTGTGAGGGAGGCTTAATTAATTTACATGCTTGCAAAGAGAGAACTTCAGCTCCTCTGTCTGGCCCTCAGAGCTTTTTGAGTGGAGCTTCATCCTGTAATTTTGGTAAGTTTTGAGTGTCACTCAGAGAAAAAGTATTAGCTGGTGCCTAACATTTTCCTCTCCAGGGATGTAAAGTTTTAGCCCAAGTAGAACTTACTAACTTCAGGCCGTTTCTCATTATTTTTTATTAATTAGCTGTCATTTTGTGTTATTGCCATTACTCTTTCCTGTTAGCTGTCAGCAAATATTTCCAGTGCAACATTTCTGTTACCAAATAGAGTCCCTCCAAGTTTGGGCTTACAAAACAAACAAATGCATGCAAACATTTGCTGCCACAGCACCATGCTAGTCAAGATTTCAGCAGTATCGTGACAAACTGTGAGAATGTACTGGTAAGACAGAAGGATGCTTCACTTCTTGAACAATTTTTTGACTCAGGTAGGGTTTTTTCATCATAGTTGTTTTTTGACTGTTTATGCCACTGTGGTTTTCATAGATTTTATTGACATAGCTGGTTGTAAACTCTTTATCTCACTCACACAGCTTTTTTGTTGATTACTGCTAGCAGGCTGAAGAAAATGTCTTAAAACAAAAAAAAAATTGGTTTTGTTCAGAGAACAAGAATTTCTAGAATCTCGCTAGTATTTTTTAATACTAAAAAAAGCATTTTGTTGATATTTTTTGAGTTTGAGTTTGTGTGTCTCTGTTTCTATGCAATACAACCTGTACTGCTTGTTATCAATGGTTATTTTATCTATGGAGAAACCCAAAAAAGGTTTCCTTTGTTAACTTGTGGTCTTGCCTAGAGCTTGGCCAGTTGCAACAGAGTAGAGCAGAAATAAAGGGGATCATCAGTGAAGTGGAGAGGCTTGAGGTCCCTGGTGGTGTGGCTCGCACAGTGTGGAAAGGCAGATTCACAGCTGTGTGTACAGCCTTTCAGCACTAGAAATGCTGTTTTGGAAAGTGTTGGTAGTGGGAACTGGATGGCTCAGCACACTGATAATGATGTGGGTCTTCTTCCCACACCCCTGTGCTGGTGACTGGCAGATGTCACATTGCAGGATGGGTCTCATCCCCATCCAGCACTCTGCAAACAGCTGTCCCCATCACAGGAGTGGTGATCCCAGCAACTGCTAATTGCCAAAGCAACTCAGCACTTAGGAAACTCTACCCCAATCTTGGGAGAAAGAGGCCTGAGACTGGTATGTGTTGTTGGGAGGATGGTTCCACTTTCCAAGTGGGTTCTGGGCTGTTTTGGGGAATTTATATTGCCACTGTATGTTGCCATGCTCCTCACTTTTCTGTAAATGAGCTGTTTCAGTCCCCAAGGCTGTCAGTCTGCTCCCTTCCACTGCATCAGTTTTTAAACACATTGTTAAATACAGGAAAGAGATAAAGTCTTTTACCTTTCTCATAGAAAACAATTTTTCTGCTGATCTCAGTGTTAAACTGGGGTTACTCTAAGTTTAGACTTTACACAAGGATGGGGAAATGCCCTGGGGTATTATTCCCAGAAAATTTTACTTTGCCCAACGACTGGACATCAGGACTATAGGATTTGCAAGGGAACACAGGAACTTTTAAGGAAAAATAAAACATTGAGTTACCAGTAAACCAGTCGATGTGCAGTGATCAGTATAAGCAGAGAAGGGTATGTAATATCTTGGCTCACTATCATCAGAAATTGCTACTGTGGGATTTGGCATGTTACCATATGTAGCTGAAAATGAAATTTGAACTTCTTTCATGCAAACAAAAATAACTTTCTGCCTTATTTCTTTCTCATTAAAAATGCAATCGAAATATTGAGGGAGAAGTTTGAAACATATTGATTTCATTTCGAAGGCATATTATTAAATCTCTTGAGGGCTTGTTGATCTTGAATCATTTCATTTTCATAGTGTTTCAGATTGAAAATTATTAGTAATTCTGTTTAAGTTGCAGCTAAATTACTAATTAACTTTCATCTCAAAGATTTTATTTCTTACATGTCTCTGGCAGCACAGTGCACTCTCTACACAATGCAGCAGAAATTTTTTGTTACCTGCCTCTCTGTGCTCCTTATAATCATATAAAGCAGGTTTGGAATTAATGAGCTGTCTCATCTTGGGTAATGAATGAAAAGAGCTGACAGAAATCCTTTTGTTGTTTAAGAATTTCCAAATAATTAATGGGAAAAAAATGACAGAGGTTCTTTTAGGGTTTAAGAAGAAATACATCTTTCAAATTCTTTCCGTGACAGAAGAAACTTTAAAACATGTATGCAAAAAATGCAGGGATCCCTGATTAATGGGTTAATTTCAGTTCTCTCTTCTGAGATAAACTTGCAGAATTTGAGATAAAAGGATTTAATTTTTTGAGAAATAGCTTCCTAGTCTGCAGGTTCCATATTCCACGTTCATCTCAGAAGTAAAAAATCTTCTGGATTCCTGGATTTGCCATTGTGGATAAATTGAGTTAAGCCCTGAGCATGTTTATAGTAACTATGTGTTGTGTACACAGAAGGTGTTGCAAACTGCAGGTTAGTTTGGGGAAGGCAGGGAATTTCCTTATATTTTATGTTTTTCTCCAATTCCTGAAGTCCCACTGTAGCTGTTGGGAATAACTTGCCCTGCTGTTTTTCAGGTAACTGTCTCAGATGGGGGCACATCTCCCAAGCAATCCTCTGTATGGGTGGTGGTGCAAGTTCTGGATGAGAACGACAACAAACCGCAGTTCCCAGAGAAAGTCTATCAGATCAAGCTGCCGGAGAGGGACCGCAAGAAAAGAGGGGAGCCCATCTACAGAGCTTTCGCTTTTGACAAAGACGAAGGCCCTAATGCAGAAATCTCGTACAGCATTGTGGACGGGAACGATGATGGGAAGTTCTTCATTGATCCCAAAACAGGGATGGTTTCTTCCAGAAAGCAGTTCACGGCGGGGAGTTATGACATCTTAACAGTAAGCACTCTTTCATTGACATACAAACCCATGATTTGCCTGACTTCTTTTTTCTTTTTTTTTGAGAAATAGGCCCTCCTGTATAAAGAGGAATATATAACTGTGTTTATGCCCCGTATGTAAGACCTAAATTAAGAAATTTAGTATTCATATGCAACTACTGCCAAAAAATTGAGTGTGAGAGATCCTTCATGCTATTGCAGGTCATGAAGTATTCTGAGAGCATTAAGTCAGCCTGCAAATTGTTAGCATAAGCCATTCCCTTGAATATGCAGAAATGAAGACCAAGTACTTGTCTGCTCCCAAAGTTGCATCATGTTGGCCTGGGCAGATACAGCTACAAAAGGGTACTTACTTTGGTGTGGACACAATTGTTTGCCCTTACAGAGGGCACCTCCTGTCCCAGTTAGTTGGCTGCATCTAAGAGAGGAGGAGTACTGTGTTCTCTGTGTTGTAGAAGCAATTTCAGTTAAAAGAAAGCTCAGTCAAAATTCTTCTTTCAGAACTCTAACCATACAGTGAAAGTGAAAGAAAGGGGGAATAAAATATGGTTGAGTTGATATAAAAGCCATATAAGACTAGAATGTGCACTCTTCATGTGCAGGAATAAGCCAACAAGTTGTAGTTAAGGAGCGGAAATAAAAATGTCAGAGGTCCATGGTCTGACATCTGGAAATGATGTATCTTACAGAAGTGGGTTGCCTTCATAATGTTGGAAAATGAATAAACAACAAAATGTTGAGAAATACCTAGGAATCAGAGTAGAGCAGCCTTCGAGTGACTGAGTACTTTTTCCTCTGGCAACTTCAAAGTCCAGTTTGAGATCTGAGCCTTCTTATAATGCAACAACTGAATATTTTCTAACTAGAAACTGCTCATCACACCCTCAGTATCTTTTCACAAAGGGCCTCCCTGGAATGGAGCAGAGTGACGAGTGTTAGTATCAAATACACTTAACACATTTCCAGGGGAAGAAGTAGGGCATGATATCTCAGAAAAATAAAGTATTCCCCATTTTTAAAATGTATTCTAATGGCATATTTATACCAGTGGACCTATATAGCCAGAAACATTACCTTTTTTTTTAAAAAAAGGTTAACATTTTGTTAACATTGATGTTATCCACCAAAGCACCCATTTTGTAACCTGCATTCAGCCTTTTCTTAAGCCCAGTGTTTGTTGCTGCTCTTCTTGCCTTCGCTATGCTAAATCCATAAAGCATGTCACACAAAGATCAAGCCTATCCATCTTTCTAGAAGACTTTATAATAAAAAGAAATATCACCAAGCAAAGCAATTCCTAATGAACTCGACAGAGAGGAGAAAGAAAACATGACAAAATTTTGAATTATATTTTTTTTTGGAGAATGAGGGAAATGACCTGAAACTTACTTAATTCAATTAAAGATCCCAAGGAAGGCAATATAGGGAATACTTATCTGCAACACAGATGCCACTTGAAAGCAGTCAAACATGCTCTGGGTGAGCATGTTTTGCAAATGCATGGTCTTACAAAGGGTCATTACAAAGCTTCCAGCTTTGCTACAAGATGGAACTGGGTGCAAGATGAAATCAGACAGGGAAGCTGGTTCTGGAGAGGAGGATCTGTGTGGGGAGTGTTTGAATTGCATCTGCAGGAGGCCTCACACCAGCATTTCTTAAATAAAACATTTCAGTTTTAAATCACCTTTTTCAGTTAAAAGTCAAAGCGTAATGCAAAAAAAAATAAAAAAAGAAAAAGAGTGAGAATTGAGAAAGAAGTGCTTATCCTTTTTTTTGTGAGATTTTACATAAAAGGTTACAAAGGCCATTTTCCAAACAGTCGTTGCACTGCAGTAGAATTAGTTCTGAACTGCCAAGGTGGGATGCTCAGCCTGAGCCCTCTTTTCTTTGTGCCTGCCAGATAAAAGCAGTGGACAATGGCCGGCCCCAAAAATCTTCCACTGCGCGTCTTCACATCGAATGGATAAAAAAGCCTGCGCCCTCGCCTGTGCCCCTGACTTTTGATGAACCCTTTTACAACTTCACCATCATGGAGAGCGACAAAGTGACCGAGATTGTGGGGGTGGTCTCTGTGCAGCCCTCCAACATCCCCCTCTGGTTTGACATCGTCGGTAAGTCAGGAACCAGTGGTGCCAGGAGGACACCCCAGAAGCAAAGCATTCAGCTGTGCAGTTTTGAGAGCAAGAAAACTAACCCTGAATTGCCTCCCCACCTCCCCCCCCCACCCCCAGTTAAATCCATTTTCCTAATGATGAAATGAAAATGCTATTTTAATATAGTGATAACAGTAGTAATAATAATAATAATATTTCTGCTTTTGTTATGACTCCTTAGCTAAGCTTAAAAAAAAAGCGCTGTATGGCTGAATTGGTTTTTTTTCGTACTATGTTATTTACTGCAATCTTAATGTTGTCTGTCATTTAAATTCTATTGTCATACTTTGCTAATCTCATTTCTAAATGTATTTATGGTACTTAGACTTGCTGTCCCTCATTTCTCTCTTTCTTCACCTTTTTTTCTGCATTCTGTTCTTTTTTTTCTGCTTCCGACTGCCCTGCTTCAAGGTGGCAAGCATGCTCGAGAGATGTTCTATATTCTACAGACAGCTTGTGGGCAGAACTGTTCAACAGAAGGTACCCTTAGTGCAAACACATTTGCTAAAATACAACTATCCAGGCTGCCTTTTATTTTTTCAAGTTTTTTTGAGACAATTTATATTACAGCTTTCATAAGTGCCTGTGACAGGATGCGATGCGACACATGGATGTGCTGCATTTCTTTCTATGACAGCTTTTACCGTATTTGTGTCCAATTATTATCATTTTATTCACGGATTTTCCACAGTTTATCACAAATAATTAATTCAAACTTTTCACAGTCCAGTGCCATCCATTTAACTGTGAAACAGAATGGGATGCCTCAACATATGGGTTACAAATGGAGACACCAAAAGTTTGTCTTGAATGCAAGCTGAAACAGAGAAATGTGTTTTGATGTGAGATTTCAACCACAAAATTGCCTTACATAAAATTGCTTATAAAAATAGGGAGGGAGAAGCATCTTTAGTAAAAAGATGAGAAGCCATAGAAGTCTTAAAATCACAGGGAAATGCCATTAAATGCCAAAATTACAGGGAGTAAAGGGTCTCACTTGGTTGAAGTAAAGAAATGGGAGTCAATGTTCCTAAGCATTTCTTTCCCGCTTCTGCTGCTGATTCAGTTAATGTTGTTTAAAATAACTCATTTAACATCTCAAAAGTGAGAAATTCCCCTAGAAAATGATTGTGCTTCTTAATATTTGCAGATGCTTCTATGTAGTGTTTGCATACCTTTGGATGTAAAACAGTTCATCTGCACAAAGTCTAGTTATTTAAATGAAGGGTTATAAAGCAAATGCTATATGAAAGATTAGAGAAACAAAAAGCCTTTGCTGTGGACTTAGCAGAAAGTGTGCATCAGCAGTCTTTATTTACAGGGATTGAGCCTGGCTCCCATTTCAACATAGTTATTTGCAGATGGGTTTAGCCAACAGGAAGGACAAGGACCACAGGAGAAAGAGTCTGTCAGAGTCATTTTCATCCACCTTTTATTGCCAATTTGTGCAGATGAAAGACAGAAGCAGCACCATTTCCTCTCTGAATTTGTAGCATGGTTTCTGATGTGCCAATCATATTAAAATTAAACCCAAAGCTACTACCATGTTTTGAGGTTGCTGCTAGTCCCTGGGGGAGGACAGCATATGTTTCCTACAGTTTTCCTGCCATTTCCTTGGTTGCTTCAGTATGCTACATGCAGTTTATAAGCTAATGTTTATATTTCCATTCCCTTCCTCACTGACCCTTTTCCTCCCAAGACAAATCCATCTTTATTGATGTTATTGACAGGTTTTTTCCTATTTGAACCTTTTGCTGGACTTCTGGTCCTTTCCATGGCAGCTTGACCAACTCTCATTAAAATGCTGCCCCGAGGGAAACCCCTGCTCTTCTGCTACATTCTTTTTCATTATTAAGAGTCACTTTCAATCAAGCAACACCTTGTAATGGTATTTTATTTTTTGCCTACCAAACAGAGATGATGATAGGAAGAACATTAGGAAATTTTAGCCTCTGTCATATAATGTGGCCTTTATGCCTAAACTAGTTCAAATGGTTTAGAAGATTTTCCCTTTTTAAACAATTCTAATGGTTTCCCTACAGGCTGTAGCTTCTGAAGTTGCAAGACGCTGCATCATTGCAGAGGTCACTGAGAGAGAGCTTTCCTCGATTTAATGAGAAATCTGTGACCCTGACCTTCCACTTTGGTTCTGCCACCATATGAATGTTTTCATTAAATATTGCTGCTGTTACAAATAATTGCATTCCCAACAGCAGCAGTTTCTGCAACAGGAATAGCCAGCAATCCTGGGCATGCAGAAGACCTTGTTGTTCCAGACACACAGCATACAAGGAGCGAAGACAAAACCCATCCTGAGAGTTTTAGAGACAGAACACTGTATATTTAGATAACCATTTCTGCCTTTAGCCAGTGTCAAACCCCACTTATTTTCATTGTTCCTTGATATCATCTGCATTGAGGTCTAGTGCTGAAAAGCCCAATGAAAGACATGGGATATTTGTAGAAGTTAATTGTCATATATAGAAAGCTGTATGTGACTGCTGATGCACAAGATGGTTTCTGTGCTGCTGTAAAACCAGACCTGATCCTGCTCCATCTGGTATATCATGATTCTGAACCTCTGTGCATAGTTCACAGTAATGTCAACAAAACCCCTGAAGGCTTATGTAGAGACGTGGTTTAATATAGAGTTTGCTGCTTGACCTTTATCTTTATGACCTTTTCAAAATAAATGGGCATTGGAATTCCAGACGATCTCTTTTTTAATGCATAACATCCACTATCTCCCAGACAAAAAAACAGAGAGGGAGAGCAGATAAATTTTGGCTATAGTGTCCTGTCTGCCTAACTTTGCACTTTAATTATATATACTTTAGGTAGCTGTTTAAGTACTTGAGTTAATCAGATCCAAGAGAGGAAGATGCCACAGAGGCAGGAAGGTCATCTTCCATTGACAGACTGGAGAGGAACAGGATACTTGGGTGATTGTTTGTTTCTTTAATTGGGAATAGTTGAGATGTCATACCTGGTTTCTCTTTTCAGACTGCATTCAATACCATTCTCAATTCATGCACATCCCACTGTGTGAAAGACATAAGCATAAGTTGTATCAGTTTACAATTTATTTAGTCATTAATAAGAAACTGATTTGCAATGGGAACTCCCAAATAAGTCAGAGACCTTGATTTGTACCAGGTAAATTGAGCCCTTTCTGTTTTTTCCTTTGTTACTGATGGGAATGGTGGGATGACTAGTTTAACACTGGAGCTAAGCTGCATGGTGCTAGTCTTTGCTTAAGTGGCATGTTGCACAACATCTCTCTGGTTTCCCAAACAGTCCTCCCTCTATCTTTGCTTCTTCCCCCAGCCTGTGCCTTTATAACAGCAGCCAAGCTTTGAAACCACATCAGCACTTTTTACCAAGCGTGCTTAAGTGCCAATAATTTTAATATCTATTAATTTTAGTTAATTGTCCATTTAATTCATAGTGCTTCAAGTTTTCATTAAAGTCAAAAACATGTAGCTCCCTAGCCTTCTTTGAATAATATTCTCTGAGAGCTATCCAAAATACTTTCCTGATTTCTTTCTTGCTTTTTATGCCCTTGCTTTCAGTTTCTTAGCAGCAAACTCAAGGCTTTGAGTCTCTTTACAGTAGTTTTATCTAAAATTCAGAGTCTGCATTACTTTCTTCCTAGCATGATATAGTACATAAAAGAATAAATATTTGCCTGTCATTTTACTAATATTTATTATGTTATGATTAAAAAAATCTGTAGTTGAAATTCTGGTTTTTGAGGCAGTCTTTAAGTTTATTTCATCTTCTTTGAAACAAAAGAAATGAAAATTTTGGCTTTGCTTCTTTTTCTGAAAATTCTAGAGGTACTTTAGCCTCACCTCTGAGTTTCAGGGTGAATTAATTTCCTGTGTTTTGCTCTGATTTTCTTCCCCGAGCAATGTGACAATTGTAGCAATTGGTCCCGTTTATCATCACTGTTCACTGCTGTCAGCTTTTTTGGGACAAGATAAGTAAGAATCTTCTCTGCAGTGAGAAAACGTAGTTTAGAGGACTGTTCTCTAAATCAGATCATTTCCTGTATTTCTTTTCTCCATTTGTCCATAATGGCATGATGGGCCAAATGAGACTTGTGTGAGGATAGCCGTATATCGTGGCTCTATTAAGTTTGAACATAAAATATTGTGTGCTGTTTGCTACCTTCTCCACTCACTCCTGCTAGGTTTAGCAGTGTTTGAACTGGGGATGTCCTCCAGAGCTCAGTGTGATCCATCTTTGCATCTAAGACTGAACAAGTCTGATTCTCTGCAGTCTTCAGATATTTCTGAGGTGGTATTCAACCCCAGCCTCTTTGATCGTCCCACTGGAAAATATGGAAAAAGGTCCTCATTTGGGACTTGTTTGCCTACAAATCCTCCAGATTTGCTGTTGTGTTTTCTTCTCAGAGGAGAAAATTATTTTTCCCAGCAGCATGATCATCTTAAAATGTGTATCAGCAACTGATAAGAACATGGGGAGGCTCCGCATTGTACCAAAAAGGAACCACATCTAGGAAAAGACCTACCAAAAAAATTACCTGCTTGCAGCAAAATGCAATGTAAGAAGAATATGCTTGAACATTAAAAATCCCAGCACTGAAATTAGAAAGGGACAGAGATGCAGAGTCCATGTCCTGTGGGAATGCAAGATCTGGATTGTGTCTTGCCTTAGGCAAATTCTTCAGCCGACCCCCAGAAATCCCTTTTGATAGTTCAAGTTTTCCTTGGCCTTTCCATTGCACCTCTCTTGTTAGCCTCACAAGGTTCAGTGGTTTGGGGTTTTTTAGGTATCTTTTTTATAAGAAGGAAAATCAGTTCTTTCCAAAGTATGCAGGACTTTTGTCAGAAGAAAAATTGTTCATAGTGACTCTGAAGCCAAAAAATAAGCTAAGAACAAGGGTAAAAGTCCAGGTTCAGACAGAAAATGTAACCAACTCTATACCAAGTACACAACTTAGAGTCTGTTGGCTCAGAGGTGTCTCCATTCAATTTCCTGAGATCTCTTACTTAACTCTACCGTACCATCTGTTAAACAGAAAATAATGACTCTTCTAGAGAGTTGTAGTGAGGGCCAGCTAATAAAATCTTTTGTACCAGGGGCTGTTTCTACAGCTGCGCCAAAAGCAGCTGGAATTGGAAAATCATATATAAACTATAACACACTTTTAGATGACATTAAAAATTGCTAGTTCTAAAAGTTACTAGTTCTGAAAATTTAATGCTTCTGGGGCTTTTGCAAAAGCATTAAGATCAACCTCAAGAAAGTAAGGGTGGAAATCATCTCACTTAACTTTAGGTGTCTGAAGTGTAGACATAACTATCTATTAGGTGATTTTGAGAATCTTAACAATAAATTGAAGAGAAAAAGTGAATGAATTTTTTTCTGGATGAATTTTTACCATTCCAATATGATAAGTCTTCTCATCCAAACACAGTATTTAAAACAGATATGGACTTTTCATAAAATCTTATTCAAAGTGCTTCAGTCTAATCAGATTATTTTAAGGGAAGTCTTTAAACTGTACTGAAGATGTATCAGCATTACATTTTAGCCTGAAATGATACCATAGACAACAGCTAATCCACATCTCTCTGGGGTTATTCAGTATTAAAATGCTTTCTCAGGACAACCTGTCTAGCCAGATTGTCAGTGCAATCATCTTGCTTTCTTTGTCACTGATTTTCCCAAAGTGCCTGAGGAACTCGCAATGTATTATCTTAATTTGAAATATTTCTTTCCTAATGCAATTGCAAGCACATTAGCAAAGACAGTTTCTACGTATCTTGTATCTGAAAGCAGGGTTTAGTAGACAGTAAAAAGGAAAGCATGTGCCAAATGCTGGAAAGTGGAATGAGTAATGAAAATTCACATTAATAAAACTGAGCAGCTGAACAAAATGCCATCATCCTTAGCCCTCTTTCATCTGAAGATTGTGATCAAAGAAACTATTAAATGGACAACAGTAAAATTGTTAAAACTGATGCTGTGGCAGCTTATGGCACTGCAGACAAGCTCACTTCCAAAAGGTTGGTACAGACACAGCATCAGGCTTTCAGAAACAGCCTCCAGAACCCCAGAAGCCAGCACCTTTGCAGCTGTCACCTCCTAGGGCCTCAGCCTCCAACCTCTCCGTGGGCACCTTCGGATGGAAGTGGTTTCATGTGGAATTCCCAGCAGCAAGAGTTTTAAAGAGAAGACTCCTGTTTGTTTTTACATGAGAATGATACCTCTCTCTTTCTGCAACTCAGCACCTGTCTTTCAAAGGTGATTGTGGTGGATGCTTCTAATAGGCCTTGCATAGACTTAACTTCATAGTAGGCCTTGCACAGACTTAAGACTCTAAATGTTTAACTTCTATAGCATTTTTATGTCATTCATTAATTCATCAGTGTTTAGTACAGCTTCAGAAGCATTTATCATACGAGGTCCTCTTTGGAGTGTATATAGAGGCTGAGGAGCAGCACAAACCATTTGCAGACTGCCTCTGGTACTGCAGATGAGAGGCAGGACCCAATATCTCAGGCAGTATTCCCAGAAGTTCATCCAGCTGCATGGTTCTTCATCTGACCATGGTCTGTTAAAATGTAGAAGACTGAATCATGAATAATTCAGGGTTTCACTCCAAAATAGATTATAATCACAAATCTCACAGCAGGATGTTCTCTGATCCATCTCTGCCTCAGTGTTTGATGCAATTTCTGCCTTGTTTAATAGAAAACGATTCAATGTAAAATGAACTGCATTGCCTGGTTAGTTACAGGCTGGGGTAGCTGGCAACCAAGATTAATTTGTTTGTCACTAGACCGTTTAGGAAGATGTGAATAATGTATAAAAAATTCACATGATGGATTCAGTTCTTCTTTTAGGGGAAGAGTATGCTTCACTTAATGGAAGTGGCTTGAAGAAGTTGGTCTATTTGCAGCAGACTATGTGGTGCCCTGAAATCCCAGCTCTGAGGCAGCAGAGGGTCATTTAAAACATTTATTTCTAATCCTTCCATGTTACTTCTTGGAAGTTTTAAAGGCAGGTTTTTTTGGAAGTGTGTGCCAGTTGATAGCATATAATTTTTGATTGCTCATTAAGATGGTTATTAAGCATCTCAAAGTATAGACTTGCACTTTGTTTTCATGGTTATCAGTATGAAACATTCTCTTTGTGAAGTGCCTACTGTCCCAAGGCTAGTTTCATTTCAGCTGAGATTTCCTTGCATGAATCTCAAGCTCTTTTCTTCAAAGGAGGTTTTCATGGTGCAATTTTTCTCAAGTAAATCAATTTAAAACATTAATTGGGAGAAAGAAACTTTTTCTTCCAGACTAACTTAAAAAAAAAAGAAAGAGCACCGAAAATATAATCAATGTCCAAATACCTTGCTATTGCTTAAATACCAAGGACAGCTTGCAGAATGAGGGCAAGGAGTAAGCAATGTTTCTAGCTGCCATAAATGACAACAGGACCAGTGGCAATGTTTTCCTGGAAAACCACAACTTCATCTATTAGGCTTAGACCTGTATATATGTACATACATCTGTTCAACATAGGGAAATCTGATGGCACATCTGAAATTACTACATTTGGATCACTTCAGTGGCCAGAGGTTCACCAATACTTCCTTTCCTCTGCAGCAGTCACCTGCATTATTATTTTTTCTTCCATTTTCTTCTATCCATCTCTAAATGTCTTTCAAGGCAAAAATGGACAGAGCAGTGCTTTTTCCACCTTCCTCTTTCTTTGCAATAGCCTCTGCAAGAGGTAGAAGTGAGGCTTCCTTCACATTAAGGAATTCAGGGGCTGTGATTTTGCTGTGTTACCTCCTAATCTTCAGCTTCTTCAAATGCCAAAACATTATTCTCTCCGTAAATGCATGACTGCTTCTGAGAATAGTGCCAGTTCCTGTTCAGCAAACCATGCAGATGGGAGAGCATGGAAGACTCTTCTCTTCTCTACTCAGTCCCCAGCCCTAAAATTTTCAGAGCCATTTTGTGACACTACCAGCCATTCACATATATCTCTCTTTATATATATTTCACCAGAGCTAAGTCAATAGGATGGGTATTTCTCTACCTGTGCACCTCATCTCAAGAGCTTTCAGCAGCTGTTACACAAGTCTCATAACCAGTGAGGTTTGAAAGGCTTTTTGTCTCTGTGGAGCAGGGTTGGCATTGAATTGCTGTGTTATGAATATAGCTTAAGAGTTTGTCTGTCAGCAGTGTTGTGTCCCACCTCTCCCTGTCCCTAGCCTCCAAAAATTTCAGACTCAACTAATACTAAATTACACTTCATAGATGAGTAAGCAAGAAAACAACTTATCAGCAGGGAGTGTGTGCTGCGCTTTTGAAAATAATGAGTGGTTCAAATTTATAAACTGTAGCTGTGGCTGACAAATCTTGTAACCCTTCAATCTGAAATTATATTTGAGGTTATATTATTTATAGCCTTATTTTACTTGTTAATAGATTTTTTTTTTCTTTCTTTCACTCAGTACTCAGGAGGGTTTTCCCACTGCTACAGCATTCAGTGTGTGACAGGAAAAGGGGATGTCGGTATTAGAACAGTGCTTTGTGAGAGGTTTTTTTGTACTGGAAAGAATTTAGGTTGTGTATCCTGTCAGATCTATTTGAATAGTTCTTAAAACACTGGAAGGATTTGACCTTTGCTGCCAGTAATTATCATTGTCCTTGGTATTAACATAACAAATCTCTATTTGCATTTTTAAAATTGATTATAATTGTAGTTTTTAAAAACTCAGATGATGCTATTTGCACCCAGAAGTATCAGTGAGAATTTCCTGAAAATAAAATTTGTAGAATAAAACCTTCTTGAAATTACTTTTATACAAAAAGATAATTATTCTTGTTCGTTATTTAAACCACAAGGGCACACATCTTAGGGGCTTATAGCCATTTGATTCTTTTTCTATTTGATTCAGCTATAGTTTACTTAAATGTACTGCTAGATTTTTATTCTTTCTTTTTGGCAATGCATTCCAGTGATATCTGCTTTTCAATATACAAACTGTGCTTTGAAATATAAATGACTTATGAACAAGGAGGTATCACTAGATGTACTGTGTGTGCTAAGAGAGGCCATTAAGATGGATGACACTAAACAGACACTCCCACCTTTAGGAAAACTTGCAATGGAAGTTTTCAAGAAATGGCTAATTTGATTGTGTTTTTGTGCAACAATTAGGAGGGAATTACGATAGTTCTTTCGACGCCTATAAGGGAGTGGGCACGATTGTCATTGCAAAGCCCTTGGATGCAGAGCAGAGGTCAATGTATAACATGACTGTGGAGGTCACCGATGGAACAAACATTGCCACAACTCAGGTAGAATATCACATTCCTTTCTTGGCAAGTTATTCATTTGTTGCTGGAATGTATATGCTATAAAAGTTATTAATTTTTCCATTCAGGTGAAACCTCATCCTTTGAGAGCACCAATAACTAATGGAGGAGGTATTTTTCAGAGCCTTTCCATCTGGCTGTAAAGAATCAGCTGTTGAATGTTTCAAAGCATTATTTCTCCTTTTGTTCTCTTCCTGCTCACATGAAAGTAATTTGTCTTCCTCCAGCTGAGGGAGTCCCTATCACAGGCAGCAAAGCCTAGATTTTGACAATTGCATCTCCCCATAATGGTCCAAAATACAATAGTGCTTCCATGGTGTCAGGGAATATTGCTATTGATTGTGTTAAATGGAGTTTATACCTCTCATCCTCCGAAGACCCAAAAGTGGGACACAAGATCAATTGTTCAGAAAAGAAATTGTTCAGAGGCAAAACTTAAAATTCAAAGAATCCCTCCTTTAGTGTCACTGCCTGTGATTACTCTGTCTTCTGCAAAGCAGCCCCGCTGAACCTTTTAAAACCGGGCATGCTTATCAGGCTCCTTGCCTTTAAAGTTGGGTCAGATAAACGTGATGGGCTGGAGCAATGCTGCCTCTGACACATCTTTGTAGGAGACACCGTGACACAGAGCCTAGGTATCTGTTCAGTGGGAGCTAGTCTGGAATTGGGTCATGGCACAAGGACAGGGACTCTGAGGTCTAGGGGACACCAGGAAGACTTCAAGCAGCAAAATCCTTTGATATGAGGTAGAGTTGTGGGCTCTGGATTACTTACAGCCTGAAATTCTACATCTGAGTTACTCCCCAAGTGTAAATGAAAAAAAATAGGTTGGTTATGTTATTTCCTTCTTTATAATTCAGAAGGAAAGCCGGAACATTTTTTATGTTTACATATATGCATGCAGATGCTTCTGTTGTACCTTGCCTTTTTGCTCAAATGCTTTGGATGTAAATCTGTATTCAGTGAGCCACAACACCAGCTTTCCTAAGAAATCGTTTAATCATTGAGTGCTTTCTCAATCTGAGTTCATGTTTATATGTCCTGTTTATATCCCAGCCCTAAAATGTCTTATGTTTTCTCCCAGTAATCCACCCTTGGTAAGAAAACAACAGTTGATAGTAAGTTAGGTGGTAGGAAATCCAATGTTTTCCCTGTCAGTTCCAGAATTAATTGCATCACTGCTAAAAACATCCCTTAACTTTAAGCTTGATTATATCTGGCCCATGTTCCCCGTTATGCCTTTCTCTGCTCAATTAAGGAACTCTTTAAAAAACACTATTTTCTCCCCAGGAAGGCACTTACTCACAATACTCAAATCACCTCCCAGTCTTCCAGTAGACATGCAAAGGAGAATGACTGACCTCTTTATGTTCCCTTTCCATAAGGCATTTTTTTCAACTCTTGAGTAGTTTTTTTTCTTATGCCATTTTTTGATCTTGGCTACACTCTTAGTCCACATTTTAGATGGTGTTGAATGCCTAATGTGACCTTTTTTCTTTCTTGCAAACATTTCAGCCAAAAAAATATTAAAAAGCTTAGGGAGTTTCAAACATGCAGGATTAAAGTAATTTCTCTTTTCATGGATATTGCGTTTATTGTTTCTGCTGCTTTTGATTTAATAAATTGACCTATATAACAGTCCTCAAAACCTAGTTGGATGAAACCCCTACATTTTTAATTAAAACATATGGTAAAAATATATTTCAGTAAAGCTGTTGCATTCTAAAAGAAGCCTGAGCATTCTTTTTAACAGTGATGTGACCCATTTAGGAATGTAAGACAGCTTCAGATTGCAAGAGTATAGCATTAATAATCACTGGTGTGTACAGACCCTTCCCTCCCCCACCTTCTCTCTGTGTGGATACTGTTTAATTTTTAATGGTGGCCAAGGCATCTGAGCATGTGTTTCTTTTGGTCTTCACAACAGAGATTTCAAAAGTGATTGTTATCTGAAAACTGAAAGAATTATGGCCTTCATATTTATCGCTCCATTTTGCAAAATTTTCCTACTTTATTTTTGGCTGTACTTTGGAGCCTTTAGTTACCTTTCTCATCTTAATTTTCTTTTAGAAAAATAATTTAAAAATATAAAACTGATTGGTTTTATTTAAAAATGTCATAGAATAGATCATTTACTGATAGCTCTCCTTATTCTGAGTTTTGACAAAACGACATTTTGAGTATTTTGTTTTATGTACAGAGTTCCACCTGCATTTTTGATTGTAGCTGCAGGATGTTATGGTAGAAGACAAAGCAGGTAGAAAGCAATTTAAAGGCCCCCTCAAAGTATGATGGTTTATTATGAAACAGCTGATGATCACCATGTGCAATGGAACACTCTTGCTTTTTATTCCACCCCAGCTGTTTTCCTTTATCTCTTCTTGGCCTTTTGTCTATTATACAGTTGGAGGTGGTAAAATACAGCATAAAAATGCCGAAGATTTTTGTTTGGGTAACATGATCCCTGGCATGGACTTGATGAAGTTTCTTCAGCAATGTTCCTGCATGCCTTAAACTCCAATGAACTGCTCACTTCCTTCATGCCTTACTGTGCACATGGTTCATTACTGTACCATGAGAGGAAGGAAATAATTTTGATTTAAAAGTTACATCTGTTGTAATAGTGGTTCACTGTTGTGAAAAGCGGCAAAAAGAACATAAAGAGTACTAACAACAAAAAAAAAAGTTACAAACTTTCTGTGTAACCAAAAGCCTACTTGTTTTGGGCATGATTAAGGTTTCTAAAAGAAATGCAGTCTCCAAAGCGAGAACCAAAGTGCCAGGACTTGTTGAGCCACTGCCACTCACCATGCTCCCCATCCATGTAAGCCTGAACGATCCAGCAGTTGGGATGGGAAGGGATGGAGAGGGAAAAATACAAAGAAATTTTGCTTTGTTTGATTTATATATTTGAAGTGTAGGTATAAAACTTCAGTCACGGTGATTAACTTCTAGAATGGCTAAGTCTTCTGACTTAGACAGGGAGAGCTTTTGCTTTTTCCCTCTCTTTTATCCATCATTGCTTGAGGCCATGCAGTCATTTATTAAAGGCTGAAGGAATACATTTGCTCCAAATTCCCACGAAATACAACTCCTGCAGCTGCCAGGCAAGCTGTTGGCCTTGCAGAGGGATTGGGGCTTCTGTATCCCATGTGCTGGGGAGAGAGCTGGGACAGTGGCTCTGTGCAGTGACTCTGCTCCCTGCCATGGCCATCACCTCTGGCCTGCAAAAGAGTTTGGTGCCCTTGCTGGAGCAGAGAGAGGTCTCTCCCCACAAGGAGTCATTTTAATGGCATCTAAATGCCTACTCCTGCCACAATTTTGACTCTGAAACATGAGAAATTCTCCTGGTCATGAGTCAGGTTTATCCGAAACCCCTTTTTTTACTGAACAACTCAGATCTTTTACACACAGACGCAACAGAGGAATAGAATCACATTTATTTACTTATTTGTAGTGCATACTCTCGAGCTTTGTTAAAATACCCACAGAAGCAGAGTACGGGGGGGAATCATTGAAATATCATTTAAGTTATTATAATGTTTCACTTTTATTGAGAATGTTGTCCTAGCAGATAATTATATTTTTGTAAGAACAGCCTGTGGAGTGATTTTAGTATGTGAAAAAAATTATTTTACTCCTTATTTTCCTGCCTCCTTCTTCTTTCTCATCATTGTAACTGCTATAGAAAAGATGTGTTAAAGCATGAAGGCTGTTCCCTCCAAGCTGGGAGGCAAAAGGCACCTCAGTTTCACTTATTGCAAAACCACCTGACTGTTTCCCAGTAGAGTGGGCACTCAGGGGGTAACGTGCACTTCCCTCTGAAAAGCTTTTGCAGATCCAGAGATGTTTGCTTACAATACCCTCTGCTGAAGCCAGCCAGACTGGAAGAACAGACAGAAGTTACTGCTCATTGCCCCTTTCTGTCTCCCCTTGCAAAAGGTTTTGGAATTTAATTTATTCTTGTGCTGAGGATTGACTTTTAACTCTGAGTTTCTGTCTCACCTTTCAGAGATCACCTTTTCTTTGCAACATTTTCTTAAGAGGAGCTGATCAGTCACCCTGAGTGAGGGTGGTTCTCTTAAATGAATGGTGAAATGCTCTTCTTAGAGGACCACAGCCAAAACGTAGATAAGACATTAGAGCCTGCCAGAAGCAATTCTGGGCTGTGGATTCTTCTAGGGCAGAAAAAGAGACATGGAGATTCAATTCAATTTTTCACTTTTGCTCTGTTGAGCATTTCCTCCAAACTGTAACCACTCCTTGATTTTTTTTAATTTTTTTTTTACATCCAGTAATCTCAGCACTGCCTTGCCTCTGAAGCATAGATTTTTCTTTCAAGTTTAACATAACACAAAGAACACAGTAAAATAAAAATAACTAGCCACTGATGTTGGTAGGGAAACTGAATTTTTATGTTAAAGTTGGAGTTTGGAGGAAAGAAAAACTTGTCAGGAAGTAGAAAATAAAGGTATGTGGTATCAGTGTTGAAAGCAGTACTAAATTAAAATAGGTTTTGAAATCTGGAGAAGTGTAACCTGAGTTTAAATAATTCAGGCACTTAATAGGTTGTACTACAACACAGTGCCCAGACCAAGCAATTAGCCAAGCAGATTCTTCCAGCTTCAAATGCCTGTAAAGCAGCTGCTGGCATTTACCCAGCTTTCACTCAAATATGTCTGTGCCTCAACCAAAGGTATTTGTTACGGGCAACATTAAAAACAGCTTTGGAGACACTTCCTGCATCAGATTTTGTCCTGCTTTGATTTGATTGTATTTCTCTAGGCCTTTCACTTACCATTTTGAGTACAAAGTCTTTGCTAAGGCTCTGAGTGTTACTTTGCCTAATTTGTAATCTTGGAGGGCCGTGATTCCTTTATTTGAAACTTGTTTTAACTGTGGGAAATAGGAAGTGAGCAGGGAGAAGCAAATCTTTTATAGTGAAGAGCTTGTTCAGACTATAAATTAGGCTCCACACAATGGCCACAGAAGGAGGCAAGCCTGCCTTTCTGAAGCCCACAATGCACTGGAAAAGATATGGGCTTTCAAGAAGAACCAGGCAGAGACTGGTTTGCTGCATGTTGGCTTTATGAGCGTGGAAAAAAAGACTTGCAGCTAATGTTTGTCAATGAAAAGTAGTTCAGTCAGCAATCTTGAGCAGTTGTCAGCAAAGAGGAATCCCTACACAGCGGCCAACAAATAGTAAACATTTCCATTCGTCACCTTTCGGAGATGTGTTGGGAAACTTTTAAAGCCTGGCTTTGATTGTGCACAATGGGTACTGTCACAGCTTAACACCCTGGGCACCTAAGCAGTAATAAAGTATATTTATGCCACACAGCTCATTCTTGCCATATCTTCCATTTGGGAATAAATATGTAGAAAATATTAAATTACACAGGCATTGGGAGTCTTTGAGTCACTTCAGTAGTGTAACTCTTGATTTGAGGTGAAAGATGTGCTACCAGCTGGCTAAAGCATAAGACTTCAAGGAACCTTTTGGACCCTTTTGAAGTCTATGGGAAATGTGCCAATAGTTCCACGATTTTATGCCTGAGGTTGGCAGCCATGAAATGAATTTGAGAAACTTTCCTCATATTAACAATCTGGTGGCACTCAGTATACTCAGCTTTATGTATGTTTGTAGGATCAGGTTTTCTGTGAGCCTGGTGTTATGTCAGTGTCACATTTTCCTTCCTATCTTTTTAAGTAACGTCTTACTAGAAGTAATCCTGCTGGAGTAGCAAATCTGCATAGGAAGAATGGCATTTTAAGGTGACCTAATAAAAGTGGTGTGGCTCAAAAATAAACTGAAATCACCTTCCCTAGCTTTACCACTGCACTTCACCTGGGATTTTGGTAATCTTGTTGCAAAGCATTGTTTTCCTGGACAAAATACAGGGGTGATAGTCACTTGCCCCTCAGAAATGTTGGAAGAACTAAGGTACTAATAGCTATTCTAAATGGGACTAAAACTCCATTTTCGTTTACCTGGTTTTGTTTAAAGTAACTCCAAGATAGCTCAGTTTTTAAGAACATTAAAGAATCTCATTATAGGTTTAACAGAGCTCTGTATAATCAGGATTCCCATATATAACTTTCTTTTGTTGCAAGAAAAATGCAACCCCCTCTATTAAAGGAGAGAAATGTTAAAATTACATTTGACTCTCGGGGATTTTGAGGGACAGCTGAGAAAAATTAGAAATACTCTTAACTGCTTAAATAGAAGAAATTGTGAATCAATAATGACTTCTTTATTCATTAGCATTTCTAACCCATCGCCTTCCATCTCCAGATGGAAGTGGCTGTTGAAGTGCAAAGTATGTAATAAATAATGTGTATTTCAATGTAGATCACTTGACAAATCATTAAAATACTGGCATCTCTAGGGAGGAAGATGCCTGGCACTTAAACAGGCACTTGATCAGTCTTACAGTAGATGTGAAGTGAAAGAGAGAGAAGAAAAAGAAAGAAAAATTAGGGTTTTTTTTGGCAATGATCAAAGCAATTTTAAGTGCATAGCTCCCTGTAAATTTGATGACAGTGAATGAGGGCTTCAATTTTTTTATCTTTTCTCCCTCCATGCCTTGCACTCCCCAAGCATGATTATGTCCATATGTGTGTGAGGGCAATACCTTTCACCTTTTTCAGTGGGAAGAAATGCTGCCCTGAGAATCCATGCTTAATTTCCACGGTCTCATGGATTACCCTTGGTCTCTCATGCTGATCCAGTCCCACTCTGTTCAGTTTGTGGAGTCTAGTAAAGGCAAAAATCACGGAGCCATGGCTTGGACAGTCATAGTGGAAAACTTGGGATGGATAAACTTTTATGCCCTCTTCTGCTTTCTCAGTTTGCCAGTGATCCCAAAAGGCATTAGATATTATAGGAAGTGAATCACTGCTCTGGAATGATTATATACCATGCAAACAAAATAGCCTGTCACTTTTGTAGCAATACTTTTAAGATGCATTGGTGTGTTTCTCTACATTTATTTTTTTCACCTTCCAGAGCAGCTTCAGCTTGCACACACCAATTTTAAAAATAAATTCACAGGTACAAGCCTGTCCCTCACGTGGAAACTTCCTTGTTCACATTAGCCTGTGCTGTACTAGCATCAGCAGAGTCAAGCACTCTTGGTGTTTTCAATAAATTTGAAAAGTTTTTACTTCTCTGTTGGACTGTCTAAAATGATACATGACAAAGTTTTTGGTCATGAATGAAAAACTAAATAAATTATCTGTGTTGATTACCAGTCATGTTATAGTGGTACCTGTCAAGGACTGAGAATATTGAAACTGCTCAAGAAAATTTCTCTAAGTATCAAATACTGATTATCCTCAACTCCTATTGCTTACACTAAAAAAGTGGTTCAGCATTGGCTCTGTGTCCCATTATATTATAGTTCCATTATATTAGAGTTCAAGACTTTAATCTTCTCCTCAGGCTTTCTTTCATATGTTACAACTGGTTTCTTCACAAATTTTTAAAACACAGATTTGGGTGGGTTTTTTTCCTCAGTCAGATCAGAAACATGTTTGATATATTACAGCAACAGTGAAAGTATAAAAAGCTAAGTAACTCTTCATCATTATTATAGGCCTAGCAATGCGTATTTCCCCCCAATTTTATTGCTATCTGTCCAAGACTGAAGCATAACTTAATATAGGCTTCACTCTGGCGTGCCATAATCTGGTGAAAATGAAATGGTATGGAATGCAAGTCTTATGCCATTTAACTTACTGAGCATTTTATTTCAGCTGTCTTTTGAACAGTTCCCAGGCTAGTTCATTACAACTGCTTCTTACAACTGCTCATGTTCCTTCTGGTAATGTATTCTGCAAACCCTCCCACATATCATGGAAATCTAAAGTTTCATTTCTCTCTGAGGCCAACATCTGTTTGTGCAATATTGCAGTCAAAGTGTAGCTGTATTTTTCTTCTGTTAAGAAAGTGGGGGTGAACAGGGCTGGATCAAGCAAAACAATAAAATACCTGCTTAAAAGAGAGCCAAGTAACAAAGCAACAAAGAAAATATAATGAGTGATGGGTCAGGTCTCCTAGTCTGACCAGAGTCCTGTGTGTGGCTTCTCCCACGTCATTAATTGGACTATTTCTTATTTCAAACCCTTTGAATAAAAAGATTGTTCCATTTTACTTGCTGTAAAATTAGGTTGTGCTCTCACAGGCATATTCTGGAAAAAATACTTTTTGTTTCTAGCACTGAAAAAGAGTCAACTCTTCAGATTTCAGCTTTCAGTTTTACACAGTTTGTCAAAGGTTTTGCTGCCACACTACCCACAGCAATCTATGGCATACAAAGTCTGGAAAGCACATTTTCCCCAGGAAGTGACTTCTCCAATGGCAAAGCCCACAAAATGTCATCAGAGCGACATGCATAATATAACTTTGAAAAGCAAAGCTTGGAAAATAGTGATTCTTATTATTTACCAGAGTCAGCTTGTGATATATTGAAATGGGTGTAATAGGCAGCAAGAGCAGCACCCTGGCCTGCTCTCCCACTCTCCCAAGTTTCCTTAAGGATCAATACAGAAGCTTTAGAGACAGATTTGAGGCAAGGAGCACAGCATTCATTCACATTTTTATTGTTCTACCATTCATAAACTGCAACAAAAAGGAGACAAATAGGTGTTGGAGGGGGAAGTGAATTAGTTGGCAATAAAGACAGCCATCACTGGCAAAGGAAGAGCAAGGATGTAACAAAAAAATAATCCTTCTGTGTCACCAGTGCTCTGAGATCAGCTGTCCTTGGTGGTACACATTGATCTGTATGGGGTGTGCTGGTGTGGTAGTGAGGTTGGGTTTCCTGTGCCCACCTTAAGTGGTGTAAGAGCAATCTGAGGTGTCTCAGCAACTTGAAATCTCCACTGCTGTCACAATTTGACATTGCCAGTAAGCCCCAATGCAATGTACCGGGCAGAAAAGACAGGATTTAGCTGAATCTTGATTGTATAAAAAGCAGATTTTAGCAACATGAAAAGGATTATTTTATAGCTTTATTAGTAGTGAAGGGGAAAGGAAATTATATAATAATTCTAGAAGTCCCTTGTAACCAAGGCAGTTTCAAGGAAGGACAAAACCTTTCCTTGTGACCATTGTAGAAATACTTTCCAATCTACAGATTCTGAAAATATGGGCTTCTTCATCGGGCTCTGAGTAGGTCTTACAGTTAGGAACATTTTACTTCTAAAGTCAAATTCTTTCCATTTCTTTTGATCTGAAAAATAAGAATTTAATATTAAATAATGTTTCTCAGTCCCACCATGCAGCAGAATAACATCTTCAGCCATTCAAAGTAAATTGCATTTCTCTAGGTGCTTATTCAGTAGTCTGACTGGACTTCAATAACGTCAAATGTCCTTTTTTTTATTAACTGTAGGTTCTTATCAAAGTGTTGGATAACAATGATAATGGCCCAGAATTCTCTCAGCCAAGCTACGATGTCACCATTTCAGAGGACATCCTCCCTGATACTGAAATTCTGCAAATTGAAGCTATAGACAGAGATGAAAAGCACAAGCTGAGCTACACTATTCACAGCAGCATCGACACAGTCAGCATGAGGAAATTCAGAATTGATCCCAACACCGGGGTTCTCTATACGGCTGAGAGATTAGACCACGAAGCTCAAGATAAGCACATCCTTAATGTCATGGTAAGAATGCAGCCATGGCTACTTCAGGGACATGCATGGAGTAGGCTTCTCTTGAGTGAAGGACTCAGTGCCATAAGTAGCCACTAATTTAATCTTGCCTGCCCTGCTGTGTATTTATTTCACAGTTTTTATTTCGGCTTTTTGGGAAACTTTATTGTGAAGCCATTGTATGGAATGTGATATGATTCTCTATCTCAAGGGAAAGCAGGCAGGTAATTATTTAATCTCTTGGCATCTGGTCCTCTCCATCAAGGTAATTTTCAGAGTTTCTGAAGTGAGGCTGAAAGTTATTTGAGAAGTTATTCACCAGGAGATATCTGCTTTCTTGCCATGGAGAATGCTACAGCCTTTCTGAGTACAAGCCTCATTTATAGCTTACTTTTATAGACTTATTTCAGTACATAAACCGTTAAGATACAAAATAGCTTTCCTTTATCTACATTTCCAAATCTTTGGGTATACAGAAAAAAGTTAATTACCAATTTTTGCTTGGTGTGTCTAGACTACAGAACATAAATCTGTCTGTTTTCAAGCGAAGATTGTATATTATGGACATTGTATATTATATCATTTTTTAAAAAACAAACAAAACAAAACAAAAAAATTGTGTTAGTTTAAACATTGGAGTCCACTATTTTCTTTAACTACTTAAGACTTCTGCAGCAGAGGCCTTCTAAGAAATTACTCATGGTGTGTTAGGTACAGGGGCAGCTTTGGCAGGGCACCCTAGGAAGCAAAGAGCTGCTGTGAGATGCAACAAGGAGCAGCTGAGTGTGGTCTCTGCTCACAGAGTAAAATGTTGCAAGTCCTTTGGCAAGCAGACTAAGAAATAGCTATAAACTAGCTATAAAATAAGAAATAGCTATAAACTGAATAACAGAAACACATGGCCAAGAGAGGTAATTCCCTGGTGCTTGGTTTTGATCTCCACCTGATACAATAGGTCTTTTCCTCTGTTTAAGAAGAACCAAAATTTTCAGGAGATAGTGATGGCAGGATTATCAGTGAAGAGGTGCTGAGGTATTTTGGATAGGATTGAGACAGGTGTGGTAACTTACACCTCTGTTGACAATTACCAGCACATCATAAAATGATTCCTGCTCTGTTTACTGTTGATATGATCATCTATGTATATAATCATGAAGTAGTCAATTGGCAGCTACAAGCACTAGACAGACATGCCCATATGCTGTAAAGAAGGCAATAGCAAGATAAAGGCATGACCATTCAGCAAGTATTAATAAAAAAGGAAATTCTTGCAAACCTCAACCCAAATTTAAGATCTCATGTGGTTGCCACTTCAAAAATTCATGTCATGATGAGTTAGTTGCAATGCATTTTCTCACAAGTGAAAAAAATGTTGCTAACTTCTTTCCTGTTTCTTTGATTTTAGTATCTGTCATCCCATGTGTGAATGTGTTTCAGACTGCTCTTTGGGACAAATGGATTTTTTTACTGTATTAAATAGAACTGAAAGTAGTATTCACACTCAGATGAGTAATATTTGTGAAGTTTTACTAGATGACTGTCAAATTGTGTGTTACGCACTTGTTCTATAGGTCCGAGATCAAGAATTCCCTTACAGAAGAAACCTGGCCAGAGTCATCATAAATGTGGAAGACTCCAATGACCACAGTCCCTACTTCACCAGCCCATTGTATGAAGCCTCAGTGTTTGAGTCAGCAGCAGTTGGATCAGCAGTGTTGCAGGTCACAGCTCTGGACAAAGACAAAGGAGAAAATGCAGAGCTTATCTATACTATTGAAGCAGGTTAGGACCGAGGCCAAAGATGAAGTATCATGGATCATGCCAGACACACAACAGTGATGGTCATCTGTCTTGACACACAGTTCAGCTTCTTTGGTCTACTTTCTCCTGTACAGATGGGAAAAGGAGACACCTTGTTGTTGTTGTTGTTTTGTTGGGTTTTTTTTTAATTTTATTCTGAAGCTACTATACCCAAAACCTTTCAGAACAATCTCATTCTGGAACAGGTTGCCTGAGAGAGGGAGTCTCTCTTCTCTGGAGATGTTCAGAACCCCACAGGATGTTGTGCAACCTGCTGTAGGTGAACCAGCTCTAGCAGGAAGGTCAGACCAGATGCTCTCCAGTGGTCCCTTTCTAGTCTAGTCATTCTGTTCTTTCATGACTGTTTCATTTTTACCAGATGGCTACAGAGCCTGTTACCTCTAAGTCATTGAAGATAGTAATTCAAAACTGCAGCCAGTGACTTGTTTTCAGGGTTCTGGTTTCAGACTAGAGTACAGTGGATCCTCCATAAAAAAAAATGCCACAACAGCTGGAATGTCCTGATACCTTTGCCAGTGTTCAGACCAGAGAAGCACAGACTAAGAGCAGGGCTATGATAAAACTTCTGCCGTAGCATTTTAATGGCACAAGGTCTCTTTGAAACTAAGAGAGGGCATGATGATACCAGATGAAAATTGCTTTTGCAGTTAAATGCTGTATATTTACATTCAGCACATGATCTATACCAGCAAAAGCATTCTTCTACTGGTGCAACAGAACAGTGTATCTCTGACACACATGAGAATGAATGTAAGTTTCTCTGGATCACATGAACCTGAAGTTAAGAATTATCTTTGAGACAAACCATTGACAGATATATAAGAGGGGGATGCCTGGAAAAAAAGAGAAAGAATTAGAAATTTGTGACGTTAGAATTTTGTAATGTTTTATTTCTACTTAGGGGGTTTTATTCATAATATGAATCTTTCCACTGTAATACTAGCAAAACTTGAAACTTATATTTCCATAAAAAGAAGTCACAGGTACTTCAGATTATACCCATATTGGGCAGATCACAAGCCTTTACCAGCATTAGGCTCTGATCCTACTGGATCATTATTTATTCCTATATTATTATAAAGTCTTGTTCCCAGCTAGGATAGCTCATGTCAATTAGGAACAGGCTAAATGACAAATAACTAATGACACAGGAATATCTACACCATCTCATACTGATTTAGCTTCATATAATTCAAGCTCACACCTTAAATTAAGATGATATAACCTGAAGTTTAGAGAAGACCCAAGGAAGATTTTTTCTGTCATTATCTTGTATGCTCTGTGGAAGGAGATTACCCTCAGCAAACCAGAAGGTGAAGTCTTTTGCAGCTGAAAGTGTTGAACTTAGAATGAGGAAGATGTTAGCACTCCAAAGCAAATATTTCCTTTATGCACTGCATTTGTTCTTAGCAGTTATTTCTCAGTTTTCTCAAGTGGCCTTCAACTTAAATTAGGGGCAATCTTACACGTGCCCAGACAGGAAAACACTGTCCTTATGGAACAAATTCTGAGCAGACTAGATCAAGTTCCTGGAGCAATGTTTTTCAAGACTATTCCTAGCTTTTTCCTGACACCTTATTACTATTATGGGTTCCTAATCATCTAGAGGTGCCACCACAATGTAAAGAGCATCCTGACATCTAAGGAGTATTGTTCCAATTACACTGGTAATAGAATCCTACATGATTCAGGCAGGAAAATATTATTATTAGAAAAGATGCTTTAGCTATTAGATGGTTTCTAGAGACTCTCTTTTTCATTAGAGACTCTCTTTTTCATTACAGCCTGTTTCTGTTTCATCATGAGCTCTTTCTGCAATGTCAGACCTCAAACTTCCATTTACTGTAAGCCTCACACTCCTCCAGTTTCATTATTCATAGATGTCCCAATCTCAGGTGCCTCAAAATTCAGTATTCTGCTGCTGAATATGATCCATAAAATGTGCAGTTGAGGATATTGATTTTAACTGCAGAATTCAAATTGTACACAGCCCTTTGATTCAGGGGGATTACTCACCATATCTTACATTACTCTGAAGACAGCAATTGGTAAAGAAAGTAGTTTTTGTGTAATTTCATAAGAAATTCCTAAAGGAGAAGAACCAGCTCTTGCCTTGCAGGAGGCAGTCAGTGGATCAAAATTATTTGTATTAGCAAGCACTGACAAAATAACAGCAGCAGCATTTGTAGTGTCTGTAAATGTGACAGATGCCATTATTTTTATGAGAATTTGTAGCTCTGGATCCTGGGTGAATAGCACAATTTTTGGTTTAGCTAGTAAACTTTACTGATCTGAAACGAAGGATATAAATAGAAAACCACTACCAGTAACCAGTATTGAACTGCATAGAGTAGTATGTAGCTTAAATTAGCCTCCAGAATTTACAACAGATAGTGAATCATATCTTAAAAATAGTTCACATTACCTCACTTCATTTAGGATTTCATGTATTTAGGCATTCCAGCTACAGCTTACACGTTTATTGCTCTGTGTGCAGCACCCATAACAATCACTTAAAAAACCCTCTCTTGTGTATCACCTGACATATATTTCTCTCCCATCCTTGAATGGATGCTTGACTGTAGATTGGAAACAGTTCTAGATTTGAAGATGTGAATTACAATAGAGGGAACATGGTATAGTGGTTGAAATTGCTGTAACTCAGTATATACTGTTTGTATTTAGAATCAAAATCAGGAAAAGAGTCTGTATGCTTATATATGCCATTTATATTTGCAGCACTTACTTCAAGCAAGCACTCAATAAAACAGCAAAATAAGGATTGCCAATTAAAGGTGATCTCTAATTACAGGGTAGGAATACATGCAGAAAGTTTTGAATCTGTTTTGCTGAAGAAGAGATTGGCAAAAAGACCAGAAAGAAATAAAGGACCCCAAAAAGTTCTCTGATCCAAACTTACTGTTTTCACCTTTATGCAGTCAGTGATATCGTGCTTTCATGTTGTAACAGACATTTCATGACATTTTCTACTAAATCTCATTCATCTGGATTCATCCTCCTCAGAGATCATATGATAAAACTCTGTGCCACAGGACACTTGAATCTCTTTTCTATGCTATTTGCTCTGTTTTATTTTTTCTAAATGCCACTTTAACCTTTTTATATTCAGTTCTTTGAGTCTTGAACTACTGTAATCTCCTGTATGGTTTCTTAATATGCCATTCAATTAGGAGCCTGAGTTGTTATCCATTAGTCATATAATTGGCTTATTAGCCTCTGATCTCATTTCTTTGCCTTAGGTGTACATGTATTTGACTAATTTCTGTAATTTAGGGATGCTTTTCCTTACTTCAGTAGGAGTAATGTGCATGCAGTTCTTGCTCTGATGCTGGTACTGAGAATCAAGATATAGAGGTGGCAACACCTGAGTTTCTGATGCCTTGAATACCTATACCATCTACTGAGCTCTCTAATTAACAGAAGAAAGGGTGAAAGGGCCTTCAGAGTGCTGTTACATTGGGGGTGTTTTGGTTTTTTTTATTTAAGTAACCTTTAAAAATGCAGCTTGTTGCTTCTGGTTTAGGTTATCATAAAGTGAGTCATATTTCATTTCTAATCTCATTTAATATCTTTGTTTTAGGAAACACGGGAAACACATTCAAGATTGAACCAGTTTTAGGCATCATTACATTACTCAAGGAGCCAGACTTAACCACAATGGGACAGTTTGTTTTGTCAGTCAAAGTGACTGATCAAGGTTCTCCAGCGCTGTCTGCAACAGCAATTGTGCGGATATCTGTGACGATGGCAGATAACTCCCACCCTAAGTTCACTCTAAAAGAGTACCAAGCAGAGGTCAATGAAAATGTGGATATTGGTACTTCTGTCATTTCTCTCTCTGCAATCAGTCAGTCCACGTTAGTTTATGAGGTTAAAGATGGCAATGTTGATGGAGTCTTCACCATAAACCCATATTCTGGAGTGATCACCAGTCAAAAGGCCCTTGATTATGAACGTGCTTCCTCCTATCAGCTCATCGTACAGGCAACAAATATGGCCGGCATGGCTTCAAATGCCACTGTGAACATTCAGATTGTTGATGAAAATGACAACCCACCAGTTTTTCTCTTCTCTCAGTACTCGGGCAGCATAAGCGAGGCTGCTCCTGTGAACAGCGTGGTCCGCAGTGCAAATAACAGTCCCCTGGTGATACGTGCCACCGATGCTGACAGCAACCAGAACGCTTTGCTTGTCTATCAGATTGTGGAATCAACTGCAAAAAAGTATTTCACGGTAGATTCCAGCACAGGTGCAATCAGAACAATTGCAAATTTAGATCATGAAACGATAGCCCACTTCCACTTCCATGTTCATGTTAGGGACAGTGGGAATCCCCAGCTTACAGCAGAGAGCCCAGTTGAAGTGACCGTTGAGGTAACTGATGTCAATGACAACCCACCAGTCTTCAGCCAGGCCGTGTTTGAGACAGTCCTACTCCTGCCCACGTATATTGGTGTTGAGGTTCTCAAAGTCAAAGCTTCAGACCCAGATTCAGAGATCCCTCCAGAACTAACATTTAGTATAATTGAAGGCAATATGGACCATTTTTTAATTGACTCAAGCACAGGGGTACTCACCATTAAAAACAATAGTCTCTCCAAAGACCATTATATGCTAATAGTAAGAGTATCTGATGGAAAATTTTATAGTACTGCTATGGTGACAATAATGGTGAAAGAAGCGATGGATAGCGGACTCCATTTCACACAAAACTTTTATTCCACTTCTATATCAGAAAACAGCACCAATATCACAAAGATCGCTGTGGTGAATGCTGTTGGCAACCGCCTCAATGAGCCTTTGAAATACAGCATATTAAACCCAGGAAACAAATTTAAAATCAAATCCACCTCAGGAGTCATTCAGACCACTGGCATCCCCTTTGACCGAGAGGAGCAGGAGCTGTATGAGCTGGTGGTGGAAGCAAGCCGCGAGCTAGATCACCTCCGTGTTGCTCGAGTTGTGGTGAGAGTTTACATTGAGGACATAAATGACAACGCCCCAGTGTTTGTAGGGCTTCCATACTACGCTGCTGTGCAGGTCGATGCTGAGCCTGGCACCCTGATATATCGAGTGACAGCTATTGATAAAGACAAGGGTGACAATGGCGAGGTGTCGTACCTGCTGAAGGAAGACTATGGACATTTTGAAATTGATAGAGGATCTGGCAGTGTCACTTTAAAGGAAGCCTTCAATTCTGATTTGTCTAATATAGAGTACTTGGTTGTCATTCTTGCCAAAGATGGTGGTAACCCATCACTGTCTGCGTCGGTAGAGCTCCCCATTACTATTGTTAACAAAGCAATGCCTGTGTTTGACAAGCCCTTCTATACAGCTTCTGTGAATGAAGATGTAGAAATGCACATGCCGATTCTAAGCATAAATGCAACCAGTCCAGAAGGCCAGGGTATCATTTATATCATTGTTGATGGAGATCCCTACAACCAGTTTAATATCGACTTTGATACTGGAGTTCTGAGTGTCATCAGCCCACTGGACTATGAAATAAATTCTCTTTTCAAGCTGATGGTGCGAGCCAGTGATGCTCTCACTGGCGCTCGCGCGGAGGTAACCGTGGACTTGATTGTTAATGATGTTAATGATAATCCTCCCATTTTTGATCAGTCAGCTTACAATGCTACTCTGTCCGAAGCTTCTTTGATTGGGACTCCTGTGCTGCAGGTTGTTGCTACTGATGCTGACTCTGACAATAACAAGATTGTACAATATCAGATAGTCCAGGACACCTTTAACAGCACTGACTATTTCCATATAGACAGCAGCAGTGGCCTTATTTTGACAGCCCGAATGCTGGATCATGAACTCATACAGCAGTGCAGCTTGAAAGTCAGAGCAACTGATAATGGGTTCCCCCCTCTGAGCAGCGAGGTTCTCGTTAGTATCTCAATAACAGATATGAATGACAACCCTCCAGTTTTTAACCAGTTAATATATGAATCATATGTGAGCGAACTGGCGCCTCGGGGTCATTTTGTGACTTGTGTCCAAGCTTCTGATGCTGACAGCTCTGATTTTGACAGACTGGAGTACAGCATCCTATCAGGAAATGATCGGACCAGTTTCATTATGGACAGCAAGAGCGGTGTTATCACTCTTTCCAACCACCGCAAGCAGAGGATGGAGCCCATGTACAGCCTGAACGTCTCTGTGTCCGACGGGCTGTTCACCAGCACAGCTCAGGTGCACATTCAGATCCTTGGGGCCAACCTCTACAGCCCTGTATTCTCACAGAGCATTTATGTTGCAGAGGTTAGAGAAAACGCTGCTCCTGGAATGAAGGTAATCCATGTGAAGGCAACAGACGGGGATTCAGGCGTGTATGGCCAGATCAGCTACTCCATAATAAATGACTTCGCCAAGGACCGATTTTTGATTGATGCAAATGGGCAGATTCTGACAACTGAGAGGTTAGACCGTGAAAACCCGCTGGAAAGTGATATTGATATATTCTTGAGAGCCCTTGATGGAGGTGGCAGGACTACATTTTGCACTGTGAGAGTGATAGTAGTGGATGAGAATGACAATGCTCCCAAATTTATGACAGTCGAATACAGAGCAAGTGTCAAAGCAGATGTTGGGAAAGGTTACTTGGTGACCCAAGTGCAAGCAGTAGATCCAGATGATGGAGCCAATTCCAGAATTACCTATTCTCTGTATAGTGAAGCCTCTGTTTCAGTAGCTGATCTGCTTGAAATTGATCCAGATAATGGATGGATGGTCACCAAGGGTAGCTTTAACCAACTGAAAAACACTGTTCTATCATTCTTTGTCAAAGCAGTCGATGGTGGCATTCCTGTAAAGCATTCCCTCATTCCTGTCTACATCCATGTTTTGCCGCCAGAAACCATTTTGCCTTCTTTTTCTCAGCCCCAGTATTCTTTCACCGTGGCAGAAGACACCCTCATAGGCAGTACTATTGACATTCTGCATGTTTTGCCCAATCAGGGTGCTTTGTATAGCACAGTTAATGGTGAGCTATCTGCAAACAACAAAGATGGGGTTTTCATCATAGAGAAGGACACAGGGCTCATAAAATTGGATAAGAGGCTTGACCACGAAATAAATCCTGCCTTCCACTTCAAAGTTGCGGCCTCAATTCAGTTAGACAAAGTAGACATTGTGCTGACTGTGGATGTGGAGGTGAAGGTGTTGGATGTCAATGACAACAAGCCTGTGTTTGAAGCAGCTAGCTATGATGCTGTAATAATGGAAGGCATGCCTATAGGAACAAAACTCATGCAAGTCAAAGCGGTCGATGCAGACTCGAGTGCGAACGGGCAGGTCACGTACACGCTTGCGGTGGAATCGGAGCTGCAGAAGATCACAGAAGCATTCACCATTGATAGCAACAGTGGCTGGATCAGTACACTGAAGGATCTGGACCACGAAAAGGATTCTGCTTTCACCTTTGCAGTGGTGGCCTCGGATCTGGGGGAAGCTTTGTCCTTGTCCTCAACCACCTTGGTCTCAGTTACAGTGACAGATATAAACGATAACGCGCCTGTCTTTGAGCACGAGGTGTACAGGGGGTCGGTGAAGGAGAGTGACCCTCCAGGGGAAGTTGTGGCTGTTCTTAGTACCTGGGATGAAGACACATCTGATGTCAATCGGCAGGTTAGCTACCATATTACAGGTGAGAGACAGCTTGCATGCTTTCTTCCCATAACCAGCTTACTGAAGAACTGTGCATGTGTCCAGTTTCACGTGAATGTTTAGCAGGGTTTCAAGCTAAATTATCCTAAATTATCACTGTGAATGAGTCAATTACATTCTGGTTTTTTTTTTTTTTTTTGGACAGAATTTGCAGCCAAGCTGAAAAGAGGGAGAGGAATGTGTGTGTGTGTGTGTGTGTCTGTGTTGCTCTCTCAATTTTCCAAGATGAATGCTTCCTGATTTGCTGCGGTGCAATGTAGTGTAGCCATCAACCCATCAAAATTGATATGTCAGCTTGAAAACCATCATGAATTAATGTTTCAAACAAGGGAAAATGAAAATTTTCTTCTTACAGAGAAAATCCTTTTACTTCCAAGCATTTAAATTTCTTTTGAAATAACATTTTTCTTTTTGAGATAGGAAAGTGGATGCCAGAGCCATTTTGAAATACCACTATTTGGAATGGGGAGGGGGGAGGGGGCATGAATGAATTTTGCATTACATGGAATGAGGGATGCCATTTATTATCAGCACAGATTTCTGGCCAGGGAAATAGTAATATACTTAGAAGCACTGCTTAGCTGCCATGCATTGTTATATACAGCATAAGGAAATTTTGATTACATTACTAATACATTTTTCAAAGCATAGAAACGTTGCTCTTTCCTATTGTGTATTTATTATCATTCTTTTCGCCTAGATTCAGCCTAGCTTTTGTGTGAGTATGTTGTGAGTGATGGGTGCTACAGTTATTTTTCTCCTTCCATCTTGCATTGTCCAATAGCTTTTGTTAGGGAACAACTTTTTCACTCCCCCCAACCTTAGCAATTCAAGAGCTATTATTTACTTCCTAGTATTAACCAAACTATTGGAAAAGTCCACATTTTTCACACTGGATGGGATTCAACATACATAAGACTGCATGTAGGAAGCAGGCTGTGGGCAAAAATTACTTAACTAATGGGAAAATAGTTTGTGTATTTTGCTCTGGAGGGTTAAAGCTCCTACCCCTTTTTTAGCTATCAAAATGAAAATGGCTGTTAGATGGTGTGTAGAGAGAGGTGTGAACCCCAGTTAGCCACAGACTGTGTTACACATCACAAGTGGTATCATTTTCAAAGCAACCGGAAGAAATTCATGGATTAATTGTAACTTGAAATTTTGGATTCACTTTAAAGATTTGCAAAGACTATGTGTTAATAGTGTAATGTGCTGTATGATATTAGAAGTAGGGTCAAGGTAGTCCTGTGTGTAACTGTCGGGATTTAGAGGCTCTGGGCAAGGTGCATTTGCTGCTGGTGGCCCAGTTCCCACATATGTAAAAATAAATCAGTAGATTTATTTTTTGTACTAGAGATTTTGGGATATTTGAAAGAGTTTGGGGATCCCAGTGTAGAAAATACAGTGGGAAATGAAAACCCTTAGGTTTGTAACAAAGATATGTTAGTGTGCTGTGATCATTGACTTTGTTGTGAAGTCTGGCAGTCATCTCTTACAATGCATTATGCCTTTAGTTAGGTAGTGTTTTTTCTTCACATATGACTGCTGTTAATTTAGCAAAAACTGGACTTCTGAATAACAACTGTCAGATATGACTCATAAATTATAGATCATTCTGTACCTTAGTTTCTGCCACCGTTCAAAATATGACAGATATTTTGCTGTTCTGTTAGCTTCTGAAAACATTAGATGTCAAAGCCCAAAGCTTTCTTATTGTACAATTACTAAAGCACAGAATGGGCTCAGAAATTCCACTTCCTTTGAATATATCATTTGAGCTTGGGAAATGCACAAGGAAGAATTAGGTTTTTTTGATTAAAATGTCAAAACATGTTAAAATATAGTTTCACTCACAAAATAGTCTATTCACACTTTACCTCAAGTTGATCCCAGGAAGAGCACTTGTGTATTTCATGGAATCAGATTAACTAGATGATTATTCAAAAGCTGTGGCTTTCTGGAGGCATTTTGAATCGTAGAAACTTCTGTGAATACAGTAAACTCTGAGTAAAAATGATACATTAACAAAAAGGAAGAAGAAGACAAACTATGAGACTGTCATGTGTATCCACCAAAAACAGCTTTGTGAAAATGCATCTGGAGAAAAGTAGCACACAGAAGATAGGTAGAAGAAATCATTATTTATAAGATAAGAGAAATAAATATCCTGGGGCAGATGTGATCACTGAAGAGTCCTTTGTCCCCTTTTAAGAAGTACAAATGCCTATTGCAGTCTTCTCATCAGTCTTGAAAAGGGGTAGATACAGTCGTGTGGATAAATAAATATTCTGCTTCTATTCCTTCAGTTTATGATTGTTTTTCATGATTACTGGCAAGAAGTTGCCATTGCCAAGTCCACTTTCATTTGCATTTGATGGTGAGGGAAAAAGATTTTGCACTTACTCTTGGTTATTTGTAGTTCAGTAGCAGCTGGAGATGTTCACAGAGCAGAAGCACTCTACATAAATCTTAATAGAAAATCAATATGAAGTGCAGACGACACAAATGCACTTAGGAAGCAAAGTAGTTTTCTTTTGAAGGCTCATTTGAGGTCATTGCCTATATCATTTGGGGCAGTTTGCCTAAAACCAGGGTTCTTCTGATGTCTAGCCAATCTATACCCAGCCAGATATTACTGAGATTTAAGAATGGCAAACCATGAAAAGCCACCAGAAGAATGTCAGCTGCCAAGACATAGGTACAGTAAAGTGTTTTGTGTTCCTCAGTGATGTTAATTAAGCTTCCTCAGACACATAAAGCTAGGGAGTCAACAGTCTTTAAGCTTGGTTCAGCTGAATACAAGGAAGATAGACAGTGTGTTTTGGAAGAATGAAGTGGTGTTGTACACAGGAGGTCATTTGCTGGGTTGATTGCAGTATGAGCAAAGGTGTGGCTTTTGTTAGTTTTTTATCATATATTTGAGATACTGGAATTGTGGAGAAATGGGTATTTCAGTGTTTGGGAAGGCCTTGTGTTGCCAGATGAAGAACAGTTTCTACAATTTTATGGTAGTAAAGCTAGGAAGATTGGATTTATAATTTCATAAGCTGAGTAAACATGCAACATCTTAAACTGGGAGTGGAGGACAAACGTATTGATTTTGTGTAACGCAAATGCCTAGAGTTCTAACTGGGAATTGAAAGTAGTTAAATAAATGCATAAATGTAAGACAGAAGCTAAATAAATAAGTTAGTAAATATTCAGTTCCCCCTCCCAGATGGGGACATTGCAGTGAAAACTGATACTGTTGGCTTCTAGTTTTCCATTCCCTTTTAGTTGCTATAATGGCCTCTGTGTGTGCTTTAGTAATGATGTGTGTCAGGATTTGTTTATTTTGGATCACTGTGTCTCTGCATTTCATTTGTATCTGGCTGTTTTCTTTCTTTACTTCAACTTGAGCTTGATTTGGCTTTGTAGTATTTGCTGACTAGGGAGGGAGGGAGAGCATTATTTAAACTTCAAGTAACAAAAGATAAAAGATACTGCTGATTCTTTTAGCCTCAAAGCCTTTCTAAAAAGTTACTGGAGTGTTTTTTGTAGCTAGCACTTCACTGTTGTGACATTCAAAGTAGAACATAAGAAAACTGCCAAAAGATTTTAAAGAATCCATTAATATATGTAGTCAGGAGGCTTCCGTTTAGAAAAGCTACATTATTCAGAGTGAAAAACTAATTAATTAGAATGCCCCTAGGAAACTGAATCTGCTTGCATATATTAGTGAAAAAGTTAATTAATCACTGCAGAACGAGATCTGCATCAAGACATATGTATAAGTACTAGGAAATGGTTTCCTGGGCCACAGTGTGGATTTTTTTGCCTTTCCATTTTTAAGAATATTTTCCTGGTGGTGTTTTAGTTTTATATCTCATTATATCTCTTACACTTTACAGTCCGCCTTTGCCTTCCACCAGTGAAATATACAGCCAGTCCTGAGAAGCAAAAAAAATGAAAAAAAAAAGTTCTCATAAAAAAGACATGCAGATAAACCACTATTCCTGCATATTGCACAGGTTTCTTGGTCAATCAGATTGATTCTTTTCTAGTGGAGTAAAAAGGGGGAAAAGAGATCCCAAGGACCATTTTTTATACATATTCCCCAAATTCCTAGGTATGATTTAAAAGCCATTCCATTAGCAACAAAACAACAGTGATTTTAAAATTGCTCCAAGGTAGTGTTTCTGCTAACCATAAAAGCCACCAGCTGATTTTAATTAGATTTTACCTTTCCTCTTTTCTTAGCAATGGGATGTCCATACCTTGAGTCTATTGCTTCCTAGTTGGTCAGGACAATTAATAATTTCCTTTTACAAAAGGACTAATATGCAGGAAAGCCCTGATTAATATCATGAAACAAAATAAGAATGTTTAAGACTACTTTTATTAATGGTTTACAACATTAAACTCACTATGACAAGATTACAGCCTTTTATAAAGGAGAGTTAAGCTTTTTTTTATGCTGGCATTGAATTGAATAGAAGGAATTTAATGTCAATCAGCAGGGGTCTGCCTTCTTTGAAGTCACATTCAGGCTCAAGTCAGTGGACAGATTCTCATTTTCCTTGGATTGTATTCAGATCTGGCCAGTAGTATACTTCAACACTCTGTAACCCTGTTTAGGAGAAATGGGTGTTTGTATGACACAACAAATTAAACAATGGTGATTATTCCAGACTATCACAGAAATCAATGGGAAAACTGCTTAGTTTTGTGATCAAAAAGGGTGGTTTTCTATCAACAGAAAATATCTGTATTTGATACATGAGTTTAGTGCTCTGTATGATTCAAAAGCCTTTTATAATTATAATGCCTATCTGACTAATTTTCTGGAAATCCTATTCATTACAACTTGCTTTTTTTGGCACAGTCACAGCTAGCACAAATGGTGACTCTTAACAAGAAAGATTTGCTCAGCCTGACTCAAATGACTTAGTTTTCATATTAAATAGAAACCAGTCTATCTTGTCATTGGTAGCTAATGAAGAAGGCATAAATTACAGCCTGTGACCTCCTTCCTGCTTTTTGATGTAGAAAGAAGGTATGAAATGGACATTTGACTTTTTTGATTGGTTTCAAGCTCAACTTCAAGTTTAGACCTCCTCTGTGTTGTTATTTTGACAAAAAGGTCCCTGAGAACTGACAGAATTCTGACAACAGAAGCAACATATCAGAGACACTAATTGCCTGATAACAGAGTCAACACAAATAAATTCAGCCTTGGATTTTTATTTTTTTTACTTACTTATGCAGTCATTCAGTGGAAGTACTAGAGGGGAAGGTTTAAGAACCTGGTCTTTCCATTCAGCTTGTACATATCCCATGACACATGTCAGAACCCTGATTAATTTGTAAGCAAATACACACTAGCATGTTTGACATTCTTGAATGTGCTACAAGAAAGAATAAGCATTCCCTGTATAGTTTTATAGCACTTTTAAACATGAGCAACATAGAAAGTAGTTCTAAGATTGAATTCCTGCGTGGAGAACATAGGAGAAAGCTTAATATGGTGGGCAGATAGCTATTAGCAGGTTGGCTGCAATTATAGTTCCGCCAGTGGAGCATCATGATGCTTTTTAACATTTCCTCACCCAGTTTCTGTAGCACGTGAGTTTGCTATGAGTGCAGTGTTCTCTCCTCAATTATTAAATGTGCAGATACATTTTTACAGACCAAGCTGGGCACAGAAGACTGGGTAGTTGGCTTTACAGGCTTTGGCTAGGGTAGAATTAATTTTCTGAGAAGAATCTGCTATGGAGCTGTGATTTGGATTTGTGATGTCACAGGGATGTTTTAGTTACGGCTGAGCAGAGCTTACACAGAGTCCAGGCCTTTTCTGGTCCTCAGGCAACCCACCAGCGAGGAGGAGGGGGGTGCAGAAGGAGCTGGGAGGAGACGCAGCTAGGACGCTGACCCAACTGACCACAGGCATATTCCACTCTATATGGCAGCATGCTCAGCATATAAAAGCTGAGGGAAGAAGGAGGAAGTGGGGAGATGTTCAGAGTTAATGGCATTTATCTTCCCAAGTAACTGTCAGGGTGACAAAGCCCTGCTTTTGGAGATGGCTGAACAACTGCCATGAATTCTTTTTTCTTTTGCTTATACACAGAACTTTTGCTTTACCTATTAAACTGTCTTTGTCTCAACCCATGAGTTTTCTTACATTTACCCTTCAGTTTCTCCTCCCATTCCCACTGGGAAGGAAATGAGCAAGCAGCTGTATGGGCCTTAGCTGACTAGCAAAGTGAAGTCATAACACTGGTTTAAAAGACTTAACTGTCTGGTCTGACAGGAGGTTTGAATCAGACTCACAGAAAGATGATTGAAGATTATTTCTTCATGGACCAGGCAGGACACTGTACCATTTCAAATAAAAGATTAAATAACTGAATAACTGTTAGAAACATTAATGATTGTGCCCACCCTAATTATTGCACACTTCTGTATGTGACATGTCCTTCCCTTCCCCTTTCCCTTCCCCTTCCCTTCCTCCTGAGGATGATGTGGACCAAAACTTTCCCTCTCCCAACCTCTTTTTGTCACCAGGCAATTTAATGATGTGGAAAAGCAACATTGTCCAGGTTCAGTTATGACATGGTAAAAATCTCTTCTGCTTTATCTCCAGCACACCTTTCACCAGCTTCCACTCTTGGATACATTTGATCTATTTGTACTGTTTACCTTCCAGCTGTTTCTCAAATGACCTCTTGTTAGGACTATTTAATACTAATGTGTCTTCCTGTGTCATGTAAACTTTTTTAAAAACTAGAATTTTAATAAGCACCAGAATGGTGCAGCTGTATGATAAAGCTTTCATTAGAGGATTCCTTAATAGAACCCACTTCCAGTCCTTGATTGCATAATCAACAGCTAATGAAATTGTCTTGGTAACAAGAGCTACGGTGTATTACATCCTCTCCCGAGACTAAGTGGAAAGACAATTGTACCAGCCCGAGAGGACTATTGATTGTTCACAGTTTGAATTTGATTACCCTTACGGAGAACTGAACGAGAGATCATCTTCAGCTCTGCTAAATGGATTTTTTTTCCACTGAAAGTTATCGGTTCACTTTCATACAGGGCAATCAGGGGGCAATAAACACAGGGAGTGTGATTTCATTACAGATTTCCTGAGTCTGCAAGTTTGGAAGTACCAAAAGCTGTGAAAGAAATGATGGCTGCTTAGTAATGTGGCTCTGTGTTTAAACCAGGTGGGAGCTCTGAAGGGACACCACAGCTCATGGTGTGTTGCTTGTCTTATTGCAGGAGGGAATCCCAAAGGGAAGTTTGCTCTGGGACTGGTTCAGAACGAGTGGAAAGTTTATGTTAAAAGGCCTCTGGATCGGGAAGAGCAAGACATTTATTATCTGAACATCACTGCCACAGATGGCCTCTTTGTGACCCAAGCTGCTGTGGAAGTGACTGTCACTGATGTTAATGATAATAATCCAGTTTGTGAGCAGGTGAGTTAACACCACCCATGGCAAGTGGCCGTTGTGTTGAGAAAGGGTGATCTTTCTGTTTGCAAGTATTCAAAGTATTCATAGGAAATGCTGATTTTCATCCTTATGGTCTTAGTTGAAGAATCTGCAGTGATCTGAGAGAGAAGCAGGAAACAGCATTCCTGTGAAGCCAAGACTGAAGGATAATTGTCTCATAAAGCTTTCAAAGGAGTCTTGTACACAGTGGCCTTAGCTGGCTTTACAAGAAATGATGCGTTGTGAGGTGGCATTGGGCAGCTACTCCTCCCCTGCAAAGAAGAATGAGCTCTCCTTTCACAACCCATGTAGAACTGTCATCAGTCTAGTTTAATTCCAGCATTCCTCAACTTTCCAGATACCAGACATCCAGTGGAAAAGAAGGCTGTAGCTTGCTATCCTTTCGTTAGGAATGCATGTAGTGTGGCCTGACCACAGCTTTCAGAGTGCTAACTGTCTTGTATTCTGTGGAAAGGCTATCCAGGGAACTGATGTTAGTGCAATAGAAAGGTCTGTGTGAAAGAAAAAACATGATAAAACCCAGAGTTCCTTAACGGTACTACTCACAGAAAATTTATAAATTTTTTTTTTTTTTTTTTTTTTAATGCGTGTGTATATGTGTGTGTGTGTGTGCATGCACATACTCATATAATTCCTATCCTCACATTATCATTCACTCTTGGATTAGTCTCATTGCAAGAACCACTCTACCACTCTGGGGAATCACAATCTGTATTTCCCTCAAAATTGCTGGATGAGGTGATAAAAACAATTGTTTCTGTTAGCACACTCATCAAGATTTTCATTTCATAGGTGTCAATGGAATAAATAGAAGATACAAAATGGTATTGCATTAAGCACCTAAGATGAGCCCTATTCACAGTCATAATCTGGCATTGTTTCTGTGACACCTCATAGTTTAACAGTGATTTGAATTTCTAGGAATGTGTTGTGTAAAGGAAAATTGTTTCCTGTATAGAAAGATGCACTACAAATAGTTTTTAAAAAAAGCTTGTTCAAAGACTGTAAAATACTGCTACAGCATAACTAACATGTCTGTTTTTGACTCTAGGTTGCCTACACAGCATTGTTTCCTGAAGATATTCCACCAAACAAAGTAATTCTCAAAATCAGCGCTAAAGATGCTGACATCGGAGCCAATGGTGAAATTCGCTATTCTCTTTATGGTTCAGGGAACAATAAATTTTTCTTAGATCCAGAAAATGGTAAGAAGACCAAATGTTTCTGAATAGCCTTAACCCCTCTGGGTACTGGTTTCATTAAATAGAATTACATGTGGCTATCAGCCAGTTTTTCCAGTTCTGGCAGATTTGGGTGACCATTTGAACGGCGGTGACAGGAGGGAGAAAAAGGGACATCTTTGTTGGTCAGGTTGGATGTTACAACCAGAACAGTTGATATCCATCCTTTTGTTTCCCTGCAGACTTCAGGTTAGATCATAGCTTTATCATAGAACCAGGCTATTTTGGGCTGGAAGAGAACTTTGAAAGTCATCTAGGCCAAACCCATATACAGATTCATCTTCTAATAGATCATGTTGAGACCCATCCAGTTAAGGTTTCTAGGGCTGTGCCAGTGTCACTGTTTCACCACCCTAAGCATAAAAAATGTCTTCCCTTATATCTAGTCTAAATCTACCCTCTTTTAATTTAAAGCGATTACTCTTTGTCATATCACCGCAAGTACTGCTAAATAGGAAATGTTTCTGTGTTAAGGAGTCTATAAATCTTGAGAGTGACAGAAAGACAGACTTGGAAAAACATGGTGGTGTTTGTATGGGTAAAGCTGTAGGCTGCTGTCAAAGCCACCATGAATGGCTTGTCATCCCTGCACTCATATTGACACCTCACTTATTTGGGTAAAGAGGAAGGAGAAGTGACACTGCTGTGAGTTTTTAATCTGTTTGTTGGAATAAGCAATGTTGGTTTTGTTTTCTCTTTCCTATTCCTTTGAAGCACGTGGTTTTGAGACACTCTGGCTGTCCAGAATTAATGATGTTGCTACAATAATAATGACAACTGCTGCTTTTAAATAATTTCAGGTGAGCTAAAATCTTTGGCCCCTCTTGACCGAGAGAAAATCCCTGCATACAACTTGGTTGCCCGAGCCACTGATGGTGGTGGCAGGTTTTGCCAGTCAGAAATCCATCTTATTTTAGAAGATGTTAATGATAATCCACCAGTGTTTTCATCTGACCACTACACTGCTTGTGTCTACGAGAACACAGCCACTAAAGCTTTGTTAACAAGAGTCCAAGCAACTGATCCTGATGTTGGTAAGTGAATAACATTGCAAAAAAAAAAAAAAATTCATGAAAATTCTGCGGGTTGGTGGAATTGCAGAGCAGATTTGCTTTTCTATTGCTAAATTTCTTCATTTTCTCCTCCTCGTTCTTCTTTATCTTCCCCATTCTTTCTCTTCTCTTTTTTCACATCAAAATGCTTGTGTCTGATCTTGACATAATGGTGTTACAAAGAGAAAGGCATTGCAGCAGCCACAGAAACATGTAGTCTTCTCTTGATCAGCAATAGCAGGGAAAGATCTTTTTGGGGCTAAATTGCAACTTTCTTCCTTCAGTGGTCTTGCCTCTTTTCTTGAGCCATGATTTTGAACACCCATGCCTCTATTTATGCAAATAATATAGTTACATGCTACAGGGACCTATACCTGATTAATCACAGCTTTTCTAGAGTTTTATACTGCAATAGCTCCCATTTGTTCCAGCTGGTTACCTTAGCATAAAACTATTGTACACTGTGAATATATATTATAAATGTTCTGGTTACTTAACTGCACACTCTTTGAAAGTATAATCTTTTATTATATGAGGACCTTACCCTTGAAATGTGGGCCCAATTATAAATATTTAAAGGGGGATCATTTGGTGTAATACAGTGGTAAAACCTACTGAATATTAGAAAAATTTTTAGGTCATTCACTTGAGTTGAAATAACTTTGGTTTTTTGTTGTTTTTTTTTTTTTCTTTCTGTGTTTTGGAGGTGGCCTGAATAGTTTTCGTGTAAAAAGCAGATCTTTCATTCAGTGAAAAGAAAAAATAAATTTACCAAATAGAGTGCATGCTGGAAGTCTCAGTTATTTGTGAGGCTGATAGTTTAGATATGCAGGAATTCATAAAGGAGCAGCAGCATTCATTAATGTATCTATGAAGAGCCACATTATATGCCATGGTTGAAAACCATGGCATATAATTAAAATTATGATATTGTCCTGCAGTGAAGAGCCAATTACTGCTGGTAAACTACTGAACCATCTGAAGAGACAGTGTTGTTATTTTCCACTGTTGTATTAATTGCCATTTTTCTTGTATGTGGGATGACATTCAAGGAGAGTGGGGACACAATTAGAATAAAAAGTTGTCAAGAAAAGTTCTTGCTAGCTCCAACTTTACATAACAAGATGGTTAACAATTAAAAAAACCCACAAACTATGAGCTAGTTGCTGTACATTCCTTCTGAAACTAGAGAAGTTAAATTAGGGATGGATATGGTGAATGAGAAGGGCCTATGTACTTCATTAATGCTTAGACCTGAAAATCAAACCATACTGTGTATCACAGGTAAATTACTAAAAAGTCCCTAAAACTGGATTTTGTTCTAATTACTGTTCCGTTAGTCCCTACTAAAATCACTGATTCCCTATTGCTAGATAATGAATGAATTCAGGTAGTGTAATGTTCCCCTGAGAGAAAAAATATATAATTGATATTCCTGATGGGCTGTGATAGTCCTCTAAGGCTTTTTGAAGTGTTATCCTGAAAACATCAGTGAAGGCAGTAATCATCATACAAATAAATTTTTAACATTTAGGAAAAATCTTGTGATCAGACTTAGGATTTGCCTGCTCTGCTTTGGGCTTTAAGGGCCGTGTACTGTAACGGCAGGAGCCTGAATATTGAGGCCATTGAGAGAAGACTTGGGAGTAGTCCTTTTATGGTCCACAACTAAACACAACAGAATCCTGAGAATACTGTGTTCAGACACTGTTGGATAATTAAGACAATGTCCACGTAAGAGAAAAATAGGGTTATATCTGCCTTGTGCCTTTGATATCTGTTGAAGCTCCTGATCTCATAATATCCTGTGAAATTATAGGACTGGACCATAAATTGCTGTTTAATATATTTATAATTTAGATAAATACTTAGAAACTAGCTGTACCAGCTGGACACACTGAGGGAAAATTGTGATCCTCCTTCACAGTATTCAACAGAAGAAAACAGTTTTAACTGTTTAGTAGCACACAAGTTCATTTTCCATTATCTCTACATACAGCCGGGGATCTTAAATTACATGATCTCCTGAAGGAGAGAGAATATGCATAAGTCTATTTGTTAGGATATTTTATGGTTTTAATTGAAAACAGTTATTTCTCCTATACTGCTGTGATTGGAAAGTTTTAGTATTTCCACAATATGGTATTTGAGACTTATTCACCACCAGCAGGTTTGGAAATGTTCAAACTAAGAAATGAAAGCAAAATGCTGGTTCTACATTTTTTCAAGAGGTTTACAGAAGGCAGTGAATTTTTCACCTCCCACTGTCTCCAAAGCAAAGAGCCAAATTACTCCATTTTGTTCAAATCAAGGCAGTAGAAGAACTGGAATGAATGCTGAGGTGTAATTACCAGAGCAAACCCATCACACAACTGCAGTATCAGCCTGTTTCAAAGGAATTAGGGTCGTGCTAGGGCAGCAACTCTGAGGAAACTTACATGGGACTTTATCAATTTTTTAACATCATACTTGCCACAAACTTCAGGATAAATGTGGAGCCCAAAGCTGAGGTGCAGGCACATACTCATTTCCAGTGCTGCTCGTGTTTTCTGCATGCACAGGGTGTTGTGGCCTTGCTCACAGAGTACAAGAATGAATGACAGTATCATCCAGGCTCAGCAGTGCTTTAAGTGATGGTTAAATCCTGCCTCACTTGCAGGTACTGTGCTTTGTGAATGACCTCCCTGCTCAGGCCTGTTTCCATGATGATTAATGGTGTAGTCTACCAAAGGCAGGAGCACTTATTGTACTAAAAATGAAGAGTGCATTATCCATCTTTCTGCAGTCTTCTTCATCACCACTGGGGCACCAGCCATCCAGATCTGTAGTCAGTTTAGTGATTTCACTGACCAATTGATTTTTTTCTGGGTTTATGATGAATATGAGATTCTAATTTGGCTGACAATGGGAATTGCCTTGTCAGGCAGCTCTCTCTTGCCTGCCACTGCTGCCTTCCAGCCTCTCTCTCCATTAGTTGATGTTTAAAGATGTGGCAAATCATCTCCTGCACAACTAGCCAGTACAGATGGACTGGGCCATCTTTGAGCCAGCACCTTGTATTGCATGCAGCCAACGTGCAGGAAAACACAGGCATGTAGGTAAAAAATTGGCAGGAGTGGCCTTTATTTGGTTGCAGAGTTCATGCAGTGTGCAGACTGCCCTGCTCTGTTCTCAGCTGCCCCCCAACCTCACAGCCCCTCCCCAGCCCAGGGCCTGTGCCAGTGCATCTCACAGGAGATGTGGTAACGTGCATGCTGCCAGGAGCCAGCTGGTATCCATGTTTTGGTTTGGGAAGGCAAATCTGAGTGCTTCTCAGGGTCACTGATGAGACTGATCTGCTTCTTCCTTGAATAGCAGGCATCTTGTCCAACCCTCCTGCACAAGCAGGGATGTCTACAGCAGGTTATCTAGGACTCAGTCCAGATGGCTTTTGGCTACCTCCAAGGGCAGAGGGTGATGTCCTCCAAGGGTTGACTGCTATGCAGCATGAGCACCTCAGAGGTCCTCTGGGAATAACCAGAGACCTGCATTGTGGATACAGATAAAAGTGTAACATGCTCACCATGATCTGTTGTACATGACAAAAGTGTTATTTCAGGAAATACCCTCCTATATCTTACAGAAGATTTAATGACATTGAGTAATGCAACCTGGAAAAACAATGAGCAGTGTGCTACCTTATTCAAAGCATTTTCTCACTTTTGTGCATAGGTTGCCCAGACTTTTGGATGTGTCCCAGCTTCTGCAGGGCTTGTAGCCTCGTGAGTAGAATGGTCTAAGGTTTATTCACCACTTCTGAAAAAAAACATCCAGCTAATTTTGGGGTCAGTAGATTTAAATGATGAGCCTGGATTTCTATTCTTTGTTCCTAGTATTTGATGCTTTGGTATTTAGGTGGATATGAGAGAAAATATGGGTGTTGAAAGCCTAATTTAGGAAGCCAGAATAAGATTTGAGACCCTCCCAAAGATATGTTTATACAGTCAGTTTATATGGGTTAATTGTGGTTGAATTTGATTCTGTTCTTTAAGCAGTTTTATAGAGTTAAATATTATTTGGACCAGGATTTATGAGAAGGATTCTGTTGTCAGCTGATTAGAGCATTTGTGTTTAATCTGGAGAGTTTAAATAAATCAAGTCTGTAATCAGTCTGATTCTTGGCATGTGGAGCTAATTATTCACCTTTTCACACAAAGTGGAAGAGCTGCAGCAGAAGAGACTCAGCCCTTCTGGGGGAAGTAGTTTGACCTTCTTAGTAGGAGACATCTGCTTCCTAAACCCAAACTTCTCCAACAAAAGAATTGATAGGGAAACTGGTAAACTGAGGGAAGGAGTGCCATTTTCTTTCAGGTACTTATGGAAAATTTTTTGTTTGATTTCAAGGAAATCTGTGTCAAGAAATTATACTTTTCCTGCAAGGTTTGACCTCACATATTTTGATGTTTCAATAAAGACTTGCTTGATCAAAAAAAAGCACAAACCCATACCCTTATCCTTACCATGTGTTGCTCACAAGGCACCTGCACAGGAAATAATAGATTTCTTTACTAGGGATGAATGATAATATGACTTCTCCTTCAGGTTTCAGCCATTCCAGTTTAGGGTGTACCTACCTCCAAAAGGATGGGGAAGCAGGTGTATTTTATCTTCTTTTTCTTCCTGTCCTGTGTGTCAGTGAGGAAAACAGAAGAAATGACTAAAACAATAAAAATGAAGTATCTGCCAGAAATAGTGACCAAGGAATATAGATAGTTCTCTGAGGTTTATCACTGGTTTTTAAAAAGTGGCATCACAATGCTGGTGAGCCTAGCATGGAAAAAAATCACTCAGGCTGTTCAGTGGGTCACCACTTTCAAGAATACACATGTGGAACTAGAGTACAGACTTCAGCCTCATCAATGGTGGGATTTGCTCTTGAAGGAATTAGGGCAGCTGAGCATGTTGCAGTCACAGCTGCCTCACAGCTGGGCTCAGGGAAGTGTGAAGTGTTGCCAGGTGAGATTGCAGGAGGGTCAGAGAGAGGTGTAAGACAGTCACAGCTTGACTGGAGAGCAGCTCTCTGAATTACGTGTAATGGTGAGTAACAAAATACAAGAAATGCTGAAGTAGGTACTGATTTTGGCATTTTCTGGTAAAACCAGTACACAGCCAACCTTTGCTTTATCTGTTTGTTAATGTTGGGCATGTCCCTTAAAATGGATCTAGAAACTTTTGGAGTGTTCAGGATCTGAAAAAGATGAAGGCAGCTATTGAAACATGAATAAAAAGAGTAACAGAGATAATAGGACAGAAGATGTACTAAAACTCAACAGCTAATAGGTAGTTAACTTTGGTAATGAGGCCAGCTAGATGGCATTTCTAGGTATTGTCTGGGTTTTTATAAAATAAATATTACAAGATACTTTACAGAGGATGACTCATTCTCTTTAAAATATACATGGTGTTTCCTATATCTTCACCCACATCATTGCCTCACAGACTTTTAAAATAGTACCCGGGTTAGGTCTCTAATGCAGGAGATGAAAAAGACATGAATTATTAATTCCCTTTACTCTAGCAATCCAAAACAGCACTGCATAAGTAAGAGGTGTAGTTTAAGTAGGGAGGCCTGTCCCCTGTCACTGGAGCTGTTTTCAGAAAGAATTTGGGAATCAGCCATGGAAGAAAAAAACAACAAACCAATCAACTAAAAGACAAAAAGAAACCAAACAAAAAGCCCAAAAAACCCAAAACAAAACAAGACAAAATAAGAAAAAAAAAACAAACATACAACCAAAAAAAAAAAAAGGAACACAAAACAAAAGGAAAGGCATGAGTGAGCATTGCTCTGTAGCCTGGTGGTTGATTTGGTTCTGGGCTCTGTTCCTCAGAGCTTATTCAATGAATAGCAATAGTCCATGATGATGTATCCTTATACTCCTTCTTCCTGGAAAGGTGTTTTTGCCATTAGACTTCTGTCAAGTCTTCCATAAGGAGAGTGGAATGGCAAAGCCCAACATTCCCCAATTGTCTGGCCCATTCTACAGACACTTGCAAGTCCAAATTCACTCAGTGAGCTGTCCAAGAGAAAACCTAGATTTTGCCTTCCTAGTAAAGGCAAAAACTCTAATAGGAATGCAGAGATACAGCACACTGGACCCTGAAAAATTACCAAATTAAAAAATAATAGGCTCTTAGGAGTTTAGACTTGGCTTAGGAGGTAAATAAACTTGTTAGGAGGTAAATAAACAAGGTATTTGGGGATTTTGAAAACCTCTGACAAAACATTCAGCACAACCCTGTTGAATCCCTCAGAGGGCCATATTTTTAAAGCTTCAGGGGTAGTCAGGAGAATGCAGTAACCCTCGTTGCATTTAAATAATGAGATGTGTGTATCAAGATGACTAAAAGGTAGTCTGTGTTCAGGAACTGGAAGTCATCAAACCAATCTCATTTCCTTCTGCAACATGTGAGGAGGTCATATTGAAATAAATATTATGAGTGTTATGGCTTAGGTTTAGTGAGTTTTATGGCATTGTACTGCACCATATTTTTATGTGTAAGCCAGGGAAACATGGTCTGCACCAAACTGCTATCAGGGGAGTTTGTAGTAACCATTATACTGGAGGGGTAAGTTAAGAAAGGTGCTGGGTGCAGCATTGCTGTTTTGATTCCTGAATACATAAATAGGCATAAGGACTGTATTGCTAAATGTCAGAAAGCAGAGTGGTGCTGCAAGTTACCCTGGGTAGTGCCAAAGCTGCAGTTGTGGTATTTAACAGTTGGAAAAGTGGTATGGAAAAACCCAGTGCAAATCATCAAGATAAGTGTGATGTCCATGTTTAGGCAAGAAAACCAAGTGCACTGGTGTTGTCTGGCTGGTGGCTGCCTGGGCAGCAGAACTGCAGAGGTGCAACTGTGACCCACAGGCTGAAGGTATTTATTCTTTCATACTGGTATGAAAAGGCAAATATTCTATGAGATGGGTAAACCAGAGTAATCCTGGAAAAAATAAGTAATTCTTTCTGTTTAATTGGTGTTGGCCAATCCTGACCTGAAAGGCTGTGTTGTTTTTGGTGCAGCACTTCCAAGAAGATGTGGGCTACATTTTCCAGGAAGATGTAGGAGATTGACAAAAGAGATCACAAGTCTGGAAGAAAATTCAGGAAATATTGAAACAGTTGAGAGGGTCTGCCAGAGAGAAAAGAGTTGAGATGATAAAATATAAGTCTTCAGCTTTCAGATAAGTAGCTCTGAGGAAGGAAGCTGACCCTTGTTCTTTTTTCTTTTCCCTTGTCTTTTATTAATTTTATTCAATCTCAGCAAAAAGTCAGAACAAGATTTTTAGTTGTAAGAAAAGTGAGACTCTGGGGTGTCCAAGGAGCTTATGCAAGTTCCTGATCAAAGGATAGGCCTCTGTTTAGGGATGAATTGCATCCATCTTGTCTTTGTGCAGGGATAAATTAGATGACCTCTCAGGATTCTGGCTCTCTTCACACTTTCTCATTTCTAGTAGTTTCTTTAATTTTTGAGATTTCCAAGATATTGTTAACAACATAGAGGCAAAAAAGTGGACAAAGAAGAATTGTATCTCTTGGATTTTATTGAGTGAATAAACTCTGTCTTTAAACTGGATCACTTAAACATATATATATATATGTGAATAGTCTCTCTCTATGTATATACACATACACAAATATATAAAATATAATATACAAACTATTTGATCACATGTCTAATGAAGAGAGGCTGAGGGAGCTGGGGTTGAGAGGAGACCTTCTTGCTCTCAATAACTACCTAAAAGGAGCTTGTGGTGAGGTGGGGGTTGGTCTCATCTCCCAGGTAGAAAATGAAGGGATGAGAGGAAATGGCCTCAAGTTGTGCCAGGAAAGGTTTAGATAGGATATTAGGAAAAACTTCTTCACAAGCATTGGAATAGGCTATCCAGGTGGAATTACTACCCCTGGAAGTGTTTAAACTGTGCATGGATGTGCTGCTTGAGGACATGGTTTGAAGCTGGGTTAACAGTTGGACTCAGTGATCTTAGAGGTCTTTTTCTATCTTAATGGTTCTAGTCATGCTTACATATGTGTATATATGGTTTTTATCTCTCTCTCTGTGTGCATTCCACTGCTTCTGGTTATGTTTCCCTATGTTACCAGCTGCAATGTGTAACCCTGAATCAGGTACCTCCAAAATCCCAGCTTCAGAAAAATTGACTCAGGAGCACTGAAGAAAACAAGTATATGTGTCAAGTGATGTAAATCAGTACCCAGGAATATGAAAATCCCTGGTAGGAAAGAGATGGAGGGTGAGCCAACTATCCAGATCTTGACTTCCCACCAAAAAGACAGCTCCTAACTCAGCTGAAATGGAAAGCAGGGTTTTAGACACCCATGGATGGTCCCATACTGCTAAGAGTTTGTACCTTCCATTTCTGTCTAGTATTTCCCTTTAGTAAGGGGCTGATTATCTTCAGGTCTGCCCTGCCCTCATTCTAAGGTACCCTGACTCCATAGGAGCAGTGGTGTGAGTAAAGGCCTTTGGGGTTAGGGCTATTTTTTTCCCTCAGAAAAGGGAAAAATAGTGAAAGTCTATCTTGGTAGCAGTGTTATGGATTGAACTCAGTCAGGTTTTCGGCTTAAGCTGTAAAAATCACTTGAAATATTTTCCCTGTGGGGCTATATATTCTTCTACAGTTCAACAAGGTACTTCAGGCAAGGTTTCTCTTTCATCTCAAAATGATGGAGTAGAGTACTATAAAATCTGGTTTAGAATTCATCTTTTGTCTTGTTTGCTGTTAACAAAGTTGTGGACTTTTATCTTCTAGTAATTGGCCTTGTGGTTAACATTTGGGTAGTTGGGAAAGGTCATAGGTACACACCAGTGTTATCATCACATCATAAAAGAGGCAAGAGAAAGCACAATAATCAGATTGTTTGTTTTGTATGTCTGCAAACCACTGCTGAACTAAAAAATATTTTTTTTCATTTTCCTTTCTGGTCTACATCTTGTTTGTTTATTTTCAATACTTGCCATTACATTTCTTTTCATCGGCTTTCAAAATGAAAATGAGTAGATGACAAAAGTTAATGTCATTTTTCAGACATAAACTGAGTGGTCTAGCTTTATTTGGGGAAACACATTAAATAATGAGTTCAGGGTGACAGATGAAACCTGAAAGGAGAAACACTGTGTGGCTTTTAATATGTGTAACTTTTACTTTATGTGTGATGCATAAAGGTATTGCCCATTGCAGAAACTTACTGTCATATGGGGATTGTGCCTATTGGGTTAATGCTCAGCCTTTTAATTGGTGTCAGTCAGGATCAAAATGTGTTGTAACTCCACCATTTTCAGTTGAGTTGCATCTCAAATCCTGCATCCAGTTCTGGACCCTCACTGCAAGAAGGACATTGAGGGGCTGGAGCGTGTCCAGAGAAGGGCAATGGAGCTGGGGAAGTGTCTGGAGCACAAGTCTGGTGAGGAGCAGCTGAGGGAGCTGGGAGTGTTTAGTCTAGAGAAAGGGAGATTCAGGGAGGACCTTCTCTCTCTCTACAGCCACTTAAAAGAAGGTTGTAGTGAGTTGAGGGTTGGACTCTTTTCCCAAGTAACAAGCGGTAGGACAATAGGAAATGGCAGCAAGTTAAGCCATGGGAGGTTTAGATTGGAAAAAAGAAAAAATTTCTTCTCTGAAAGCCTTGTCAAGCACTAGAACAGGCTGCCCAATGAAGTAGTTGAGTTACAACCTTGGGAAGTATTTAAAAGATGTGTAGATGTGACACTCAGGGACATGGTTGAGTGGTGGCCTCACTGTGACAGTGCTGGGCTAATCGATGATCTCAAAGGACATTTCCACACTGATTCTGTGATTCTGTGCTTTATACAAGGAGGATATTGATAGTGCTGAATTGTGAAGCAAAGTTCCTGATGCTATTTAAACTAGTAATGACATAGAAGTTGTCATGATGTGGCATTCAGTGTGTGCCCCTTTGTTTTAGTACAGAAGAAACCAAGAATAAAAGCCTATTTGAAGAATGGTGTTTGAGGTACTAGGCAGGTGTGTGTTTTACAAGCTCTTCACACCAGAGATTTTGCAAAGGGCAATATTCTATCATATGCTAATACAAGTCTAAATAGAAAAGGTGTTACCTTATTCCTTTATTTAAAAAGAAATGTACTGCAATTTTCTTATTTTAATAATGATTCCTGTACAGACTTTCCTTGTTCAAATAGCTCATGTTCATGATTGGCACCTTAGAAATCTGAGAAGTTTGAGTGAGTGAGTTGACACAAAACAGTTTGCAAACATTAACCCCCCAAGAGCTGTAGGCAAGCAGTGTGGGAGGATTGCTCTCTTTACCACTGCAGGAGCCATGGCATTGAAGCAGTTGTTTCCTTTCCATGGAAAGCATCTCCTTTAGAACAGACTCTACCATCACCTCTATGGCAGGGATGACATTGACACACACGGGTAGACACTTCTCTCTCAGGAGAGGGTAGCCCCCGGACTAAAGCATTTTGAATTTCAATAGAAACAGCTTCCTACTTCACCTTTGCCTCATGCCCATTTCTCTCCCAGCCTTGGGTCAGAAAGCTCAGTAGAAACAGCTATTGATGTAACAAACACTTTCTTTCGAGTGCTGTTTCTGCCACAGTTTTTCAATGATACTACTCTTAAGAAGCAAGTGTTAAATTCCACCCCTCAAAACACTCTATGAGAGGGTGAGCTCACTGCTCAGATCTCCCTCTGTATGTCTCCTGTTTTTTCTCCTTTTGGCATTTGGGCCAAAAGCCACTAAGGGTTGGTATCTGTATACCCACTCAGGTTTTCTGACCTAATCTGCTGTCTCTTCTTGCATAAAATGGCACTTTCACCTGTAAGAGTTTTTCTTTCATGTCCCATGGGAAAAATAAGACTGTTCTCTTCATCATACCAGACTGGTACAAGATAACCTATGTCTCTGGAACTTCTGTATTCCTCTCTCATTTTCCAGGACGGAAAAATAAAAGCACTTTCCTTCAAGATTTTACTGTCTCTATTTCTGCCTAAAAATCCCATATATTAGAGTGAGCAACCAGAACACCATAATCTATATCTGATCTGTCTCCATTGTAGGAGCAGCAGTAATGGCTTACAAAAAACATTATTAATATTTTGTTAATTCATGGACATCACTTTTAGGAAGTAGAATACAAGAAGAGGGGCTGGATTATATGTCAGATTGCCTTTACTGGAGTTATTACCTCCTGTACATAAAGTTGCCCTCTGTGGTGTCGCATGCACCAAATTCTCCCCACTCCCCATTGCAAGATACACTTGCTGAAGTTTCCTGGTGTTTCAAGGCACAAGGCATCCATTGGCCATTTCCTTTCTGGCTGTTTGTGCTCTCAAGGACTGTGGTATATGAATCTTCTGTCTTGTGCCCAGGTGTGCTGTAGTGAGTATCAAAAAGGGAGTTTGTGCCAGAGAAAACTGCAAACCAGACTAAGGCTGTCCTGCAGTTACAGACGAGTAGAAGGTGTGTGTTAGGGCCCCTGCCTCAGAGGAGTGTTTGATACTGTGTAGAAACTGGCAGGCACCAAGAGTGGCTGGTGCAGAATACGAAATAGTTTTACCCTTAAAACTCATATGTAGGTTGGGTGCTCAGCAGCATGCTCTGAATGAAGGGGAAAAAAATTCCCATTTTCCAGCATCCCTGAGGATCAGCTGTTATTACTAACTCATTAATTGTTATAGTCATGTCTGTCCATTTTTTGTAAGTAGAAGTTCATGGAGGATGTGTAGCTGAAGGAGATCCTCCCCAGATGGAAACGTAGATATCTCCAACCATTCACGCTCTGAAAATCTTCCACTTTCTAGAGGGTTTTACTACTTTTTCGTGTTTGTCAGTTTGGTTGACTGTCAGCTGGCAGAGTATTTGGATATATGTATCAAGAGACTAAGGAAAGGGGTGAGTGTGCTCTCCAGCAGCTGTAGGGTATTCAAAGCCTTCGTGTTTTAGCATGAAGGAATTTCCTGTGAATTTGTGGGCTCAGTTCCTCCCCTGTAGGACAGAAGTCAGTTCCTTGATTGCCTTGCTGTTTTGCTGAAGGTGGGACGTGTTATTTTTCATATTTGTGATGCCAGGGTGAATAAAGAGGCTTTGCTGTGATTAAAAAACCAAACCAAAACAACTCAAAAAACCTAACAGCCTAGTTCACTGCAATATTGCCATTGAATTTGTTCCGTATTTTAAAGACATTTGAACCTTTTAAATATGCTCTAGTGTCTCAAGCACCGCATAAAAACTTTATTCTCTGAAGAGCCAAATAATAATTCCTAATGCCCTTCAAGTAGGGTCTGAGACTTTGTAGTTGCTCTAGCTTTTATGTGCGTGTGATTGAACAAAGAGTCTCCCAGCTCCCCCTTGTGTGGATGCTCAACTCCTGCTACATCAAGCAGAAAACAACTGTGATTTGTGCTGCTTTTGATCAGACATTTCTACAATGCTTTGCTGCTGGAAAGCAGAATAATACTGTCACAAATTTTAAATTAACAAAATATGCCTAGAAGGGATTGGTAGCTCTTGTTCATCTGATTAATGTCAGGCTTGTAAAGTCTGTTCTCCCACAAAAACAGCAGCAAATGCTCAAGTGAGAGATGTTAAAAACAGAGATTCTCCATTTTAGTGGATCTTTGTGTTTTAGTTATAATCTCTTACTGAAGCACCCAGGTCGAAATCACAAAATCAACTAGCATCAAGGGAGTTGAATTAGCTTATATTTGTGTTCACTTTTAATTAGATTTGAAATGGCTATCCCACTCTAGTGCAGAAACCAAGTCAGTACCATCCCCTCAGGCGTTATTACTGACAACAACCTTAGCACAGATCTGCATATTCAGCAGTTGGGTGCATAGGTGCTTTGTATTGGGAAATACGGGCAGGATTTTAAGAACACAGGATCCCCTTTTTACAACTCAATTTTTGCTCTTAGGCTGGGGAACAGAGGGACTTTCCTTTTTTAAAATGTTCATATTCTGGCAGGAGTTTTTTGATGCAGCTTTTGTTTAACAGGTATCATCTTACGATAATATTTTTCTGCTCAACAGTGGAATCAAGGCAGCACTGGTAGCAAGAACATTCTGTGCCACCTGATGTATTTCTACGGGTTTATTTTCCCCTTATGTACATTTCTATTCCTTCAAGATGTGCTCTGAGACATTTCCAATTTCAGCATTCTGTTTGTCTCATCTAATTCAATTACAAACTTTTCTGGGCAAGGACCATATCTGGGTTCTGCTTTCAAGTTTCAGTATCCAACAGTTTTGCACAGTAATCTTTAAAAAAAAGTATCATGATGAGGGAAGGAACTTAACTTATCCACAGGGATTTGTCATGTGGGAAGAGCATGCCCTAACGTCCCAGCTTTCAGCAATATTGTACCCACAGGCACTCCTACCTCTACCCCCACTGGAAATGCTCAGTGTGATAGCAGATTTTGCTTAGGGTTTCTGTTAGATGGGGAGAGATTTTTCTTCTCTTTATTTCTCATTTTCATTTCCCATTTGCTTCTCTTTCAGGCGTGAACAGAAAAGTCACCTATTCCCTGTCAGACTCTGCAGATGGTTACTTCTCAGTTGACCGGTCATCAGGAATCATTATTTTGGAGCATCCACTTGATAGGGAGCTTCAGTCCTCCTATAACATCACTGTAAAGGCCTCAGATCAAAGCATTGTCCTGACCTTATCCTCGTTTGCCACCGTTACCATTACAGTGCTGGACATTAATGACAACCCTCCCGTGTTCGAAAGAAGAGATTATCTTGTGACAGTACCTGAAGACACCTCACCTGGCACCGAGGTCCTTTCTGTTTTTGCTACAAGCCAAGACATTGGTACAAATGCTGAGATTGCCTATCTCATCAGATCAGGAAATGAGAAAGGGAAGTTCAAGATTAACTCAAAAACAGGTTTGTAAAGTGGCTCTTACTTGCAGTGCTAAATTAACGCATCAGAAAAACATGAGTGCTTTGGGGAAGGCTCTTGGACCAAAAGACTTCCAAGGCCAGAGTCTCACAGCTTATCATTGTGTAATTAACTACCCAGTTAAAAAGCAATTTTAGGTTGGAGAGTGATGTCAGCTATGGTCACACATGGCTGCCCCAGCTCAAGTGGAGAATACTTTTCTCCATTAGTAAGTCTGTCGAAACCAATATAGATGTGACAACCTATTAGCCAAACTGTGCAAAACACTTCGGAACACTTGCAGTGTTCTCTTGCTTACCAGCTGAGTACAGCCTCAACTGTCTGCCCCTTAGAAAGCATCAGCCAGTGCTACCAGGACCTGTTAGGACCAATTCAGTCCTAATACGTGATTGCCATTTATGTAGCTATATGCAGCTTCCCTGACTTAGGTTGTTACGATTTGTCTTTTTGATTTCAGCCATGGCTTGGGTTGAAGTCTTTTTGGTTATACATCACAAATTTCAGAAGTCCACCACTGCTTCTCTATGAGAAATACCAAACAGAGGTATCAAATTTGGTGTAAATGGCTCCTTTTCTCTGAATTTCCTTAGCGGGATATATTCTTCATCCTCACTGAGTTTTTATTTCATCAACTGTAATCTGTTTCTTCTATTCTTCCTGTAGTGGATCCCCTTCTTCTCATAGCATTCAGGATGACCAGTACAAATCTGACACCTGAGTCTGAGAGCAAAGCAGTCTTGATTATAAAAGCTGAAGAGAACACTTCTTTGGGTGCAACTGTAATAGCCAGTAACATGAAAAATCTCAAAATTATGCATTGTGTCATTTCTATAATTGTGTGCAAAAATGGCTCTTCACTCTGCGGAGGCTGCTGCCTCTCATGTGAGGGACTTAACTGTGTGTTGTCTGTCATCTTCGTCATGTTGATTAGAGCTAGAAAAATTTAAACATAAATATGCCTAGGCAGCGATACTTAACTTCACATTTGACAATGAAACCAAGGAAATAAATCAATAAAAGCCCACAATGAAGCTTAATCACACAGAAAAAAACCCCACCAAAACTAAAACTATATTATTCATTAATGCGTGACAGCTCCATTATTATCCATTTAGAGGCAGGAGCTCAGTTTCTAGACAGCAGAGTGGTGATCAGAGCCTGAAATAGCATGCCTGATCAGAGCTTGAAAAATAATGTCCTTCACACCATTCATCAGTGGGACCTAACTCTCTGCTAGCCCCTTGGGAGCTTCTCTTTAGGGCTCCTGCTTTCAGCAAGTCATGCTGAAAGGTGGAATTCATTTGGAGAGAGCCCAGACAAGATTAAGAGGAGTAATCTGAGGTCTGTAAAATGTGACTTAACAGGAAAGACTGAAGGAATTAAGGCTGTTTAAGCTAGAAAAGAGAAGACATGCTGTTAGTTTTCATGCCTATAGAAATTACCTGTGAAGAAGAGGGAAATAAACTGTAGTCCATGCCTAGTCTACAGTGAATGGGTTTAAATTACATTTGGATTACTTTGGTAAAATTATAGGAAGAAATTCCTAGCTATAATGTATATTAAGGCCTGAAATACATTTCCTAAGAAGGTTAGGAAGCTGGAGGTTTGTAAGAACACTAGAAATCAGATCATATCTGTCCTAGAGGGAATCTGGGTGCATGCAGTGAATCAAGTTACAGAGAGTCTTAATTTTGGTTGTGTGGTGAAGTAACACAAATATTATAAACCTAGTTGAGTGGGGAAGTCTCTGTTTAATCACTTAAATGATAGACAACTGATTTCTCAGAGGTATTCATATCCTATTCATTTGTATTTAATTCATGAGAAGTTAATTGTGTGGGAGTGAATTTCTGTTGACTTGTCAGGGCTTATTTCCAGAGTCGGCATCCAATTCTCCCAAAGGCTCTGTGAATGAGATGGTAAATGGGTGAATATGGCCCCCACTTCTTCATCTATGATCCTCACATAATGAAAGCTATTTTCATGAGGAACCATTCATTGCCTCATGCCTTGTAAAGGTCCTTTCTGCAGAGGCAACCCAAGTGCAATTGGCATCATTCTTTAATCAAACGACAGCAGTAGAAATCTGAATAAACATTTTTATTGGATTGGGCAGTCTTACAGCTAGTGTTGTATGTGTGCCATGATGATAAATAGCATGCTGTACTGTTTACTACAGTCAAATCCCTTGCTCTGTGGCATCATTTACTTTTTGCCGGCTGTTGACATTCCCTCCTTTGCTTCGAAGGAGTGATTTCCATTGTCGAAGCTTTGGATTTTGAATCGTGCAAGGACTTCTACTTAGTAGTGGAGGCAAAGGACGGGGGAACGCCCGCCCTGAGCGCGGTGACGACGGTGAACGTGAACGTGACGGACGTCAACGACAACGCGCCCACCTTCAGCCAGGCTGTCTACAGCGCCGTCATCAGCGAGGACGCGGCCGTCGGCGACTCCGTGCTCATGGTGAGCGGGGCCGTGGGTGGCATTTAGGTGTGATGAAGCCCCCTGCCCCTAAAAAAACTGCTGCACTGCCTAATCATGATAATTACTACCTCTTGAGGCCCCCAAACTGTTTTATAGACAGTACTCTGTGCCTGCTACTGCTCCCCAAGCTGCTGTCAGTTTCTCCCCAAAAGAAAGTAGTAGTAGTACTGAGCCTTTCTTTTTAACCCTGTTATGCTGTCAGAGAGCAATAGCATATTTTAGGTGTTGCATTTTATGAGTCTGCTAGAAAGAAACAGGTTTTAATAGAAAGGCAGAATTCTACTTTTCAATGAAATAAAATCGTAGAGTCATAGGGTTGGATGAGATCCTAAAGATCATCTAGTTCCAACCCCCATGCTGTGCACAGGGACACCTTCCACTGCACCAGGCTGCTCAGAGCTCCAAATACATAGTATTTGTATAGTCTGGCATGCAGTGTGCCATCCCCAAACCTCACAATATTTTCATCTTGCAACTTGTAGATCCACAGAGAGAGTGTTGTATGGAATATTAAGATTAAAATATTCTGTATGTTTTCAGACTAGAATTTTGAAAGGGCCCAAGTGAAGCCTCCCAACAAAAACCTGTTGGATTGATGCTTTAGAGGTGTACAGTTCAGGTATAACTAGTCTGATGGAATGTGAAGTTTACTTTTTGGTGTGTTGAGCAATTAATGTATCATACAGATCACTTGATATTTGTTTTTCTAATTTTTTATTCTTCTCTCAAAAAAAGTTGATAGCAGAAGATCTGGACAGTCCTCCCAATGGTCAGATTCATTTTTCCATAGTGAATGGGGATCAAGACAATGAATTTTCAGTTGATCCTGTTCTGGGACTCGTGAAGGTTAAAAAGAAATTGGATAGAGAAAGGGTAAGACATGTGGGACTTCTTAACTTGCAATGACTTACAGATGTGCATCAATCTCCACTCTGCTGCTAGCTTGTGTTGAAGGAGTTTCTTTTATACTCTGCAGCAATCAGCCTGAGATGCTCCAACGGGTCTTTCTAATGTTTCCCCACTTCTTTCCATGCCAGCCCTGTCTGTCCCCAGTGTTTCTACATGCCAACTGCTGCCACTCCCACCCTGCACCCACACATCAGCTGCATCAGGGGAGAGCAGCAGCACTGGATTTCCCCCGTGGTGCCAGCAGGAGCTGCTGCTGTGTTAATGAGCTGCCTCCTCTCCCCTGTGCGTGCAAGCACACATGTGCAGCCGTGTGTGCAACAGAGTGGTTACAAAATGCTCCAGATTGTGGCACCGAGGGCCGAGCTGAGACCTCAGCCATTAATTAGCGCTCTGCAAAACATGCCACTGGGGAGGGGATGTTATGAAGTGGCCAGGCTGTACCAAAAGTGAAAGAGTGCTTCATTAAATAGGTTCTGCTGCTTTGTTTGCTCACTCCATTATTCATTCAGGATTATTTATCACCATTTTGCCATAGCTAGCAATTAGCAGCTTTTGGGAAAAGAAACAAACAAGTGCAGTTGCCTGTGCTGCTAGCAGGGCAGAAGAGTGCTACATGGCTTCAGAAATCTTGCATCACATAAGGAAATCTGTGCCTCCTGCCTCTCAGCAATGCACCCACAAAACTGGGGAAGCAGATTGCTACCTTCAGAATATGGGCTCAGCTGGAGAAGCCCTTTACTGGAAGCAAACCTGCTTCTTAAAACAGTGGCAAAACCCCCCTTCTGTATTATCACTAAAGCAGGATTAAATTGTTTGTGTTTGGTGGTAGAATGACTTTACCACAGACTGACTAAAACGGGAGTAACAATGGCTGTGCATGTTACAAGTTGGCTGTAATAAAAGCACAGGCTGAGTTCCTTAATATGACTTTTTCTAGTTTCTGAAGTGCAGCTGAATTCAGACACACACACACACCCTCACAAGAGTGTGCATGTGTTATGCCAGCTGTGTTAGGTCTGCATTTTCCAAAGTTTCCCTCAGTTAAAATAAGTTGTGATATTGTCTTTTTCTTTGCTTCTTTGGCACATTTCCTAGACACAGGTGTTTCTGACCCCTTCAGGGAAAATTATGTATGATGTTCCATCTGCTGTAGATCCCCAAAGGTAGTGCTGACTCCCAGGATTCAGTGGTTTAAGGGGACTTATTTCTAGAGCTGTAATCATACAGAGACCATGACTTTTGCCATCTACCTTTCTGGGATACATTGAAATGAAAGCAAACACAAAAAAAAACAAGTGGGAAAGATTCTACCGAACTTTCTGGTTTTAGCTAGCAGTGGAAATTAAGGTTAAAAAAAAAGATTAATTCTCTTACTCAAGTTACTTGACTTTCATAGTTCAGGATTCCTCTTCCCTCCTGTGTCACTTTACCCCCACCAAATCACAGTCTATCTCCTCCATACAACCACCAAAAAACATGTTGCCTTTTGCTTTGTCCCACATCCCAGAAGAGCCCCCTTATTTTGTGTGCTCGGTCTGAGCTCCTCCCTACCACAAAAAAAGCTGTCATTTTTCAAATGTATTTGGACTTCCTTCCCAAAAAAGCCCCTTTAACATTATCTTGTTCCCTTCTGCAGGGGCATGTTTTCCCCTTTCCAGCCCTGCACTGAGAGGGAGGAGCAGAGTGTTGTATCTGGCATGTTTCGCCCTTCTCTTGCTCCGCAGTGGGAGGATTCAGGGGCAGACATGTCAGCAGCTTTCCCTGCAGAGCAAGGAGCAATGTACAGTAAAAAGTAGTTGTTAAGACCTAAGGAAGCCAACATAAGGATGCAGTTCGGAAAATCCAACTGTCATCCATAAACTGTGCATAGACAGAGCTTTTGCAAGTTGTCACATATGCTCACACCTCACACACGGGCACATATGTGTGTAGAGGGCCTGTGGATGATGCACTGAACTGCCTGCACCGCACTGTTTGTGTCTGTTGCAAAAAAGCAGACTCAAGCCCACTTATCTTCTGCAGAGTGGTGGATAATATTCTGTTGCTACAGAGACTGTTGTCCTTCGTACTCCCAAATGTTTTCCAGTGAGTTTAAGCCAACTGCCTGTTAAGTTTTCCTTGGCTCTCCATCACCACTTTAGAAACAGTATGTGTCAAACTGATGCTGGCTCTAATAAGCAATTTATATATTATATATTTGTCTTGGAAACCAACTGTAAGATAAATAGAATCAGGTCACTTATCCCAGCGGACACCTAGGAGAGATGGAAATGTAAGCTTTCAGGACTAATGGCTGAGTTCAGATATTATCTGTCATTTATTTTCTGTCTGCCCCTTTATTTCAGGAATTCTTTATCTGATACAGTTATTTTAATACAATGAAGCTGTTATGTTTATTGGTAGCCTTATAAAACAGAAGTAGGGGCACAATGTGGCAATAAACAGGATAATATTATACTAAGGGCAGGAAGGCAATGAGGCCAAACAGCTTTCCTTAGAATATGGAAGGTGGTGCATTGAATGTGAAGAACCTGAGTTAAAATTTAGGACCGTTTTCACAATGATTTAATGTTTTCACCTTTTTCAGATATCTGGTTATTCGTTAGTTGTCCAGGCAAGAGACAGTGGTACCCCTCCTTTGTCTTCATCTGTGACAGTCAATGTGGACATTTCTGACGTGAACGATAACAGCCCTGTGTTTACTCCAGCTAACTACACAGCTGTAATTCAAGTAAGTTTATCCTGCACATCAAAAACTTCTCTGACTTTTAAAATGCACAGGCATTTGGTTTCATTTAAGTACCTTTTGATGATCTATCTGCAAAACATGTATCAAGTGATCTTATATAAAGGAAAATATAAACAAATCTTTCTTGAGTCTTTTGGTAAATTTCTGTTTGCTGAGGCTTCTTAAGTACAGCATCTGTCACACATTTTAATATTCATCCCTGCTGCACCAGGTACTCAAACCTCAAAATGTCTGCTCTGGGATAAGTTCACACTTCTTTATACCTTGCTCTGGGTGTGAGTCTTGACTTTTAGTCAGTCCTGATCAGACAGAGTATCAGAAAGAGCCCAGCAGGCCCTGGAGGTGTGGCGGGTACCTTCATCTCTGCTGCTGGTCCACGGGGCATAAGCGGTGTCAACAAAGCTCAGCTTGTGAAATGCCAGCTTGGGCAAAGAGCATTCAGTTGAATATTCACGATAGAAAAATGTGGTATTTTATGGTTGCAATATGTATCATTTTAATCCTTTTCTTTATACGCTGTGTATATGTGTAAAGGAAAATAAACCAGTGGGCACAAGCATTTTGCAGCTGGTAGTGACAGACAAAGACTCTTTTCACAATGGCCCCCCTTTTACCTTCACCATCCTCACTGGAAATGAAGAGGAGGAGTTTACACTGGACCCTCATGGCGTTTTGAGGTCTGCAGTCATCTTCAAGCACATGGTCTCAACTGAGTATGTGCTCTGCGTGCAGGTAAGGCTTGATTTTTACATCTGCACTCTACACTGAAACAAAAAAACCTCTTGGTGGTAGGTAACCTGTACTTTCCCTGTATGGGTTGTTTTTAATGGGCTGTATTCTACGAGTAAATACCATACATTCCAGTTTGCAAATGCACAATGCAGAATATTTTCTTTGATGTTCTTAAACCTGGTTTCATATAAATATAAATAGGTAGCCAGCCACCTTTCCAATTTCCGCGGCATGAAATGAATTTTCTGAGCAGCGACCGTTATGGTTTAAGATTTTCATCATTTTTTTCTGTAGCTAAGGAAGGAAAATGAGCAAAAATGCATTATATACATATAAATACACCCCAGAACAAGTGACTACGAAATACTGCTTTAGGAAGGAAAATAATTTCTGCTTTTAAGTCATAAATTTAATAATAAATTTTTGGAAGCCTTCCAAGAATTCATGAAATCACATTTCCAAGGTCAACTTAGCTTTTAAAGAATGTCAAAATAAGACATGCAATAGAAGTCCAGCTCAAACTTAGCTTTAGAATAATCGTTGAGAAGCTTTGTAACCAGGGTAATTTTGATTGCCAAAACCTGTAAATCCAAAAGTAATTTGTCCACATTTCTCAGGTCTGGCAGAGAAGATGTATTAGGGTTCAATAAATATGCAGGTCTAGGGAATGAACCTCTTCACTGAAATGAGCCATGGTCCCATAAGCTGTGTCTGAAATTCTTGCTTCCTCTACTTGCTTTGCTGGGGTTGATCTCTCTAAGCACAGCCTGTCTGTTCCTTTACAAGCACATTTAATGATGTTCACAGCAGTAGCATCCTTAGAGGCAATTGTTGGTTGCAATTCACAAAATATAGGCTCTGATGCTAACTAACAGTTCAAATCAAAGTTTTACAAGTTTGCCATTTAATATCCTTGAACCCTATTTTTCAGCCTTGTAGGGAAATAAAAAATCATCACCTTTCTTTCTTTCTTTCTTACCATGCCTTAATAGTAAAATATCCTGCTTTCTGGGTCATTTGCTAGCCAGAGTTCTAGTGTAGCCAAAACTGGGCATGAGAGTTAAATTTGAGCAGCATCCTCTGGGTTTAGAGATCCATATATTTCATATAAATGAAATATTAGACAGACCACCATGTCTGAGATGCACCAACATGCTCAGAAAACCATGCTGTTGGATTGTGGAGGCATGATTTCTCCCAGTATTATTTTCTTCAGGGATTTCTACAGTGAAAACATATTTTATAGTTTCCTGTTGTGTTTAGACCATAGAAGTGTTTCTTTCCATCCATATGTGCCAGAGTGCTGCTTTCTCTTTTCCACTATCAGATTTCTCCACTGTATGAGGTTTATTAAGAATTAATGTTAAAATAGAAAATGGAATGAGACCTAATCTCTTCTCTATGTACATGGGCATTTGTCTGCACACATATATAAAATATTTTTAAATACTCCACACAGCTCTTTTATGAGTAAAGATGAATAAATTTTAGAGTGTCTTCGAGTTACTAATGTGCTTGTAGTAGTGTCCATATTACTTTTGTCATCTTCCCATTTTTTCCTTCAGCTTGTAAATTTTCCTCCTGTGTCCAAATGCAAAGATCTTTGAACATGTCCTACATCTCTGCCTAGTGGCAGTTTAGTCTTCTGTTCCTCTCTGAAGCAAATAAATGTGTGGAGCAGTATATTTTGTAATAGGACTGCAATAAAACATTTTTCTTATTGTAGGAAAGGACCCTGATTCAAGTTTGCACACCTTTCTGTCAAGATGGCCTTGGGTTTTTTTGTCATACTTGCTCTTTCACTCTCTATAAAAATAGTGCAAATGATGCTATAATACCTGCTCTGGGTCATCCAGTCATCTTTCCAACTGCAGTGCTGCTCTCATATTTTATCATTAGTAACAGCACAAGCACCTATTTCATTTTTGGAGGATGATAAATTTTATTTATTTCAAGCATGTTTCTTCAGGTTGCTTCAGGTAAAGAAGGACAGAATGCTGTAGAAAAATTCTGAACTCCCTCACATCCACACAAACTAAGCAGGGTGTGGAGTGCTTTGGAGCACACCAAGCAATGCAGAAGGCCGATATTTCACTGGAATTCAGTCTCTTCTCCAGGGTAGAAGTGACTCCAAACTGTGTTTGGAGAAGAATTTACCATGTTGTTGGTATATTCTCCGTTGTGAAGATGACAAGTGATAGCTGTGGGATCCTGGGAACATTTCAGTTTGAGTAATGAGACATTCTACTGACACATTTCTCTCTGCAATCCACTTAGAGATCAGTGCTTCCCTAAAGAGTTTGTAAGTTCCACTGCTAGAAATGGCTGAGACACTTCTTTACATATGTATTTGGCAAATGCATTTGAGCATTCTTTTGAGAACTTCTTTCCAAAATTACTGATGCTGTGAGAATATACATAGCAAGAAGTTATGGTTGCAGGCTGTGTTCTGTGTGTGGTTTTACTTCTTATTTTTTTCTTTTTCTTTTTTTTTTTTCCAAATTACATTAGGCAAAGGACTCTGGGAAGCCTCAGCAGGTTTCCCATACCTATGTTCAGGTGAGGGTTATTGAAGAGAGCATTCACAAACCAACTGCCATTCCACTGGAGATTTTCATTGTCACCATGGAAGATGATTTTCCCGGGGGAGTCATTGGGAAAATTCATGCCACAGATCAGGATGTGTACGATGTCCTCACATACACCCTAAAATCAGAGCAGAAAAGTTTGTTCAAGGTCAACAGCCATGATGGGAAGATCATCGCCCTCGGAGGGCTGGATAACGGCAAGTACGTCCTGAATGTCTCCGTGAGCGATGGCCGCTTCCAGGTGCCCATCGATGTTGTGGTCCACGTGGAGCAGCTGCTGCAAGAAATGCTGCAGAACACAGTCACCATCCGCTTCGAGAACGTTTCCCCAGAAGACTTCGTGGGCCTGCACATGCACGGGTTCAGGCGCACCCTGCGCAACGCGGTGCTCTCCCAGAAGCAGGACAGCCTGCACATCATCAGCATTCAGCCGGTGGCGGGCAGCAGCCAGCTGGACATGCTGTTTGCTGTTCAGATGCACAGCGGCGGCTTCTATAAGCCTGCCTTTTTGATCCAGAAGCTTACCAATGCGAGGAGACACTTGGAAAATGTGATTCGTATTTCTGCTATCTTGGAGAAGAATTGCTCCGGACTGGATTGTCAGGAACAACACTGTGAGCAAAGTCTGTCTATTGATTCACATTCCCTGATGACTTACAGCACGGCGCGAATTAGTTTTGTGTGCCCCCGCTTTTACAGGAATGTGCGCTGCATGTGCAATGGTGAGTACTGCCCCCTCTTCCCCTCCCATCGCTGCACATTATGCGATAGGATCCATTTTATTCCTCTGATGCAGATTAGAAGGGGCATTTCAATTCAGTCCACTAAAGCACGACTGGCTGATGCCTTGTGGGAATTGATTTCTCAGGCTCCGGAAGAATTGTTCGTGTTTACTGATGTAAATGGAAGTTTATGAACTTTGGCCTTTTACGACAAAGACCGCTTTCCTGGAGGCTCTGCAATCAGACAGCTTCCAGGGGAGGGGAAGGAGTGGGAGAGGAAGGACCAGGAGAGGGAGGGATGTAGTTTCCCAATCATTTGGTGCCACCACTGGAATAAACCTGGATTGTGACTGCAGCAGAGCAGCCTGCTCTCCAGCAATGCACCAGCAGTCTCCAAGGAAAAGCACCCCTGACCCAAGCCAGGCAGGTGGAAAGGCCTTCCTCAGTCCCGTTGTTGCAGACAGCCACAGAAAACAATGAAGTATTTTATTAGCAAGCGCTTTTCCTGACCTTTAATGCTGCAGTAGGGGACAGGGTAGGTTTTGGGCTGCTCCACATTTTGGCAGAGATTTCACATGGGCATATGACAGATAGACTCACGAGCCAAGCTTCTGTATGATTCTGCGCTTGGATTTTAAAGCCTCGGGCAGTTGTAATACTGGCTCTATTTCTTTTGTTTGCCAGGCTATTTGCTCCTCATTCCACTTCATTTAAGAGCAGAGAAGAAAACTGCTGTAAAATCAATACATCTAAGTCTCCCTCATCTTAAGCACACATGCGCACACACACAGAGCAATACAAGAATTCAGCAGCCATATCCCTCAATAACCAACCTTTGTTTCTGCAGCAGTCAGCAGGGCTTCATGTTTTACCACTGACCTCGGTGGGGATGAAAATAGGCATAAATTGCATAAAACTTAACCAGAAATCATTTTTGTTCCTGTGGCACATGGATAATAGTGGCAAAGAAGTTCAGTTCTGAAAAAACACCATGATCTCTATCTGAGGTACATTCAAGAGCAGACTATCTCTCCACTTTTTAACGAAGAGTCTTATAAGTTTCAAATAGACATACCTATCATAACAATAGTCAGCATTTTGTTACACATGAAAGGCTCTGAAGTAAAGGATTTTCACAGATTTAAAAGGGACAATGCTGCAATATCCTCCAGTCAGGTCCAGGAGCCATTGCAGGAACACTATCTGCCAAACTTCTTTATATTCTCTAAATTAAAACTTAGTCTCACTTTTGTATCAAGAAATCACAAATCCTCATCTCCATGGGGATAGTGATAGTCCTCACAGTCAGAAATTGGTTTTCTGGCAGCCAAAATTTTCACTGTTTATCATTTCATTTCACTACCTATTAAAGTCAATAATGATGTATTATTCCCTCTGCCTCATAATCTCTTAGCTTAACTCCAAAAAAGGGACTTTGCAGTGCAGTACAGTTCTGACCCAGCAGCTCTCCTGGCACAGCAAGCTTGCAATGGAAGCACAGAAATTCAGCTGGGACAGCGATTTCCAAATTCTTCTGTCATGTACCAGTCAATCTTCAAAATGGATGACAGGCTGCTGGAGAGGCAGGGTGGTTCTGAGAGCAACTGTAGCCCTCAGCCTCTGGGCCATTTGTCATGGCCTTGAAGACTGCTGTGTGGGAACACTTGTAGCAGGCAGCTTGTCCTGGTCCTGCTGAAAAGCTAGAGGGGTACCCACCGCTCCCATCTGAGGCACCAAGTGGGTATTTCCCATGGGGGATCCCCACAACTTGGGGTGGGGTTGAGCACATTCAGCCTGCCATACAGCCTGTAGTAAAAAAATGTCCAGAGCTGCTGAGTTAGGGAGAGTTGCCAAAGAGGTGAACACCTTGGTGTCTATTACTTGCACAGAAATAATACACCTTGGTGGGAAGCAAAAATTCATGCTTTGGGCCTTCTCCTCATTAGTTAATGCTAAATTATCTTCTGCTCTTTTTAATTAAAGGAGCCACAGAAAATATTTGGGTATTTAGTCAAACACACTGTGTTTTCTCACATAGGAGATGACACAGACTTGTGAGAGCACAATAGAGAATGTATGGGTAGTTTTGCTTTCATGAAAAAGAGTAGAGTAAAAGAGTTGGAAAAATCAATATTTCTTCCATCAGTAGTTCTTACAGATGAATGCACAGATGCAGCAATTCTGGAAAAAGTGCACAGATTTGTTTTGGCTTGTTTAACGAGAGAGCATTAGCAAGATATTAGCAGTGTAATAAAAGTATTACACTTCCTTTGTTGCTAAAATAGTTCCACATCTAGTAAATATTAATACCTTGAATTATGAAAAAGCCATTAAAATACTGCATATGTTTCCAGAGATCTGATTCAATTATGGCCCAGAAAGCTTGAGTTTGAACTAATTCACTCATTCTTGAAATATGTATCATACTTGGAGTGTTTTTGTCCACTGGCAGATGTCACAGATATGCACAATTTATGCATGCCAGCTGTGCATAACTTACCTAGATTACCTTTGTGAGCAAACAGAGTTATCTAATGTGAAAATGCAGGGAGACTGTAAAGTAGGCAGTGGGTGAACTTTGGAGTTTCAGCAGCTCATCTCTGGAAGGGTAAGTTCAAAAGTTCACATGCATCAATCTTAGCTTTTAAATCAATAAAATTGAACTAAAGAGTTTTCCAATAACACACTGTCTCCTTAGATTTTTTGCTCATCTGTTTGTGTTTGTATTAAAAATATTGTCACAAACTGGGGTTTGTGTCAGCGTGACCAGAGGGGCTCTGCAATTACCAACCTCCCATCACATGGCATGAGGTATGCAAACATCTGTCAGGGAGAAATAAAGGTAGGAGGAATGGAATAAATATATTCCTGTAAAACATTTCTCACGGCATTCTCATTTTTCAGACGCAAAAATCTATTCTGTATTTTTTCATGATGCAAAGTAATTCTTTTGTGTCGAGACAAAGGTGCAGGGGCAGAGCAGGTTTTGTTGGGACTGCTTTGCTCTAGAGTTGTTCTGCATTATGATCTTACAAACGTGATGGTACATTAATGAGTTCAAAGGAGAGGAATGAATTGAAATAATCTTGTCAAATATGGACCTATATCTACATCTGCCCTGGTCACTCCAGGCCCCATTTGCAGATAGTGGGAAGAATGAGGTATTTTTAATAATGTGATACATCTCTCCCTAGATGTCTAAAATCAGTCAGATACCCTAAAGTTAGATGAGATTAATTCTATTTCAAATGTTTAATATGGTTCTGGCCTAATAATTTGAAAGAATTTTTCTAATTGACCCAAGAGTGTTCAGCAAAAGTACAGACACATCCACATTATTTAATCAAGAGAACAGCAGCCTTGGACCACTTTCTCATGAAACAAGATAATTCAGACTTTATGAAGCCACTTTTAGTATTTCATGAATACTTTGATAGAAGGAAATCATAGCCTGTGAGGATCTGCTGTTAGTAAAGGAACTGTTCTTCAGAGGTGATTTTTGGCCTCAGCTCCACAGAGCACACATTGCCTCTAAAAGAGTCCTGGATGCTTTGAAGGACTGGGCACCCAGTTCTTATGTGTACAACAGTGCTTTTCCCATTTGCAGGAAGCACACACATGCATATTAATGAGCCTGGAATTCTCCTGGCAAGGAAAATTGAAGAAAAAGGTCTGTTCTGGGAACAGAGAACTGCAGATAACTTGTTTAGATCTGGCTGTAGTTTGTTTTATGTCACCTTTGTCCAAGGAAGGTTTTCTCCCTGTGTTCCTGCAACTCCAGCTTTTAGGTGTCTCCCTCCTTTCAAGCTTTTTTTTTATGTAAGTGAAAAAACAGAGTCTTTGTAGTACTCACAGATTCAGGAGACTGGGCTGATAGAAAACCACCTAATATCGCAAGGCTGAAGTTAAAATTCTTGAAGCACTCAATTTTCAAAACATATTTACAGTCCTAGAAGTGCTCCTTTTTTTAAGGAATAGGAATTAAATAAATCTCTCATCTTACAATGGAACAGTGTTTTCTGCCTCAGTATATTGGTTAGAAGATTGAAATACTTTTATCTTCTTTTAGAGAATTAAACTGAAGATGATCTGTCAAAATCAAGTGGGTCTGTTCCACCTTTTCCTGCCACGCACTGCTTGATGCTAGCTCGTGTGTTTCTGTGGTACCTTGTAAAGAACAGTTTTTATTAATACTAATGTGAGTTTCAAGAGAATGCTGCAGATTGTCTGGACCTGCCTAGAAATAAAAAAGATCAGTTTGAACCTATATTTCTTGAATCTTTTATTGGATGGAAAACAGACTGCTCTTTGGAGTGGAAATGCAACATTAGAATAATTTTATTTAAACTCAGGCTGTAAATCTTTGATGTGGACAACGTAACCTTGAACAATTTTACAATTTTGCTCCACATAGTTGTGAAATCAGCCTGAAAATGTGTGTTAGCTGAGGCAATGCAATAATGCAGATTTGTGGCTTATGTACTTATAACCATACAGACAGGCATAAAGCACTTCTAGCTAGTCTGAATATTTTAAAGTTTTGTGACAGCTATGAAATCCTGCTGCAGCAGGATGAATAAAAAGTTGGTTTCCTTGTAGTTTACCAGAAGGAGTGTTCTTGGCCATTCAGGATAAACAGTTCTTTCCACCGTTGCACGGAGTACGTTAGATCTTTTCCATATATTTTCTGAATGTGAAAGGATGGCTCTAAAGTACAAATCAGAGTTTGAATCAGATAAAAAAAACCTGGCAGAGGTGGATAACAAAGGAAGCTGTTCCTTTATTGCTTCATGTCAAGGATACAGTCATAGGTTAGGGGATGTGAAAATTTGCAGAGCCACATTTGGAAATCTCAGTGTCTCGTTCTGCTGCACAGTGATGAGCTGTGGGGCTTTAGTCCAAATGGCATGTCTGTCAGCTACAGAGGCTCACTTGAATTGCAGCCTCACTAAAGGTTTAAGTCTGTTCAAAGAAGAGATATACTCTGCAGACACTAGAAGGCTGTGTATTTGTCACATAAGAATGAGTTAAAATAGCTAAAACAACCAAGGCGAAAATAAAAAGCAGCCTGTAGAATTTTTAACAACCAGTTATAATTTCAGAAATAATTGTTACTTGCCATTGAATTCTAAGAAATTAGGAGTTTTATTCTAAAATAAAAGCCAAACAAAGCAAAGTATAGAAAACATCATATTCTCTGTTAAATTCTACAGATCTTACATTTAAATAAAATATTAATCTGTAGTCCAGAACCCTATGACAGTTTTTTCTTGATTCTATAAGGCCTAAAGTGTGACTGTATATTGCAGCTGTTATTCCTGTTAATGTTACCTACTAATGTGATTAATAAAGATTGCCATGCATCATTTTCTAACAGTGCTACAGGCAGTACTGTAAATCTTTTACTCCATAGACCTCTCAAACAAATGTTTGATAAAGGAGGAGAGGATGTTAAACATTAAATTGACTGTGCTGTACATCAAGGAGGACATTTACAGTAATTGCCATATTTGTAGTCAGCCCATGTCCACTTTGAAATCTACAGTAGTAATTTTTCTTCTCCCAGAAAATAGTTACAGTGTCAGGTAATTTCAGCTATGCTTACTATGAGCCCTGCTTGGCTTGTACAAAAGTGCGAGAGCAGTAAGATTCTTTCTTTCATTACTTTTAGAGATGTACTCCATGACAGGTTGATTCCTTCCTTTATAAACTGTAACTAAAACAATGTGCTCAAAAAATAAACTAGTTTTTGAATCTGATAAGGATCCTACAATATAGACCCTGCAATATACAAGAGCTGCCAATATTCAGAAAGTAATAGGTAGGAAGGTGTTTTTTTATCATTGAATTCATCACCTGCATGTCTTAAATAAATTAACTTGATAAACAAAAGAAAAGGTGTCTGTTCATTCCCCGCAACTGCCTTTGCCTCCATTCATGCTGGGGCTGCAAATCAGCAAATGCAAGGGCAGGAGTGCCCTTTTTTCTGCACTTGAAAACTACTTTCATAACAGCCATACACAGATGCCCAAATGGAGAAACTGACCCTGCATCTCCCAAGTACCTTATTGCAACCCAGAAGAGGCTAGCTGTTGTGGAAGTCACATGCTTCTGAAAATTCATCTGTTAAGCAGCAATAGTTGTATCATGTTTTGTACTGTTATAGACAGTGTGTGCAAATCTTTTATGATTAGGGCAATCAAAACAGATTTAATTAGACACTTGGAAAAGTTACATTGAAGTTTTAGCTATACCCCATGAAATGCAAAAAATTCTTTTGACATTGACAGGCTTTAAATAGTAAATCCTTGACATGCTCAGCATGATAGATGTAAAGAATATAGGGGGTTTTGAAAAAGGTACATATAATTGTGTCTCAGGTATTTAAGCAAATTTAAAAGTCAGTACAGTTCTGTCCCTGCAGATCAGAAAAAAGGAGGGCAGGTTTTGTAGCCTGGGCAAGCTGGATAGGATGTAAGATCTCAGAAATGTCAGAAGGAACACAGGGAGAGGGCAAGTTTGCCTGTGCTGTATGATAAAGCTGGCAGCATGTCCTGTGTAGTATGAGAATGAAAAATCCAGGTGTCACTGTAGCCCAAGCATGGCTTAGAATCACAGAATATCCTGAGCTGGAAGGGACCCACAGGGATCGTCGATGTCCAACTGCTGGCCCTGCACAGGACCACCAAGAATCACCTCATGTGCCTTAGAGCATTGTCCAAATGCTTCTTAAACTCTGGCAGGCTTGGTGCTGTGACCATTTCTACCTCCTTAGATTTGCTTCTCATGGGTGTGCTGGAGGAAGAGGAGTGCATAGCTTCAAGCAATTTTTTTCACTCATATCTCTTAAGCCCTTGTGCAGGAAGCTTTGTGGGAAAAAGAATGGCTTGAGAGTTATCACACACAGTTATAAACCAGTTACTGCTCATAATAGTTTGTTTTTTATAATATGTTCCCATGGGGTTTAGGGCAGTCTTTGGAAAAGAACTATTGCAGTTCTGCTGTGTACTTGCCTAAAAGCTGTTCCTTTCTATGAAGGTTTGCTGGGGCTTTTTTGTTGTTGTTATTATTATTAAGCCATTTTTTGCTTGTACTGAAGTGTGCAATCAATAATGGTCTTTCATTACTCTTGTACTGCAGCAGATGATGCTTTACACTGTGGATCCCTGACAGTGTTTTACCTTATTGCAGGAGCACTGTGCCCAGGCTCCACGGATCCCTGCCTGGAGAAGCCGTGCCCAGGGGACATGCAGTGTGTGGGCTACGAAGCCAACCGGAGACCGTTCATCTGCCAGTGCCCACCGGGAAAGCTTGGCGAGTGTTCAGGTGCATGTCACAGCCATAAAGGGGGATAGACTTGGACAATAAAGTGCTGCCATTCTCATTTTGTCAGGCAGAGGCAGCAGTGAAGTTAACAGAAAATGTACTGCTTAACCCATCTCAGCACAGGCACTGGGGGGGTGTGTGTTATAAGCCGATAAATACTTGTCTTTATGACTAAGGGGCTGTATGTAGGCTGTGATCCAGTTTCTGTTTGGAAATTCCCACTGGCTTGCTCGAATACCAGCTCAGTAAAACAGGCTGCTGAGAAAACAGGATTTTTCCTAGAGAATGATATGCCAGATGTTTTCCTGCCCATGGGCAAAGCTCTATAATTAACTCTTCTGCTTACTATTTAGATTACCAAAATTCCAGCCTTTATTAATGAAAACACTACACTATCCCAAAAAGAAAGTTTGAGGACATCTGCTAGTTCTCTGCATCTGTGTTGTTCCCTGGGATATGAGGAGCCAGGTGGACAGGCAGTGAAGCAGAGCTTTCTGTTGACTTCAGCGAATGCCAGGCTGCAGGACAGAGGATTTGTGCTGTTTGCCTGATGAAAGCACAGCAGATACTGAACTGTGGTCCTGAGCAGTGGTTGCAGGGAACTCATTGCAAGGGTTTGGCTGATATCTGCCCACACATAACTTGACACCTATAACTCAGCTGCCTGATGTACAGGTGTGGTCATCTTTGATTCCCTCTGTTGTCAGTTAGGCAATACTGATGCCTCCAGGAGTGTATAAGCTGAAAAGTGCTGAATACTTGGAGAAATCCTTTTTTTTATTTTTAAATATGGAGAAATAGAACTTTCCTCTATCCCCTGAAAAACAGCTTAAAAAAAGGAAATGGAGAAATATTTTGTAGTAGATGCCAGCTTTGTTTTCTCTCATCAAAAATGAGTTTTATTTATTTCTTCCTAGTCATTCTCATTAACTTTATCAATTCTTTAATTACTTAACAGTTGAGGAATTGTTTTATGTATCACTAAAAGCACATGTGTCTTTTCAAAATGGTTGTTTCAGGCCACACTTCCCTTAGCTTTGCTGGGAATAGCTACATTAAATACCGTGTTTCTGAAAATAGCAAGAAAGAAGAATTCAAGTTGGCTCTCCGACTGCGAACCCTGCAAAGCAATGGGATTATAATGTACACCAGAGCGAATCCCTGTATAATTCTGAAGGTAATTAAAATAACTTATCTTTTCTGCAGTTGTTTTTCTCGATTCTGTATTTTCTCTTGGCTCTTGATTTTGGGAATGCTGTTCTCATTTCAGCTGTAGATTGAGAAGATGAAGTCTGATTCTAACAGGGAAAAACAATTTCAACAACAGCAGCAGCAGCAACGATCAGAAAAGCAGCTTGTTAGTGGTACTTTACTTGGAAAATTCCCCACTGGGTGCTGTTCATTATAAGCACATTATGTGTGTCTGTGTGCAGGAGCCAGTCTGCACGAGATGTAAGATTTGGCCATTTATATGACTATGTAGTCAAAACGAAGCCTGCTGAAATTGCTGTTCTTGCCTTCTGTCCTGTCTGTGGTTAGAGGATATGCCCTCGCTGTTAGTGAGCTAATTCCAGGAACCAACTGCTTAGAGCGTGTCTCCTACTGAATATGAAAATCTCTGCACTCTGTGGATTAAGATTCTTTTTTGAGAGAGTCATGGGGTCAGTGGAGATTGATACCAAATCAATATTTAATTGATAAGCTTTCCATGCATTTTTATTCTTTTTTTTGTTTCTGTGGAATGGCAAATAAATGTTGGATGGAAAGGGAGTACTAGGCTCATCCAAGAGCTTGCACATATAGTATTTCTGTGATAGCCTCTAAGGTACCAAATGAAAACATTGACATTTGTAATTCAGCCACATTCTAAAATTCAGCAGTGGAAGAAATGGCACAGAGCCTTTTATGTCTGTATTTGCAATCTTTAGGGTACTTTTGGCTGATTGCTTGGGTAATGTTAAAGTGGCTAGATGAGTTATTAATGGGCAGCAAATAATTTTATAATTTTATAGTTGTTAGACGGAAGTATTTCTTGAGCAAGAGCACTGTCATTCACCAGGGACTGTCAGCATTGTTCAGATTTGCACAAGACAACTTCTACTTGGAGACACGTAGAAATGCAGTTTGAACTTTAAAGCATGCGTTTTTGTTTAAAAAAAAAAAAAAAAAACAAGCAAAACTGCAGGTTGGAAGATCTTCTTTGAAGTCCTCATCATGCGTGCTCCTAGCATCTGTCAGTAGGAAATGTTTGCAATTTGGTAATTTCAAAAAATACCTTGGAAAAAAGAAATGGCCCTGGTGGAATTTGCCACTTGAAAACAATAGGAGATGATACAGAGATGGCCTGAATTGGAGTTAGAATGGTAATAGGAGAATTCATTTTGCTAGAGTTTTGTGTATAAAGCTCTCATCATTAAGGAGCACAGCATATCCAGGTCATGGACAACTGAGTGAAAATATCCAGCTGAAATAGGGAAATTTTGCCACCAAAATAGAAAAGTTGATGCTACTACTATTGTTAAAAAAAAAAAAAAACAACAAAAAAAACCCAAAAACAAAAATGAAACCACACACACAAAAAAAAAAAAAAAAAAAAACCACACCAGGAAAAAAAAAAAAAAAAAATCCCAAAACAAAAAAAATCCAAACCAGTAAGAGAACCGCCCTTTACAATCACCTGAATTGAATATTTTGAATATTTAGTTGTGAGGTAGGAATCATGTTTTCAGTCCCCACTTCACATAATCACCTAATTATTTTTCTTTGAAAAATGCTGAGTTTAAAATAATACTTCAAGGAGCAGCGACGAGAGCTGTGGTTATTGTGCTCCAATCTCAGTCAGCAGCCTCCATGTCAAGCTGGTTTGCTTCCTGGGTCTAAGAAGCAAAGAAAGAGAAAGTAGAGAGCTTCATATGCAGTTGCTACCTCACATTTCTGATGAGTGAGGTCCATGGTTGTGTATGGATGCAAAGCCCCTGCTTTGTCCTGTGCATTGATGAGGGGAGGACATAGGGAATTAACCTTCTCAAAGCCTCATGCTCAGCTTTTCAGTAGGGCAGGATTCACTGTTGCAGTGAATCCTTTTCCCAGGTCTGGCACTGGGCTTCTGCATGCATTGGGTTTAAAGGAAACAAAATCATTACATACAGCATAGGTTTTTTTTTAAGAAATGGTGTCACTTAAAAGATCACAAATTGTCAGAGTTTAGTTTGTGAAGGTCTTTTAACTGAGGAATATCTAAGTTCTCAAAAAACATGCTCTGTGGCAGTCAGATGGCATCATGTCAAGGGATTCAGCCCCGTCAGGTCTCTTCAGGGATGGCAGATGGCTCATGGGCTGCACTTTGGGGACCCCTGACTCAGGTGTTTTCAACGCAGTTATGCTTAGACTTTCTAAGCACACATTTTTTTCATTTGTAAACCAGAGTTAAGGCTTCCTTTAACCAGGTACATATGTTGGGAGGTAGGGAGGCACTCAGAAATGAGGCCATTAAGCAGATTAATTAGAGGTCTATAAATGTGAACTTGTTATCATTTGAGCATTGCTTTCAATTAAATTAAACATGAGGAGAAGCTTTCCAAATAGAGGATAAAGGTTGAAATCCTGTGTTCTTTTGAGCACTCTGGCATCACTCCAGCAAAGCACTTAATCACTTGCTTAACTTCCTGTATTTGAAACCAATTGGAACTATTCGCATACCTTAATTTTAAGCATCTACTTAAGTATCTGCTGGATTAGCACCAGAGGGCCCAGCACCATCACTGAGCTTCAAATAAAGGCAGAGGTGGAAGAAATTTAGACCCACAAGGTATAAGCCCATGGGAGGACAGGCAGAAACTCCTGTGCTGTTGGGGCACAGAGTGGCATTGATTCTTTTGTAGCAAGTCTCTGCCATTGCAGTCTGTTTAAAAATTAATGCTGCAATATGCTTTTTGGTGTTTAAATGGCCAGCTTAATTTTGGAAGCTCATACATTTGTGATAACTCCAGGGATGGAAATATTTCATAATCTTAAGACAGTGTCCTTCCTGGATGAATAATCAATTCCATAGAGCAAACTGCTTGTCTTCTACTTTGCTGAAAGCCTACTAGCTACACTCTATTGATATAATAAAATAAGGGTGTTATTTATTCAGCTGTTTCAAATAAAGCAACTCATCCATCGATTTTGAGAGGTTGGCCTTTTTTGTTTTGTTTTCTTTTGTTTTGTTTTTTCTATGCTCTTACTTTTAAGACAATTGGAGCAAATTGAGATGCAGGTCAATTTGGCTTTTTTTTCCTTTGGAAAGATTGCATGTCCCAAAACCAGTACCACTCTTTCCTTTTTATCTATGTAGCAGCTAACTCAGAAAAGTAAGATTTAACCATCTAAAGCATTACAAGGCCATAGCAGAAGACAATTCCTTTTTTTTTCCCAAGGAATATAATGGAGATTCATCTTGTTTTGTGAAATTTTAAGGATTAAAAATAGGTAAGGGAAGACTTTCCCATCATGCCATAAATATAGCAGCTAAACAGTGAAGGGCAAGCATATGTTCTTCAGTCCAGGCAGTTAATGTGAAACTTTGCGTGGCTTAGTTAAGTGTGTATTACACATTTTAATGCATTACTGCTGCATGGCTTATGCTGGATAGGGCTGAAGTTTGGATATGATCCCAGTTGTGGCTGGAGTTGAAACAAGTAATGTTTTAATTAAATACACCGTTTTACACAAACGAACCTGAAATGCAATTCGGCTAACGAAATATTTCCCCAGATAGATTAGGAGGCAGCATGCTGTATCCATGGTGTTTGACTGCAGATGGACTGTGTGAGCTGGAGGTGGTCTCAGAAGAACCATTTGATCATTTTATTACCTATGTTGATACACAAATATGGATGTTAGCCAAACATCTTAGCCAGACTAATATTCTAATATAATTTACAGTATGTGTTTGGCTCCATTCTGCCCATTGAATGAAATTATTGAAATGTAACAGATTGCATCGCCTTTTGGAGTCTTAACTGTTCTTTTAACTTCTCTACAGGTGAGATCTTCTGGCATATATGCTTAAGTGTACACTAACCTCCCTGTCATAATTGTTATAACTGAGATGTAACTAAACCCTGAGTATAGAAAGCTCTGGGAAGTGGAAGCTTTGTGGGAATTTTCTGCCCAGCTAGGATGAAGCAGTATCTCTCTGCTTTCATGGTGCACAGCGTCTCTGCTAGTGCCATGGGCTGCACTGGTGAGGGGTTGCAAAGTTTGCATATCTCTGCTGTGATATGGAGTAACTCAGGCTTTCTGCAGTGTTGCACTACATAGATGGATGAAAAAAGCAATAGCACTGAATGTGCTGGACTGACAGTCTGACACTACCAGCTCTCAACCAGACCAACCATGCCACTGAGGTTATTGTCTGGATAACTGCTGAGCCTGGACAAGAGCCTGGGTATTCTTTGGATGCCCATATTTTTTCCTTGAATGTCCCACAGTTAGCTTGAAGTTCAGCTTTTCTTGGTACCAAGGTCCAGGCTATAATCAAAGAACCCCCTCTGAGTACTGAGCAGTGACCCTGACATCTCAGTGGCTACAAGGAATCACAGGAACACCAGGGATTAATTGCTGAGTGATGGTTGAATTCTCTGTGCTTAAGAGTGGGGACAGCAATTTTACCTGTTAGGTGGAAAAACCTTCTCCTCCCTGCCTGGCCAGTCCAGCTGCTGAGTACTCAAGAGTGGAGCCCTTTGCAGCATCTGCTCCTTGCCAGCTCTTCCTGTTCTCCCTACTCCTCCTCGAGGTCCATCAGGGGACAAATACTTCTTCCCAGCCCCTCTACAGCAAGGACCATCTGATTAATGGAAGTGCTTTTATGGTCCCATTGCTAGGGGTATCTGGGCATGTCACAGAGTCTTTAATGTATGTATCTGTAAAGCAGTGGTGTGAGGTAGGGAAATGACGTTACCCCTCTTTTACTGATGGAGACCTGAAACTAATGGCTTGCCTGAGATCTCAGAGGAAGAATGTTGCAGAGTGTGGGTTCCCATGCAGATCTGCAGATCTGTCATGTCTTAGGCTAGTACTGTAAGCATCAGACCATCCTTTCCATCTTTCACTCTAGTTAGAGGTTACTCGTGTTTCTTCAATAACAGGAAAGAAACTTAACCCTTCAGACAATATATATTTACTATGCATGTCAGATCATCTGCTGGTAAAGAGAAATAAAAGTGGATGAGAAAGATGTATAAAACATATTTTAATGGCAAATCTTTTAGATCATAGTTTCCTGTATACAAATGGTGTAATATTTATCCCAGGTGCTCAAATGTGGTGTTGTATTTATAAAGATAATTGGAAAAACATGTTCTGTGAGTAAGAGTAATAGACATGCGGGCAGTAGGTCCTTCAGGGCATAAGTAGTCATAGGGGAGGTATATGTATACTATACACAATCAGTAGAAGAGTTTCCATAGAAAAAAGCCTTTTAAGTAAGCAGCAAGTTATCTGCTTATCCAGTGATGGCTGTTTTTCAAAGTGTAATATATTGGCATGCATTTTTCTGTTTGATTTTTATTCCTGATGAGACAGACCACACTTTTTAGCAGCACTTTCAATGTTTATGGACTGTTTTTTTGCACAGGGAGGAAAGAAACTAATGCTCCATCTCTGGAGAGAAAAAGTTCTGTTTATCAGGACATCTTATTTACCAAGATTCCTCCTGAGAATATGCTTTAACAGACCCAATTTCAATCTACAGAAACTGTTTACAGCTGAGTTTTGAGTCCTTCAAGAAAATGTTTCTTAATGAAAAATGATCCAGACTCATTATTCTATACATCCATTAGCCTTATTTGATTGAGCTGTAGGAGTATCAAGCAACATCCATCCCTTAAGCATGTATTACAGTCATAGATTTGATTTCTTCTCAGTTTCATTACATCCTACAGATCAGGGACTGCAAAACAGCCAGTTGTTCATAGCAGGGGCTAATTGTAGCTCCTTCCCTTGGCTCCTTCTACGTGTATTCATTCCTCTATACCCCCTCATACCATGCAGAGTAAGTGGGCAGCTGGCATCTCTGAGGAGCTTGCCCCATGCTTGGCACCTCTGTGTCCATGCTGCCGAGCGATCACCGAGCAGAGGATTGGTGTGTTTTGTCCTGATTGCCCAGTGTGTTTTGGCTTGAGCTCCAGTTCAGAGTCAGCCAGTCAAGAAAACAAGGATTTGCAAAGGAGAAGGAAATCCAGAGATCTACAGATCTCAAGATTTTGCCTTTAACTTTTCTCCTGGTAGTTTTCTCAACCTCTAAGGACATAAAATGCTGATAATGGCAGACAACACAGTCTGCTCCTGTACATTAAAACTTTCCTGTTTACCTTCAAGCCATATCAGGGAAACTGTCTGAGAAGAGTTTGAGCACACAGTCACATGCCAAGGGATGTCTTCATCTAATGTGACTGTTCATGCTAAAAATGGCCAAAAATGGCCAAAGGCAGATGGACAGCATCTTCACATCTGCTTTTTCCATTCCAGTTTAGCATCTGCAGCATCCTCACATCTGCTTTTTCCATTCCAGTTCAGCGGGCCACCAAAGCTCTATGGGGTTCTTGCATTGACATCTGTGGAAACTCTGCTCTCATTGGGGGAAGCAGTCAGTCTCTGTAACACATACACCAGTGAGAGGACCATGTGAGCTGCCTGGAAGGATGAAAAATGACACAGCACCTGAACTTTTCAGGGGGATAAATAATGGGACAGAACTGTCTTGAAAGGGGGTTTGCAGAAATAAATACTTCCTAGAGCATGACATAAAGGTAAAATACTTGGAAGGGATTTCAGAGAACTTGAATCCAATTAATGTGCCGTAAGAAATTATTTCCAACCTTGTCAGCCATTTTAAATTTATATGCCATCTGTTAGAGAAACCTAAAATCTTGGGGTAAACTGCTAATCAGGAAAGCAGAACTTCATATCCATTCCCTCATTCTGCACTTTGCCTGCCCCGGCAGGATAGCACAGATTTACTCTTTACGAGGACTTGGGATGAGTGAGGGACAGGAGGGAGAGTGAGAAATCTCCTACAAACTCTCTAAATCCATGAGTTCAGCATAAATATTAGGAAAGAAAGAGAATCAAGACGCATCTTATGCCATCTGTGAGGTATGCACAGAGCAGGTTGTGTTGCATCTTTGGGAAATAACTAACTTTTGGTCAACAAGTATCTTACTGTTGTAATTAGTGATAGTAAACTTATGATGCTTAAGGGAAAATCCACACCTCATTGAGAGGCTCCTTAAAGTTACAGAAGCACAGGATGTCTGCATGAGCAGAGTACCTAACATCACCAGCTGCAAGTGTGGCCATTGGCTCTGCCACAAGCCTCTCAAGCACTAAGAGGTGATCCTGTGCCCTGTGACCGTCCTTTTGATAACATCAGCCAGTGGGAGCAGAATCACAGCTCTCAGTCTTGCTGAGAGAGACACAGCTGTTCGACAGCAGAGCCAAGAGCAGAACAAGGGTCCTTGAGTCCATATCCTCTTCAGTAAAAAACATATAATTATCCCAGTTTTCACCTGTGTTCTGCACCCATATGATTTTCTGTATTTTTAGTTTTCTTGTAGTAATTGACTTCAGGCAAATTCAAAGTAAGCTGATATTTTCCACCTTGTGTTTTTTTTTTTTTGCTCATGATAAAGGCACAGCTTTTTGCCGTTTTAGTGTCACGTAGGAGAGCAGCTTTAACAGTGTGCAGAGATGGTCTAGAAGTTCTCTGTGCTTCCATATTCTCTGTGAGAGCGTATTATGAGACAGCTGAGTGCCTGAAGCAGTTTGATTTCTGTTTTCCTCCTGCAGATTGTTGATGGCAAACTCTGGTTCCAGCTGGATTGCGGAAGTGGCCCAGGAATCCTGGGAATTTCTGGAAGGGCCGTTAACGATGGAAGCTGGCATTCTGTCTTCCTGGAGCTGAACCGCAATTTCACCAGCCTGTCCCTGGACGACAGCTATGTGGAGCGCCGCAAGGCCCCCCTCTACTTCCAGACGCTCAGCACGGATAGCTCCGTCTACTTCGGCGCCCAGGTCCAGGTGGATAACGTCCGCAGCCTGACCGACAAGAGGACCACACAGGTCCTGAGCGGCTTCCAGGGCTGCCTGGACTCAGTGGTCCTAAACAACAACGAGCTGCCCCTCCAGAACAAGCGCAGCAGCTTCGCAGAAGTGGTCGGCCTGACGGAATTGAAGCTGGGCTGCGTTCTGTATCCCGATGCCTGTGAGAGACACCCCTGCCAGAACGGCGGCACCTGTACTGCCGTGCCATCTGGTGGTAAATGTTTTCATTACTTTATGGGCTTCCCCCCTCCCCGTTTTCCTCTGTAATTTATTGCCAGAGATGGTGTTATGCAGCAACATGCTTGAAAAATCTCATGAACTCTATAAAACTCTGATAGGTATTGCAAATTGGGTAAAAGCTGTTTGCTCTATAAATAACAGTGAAATGGTGCCCCTTCTTATTGCATTAGTGTTCCAGGAGGAAATTGATTTATTGGCTGTTAGCATAATCCTATTTCTATAGAAACCAATAGAATTACAATTACTGTAATGTTCAGCTGGATTTTTCAGAATCCATTTACAGCATCCTTACAGCATTGAGGGCTGTACACAAAGATGGTGATTTGAAATGTCCATCACAGATATAACAGCAGTGTTGCCTTACTCTGTTTCCGAAGCTGTCACAAATAATTACTGAGCTGTCCTCAAACACCTCCGTCCTTTTGGAAGTGAGTAATTTCATTACATGTCTGCATGGAAAATAACAAGTTGGGCCCGTTATAAACCCCCTGAACTGTATTTTACAGCTTTCTCGGAGGCCTGAGTGCTCTAAGGTCTAAGTAATATTATCCAGATTTTATAGGGCATTGATTTAAACTTGTGGTGGAGTTTCCTATCCAGTGGTTATGTGGTGGTTTGTGTCATTTGATACCAGTGACTTACTGCAGTGCACCAGTTACCAGAACAGTCAGCATGTTAGCAGGAGAAAAGCAAATGGCACACAGGTAGAACGTTGCTTCTTGGGCAGTTCTCTTTCTGCAGTGTAGGAGTTTCCCTTCCAATTCCCCATACTGTATTAGCATGCAGCATTGCACACCTTTTCTGGCAGAATAAAACTTCCTCTGAAAAGGAGGTTGCTCGACAGAGAGGTTTCTGCAAGTTCAGAGCTTTCCATCCACTTACTGTCAGTGAGTTTTGGTCATGGTTCTCTAGGGAAGTTCCTGCCTAAACTCTTATTTTATGGAGCATTTAACCACTGTCCCAGGGCTTTCTGCTTTAATGTGTCCATGCAATTCCCTTGCACCCATAGTTATTATTTCTGTTTTTCATTAGTTTAAGCCTGACTCTCATATTTCCTTTCTGAGTCTCCTCCACCACACAGAGTTTTTAGGCCTAAACTTCAGATCAGTTCAAGACCAACATGTGGTGAGATCTGAGCAAAACTGTGATAAGTTTCTCAGTTGGATAGCCCCACTCCTATAAAGTAAGTCCTGAAAATGTTGATTTGTCCATGCTGGACTGTCTCAGCTAGCATCCCCTCTGGGTCTTTGGTTTTGATTCAGCCACCTCTTCTCCCATGCTATCACAAATGATGCATCAGGAATGCTATCAGCTGTGCTGTTGATGGAAAGAAATGGGAGGACAGTTAGAAGGAATGAAGCACAACCCTGGCAATTCGGGATGTGTTGTGGGACATGAGGAGAAAAATTGCTGCGTGTGTGTTTGTCCTTTAGGGTCTTTATTTACCAAGGGAAGGAGAGAAAAGGAGGGCTGCATAAAAAGGGCAAAAGAAAATAATTCTGAGACAGAAGGATACTGCAGCCACTTGAAGAATTGCTAAGCATGATTATTGAAATTCCTAGGAAATATGGCTGTAGTATGTACAGGAATGTCTGTATGATGGCTTTGATTCAGAGTCCCTACTGAATAAATGAGGTTAACCATTTGCTTCACATCCTAGGAAGCATGAGAACAGTTCCTTCTATTGATTTTATTTGAGTCTATTTACAGTATTGCTCAACAATCTCATGATGAGTAAATTGAAACCTTTCTAGCAGAACTCCTTACAGTAATTCTTTTTTTCCCAGCACCATGAGCATGCCAATTCAAACTGAGGGGAGACACGGGGTAAGGGAGAAACAAGCAGCCCTGAAGTTTGGACCCATCTCATTATTGGAATGGCAAATACCATTTTCACATCAACAAAATTCGCTGCTGGAAGGCAGGCACAGAACTGATTTAACTTGCCTGTGTTCCTGCCTCGGCGAGGGGCATGTGCCCTCAAGGGATGTTTTGGCTGCCTGCCGTCAAAAAATCTGTTTGCTGTTTTTACTGTCTCAGCAGTGTGTGTAAATAAAGGATTGTTATAAAGCCATAATTCCAGTGCAATGGGCCCTGACTGTATGTTGGTGGTTCTACAGCCCAGCCCTTAAGGAGAAGGCACGGGCATTTTTGCTTCCACTAGGCAAATCAGTTCTGTTGTTAGTGTCCTCCATATGCTGAAAGGCCACATAATTAAATTCTAATAGCACAAGAGTCCATCAGCATTGCACGTCCTAGTTGCAGAGCCGCAAATTGCAATGTGCTTTTAAGAACCATCTACCATTGCACTTGCTGACATAGATGTTAGCAGCTGACTTCCATTTGAAAAAGAAAAAAAAAAAAAAAACTTCATTTTTTAAAAAATTTTCTTAAGAATGAAAATGGCAGCTTTTTCCTTTTTTGGTGAGGGGAAGAATGCAAAAATATACCATGCAAAGGTCCTTTTCCCAATCACAGGGCATTGAGTAGCAGCAGCATCTCTTTACTAATATTTTCTATGATATTATCCTCCTTTGTCAGTTTTTGGAAAATAATGTTAATTTTCCTAAACAGAGAGTATTTGTCATAAGATTTTTTTTAATAAATAAACCCTCTAGTTCAAATTTTACAAAGAAGATTTTATATACTGTTAGCATCTTTGCAGTTATGGACAACCTACTGTGCTTTACAAGAAAATTAGGAGAGAGAAAAAGAAAGCTGAGATTTATAGCTAACTTAAGAAGAAAACAGTCAAGCAAAGGTTACCCAACATTATAACATGAAAGAGTTGCTGGCTACATACCAGAAGTCAAAGAGGCTGTGTCTAATTTACATATAATTTGCATAAATTGAGCACCTACAACACAAGCCTCTACAACAGTGTTCCTGTTATAGAGAATCTAAGATTCTCTATTCTGTCTCTGTTCCTGAGATCTTCCTTTCAGTAGAAATGCCTGCTGCCCTGTTCACCATGAATAAAGCACTGCCTCAATTGCCTTTCACTTCATCCTGTGGTTGGGAATAGCGTGATACCACGACCCTGTTTGGGGAAGTGCTCTGTATGCACTTAGAGCGTGTCCATGCTGCTGCTGTTAGGTAGGGTATGGATGGATACATTCCCAGCTCCTGGCACAGGACAGGGCTGTGCCTGGGCTGCACAGAGCTCAGGACTGACCACAGAGTTGTTGCCCCAAAGCAGGGCTGGCACAGGGCTAAGCTGACCCACAGTGGCTCTTTCTGCCTGACCTGTCTGCATATGGAACAGAGCAGAATGGGGATCTCGGCCTGCATGAGAGCACAGACAGCTCAGATGGGAACTCCAAGAGTACATAAAAGCCTCTCTGCTTTCAAACTCTGGTTTCTGAGCCAGCAGAAAGTGACCGTGGCATGAATCTCTGCTTGCTCTCAGGCAACAGTGTTGGCCAAGTGATGTCAGTGGTACAGAAGGGGGGACTGCGTGTCCAGAGACCCCATGGGGAGATCCAGTGCATGCTTAAATAGGGGTTGGCAGAAGGGGATGAGCACTCACTGGATCTGACAGCTCAGGAGACTCATAGCAGAAAGAGACATACCCAGTCTTAGGACAATTTCCTTGGGAGACAGTGGAAACCACAGCCCTGAAGGATAGGCCACATTCTTCCAGACTTTTCAGTCCCTATCCATAAGTATGGGTCAGTAAATCTATTTTTAAAGAAAGTTAGCATTCTGAAACGTGACAAACAACATGACTTTCAGAAACAGCTTGGCTCTTTGAACTGAAATTTCCCAAGAAAATTCAACCAAGTGTTTAAAGTGTGGTTAAGCTATAAGATGCTGAATATGAGGTCTTAAAATGGGAAATGTCACACAACCTTAATAATAGTGTGGCACTTGCAGGGCTGCCCATAGTAAATGTATGTTTGTCTGCATGAGTAACAGTATGAGCAATCTCAGCAATAGAAAGATTTACTGTAATCACATGCAAAGACTGCACCAAGGTTTTCAACCACAGAGAGAAACCTCATGCTTGTAAAGCCTGCAATTATAAGTATAGTTACTTCCTTTTAATTTGATCAGTCCTGTATACATCTGGCTTTGATTAAAGTAAATGGCTTATATGAGTAGGCGATTTTATTTGAACATGAAGCATTTGAGCGGAAATATTTACTGAGTCAAGGACTGTGGGCAGTGTGGGGACATAAAGTCATTTTGCTTTCCCCACTTTTCACTTTTCTTCTATTCTTTTTTTTTTTTTTTTCATGAACAGAGCTAAAGTCCAAAGGGAGGAGAAAATGCAGCATGGCACTTGGGTGGTGGGTTTAACACGCGCTTTAAATGCTGTTGGCAACATTACTTATGGCTGGTTTTGAGGATCACGTAGTTCATAAAAAAGAAATAAGGGAAAAATTAGTGTAATAATACCACAGAACTGACCTGGTCTTAATAATGTTCTTGATCTTGCTTTTTCACACACGTAAACAACCCAGCATACTGTGATGTGAGTATACCAAATGCACTTCAATTATTTTTTTAAAGCTTTTTTAGAAATTCTAGGAGTGTTTAATGTTTTTAATATGTAGTGATTATAGGCATCTGTTTTTGAATTCTCACTTTAAAAGCATGTGCATGCCAATCTTCTCATAGCACTGGTTCAGCAAAGACTGAGGTTCATTTTCATACCAACAAGTGGCAAGAGGCAATGATCTGTTTGAAGACAGATAAGTTAAATCTGGAGTGGCAGGACTGTGGATGGCTGAACACACACTACTTGAAGATGGCCTGGTTTGACTATAGACCTACCAAAATACAAATGCTGGGAGAGGTCCTCTTCCCCTTCAGTAGTTCTTATCAGTTAACTTGGTGTGTAACACTGTGTGGTCAATGTCAAGGGCAGGGCAATTTCTGGACATCGAGTTTGTCAGGTCTAGCTGCACAGCAGGGAGAGAAACTACACAGAGAGACAAATGGAAAAGCCAAAGCACATTAACAGATAAAAGCCAGCCTGTCTTGCATGGGATAGATAGAAACAGGAGCATACACATGTTCCAAAAAAAAAAAAAAATTGGCAGCAGTTCGGAGCATCGTCTTTAATAAAGCCAAGTAAACCTTGGGATAGACAGACATTCAGATGCTCAGGCTGGGAATGCTACCAGCAGAGATGTTCACTACATAGCAACACCCCATCTGCTGATGGCACCGTGCCTGCCTTGTGCTGCTGCCTCTGCTTCTTAAGTGCCAGGCAAACACAGGTGTAGGCAGGGAGCCTGTGTAGTGTCCTGTCTTACTGCATGTTGCTCTTCAGTGAGGTCTGGGGTGAAAAACACCTTTTTCTCTGGGTAGGGGCATGCCAGGAGAGCAGTAAGAGCAGCTGTTTGAGTCACCGGGAGCAGGTGAGATTTAACTATGTGGAGGGGACTCAGATTGGTGAAGGAGCATGAGAGAACCCTTATAAAACAACCCTGAGTAAGCCCAAGACAATGTGTAGACCTATGTCTACATAATGGTTCAGGTCATGAATGATATTTGATGCAAATCTTCTGATCATCATCTCTCCCTGGGCTTCACTTCCCACTGGAGAGGCGAGGTTTGGGAGGGCAGGACAAGGCTGAACTGGAAGACAACTGGTCCCAAAGCCCTGAGCTGCACAGAGTGAGGCTCCTCAGCACCAGCTGTTTGGCTCCACAGAGCCACTGCTGTTGCTCTGCAGGACTTGTGAGTGTAGATACCACCCAAAAAGGCTGTATTGTGGTTCATAGCTTGTTGTTGCTCTTAGGTCATCTCTTGGCACATGCTGCTATGGCACATGCTGAGAATATTGTGGTCCCACCCTAGAAGCTTTTCAGAGGTGTTTTCCAGAGCTTCCTGTCTTTTTCCACTGATTTCCTCTGAAGAAATACTGTGGTGATATCACAAAATTTGCTGCCTTGGAGAATGCAGATCAACATTTCTAGGAATTAAATATTCATTCCTTATGGAAGAAGCACAGATGGACTGTGTGATCTTAAACGCTGATGAATTTCCAAAACTTCAGTGTTTTCATTGTGAACAGGATCAAGCCCCACATTGTTTAAAAGAGATATTTCATTCCTTGCTGAGAGGACAGGACACTGAGCCTTTTCTCATCCTTGAATGTAAGAAGTTTGCTTGTTATTCTTGTTCTAAACCAGAGGGAAGAAATGAATGGTACGTTAGCAGGATATTAAATTAAAAGTATAATAAAAATCCTTTATTGGACCCAAGATGCACTCCCAACCAGAGGGGTTTCCTTCACAATTTGCCTTTGTCCACAGCCATGTGGCTAAAATATGCAGTAGCCAGCAAAATTACAGCCTCTGCTGGGAGGTTTGGAGATGGATTAAAGGTCTGGCAGGTCTTCTGGCTGAGTGCTATGTGCTGTCTACTGAGCCATCATATCAGCTCTTCTCTTCCCTCCTCCATGAATTTTGACATATGCTTTGCTGTGTTGGAGACCTCCCGGGTGAATGCTCTGCAGCTCTGAGCATGTGTGTCACAGAAAAGTTCTGTGTCCTTTGCCAGTGGATTGGACTTGGCAGGTGTATGGCAGTCAATCCAATGAGAGGAAACACCAGTGATAAATATGATAATTTAATACTGTCTTGTTTCAGTCCCTTCTTGATTTCTAACTTTGATCCTTAGACTTAGAATCTATAGTGAATATTGCAGTCTTCTAATATCTGATGTGTGTTCCACTATCATTAAATCAAATTGTGTGAAAAATGTAGGCTTTCAGAAGCAGATTTTTATTTTGGTCCTGTTCGTACACTGCTGAACAGGGCTCTGACCCATCTGGTGCATTCAGTTTCATCTCTTCTTAGTATCAAATGCATAAATCCATGTTTCTTTTATAGTTGGTGGTAAAATTTTTTTTTAATCATATCAATACTCCTCAAGTTTTCTATAATGAACAAATGTAAACAGAATACATTACAGAACTTAGAGCTTAGCTGAAACAAACAAAAGACATGAAAAGAAAGTGATTCAAGGGCTTTGTCTTACAAATGATTGACACCTGAGAACTTGGCTTTTAACGTCACTTTAGAGTTATGGAGGTTTATAAAATATCAGATAACAAATAGAATAACATATATATTCTGCTATTACATAAGGCAACAAAACTAATTATACATAAAATTGTTTATATTTGAATTGAACATTCTCCTTTTGCTTAAACTCACTGAGACTGTAAAAAACATATAAAACATTAGTGTAAATTTTTGAACTATAGATGTCACTGTTCAGTCATAAAAAGGAAGTGCTGAAACAGCCTTATTTATTCATGCTGTGAATTCTACCTACAGTCACAGGTTTGTAGTTCTTCAGACACAGATCACTATAGGTCCAGAAAGATGTTCACATTGTCTGAGTGTGATACTTTTAAGACACAAAAAGAAATAAGCCCATCTTGCTGATGCTTACTAAACATGCTTTTTGGGAAGCCCAGAAGTTGAATAATTTATCTTCTTAACTCTGTAACCTTGGAGAGATCAGTGTGTCTATCTTCCTTTTTGTAGCAGGACAACAAAACAGCATGATATTTGTGTATCTATTTCATTTATCTTCAGTTACATAGTATTGGACTCTTGACTGAGTAAGCCAGCAAGTCTGGTTCCAAGTTTATTCTCAAAAGCCTGTCCTCATGAAAGAATTCAATTAGAGTAGCTGAACAAGGCGAATTGAACCATATAGGACATATAAAAGATGTGGGAGTCTTGATGCAGAATTGCTTTTTTCTTAAGCCTCCACTGGATTTTTCCATACTGTTTCCATGAAATTCTTTTCCTTGTAACTGTGCTGGATATTCCTGCCATATTTGCAGAAAGAATAACTTTTAAAACAAGTATTTGGGGTTTTTTTCCAGATGTATAGATATAGAAAGTTTTTATAAATACATTTAAAAGGCTCACCACTGAGAGTTGATATTTCCACTTCATCAGTTTGATTGCCAATAATTTTGACACTGAATTGAGTTGCACTCAACCATTTCAGCTCTAACTGGAGCTGTATTAATGGCAGGAAGGTTCCTTGTTTTAGTTGCTTAATGTGCTATATTCAGTAGGTATGTGAACCCCATAACTGCAGCTTGAACCTTGCCTGCACATCTGTTTAGGACATTTGGATTATATAAGAAACTTCTTAAAAGATCAGCCAAAGTTTTTTTTACAGATGTCCAGAAAAATTTTGCTGGCTCAACAGCTCTAACTAAGGAGTCTTCGACTTCCAGGGACTGTCTTAGCCATCTCATGGCTTTCAAAGCCTACATGTTCCATGCTCTTTTCAAGCAAAAAAGCAGATTTCTATATCCAGTTCACAACTTCAAGAGATGCACTGCCTCACTGGATTTCTTTGTGACCTTAAATAAAGTTTTCATTAATGGCACTGTGCCATATGAACGCACAAGCAGAGAAAAAGAAAAAAGATATGTGTCATTTGATACTTGGCAGGGTGAACTGATGTGTTTAAAACCTTTTTTTTTTTTAATTCTGGTTTTGCCCCTGTGTTGGCAAAAAACAGAAATGGGACTTCAATCCCAACAGAGTCCCCCTCCACATGAATGTTGTTACGCCTGATGAATTGATGTGAGTGATTAATCAGAATTTGATAGCACACTAGTACTGAACATAATCAGCTCTGATTAGGACTGGTATTGCCCAGGTCAGCTGGTAGTTTGAAGTTTATCGTTTCTGCCTTGATGATGCACTTTATAAAACTGGTGTTTTATTACTGTCACATCCTCATTGTGTTGTTCTTTTAAAGGGCAGAGATGGAAAAGCTCTCAGCCGATGTATTTGTTAATTGGTGAAGCCCCCCCCAAAAAAAGAAGAGTAGACTGCCTCTATCAGCAAACATTTTGAAAAAGTTGGGAAATACATTCTTGATCTAGAATATTTCTTATTACCGTTCTTGAAAGGTGTTCACCAATGACATTTATTCTTACATAAATCATGATGATTAGGATGGTCTGGGCAGCAGCCTCTGGTTGTAGACATGAACTCTGATTGCCTGGGCACCTCAGATAGACAAACTCTTGACTAGCATTAGTGTGGGCCACATGGACAGACCAGAATGTGTGAACATCCCCTTGCCCCCACAGTACAATTTATTTTTCAGTGTAAAGCAGCCAAATGGGTCCTGTCACTTTTCGACAACTCAGTGGTAGGAGTCTAATTTCCGTCTCTCTGTCCCTCACCTCCCAGGGTACCATTGCAATTGCCTCTCCCAGTTTACAGGAAGGAATTGTGAGTCAGAGATCACAGCCTGCTTCCCAAATCCTTGCCGGAATGGAGGCTCATGTGATCCCATCGGCAATGCTTTCATCTGCAACTGCAAAAATGGCCTGACAGGAGTAACGTAAGTGTCCCTCCCCAGGTGGGCAATGGGAGCTTTTTGACTCAGTGATGGTGGGCTTTTTGATCAGTCATTTTGTACCCAGAAGCTATGATTCACCTCACAAAAAATAACCACAACCTTAGCACTTATTCCAAGTCAGAGCTAATGACAGCTGAGAAATCCCTGAGACTTGCATGCTCAGAAATGTTTTTTCTGAACTTACCCTCCTAAGCTGTTGATTCAGGATGTTATCTTGAGACATTTTCTCTGAGATACACCTGTCTGTTGCCAGCTTTTTGAACTATCTTGTAAAACCTGTGGAAGCTGCTGTGTAATCTTTGTTTTGAAAATGGATCAATTATTTAGTCACCTTAGCCCTGACATAAAAGGTTAATTTATTGCAGTCATTTTCTTAAATCCCTGCCTTGATCATAAACTTGGTCTAGACACAGAGAATCCTAACCTGCCCATCAACATGTTTTTCCCTTATCTGGTTGTCTACTGTTTGTACTTTTTCCTCTGCATTTTGCTACCTCTTATTCTTTCCAATTCTCTCTCTTTATGGTTCCTGTTCTTTTTTTCCCCTTGACTCTAATATCTGTTTATCTCCCGACCTAAACAATTTTACGTAGTCAGTATATCCTTCTCTTCTCTTCTCTTCTCTTCTCTTCTCTTCTCTTCTCTTCTCTTCTCTTCTCTTCTCTTCTCTTCTCTTCTCTTCTCTTTCTCTTCTCTCTTCAATAAATATGCTGATGTTTTTACTACATTTTTCTCAACTATCTTCTCCTTGAATCCCCCTCTATTATTTTGTATTGAAACACATGGGGTAGTCCAAAAACAGTATAAAAAAGCAGATTCTCTATTATATTCAGTAAGCTTCATTAGGGTCAAGGTGCCTTTTCCTATCAGATGCATTATTTCCTTCTTGGTATCTATCAAATGCTTTAAACCCTTATTTCCTTCTTGATATTTCCATTTTATTGTCTTTAAAAAACCCATGGAATAGCTGTAGAACAAATTAAATGTCGCTAAATAATATGATAAGAATATGATAATTTGCAAAGTACCACAAGGTGTTAACTAATGGCACCACTTTGACAAGATAGGGCATCATGCACAAGCTGGACTGCCTCTTAGATGTTCTGAGATTCCAGATTCTCCTTTTCTTCTTTCAAGGTGTGAAGAAGACATTGATGAGTGTGAAAGAGAAGAATGTGAAAATGGTGGCTCCTGTGTCAACATCTTTGGTTCATTTCTGTGCAACTGCACCCCTGGCTACGTGGGTCAATACTGTGGTCTGCGCCCCGTGGTGGTCCCCAATATACAAGCTGGGCATTCCTACGTTGGCAAGGAGGAGCTGATAGGAATAGCTGTGGTCTTGTTTGTCATATTTGTGTTAATTGTTCTTTTCATCATTTTTCGCAAGAAAGTTTTCAGGAAGAACTATTCGCGCAACAACATCACGCTCGTACAGGATCCAGCTACTGCAGCCCTGCTCAACAAGAGCAATGGCATCCAGTTCAAGAACATCAGGAACAGTGGAGACAGCAGGAATATCTACCAGGAGGTTGGGCCTCCACAGGTGCCAGTGAGGCCAATGGCCTATACCCCATGCTTCCAGAGTGACTCAAGGAATAACCTGGACAAGATAGTGGATGGGCTTGGTGTGGAGCACCAGGAGATGACAACATTTCATCCGGAGTCCCCTCGAATACTGACAGCCAGGAGGGGGGTGGTGGTGTGCAGTGTAGCTCCAAACCTGCCTGCTGTGTCTCCCTGTCGCTCGGACTGTGACTCCATCAGGAAGAGCACGTGGGATGCTGGGACAGAAAGTAAGTAGCACTGCGTGCCGGTCTCATTCTTCCCTGCCCGCGGTAAGGGTTGCTCCAGGGTGCAGCAGGTACAGTGGCACAGGTACTCTTAGTGCTCCAGCGTAATACATGTGAATTGTTAAATCTCTCCAAGAAGTGATCTGGTTTAATTTTGAAAGGTTATAATTAAACAAGGCATACAAGGCCTTTTTTTCTATGCATGGAGTATGACTAAAAGCATTTATTTCACTTGTTGAGAAAGCATATATGAGTAAGTGCTCTGAGCATTTTTCAGTGATATAATGCAATCATCTTTCTATTGGAAAAAAACAATTTGGGGCAGAATTCTTAAATATAAATTCTCTTAGGTTCAGGCTGTTTGTTTCCCAAGGGAGTTAAAAATATTTAAACCTTCTTCAAGAAGCAATCCTGTTTTGCATCAGGGAGAAATGAACTAATATTCTCTACTTTCAGTGTCTGTGAACTGAAGCAGAAAGTTACATATGGTTTGATATATAGGATCACCTTCTCAGGCCATTGCATTCCCCTCTGCTTTCAGTATCAGAGTCATCATGGAATTTTCAATCCCCATGCTTACCCTATTTGTGCTGTGATGGTTCCTCACCTGATAACACAGTGCTCCCTCCATTCCTCAACTGGAGATGAAGCAGATTTCACATCATCTGTCATGGCAGGGAATACCAGTTTTCTGGGAAAGAGTTACAGCCCTGCGTATCTATCCTTGCAAGTCAGACCATGTCATTTGGACTGGGAGATGTTTACTTCACCATATATGATTTTTTTAAAGGTGTTTTCTCTTATTAGGGACTTTTCCTAATGCATCTTCCAGTACCTGTTGGAGGGGCTTACAAGAAGGCTGGAGAGGGACATTTCACAAGAGCCTGTAGTGATGAATGGCTTTAAGCTGAAGAAGGGTAGGTTTAGATTAGCTATTAGGAAGAAAATCTTGATTGTGAGGGTGGTGAGGCAATGAAACAGGTTGCTCAGAGAAGGGATGGATACCCATTCCTGGAAGTATTCAAGGCCTGATTGGATGGGGCTCTGAGTAACCTGGTCTAGTGAAAGGTTCCCAGTCCATGGCAGGGAAATTGGAACTAAATGATCTTTAAGATCCTTCCGCCTCAAAGTGTTCTATGATTCTATGATCTTCAACCCTATTGCAGCACAGCCTTAACCAAAACTGTCACATAAAACTGCACAATGCAGCCCTATTATTGAAAGCAATGGTAACTGAGGAATAGAGAGAGGAATTAAGCAACAGGTCAAGAGGACAGCATTATGTTGTGCCAGGGGAGGTTTGGGATGGACATCGGGAAGAATTTTTGCTCTGGAAGAGTGGTCAAGCCTTGGAACTGGCTACTCAGGGAGGTGGTGAAGTCACCATTCCTGGAAGTGTTCAAGAAATGATTGGGCATGGCACTTAATGCTGTGGGTGTGTTGGCATAGTGATATTCAGTCAAAGGGTGGGCTTGATGATCTTGGAGGTCTTTTCCAGCCTTACAGAGTTTATAATTCTGTAGCTGTGCCCTGATCTGCACATTTTCATCCAAGGCAGCACACTGGCTAAGGTCACGTAGTGAAAAATTGAATTAGTTTTCCTTTATTTGGGCTGTATTTCAGGGTTGTGTTGTGTCTGACCTTTTAAACTTTAAATATATTTAAGCTGATTGAAAGCATCATCACACCAGCTCCCACACATGCTCTGTTCTATATTCTCCTGGGGGTTTGTGCCACAGGCACTGCTGGTACTGGTACAAATTTCTGCACACCATGAGGCCGTACCAGGGAGACAGAGCTCAGCTGTCACGGAGTGGGAAGCAGCGCAGTTCTGTTACTGCAGCACTCACTTCATCAGCTCCATGCCCTGCTGCTCAGCAGGAACAAATCAGCTCTTACCATGTGGAGGTGTGCCATGCTGGGTAGAAATACCTACAGCTGGCAGGTAAAGAAAGAGCTGTACTTTCATGATGATAGCACCTGACCTTCTTCATTTGTAATTGGCTCAGGTATCTTAGTGCTTAAAATTGAGAATAACTTTTTGTGTTCCTGATTATTGCCCATATAATGTGTAGTTGAATGTGTTTATTTATATATGGTTAATTACAGGAGAATTTATACCGTAGGTTGCAGTTACATTTCTAAACAGTAGAATTGTGAAGACTGAATGTCCCTGATGAAAAGCAATGTAAATTGAAGCATAATCTATTATATGTCAGTGATGGAGCTATTAAAATCTGATCCAAGGACCACTGATATGAATAACAAGATGCACAGTAACTTTACTGAGCATTGAATGAGCCTTTAATGAGGCTCTCAAATTAGGAAATGAACAGTAAAGATAAATGTAACTGTAATCTCTTGTATAAGCTGTTTATACCGCATTCCTTAAGTCATCATTTTCATTGCTTTTGAGACTACATGCCACCTAAAAAGACAATATTGAATACAGATGTTTCTTCCTTGATTACAGTGTTGTCAGCCACTTGAAAGACTCCTTGGGCTTCAAACACTTCATAAGTCTAGGTATCTTTACCAACTGCCTTCTTGACGAATAGGTCATGTCCTCTGTGTGAAGGAAATAATTTTATTCTGACTCATATAACAGAAGGCAGGATTTGAATGTGTCCGTGGTATAAATAGGTAAATGTGCATCCCTAGAGAGTACCATTTTGCTTTGTCTTTGCTGTCAATGAAGGTAAAGGGGTTGATGACGCTGAAGAGGTGACCTGTTTTTCAGGAAGTAATAAAGGCAGCAACTCTGAAGTACAGTCCCTCAGCTCCTTCCAGTCTGATTCCGGTGATGATAATGGTAAGAAATGATTTCATCTTTATTATGCTGGGGGAAAAGCTATTTATCTCTCTCTCTAATATTATTAAAAGATTTATGTGACATCTTGAAACCCTTTAACGATGCCAAAAGTAAGAAAGTCACGGGTTCAAACCCTGACTTTGTGTTCCACTTACTAAATTGTAGGAACATAATAAAAATTTTGATGCTTGGGGCTGTTGTATTAGGACTGAGCTTTACAGTGAATTAGAGGTGTGATACAGCAGAGTCACACTGCCAAGATGTAAGTTGACTAATAGGTTGCAAGTGAAACTGTAGAATTTATATAATTTTCCTTCTGGGAAGAGCATGACTTTCACCAGTCGAATAAAAGGGATTTCCGTGCTATTTGCCAGGTCTCATTCATGGTCCCAACAAAACTCTGCTGGTGCTCAGCCGCAACAATGAGCGGATGAGCCAGTCCCCAGCGTCCTGGCCTCTCCCTGGCAATCACAGCTCAGCAAACAATAGAGCACCATTAAATCCTTGTTCAGTGCATACTCAGTGCCTGCCTCTCATGTCCTGCATCATTATCTCCTGGGTGACACAGGCAGAGCCATACACAGCCCACTAAAAGGTCCACAGAGTCAGAGCAAACCTTTGTTCCTGCAGCCCACATTTGTTGAGCAGTGGGTCTGAGAAAAGTCAAGATGTTTCTGCTGGGGAGGGATGGTGGATGTCTGGGAAGCCTCGTTTAGACACACAGAAAAAGACTATCACAAAGGAATCATGCTTGGTTTCCTCAGCCACCAGTTAATGAACTGTCTGTAGACTCAGCTCCTCAGTCATGTTGTGCAGCTGTTCTCTAGGAACTCTGAAATGTTGGAAAAAGCACTGATAGCAAAGTATACTTCCAGTTCCTTTTGGCCTGCTGTGCCTGAAGCATTACCATTATTTTTGTCAGGCTTCCCTATGCTTTTCTGGCCCTGCACCAAAAAGACCGCTTTAGCCTTTTTTTAGGATAAGTGTTATTTAATGAAATATATTTACATTATAGTTACCTTTGGAATAATTATTAAAGTGGTCATTTATTGTACATTGTTACTTTCTGTATCTCACAAATTCTGATTAGACATTTCAAACTCCTGATCCTGTCTCCACTGAAATCATTGACACAGTACCCACAGAAGCTGGATCGGACCTTCTGTGCCCACTCATTTTTTGTGAAGGCTTCATTTAAAATATGGCCTTTTGAGATAACATTTCTAGTTCAGGGTTCAAACAAATCCATATCTGCAGGGAGAACGAGGGAAGAAACTTAAATCATGTGAGTCATTTGCAGAGATCGATGCAAGACCACACGCTCTGGTTTGCTTGAAGCAGCAGGGAAGGTCTGCAGTGAAAGAGCCTAAAGGGCAAAGCCAGGCATAAGTAAGCATATACATATTCACATGCCTGTACTTTAGGGCTAATGGATATGCCTCCTGAAGCCATGAATCTTTGCTCTTCTTGTCATTTCAATTCTTTGTACTTCACATACCTGCAGAGGTTAGAAGGTTGTCAGTGAAAACACAACAAATACAATTCAGCATCCACACTCTTTGATGAGACAGGACAGTGGCTCCTTCTCCAAACCCCTTCCTCCAAAGCCAGGAACAATTCTGCTGGGTTCTCAGGCTAGCACAGGAGACAGGCTTGTGTCACACAAATGTACAAATGGCTATGCTGACACTGACTTGTGAAATTGGGTGGCAGCTTCTGACTGAGGAAACCTATCTGGCAGCAGTGGGATGAATTCCACTGTGAATATGTATATGCTTACTATATGCAGGCAGCTTCTGCTCACCCCCTCTAGGGCTCTTGAAGCCTTCTCTTGCTGTGTCAAGGGCTTGTCTTGCCATGTAAACTCACGTGGGGTGAGATTTTGAAGCTAATTTTTTTCTCTAGCCTTATTTCTCCTGCATTTAAATTGCTCAGCTTTCCTAGTCTTTCTGTGAGTAGTTAGCAGTAATTTTTGTATTCCAAAATCTGAGCAATGCTGTATTTGAGCATTGACTTGCACTGAGCTGTGTGAGGTGGGGTTCCCTCTTTTCTGTGAATATGCTCTGCACAGCTCCCACCAGAGCCAGCCCTTAGTTGGAGAGAAAACTGTACTGGCCCTGGGTTTTGACTTGTTTTTCACTCTTAGGTTTTTTCCTCTAATAGTTCACAGCTGCCCTCCATCTATTTTCTCAGCCATGCAGCACTAACTGCATGGAGCCCCTTATTTTTCTATCATGTTTATTTTGCATTAGACAGTACAAGTCTCCTTTGTATAATTACTATTGCTGTTGATGGCATAAATATGCTGATCATAGAACAGGGGTCCTTTGGTTTATCAAGGCTCTTTTTGCTAAGCCCTCACTAAAACTGAGGAAATTGGATGATATACCAGGTCCCATGCCCAAAATTTAGCAAAAATTTGAAAATATTCAACATATGTCTGCACTGTTAACACATTTCTTGTGATCTCTAAGTCTGTTGGCTGTGTGAAACAAAAAAGTATGTTTTGCCCCACATTGCTCCAAGCAATTGGTTTTCTCATAACTAAAGACAGAGGAAAAGGGAAGGATCCATTGCACTCTCATGCAGAGCTTTCCCTTCAGTTTTGATTTTTGGGTTTATTTCATGTTCTCAGAGGCACGAGGGTTGGGTGGTGCAAAATGCAGATCATCTGGAAGACCACACTTTACAGGCCTCCACATTAAACAGCTGCACAGTCTATATTAATGATTTCAAGGGAAAAGTGCGTTTTGTTGGAACACCTGCAGAGAACACACAAAGGGTTTGTGAAACTATTCTGTCAAACATGGGTCAAAATTTGAACCACACCTACATGGCTGTGTCCTCCTAATTATAGCTGTGCTGCTTAACCTCCCTGAGGTATTGCATGGCATGGCACAGACAGTAAATAAGTAAAACATTCCTCTTAGGAAATAAATTGAGCTTAACACCATTTCTGATGGTGTGATGGTCTAAAAGATAATGATCCTTGGAGTACATAGCACCATCTCTGGAGACCTCTAAGAAGAATGAATTAGAAATTAGTGTCAGGTAGACAAGATACTGCTTTGGTTAATTGAATCAGCTGACCAGTCTGCTTGAATTTATGAGGTGATACACATCATCCCATATGCCTTTCTGGAAATGCTGGTTTGGAATTTATCAGCACTCTGAAGATATATGGGATTATCTGAAATGAAATGTCCTGCAACCAACTGCATAAATCATGCATTGGTCAGCAGCCTTTTTTTTTTTTTTTTTCTTTCAATGTCAGTTCTGTCTTTTGAGAGAATTTATTGTGGTAACCTATGATGTGTGTTTTAAATACTAACCTGAAGCTGTCCTTCCCCTCCCTTTATTTTCTGCTTTCCCTCCCCTGCAAGCTTCCATAGTGACTGTCATACAGCTTGTCAACAATGTAGTTGACACTATAGAAAATGAAGGTATTTAAATTTTTTTCTTTCTTGTTATACAACAATGCTTCCTATTTTCATTGTGAAACATTCCAGCAGAACCTCACTAATCTACACTGACCAGCAATCCTGTGGCAGGGATTGGGTTTTGCAGATCAGCATGTTCACCAGCAAACATGAAAATGCCAGAGGAATGTACCACAAAATATCTGTGGGTAACTGGAGGTGGTAGAAAAGGTGTCAAGCCTTCATCCTCTTCTGTTCAAGTCAATGTTTCTGCTTGTTTATTCTCATTGCCTTCAGAGAAAATAATAGACTGATAATGAAGCCATATCATTGAGACGATCCTGGCTGCAGAGACTGGGAAGCAGAAGATGACACGGGAAGCCTGTAAAGTGTCCCATGCTGCAGCAGAGCTGGGCTATGTACCCCAGTGGTATCACACAGAGAGGAGCACAGTGGTGGCTGGCTGCTGGCTGGTTTCTCCCAGGAAACCCTGCCAAACAGCGGATGTGTGGGCACAGCTCCACGGGCGCCGTGGCTCTCCCGTGGCATCGGTCTGCCCGTTCCACAGAGCATGGCAATGTGCTCCAAGGACCAGCACTCACCTCTTCCACTGACCTCCTGGGTAACCTCAGGCATATCATGTTACAAGTGAACCTGTAATGCGGGGATATCACTATTTTCTTTTTTCCATAAAGCACTGAGGAAATGTCTTGTTATCATAGATAAACATTACTTTTATTTATTTTCCAACATTTTTCCTACCCTTGGGCAAATGTCAACTCAGCATCAACTCAGGTTGTCCACAAGTCAAAAATTTCATCTGTCCTTAGCAAATTTAAGACAGATTTTACATACTTCAGCTAATCTAGTCTGCATAATACATTAAGATGATTAAGTAAATTATTTTTGTGAAACTACAGATTTTTTCTTGAGCCAGTGTCACATTAATTTTGAAAAACACTTTTACTGCTAACTAGTGATGCCACTTGAATATTTGTTAATAGTGCATTTATTGATACCCTGAAGTGTAAGAGTGCCATTCTTCTCACTATCAAAAAAACCAAAAATTAAGTAGCCAACGTTAATTCAAAAGAAAGTCCCATTCAAAAAATAAAAAAAATTACCTTGAAAAGAAACCACAGGCACTGAAAATGACCTTGCCTTCCTAAGGGAAAGCTTAAGCAAACACCCTGGCTCATTATCATCCTCTAAAGGTCAGAAAAAGCCAGTCTGGCAGTAGTTTCAAGAGACTGTCACTGAAAATGCTTTGCCCACTTCCCAGTTCCTTATATGAAACACAGGATTCTTAGAATTGTCTGCTCTGCAGCAGAGCTGTTGGAAGTGGTGAGTAATTAGCCACACTGGAGCTCTGGGCAGAATCGCTGCCACAGAGTCACGGGAGGATGGGGCTCCTGCCCCAGGGACCTGCCCAGGGTGGTGCAAGTCAGCAAATTAGTGAGGTTCTCCTGGATTCTGATCCACACAACTCAGAGGGCCCTGACACCCCTCAGGTGCAGTGCCATCACACTGACCCCAACACAGCAAAATCCACTGTACAAAGAAGAGAGAAGTGCAGAAGAGAGGTTAGGGCCGGTTCAGACACTGCTGCTACACCTGTAGTAGCCCCAGCCCTCCTCACTCCAGGACATGGCAGAGCAGGTGGAGAACTCCTGCCTGGCTATCCAGCTAAGGGAGAAATCACCATCACCGCATGCACCATGTGGTGATGAGCAAGGGCAAGTGTGGTCTGAGTAGGTGAAGGGCTGGAGAGGTCTTCCCTTGCCTGTGTCTGAGCCACAGAGGGTACAAGCTGTGATGCCACAGAGGTCTGTTTCTCCTGCCAGACCTCCTCCAGCAATGTCATCCAGAGACTTTGCCCGATGACTTCCTGCATGAAGCCAAATAACATGCGGCTGAACAAGAGCATATCCATCTAGAAATGCTGCAGCTTATTCCCTGCTCTTGTCTCACATAAAACCTCCTTCCTTGCTCTCTCCCCCACCCCTGCACCCTCTCCATACTGGAATGCCTCCCTCCCCACCAGCTAGCATGGCAGTGCAGGTGGGAGGTGGGTGTGGGGTTGCGGAGCATTGTAGCTGATAGCCCCATTAAATGGCTTTGTATTCTATTCTATTCAGGTTCTTATACCGTGCCCATCACCATGGTATCTGAGCCCAGGTGGGCCCAGATTTGTTTGAACCGGCCCTGAGAATGGTAGATTCTTATTTTTCTGTTTCAAAGTGAACAAGTGAGAGAAAAATGTACTTTGCAATTATAAGCCGTGTCGATGGTGGATAGCCCTTTTTTGTGCTAAGAATTACAACTCTAATGAAATTCTGTATCTGTTCAGTGAGGGTAAATAATTAAGATATGATAGAAAAGGAATATAATACACGACATAAACATTTCTTTATCTATGTCTGCATTTGACAGGCAAGCTTATCTTGTACGTTAAAATAAATAATTTAAAATCCTACAAAAATGACACCATGGCAGCTGTACTTTAGAAATATGCATGCAGAGTTTTGTATTTTCACATGTAATACAATGCTGGTGACAAGCTCCAAGTTACCAGTTTTTGCTTTTCACTTTGTATCTGACAGTGTCTGTTATGGATCAAGGACAGAACTACAACAGAGGTGATTTTTCTGGGGCACCTTCTGCCTGTGGGCCGGGGTGGGCAGAGCACTGACTTGATCTATTTGGTTTTTTTCTTGAACTGCTTCACGTGTACTCTTTTGTTTGAATTCTGTTCAAAAGATGCATGAGAATGGTCAGCCACTTTTTTTGTTTCAAAATTCAGTTTTCAGTCAATCAGATTATTTGCTTGCACACTTTCTTTCTTGAAGTCATTGGAGGTGGAAGGGGAGATAAGATTCTGTAGGCATGCTGACTGCATTTAAAGATTTTTTTCAAGTAGCTGTGAAAAACGGTAATTCAGACATTTTGATTTCTTGGACTCATAGTTTCTAATACAACCCAGTAGCATCTTAAAAAGCAAAATGCCTGAGAGTGTCCGTGTTTTTTTTCTTTGCTTGTTTGCATTAGCATCATAATGCAATTTATTCTCCTCCTCTACCCCTCTGGTCAGAGCATGGCTGACCCGTGTCGGTGGCCTGTGGGGCATGCTGTGATTTGAATGTGCTGTGAGGACTCAGGCAAGTGCATGCAGGACACTGCTCTCCTCCGTGGTCTCATCCTAACAGAGCGCTGTGGTTCTCTTCCCTGCTGCAGCGTATCATTGGGATACCTCTGACTGGATGCCCAGCGCTCGCTTGTCCGACATTGAGGAAGTGCCCAATTTTGAGACGACGGATGGAGGCTCGGCTCATCACGGCAGCACCAGAGAACTGGAAACAGATTACTACCTTGGTGGCTACGACATCGACAGCGACTACCCTCCCCCTCATGAAGAGGAGTTTTTGAGCCAGGACCAGTTGCCACCTCCTCTTCCAGAGGATTACCCAGACCAATACGAAGCCCTCCCACCCTCGCAGCCGGTCTCAATGGCAAGTACTCTCAGCCCTGACTGCAGGAGACGGCCGCACTTCCACCCGAGCCAATACCTCCCTCCCCACCCGTTCCCCAATGAGGCGGACACCACAGGATCTCAGACTGGGAACGAATTTAGTACTTTTGCTGTTGGCCCAGGCCAGAACACAGAAAATGCTGGTGCAGGTAAGGTGCCCTTATCCTTGCACAACTCTCTCAACGCCTCCTCCTCTGACGTCTCAGCTGGCTGCGGCTTTGATGACTCCGAAGTAGCCATGAGTGACTTTGAAAGCGTGGAGGAACTCAGCCTAGAAAATGTTCACATTCCATTTGTGGAGACCCAGCAGCAGACACAAGTGTAAAGGAAGCTCCTTTCTCCTTACTCCTCCTCTTCTTTTTTTTAATTTGGTCATTTCGTCCAATTAATAGTATAAATACTGAGAAGAAATTTTGCTGAAGGTGTGTCTATATATATATTGGGCAAAGAAAAGTTCAGTATAACCCATTATTAACTTGTTCAGAAATGATACTGTATGTGCAGACACGAAGAGACCAATTGTTTTAAGTGTTATACATCACAAAATTGTTACAGACAATCTGGAGAGAGTGTACCTTCTATTTATTACCAAGAGTAAAACTCAGCTTTTGAGGCAGGGGGAAAAATAACTGCTAAATAATTTCTTTCTCTCTCACAAAGTTGGGTTGTATTGGGGTTTTTTTTGGCATTGTGTTATTAAAAGTGTTACAGTGTTATGATCTCCCCACAGCATTAATGAACAAGTATGGATCATTCTAGAATGTACTGTTGCATGAAATTTTATGTCAGCAAAGAGTGAAAGCAATTGATTGCTGGGGCTGCTGCATACAACACATCAGATGGTTAAAAAAAGCAACATTTACAAATTGACCTATCAAAGACAAGTGACCAATTATTTGTCCATATATATTTATCTATACTTTTGTTCATTACATAGCATTTCATTCTGCTTTGTGTAGAATAACACACACATACACAGTTTATATTTACTCCAAATTGGCTTACTTTGGTCGTCATTTTTAAAACCTGATGTCAAGTGCATGTGCATAGCTTTGCCCATGAGGACTTCCCAAAATGTCAGAGTTTGGCTCAGGAGTGGCCTGGTTTTGCCCCAGCTGTGTACGCACAGCCTCTCTTAATGTGTATGCAACATGAACATGGATCTGAAAACTTGAGGTAACCTACCCAGCTGATCATTTTTTTGAAATTTCTTGCTTGGGCAATCAGCTCTTTAACAGCAGTCCTCGTGCTGCAGTTACTGCAGTAAAATTAGTTGCAATTAAGTTACATATAAGGCTGCTGTAACCTCACATCATTAGTTTAGCATCTTTTGGCAAATGTCCATCCCTAGAGTTCACAGGATGAGTTCTCAGCTGCTGTAGACTGACTCATTTGGTGGAGCTGCATGAATGGACTGTGGCCAAAGATCTGTTGCCAGATTTTCCACTGGGCGCATGATTTTGTAGGATTTGAGTGCATCCAAAGGCTGTTTGCAGACTTCAGAACACTGTTGTGGAATCAAGAAAACCATGACATCTGTATGCTTTTATGCTTCCCTCAGCCTGATTGGAGTAAATGGTCATTCACATTGATTAGGTCAGAGTAGTCAAGCGCAATCTGGAAATACTGGATTTTCACTCAATGTATTAAAGCAGAGTATACACACCTGTTGCTTGGTGCTCTGAAAATGTTTTTACCCCACTGCATTTTACAGCATCTCTGTACCTTACCAGTGAATGTGAGTCTACAAGCCTGCATTACTGTTGGGTTTTCATCCATTTCTGCCATGGCATAATTCTGTCGTTCTGAAAAGCTACTGAATACCTAAATCATTTTGATAGATGAACAGATTCATTAGCAGGTTGGCTGTGCTGCTTTCCTTGTCCTGTCCCTTGGTCAGTCACCTTAACTGGATAGTTTCAGCAGTTGTATGTCAGGGCATGTTCTTGACTGACAGGAATTTCACACAAAATTAAATTGCAAGCCATTTCTTGACATACAGGAAGAGTTTATTCAGAAATTTTCCCCAACACAAATAAATTACTAGTAGAATGTAATTTAAATAATTGCAGCTTGTAACACTTTTAATAAAACAGGATTTATAGAATTCTTGGAGTAGGTACAGTGTGTTGCTGCTTCCCTCCAATAGTTCGTATAGCTGTGAAAGATTGGTGTGGATATTTTCTTTGGGATGAGGCAGCACTTCTTCAGTAGAAAACAGCTCATTATGTATAGGTATATGAATGAAATGAGTGAACTTCTAGAGAGAATGTACTGCACATACAAGTATTATCAAGTACTTGTCTGCAAATAGGTCCTGTCCTTTGAATTTATGAATGTCACTTGGTCTTCTCAAAGTAAACATGCTTCTGTAACAGTGATATATTCTGAATGTGCTCATGGTGCGTTTCAGACCCTTTCCCCTGATATTATTCCTGTGTTTTTGAGAAGAAAAAAATGCAGAAATTTGTATTGTGATTGCAAGGAACTGAGGGATTTGCCAGAAGGCCATAAAATGGTTTGGCAAGCCTAGAGGCACAGATAGAGGATAACTCATATTGTTCATGAAGTCTGTGTTACAGGAAAGGAAATGCAATTAGATTGATGTCTCTTCAAGAGTTAGGAGCATCAGAGTTGGCAAAGCAATTCTGCAAATTTAGCTGCACTTTTAAAGCTTGTATGACTTGAGAATGAGATGCTCTCTTAGCATCAGGCTGCAGTTTACATGAGGTTTGCTCCTACTCAGTTTTGGTTTGAGACATTTTTATCCATTATGCAAGTAATTCTGTTCAAGCCCCCAGATAGTTATTAGGTGTACTTGTCACCTGTCTTCTGTAGTGAAAGTTCTTGCATAAGCATGAGACACCAGTATCAAAATTTACTGGAACATATCAAAAGTGTCATGAGGGACAGCACGATGGGAGCCTAGTGATTGCCATGCAAAAAAAAAAACAAAACAAAGAAATCAATGTTTCTTACCAAGCTTGTTGCCTCAGTAATATATTGTTGGTAGTGAGTTTTAATAGTAAAATATGCATAAATACAATGTATAGTACTTTTTCTGTTTGATGTTGTTGCCATTTCATTTCACTGAACGCCTACTTATTAAAGTGCTGTTGGGAAGGTGCCAAGGATCACCCGTTCAGCCTTCTCTGTCCTATTCATGATTTCTATACCTCAATATCTCCTCCCCTCCAAATCCATCTTCAGATTCCCCTCTGTGAATATTGGTACTTCTGTGGCTTTTCTGTTTTTTTTCAGGCTATTTTGATAATGATAAGACCCAAATGCAGATCTAAAGGTGAAATACCTCTTAGGGAGTAAGATTTTCATACTAACATCCCTTGTTAAACCAAGCCATTTTGTTTTCTCTTTTTAATTACTACTCCACATGAACAAGTCAAAATCTTCTAATTTGGAACATAAGAACACATTCATAACATAATGTAAGAATTACTGTTCATATTATGGCTTCCAATATATATTTCCTTTTTCTGCCATATGAGGATTTTTGTATCACTGCTGCTGTCAGGTCCCTAGTTCTGCAAGAGCTACCCTGCACATCTCTGCTTATCCTGTGTGTCTGTATTTCAAACTACATCCCTGTAGATGGCTCCACTACCCGATATTTTCTCTCAGAATCATCTGTAGCAGATGATTTCATGGGCTTAATGAAGTACTTTTGAGTATCACTGGCTTATAACTTAGGATCAAGAAAGTTTTGGCTTTTTGGAAAGAAGCAGCAAGAGAAAAAAGCAACTTGTTAAAATGCAAATGCACATTTATATCAAAAATCATGAACTTTTCCGGGGGTGTATGAGTCTAAGTAAAAGGGTGCTCGTTCTCTGCATTTTGATCAAGTTGAGAATGCCATGCACAGTGCTGGCCTTTTTAATAACGCTGGCAGTGGAAAGAGCCTTACAGTGACTACAACATGATTTATTCTGCCAATACCACATTAGGTATCCCTGTGTAAAAGGAAAAATTAGGCTTATGTACGATTCTTAAGTATGTTAATTACTTTACCTTTGTATTATAAATATTCCAAAAAAAAAAAAATAGGGCGACCCCCCCCCCCCCCCCCAACACTGTAGATACTGAATGTAGTTGCTGTCCTTGACCAGTATCTTAAAGTGGAATAAAGGGCCAAATGTGACACCATGGAACTGTAGAATCACTTCCCTCCCATGGGAGACAATGGACAACCTCACTAGAAGACATACATACAATTGCCTTCCTCTAGGACCCTCCTATAGGATACAGCATATTAGGCAACCAGGAGAACTTTGGAATGCAGAAATTGACTACAGAGCCATGATTTCCTGTCAATAGAGCTCTTCTCCTTAAGCCCAGTGACGTCTTTGATACCAGACTATCCCAGGGGTTTCTCTAACATATAATTCCAGTGAAAGGCTGGAAGGAGTCAAAGGCTTCTCACTGCCACTGTTTTCCTGAACCTGAAAGTTGTGTGTGCCATCTGTCAAGCAGGGTCTCCACCTCTGCATGTCCCACAAAGAACTTAAATTTTGGTGTTTGGAATTTTTTCTCCTGTTCTCTAAATTCTGTAGTGTAGTCTGAAGTAGTGAGAGCCTTGATGTATCGGTACCTTCTCAGTGTGGCTGCAGCACACAGTGAATAAAAGCATGTCATGAAATGCTGATCAATGGGGAGGCAGCAGCCTGTTGTCTCTGTGAGCCAGGCAGAGACATTTTGAGAACATGACATAAAAGTTGTTGCTCTGGTCTCCTATAAATTCCATCATAAAGAAAAATGTGGACTGAACAGGACAAATGGCTGAGAACACACTTTACTCCTCGTCGAAAAAGCTAAATGGATGCTATAGTAAGTATATCCTCACAGTCAATAACTGCAGTCATGGGAAAGGGAGGTGAAGGTGCCCTGGGCCAGTTCTGCTAAGCTTCATTTGAAAAGGAAGCATCCCTAATAATGGAGGAAGCCAGCTCTTCAGAACCAGTATGAAAGTGCATTTGGGCTTTGTAGATAATGTTTGGAGCTATTCACTTAGTAATAATGGGCATTTCATTGGTTTCTAGCAAGAGAGTTACATCTTCAGCTTCATTCCCTGACGGTTTACCATCATTTACCATGTGGTAAAAACTGCTTTTTGCCTGTTTGCATCTCTGCTCCTCTTAATACACCAAAATGTGATCTGAGCCTTAGAAATTTAGACCATTGCCCATTAACCATGGTTTTTAGCCTGTGTTTCGTGAACTTGACATTTAACATCTCCATTATCAGAAGGGCCATCCAGTTGGTAAATTAGCTGCATCATCCAAGGAACGAGCGGATGGGGAGGAAATGAAATTAAATTTGTTTCTTTATGTAATAATGAAAAGCAATAATTGCAAATATGTCGTTTAAACACAAAGGCCATAAGTAATCTTTACCAGTGTTAAGAGTGCACTTGAACTGTATTAAAGAGATTGGAGCCCTCAGAACTGTAGCATTCTTTTGTCATAGGAATACCTGAAACACTATTAATCAGCAATGCAATGAGCCCAAACTGCCAATTTTCAGGAGATGACAAAGATGTTTAGGAGTGAAAGCAGTTCTCTTTAAAGCACTGTATTGGAAAAGATTGTCTTGTAAATTTTACCTGTCTCAAGCAGGCTGGTTTGTAAAAGATGTATGTTTTGGTGTTTAAAAAGAAGTTTATAAAATAATGTATATAATGGTTTCAAATTACCAGGCTTTTGTAGATATTTGATGCCAATCAGGTTGCTTTAATTTCTTTTGTTTGTTTGTTTGATTGATTGATTGATATAATTCAAAAGAGTCATCAAAGTTGGTTTAAACTTCTAAGATAACAGGAAAAAAAGTTTTAGATCTGAAGACTTTTTAATCATTTCAAAATGTACTGTAATTTTCCTTTGGGTTCAGCTCTTTTTGTTTAACTTCTTTCTGGTTTTAAGAAGATTTTTTTATTGACTTTTTTAAATGAATGTGTTTTGCACAAAAAACCTAGAGGTATGATTTTTATTCCATTTCAAGTAGGTATTAAGAGATGTCATTTTTCCAATGACAACAAATTAAACCTTATGCAAAAGGGAAGGTTTATCACTTTGAGTGGGTATAGTTCTTCATCTGAAAACTAATTGTTCCTTCATAATTGCTGTTGGCAGTATTGTCTTGTGTTCTTTTGCTATAAAAACAAAACAAAACAAAAAAAAGTGTACAGGTTTGTAACTGCCAAAATTTGCTAAAGTTGATGGTTAAAATAAGTTTTCCAAGTAAACAAAAAGAAAAGCCCAGCTGTGTTGACTGCTTTTTGATTTTTCTCCTACTTTCAAAGGAGGGAGCAAGATAAAATACACCAGTTCTTGAAGGAATGTAGCATTTCATTCCCTCTCTGTGTTGCAGAAAATGCTACTTTTTTGAAGTCCTTAAATTAATTTCATTATTACATGGAAATTCCTCTGTAGGGGCCCCTACTTGCACTGCAGAGCACCCTTGCCAAGAGTTGCTTAGCTGATGTAAGCTAAGGCAGTTCCCTGATTAAAACCACATCTTCAAAGAATACAAAAGGCATCATTGCATCATGTAGCCATCTAGACAGTGAACTCCATCAATGGAGACAAATTTCAGGGGACAGTGCAGCTGTCTGGTTGCTTAGTGGGGGTGAAAGGAATGGGTGTGTAAACCAGCATCCCATTCCACAGTGTGCCAGCCATGGGCATCTCTATGCTCCAGCATCATGGCACTGGCAGGTGGGACCAGCTGGGACAAGTTCATGTGTGTTGGCACTGCCCCTGGAAAGAGATGTCATTGTGCTAGGCTGTATCACTGTGTACTCAGTCTGGCCAGGCCTTGCATTCAGGGATACCCCGTCTATTCCTCCTTCATCACACCTTCCAGCTCCACAGCCAAGCTGCCCTAGCTGGACTGGACTGAAACATGGCTTCAGAAGCTCAGTGTAGGAAGGAAGGGAGACAGTCCTTCCTGAGCTCTTAGAACACTCTGCCATGGCACAGCCCACCCCTCGTGCTGCTGGGGAGCAGGGATGCTGCCTGTGTTGTGTGTCCCGTTAAAGGACTCAGAGCAGTGTTTCAGTCACCACCAGTCAGCACACAAATAGCCCTTCTCAGCAATCTTGAAACAGAAGTTTAAGCTGTGGAAAGGAAAAATACCAAGTCAACATTAGAAGTGTCTCTTCCCTCTTCCCTCAATACCCTTTTCTTTTTTTTCCTAGCATGGATGACTACCTTATTTTAGTCAGTTTCCTATTTAAATTTCTATTTCTGCTTGTAGATGATCTCTTTTTTTTTCTTTTCCTCCATTACCAGTAGATCTTGACAGAATGTCAGGGAAATACTTGTGGCAGCAGAAGTAGCTTGGCAGTCCAGCAAGGCTCACTGTTACAGCGAGATGAAGCAGAGCATTATAAGAGAAAGTGAGTATGGTTCAGAGAATATTCAAGATTAAATGATGTAAAATTCTTGCATCAGTTTAATGTTCAAAGCTAGAGATATGAAATGACATCAGTATGTCTGTTAGGATGGAAAAGATGAGAATTGAGATGGCAAACAGGTCAAAATGCACCTAAGTGTTCTGTCAAAATAGAACTAGCACCAATGATTTTCCCCATCACACCAAAAATAAGTTATTTCTTCCTCCCATGTGTTTTGGTAACAGATTTTGTAAATATGCAGTGTATCCTGTCCATCATGGTGGAAACCCTCCCCTAGTTTACACTGCAGTGCTGCTGGTGCATGAAGTGTCACCAGAAGCCTTTGTGGTCTAAAAACTAAGGGGGGAACATCTCATGGTAAAGTATGAAAAGGAGAAGACACTGAAATGACAGCTCTAATCATTTCAATGAACCTGAAGTTTTTTGCACAGAATTTTTCCTTTTATTTGCACAGAAACATCTGTAGTGCAAAACAACGTGAAAATCAGAGATAAGTGTCTGGCTGTGGCATTTCCAGCCCTTCAGAAAAGCTTGGAGGGCTTCTGTAGGAGTCTAGGGATGAGTCAGATGGATGTTAAGAAGAAGGAGACAATCCATCCTATCTGAACACTTACTTAGAATCTTCATTTTCAGATCAAAGACAGATTTTCTGTGCTGCTAAAACCTTTCAACCTTTCCTACTTGCAGTTTTTGTTCTGCCTACCCCCCATTCTGTCATGCAGTGGGGGACAAAACATCAGTGCAATGACTGTGACTTCCTCTAACGTTCAAAGAAAGCAATTTAGAGACCCCCTACCTCTTCTCAGACAGCAGTCATAGCCACAGAGAAGAAAGCATTTTGCAGAAGGCATGTCACCTTGTTGCAGGAAGGACTCCTGGCTGTGGAGAGAAATGAGTGGTTTCATAGGAGAGAAGGCAAGGAAATTGTAACAGCAGGTGAATGTCAAGTTCTTCCTCCCTAATTTAACTTCTTCAGATGTTATATTCTCCCCAGTGGTACCAAGGGCCTTTCTGTGCGTATATTTAGCTCACATCCCCACCTCAACTTGCTTTTCTAGGCTTCCAGATACTACATAAATTTCTTCCAGCACCTGAAACCATGCCCCTGGTTCTGGTGTGCAGGATGGCTCCTTACAGGATTTAATGAGCCAGACACCTAAAGATGTGGTGACCAGCCCTGGCACTGAAACCCTACAGTGTCCCTTAGGCCACTGCCATAGACGAAACCTTAAATGAGAGGATGGTGATGCACTGGCACAGATTGCCCAGAGCTGTGGCTGCCCCATCCCTGGAAGTGTCCAAGGCCAGGTTGAATGGTGCTTGAAGCAACCTAGGATAGTGGGAGGCATCCCTGCCCATGGCAGGGGGTTGGAACTAGATGATATTTAAGGTCCCTTCCAACCCAAACCATTCTGTGAGTCCGTGTTTGTTTATCAGGGAGGTATGGCCAGGGATGATCAAATGCAAGCCAGTTAAGGGAGTCTTTATCCACAGGCATGTGAGTTGTAATTCTGCCACTGCTTTGATGTGACTTACATCTTCCACTACCTTTGGAATAACTTTCTGCAGCACACGTAACCTAAGCTTCCAGGAGGCTTTGGATAGCCACCAGCACCTCCTGCAGAGATGGATTTTAAAAGCCAGAGTGAATCCACGGAGCTCAGTGGACAAAGCTGCTCTGAGGCTATTGCCCAGTGAAGACAGAAAGTACAAAGAACCAGCTGCTCAGAGGCCAATTCCAGCTGCCCCACTTGGCTAGTTCTTGGCTTGCTCAGACATGTCACGGATTGCCCTCCAGGGAAAAATGCTGCTGTATTCAGGCCAAGCAGAGAGAGCAGCTGCCTGCTGCAGCCTACTGAGCAGTTACATGGCAGTGTTTGTAAGGTTGTATATATTTGGCAAATATATATATTTAAAAGAGAGAAACTAGGAATATAATTTTTCTAAGTCAGTTTAAGGCATTCATTTCAAATAACAGAAAATTAAATACATTATGTGTTAACACAACGATAGAAGGTGCTCCTATCTGTACAGAACAGAGGATGTGTGTGAGGATTTAAGCCTTAGTCCACATAAAAGGTATTGTGCTGATTTTGTTAAGTCTTCTGGGTCAGTCCAGTTGTCTTCAGTAACTTCAGGGGTCTCCCTGAGAATGGTGTTTGCAATCCTTCTGTTGGGGCATTAGCAATGCCTTAATACAAAGACGAAGGATTTCTCCTGGGAATTATTTGCTAGGAAAACCTAAATATGCTATTTAAAGTTAGTTGTGAATTGATATGTTGCAAGGAGACCAAGTTCCTGTCGCTCTCCATCCTGCTAAAAGCAAAGCAGAGTTAACAGTTTCTGTGCATCTTGGGGTTGAAGATTAATACCTGGAGTAGTGGAGCTGCTGCCTGCAGAGCTTCCAGTGCAAATCTGTGCCTTGTGTTTGCTTCCAGCACAGACCGAAATACAGCCACAGGGGGAGGATTGCTGTCATCTACCCTCAGATATCTGCAGTGGTGGTGCTTCCCTCTGAGCCAGTCATCCTTGGATGCTCTATGTTCAGTGAAGAGATCTCAGATGTAAAGTCATCTAACCTAATGTTAGTATCGACTTTAGGGCACCTTCTGGGAACAGATTATTTGTCTTCAGTGACCATCAAGGATTCCAGATGATAATCATTTTAGCCATAAACTTCTATTTAGATCCTATGGATTTTGCCTCTAGGGCATAATTTCCTATTGTTGTTTCATGTATTTTCTTTAATATTTAATTAAAATTTAATTGCTTTACTATTTAATTTAATATAAATATTTTAAATTTATTCCTACAAGAGACAGATAGATTAGCAAATTGGAGAGAGGAAGAAGACAGCCATTAAGAGGACCAGGGCCTGGAATATATGACATATGGGAAGAATATAAAGGTTTCAACTTACGTCCTTCTGTGATTCTATCTATTTCTGTGCTTTCTGTCCTAAGAAATAAAATGTTTTCTATTCTACTGAAATTTCTCCATTGCTATGTATAAATATTATTTTCCTTTCATTAATTATTACTTGTAAATCTAATTTAGTAGGTCTTCAGGAAATATCACTTTACATTATCCCTATTTACTGTTAACTTTTAATAGTACTAATTAATTAATGCAAACCTCAAAAGCCATGTTACTCTACAGAAGAAGGAAAAATTTACCCCTGAAGAAAGAAGACAATGCTCTGATCAAGACCTTTTTCCATTTCAAAGTTTTGCTATCACATGCTGTCCTACTGTCTGTTTTGGAATGCACCCACACGTAGCCTGATGGAGCCAGCAGCACTTGAGCTGTGCATCAGTGCAGCTGGAGAGGCAGGGGGACCTAGTCAGCACTCAGGATTAGCCAGCTCAACCAGAAACCCACTTTTCCTCCTTCCATCCTTTAAAAACCTGAAAATGTTTAGGATTGTTGCAGTTTCCACTGGTCCACAGTTGTGAACCAAGTAGATACCTGGAGATGCAGGACTTCTTCAGCACACAGCAGAGTCAGAGCAAGAGGTGCCAGGAGAAGAGCAGTGCTCCAAGATTGCAGGAAAATACAGCCCTGCAATGCTGCTAGGTGCCTAGCTTTGTCTGTGCTAGACAGCCCTCTCCTTCTGGAAAACAGTATCATTTCTCCTAGGCCAGAGGTAATCAAATTCCTTTGATTGTTATGTTCAGTGACAAGTTTGAGCCATTTAATGAAAAATTACTTATGAGTAATAGCAAACTGAAATAAGATCAGAAGACCAACATAACTCCTCTCTAAAATTACCCAACGGCCTGGTGAGTTGGAGTGTTGGAGGCTGTGGTTTGGCCACCCTCTTCAAAGAAACTACAGCCCCTGACCCCCTGTCATGTTGTTCCCTTGTGCTGGATGTAGGTAAGTGTGGCAGCAGCACTCCCCAAATGAGAGTCCAGAGAACTGCATTGCTCCAGCTGGTGCTACAGGAGAGGTTGTGATCTTCAAAGCAGTCTCTACTTAAGGAATTTTGTTTAATATAATTCATTGCTTTTTTAAAATAACTTGATTCAGATAACAAGGTAAGAAAAGAAGATAAAAACACAGCAAATTGCACAAAAAGCTTGGAGAAAAGCTGTTATACAAGATGCAGTCCCTCTGGGTTGTCCTTGCCCTTGCATGAGTAGCCCAGGGCCACAACTCCTCAGAGGGGATCAGACCCCAGCATGGGTCACCTGCAGCTGCAGTCCCCTTGGGTGTGCCTTCTCTGGCATGGAGCACCTTCTTCCAAGAGTACTCCAGCCATTTTCCCAACGTTTCCTTCCACATGCTTCCTTTACTGTCTCTTCTCATATGTCTTAACCCTTGCAGCTCCCTCCTTACATAGTTTTTAGCATGAGTTTTTTGGCACCTGTGCATTGGTATTGTGTCTCAGTAAGCTAGGAAATAGTGTAGTAGATAATCCTTTGAATAAGTGCTTTAAGTGTGATGGTAGGAGTTTGATCTATGGCTGAGAAGCAATCTGGCTGCGTAAGACTGATAGTAGGTAGATGATATTGCCAGCTATATTAAGACTCATTCAAATTGCAAAAATGAATGCTGAGAAGCTGGAAAGCATTCAGAAAATCTGCAAAGCTGAAATAAGAGTTGAGATTCAAACTTTGCAGTGACTCTTACTAATTTAGCTATCAAAAGATTGTTTAAAATTACCAGAGAAAACAAAGATTTGTCTATCTCAGGCTAATTCTGTAGCAAGGCAGGGAACTGACATTGAGAAATTACTTATAGCTTGGATTGAGTGCTTAACTCTGGATGTCTTTAGATCACTCTGATTTTAAATCTGTCTGTTCTTGAACAGGACTCCATCTGTATCTCTGAAAGATAAGTTGTCATTCAGGTTGAAGATACAAGACTGACAGTACACCCAGGAAAGTTGTTTGGTTGATGGTAAACAAAAGCCAGACAATGTGGTGAAATTAATTCCTTCTATGATTAAAAAAATTATTAATGTAGAGAAGAAATTAAAAGTCTGAGAGATACAAAATGCCCCTTGGTGTTGAGCAGATCCTGTCTGGAAACTTCCTGCAGTGTGTCTGCCTTGTGAGCACCATGGCAGCACTCCTGCCCTGGTCAACCATGCCTGCAGCTGAACTTTTCTAGGAACCACTGAGGGAGAAGTGGGTGATTTATAAGCACTAATCCATAATTCATAATATTTATTTCTTATTTTACCACCTGCTTTTTTTGTTTCCTAAGTCATATTTTTAATCAAGGGACAGTTTCATTTTATTGACTGCAATACTGAAAGCATGAGACTTCAACAATATTTCTCCAGCACACTTTCTTAGGGAATTAAGCATTTGCAAAGGAATTACTCATCATACACCCTGTAGGAAGAAATAAATTCTCTTCCAAATTGCCAATGAAGGTGTTTTTAATTTTTCTTTTCCTTCTTTCTTGTTTGCTCTGATTTCAAGCGCCAGAGGTGTTTTTGACATTAGATCACTGCTTTGACGTGGTTTCTTCACAGGGGACTAATTTTAGGGGACAATAGAGTTTATCATGTGACGGAGAATTACTCATTGCTTAGAGAAACTAAGCAAAAGAGAAAAACTTCAAATTGTCAAAAGCACTCACTAGAAACTCAAACTACAAATGTTTTAGATAACTGAAAGAGGTCTTCCATGTTCCTGCACAGATATATTAGAAAGGATAATGGATACACTTTTGGCAGGACACAATACAACAGCTGTAGCGGCTTTCAGGGCTTTCAACTAGGTCATCAAATTAGAATTAGTTGTAGTGATAGAGCAATTAGTAGTAAGTAGTGATAGAGCAATGACATCTTAAGATTTATTATAGGGAAAACTGCTGTGTTGGGTGTTCCTGCTGCATCCCACAGGACTACTGTGGTATCTGCTGTGTGAGTGCTTAGCTAGACACTGTCACAGCCTTCTGGTCCTCCAAACCAGTGACCAAGTTTTACATGGGGCTGCAGCAAATTAGGGACATATGTTTCACTGAATTTCAGGGTTGTGCATCTTGAAGAAGTCAGGGTTAATACAAGCTTTCAGGATTTGGAAATTGTTTTGCATGTATGTCTTGACAAGCATTTGAAGGTTTGCAGATGATGAAGAGATACCCATCCTTGTTCTGTGATGGTCCTGAGAAACTGAATAAAATCCGTGCTGTGCATTTTAAGTTAATGCTCCATAATGGACTGTAAACATGTCAGCATATCTCAGCAGACCTTTCAGCTGTCTTTCATGTTGTCAACATCCCTTTCTAGTTGGGAAGCAATGTGCAGTAATTTAAAACTCTTACAGAAGTGTGGTCAAGTTCCTCACCTCAAATTTATCTAGGCAAAACAACATTTCCCAAGAAATATTGTTCTGCTGGGTAGCTGCTTCCATAAAGTATCTATCCTTCTCCCTGTTGGTTTAGAGCCCGTCTGAATTCTCCTCCATATAATAGAATCACACCAAAGGCCAAAGATGAGTAGATTGTGCTCCTTCTTTCCTTATTTGTCAGGAAAGGTGCAAATCACTAAGCTGCCATGTTTTCCTGCTCTCCTAGCTAGAGCACTGAGCAAGCTGGCAGGCAAACAAGTCTCCACCAGCCAGGGGAGCAGCAAGGCAGAAGCTGTCCATTCTGCCCAGCAGTCAGACATCTCCATGCTTACTTGGGTCTTTTTTTTTCTTGCTGTATCAATACTCTTATATCTTCTTTTCCCTGAAAGGCTGGTCCTTGCATCAATGCCTACTTGAATTGTTGTTCTTTTTCTAGCCTTTGCTTTCCTCTCTGGACGAAGAGGCAGAAGAATATACAAACAAAGTATAAGACACATGGATAGAGTAGCTCAGGGGAGCCATGTTGAGGCTGTGTATGAAAAGGCAGCTTTAACTAAAAAAAGTTTCAAGGAGGAAACAACAGTCAAGTTGAAGCAGCTGTTTTCTCTGCAGTGTTTTGGCTTGTTAGGATATTCTGGCCATGTCCTGGGTGAGTCACAGTAGTGGGAGCTGCTCTGTACCAGCCAGCGTAGTGATGCTGGGATTGGTGTGAGTCTAGTGCTGAAACAGAAGTTGTGTCAGCAGCCAACTGCCTGTATATGCCCTCTCCTTTGCATCCTGATGCCCGGTTCCCTCCCACATGCTTCTATCTGTGCAGGTCCCTCTAATGAACAGCCTCTGCACCACCACCTATTGCAATGTCATTTCTGTTCCTCACACCAAGTGGATTCTTCTAGTCTTCAGACTTATGGTGTCAATTATAGCATGGCTTTCTGCCAGGGCAGGATCCCAGGACACCTGCTTTTGTCCTATAAACTATTTTCAAAGCTAAGCTACTTTGATTGTCTGAGCACAGAGAGGAGCAAATTGCCTGGGAGACGCTGCTCTGGACATGATAAGATGGTGCTATCAGGAGCCAGCATGCCTGTGGTGACTGTGATAAGCAGAGGCATTCCTCCTCTCTGTGCTCTTTTTGCCTGAGGAGATCATGTGGCTCGTTATTCCGGATGAATACGTTGGATTATTTCCCAAAGCATGGGGTGGCCATGCCTCTGTCCTGCAAATGCAGGGCAGGCAAAAGCTGGATAACTCTGCAGTGGGGCGGATTATGGAACTGCCGCTGGGTGTACAGGCGCTTTTCAAACTTTGCCCTCTCCCAGTTCCTGGCTGTAATATAAAAATTTTACTCCTCAGAAAAAATTACTGTAGTTTGGGTGTTTTTAACTTTCTCTGAAAGCAGATTAGAGTGGCTAAAGCACCCTCCAGTGCCCACAGAAACTACCCCAATCCAAAGTGCAATGCGAGCAGTAAATAAGTGGCATTTGGAAACGTAATTTGTGAATAAGATTAGAATGCAATTGAATATCACATTGGAGAGGAGAAGCATGGCAGAAATGTTTGTGTATGGCCATGTCAGAAATGCAGGAATTTGGATGCCAGACCCACATGGGCTTCATAACTGTATTGGTAGTGATTTTCTGAAAACCTATAAACATTTTGCACACATGGGCTTTGGATTTTCATTCCGTCAAAATGGACAGTTTGTGAGATCCCTTATTACCAATCATTTTTCTCATTTTCCTCTTTGGATAGCTAGACTTTTGCAATGCAAAAGTTCAGTATTCAGGGAAAAAGAAAAAAAAAGTATGTGAAACTGAAAATAAAATGTAATCTTTATTGGAAGGAGCAATTTCTGATAAGTAGAGAAATACTGCTGAGAGCAATAGGAGTTCTGATGACAGATGCTGATCACCAAGAAAACCTCATTTATTATCTTGACATGTCATTTTGGTGCTCTTAATATCTTTAATCATTGTCAAGCAAGAACAAGAGTCCAAAATAACTGAACAGCTGCTTGGTTCCATTTTTCTTGGTATGGAAATGAAATCTTTGCTTTTACTCCAGCTCCCTGGATAAATACTTTCTTTCATGGATTTTATTTCATTCTAATCCTCCTGGTGTATGTGTGAAAGCAATTGTGTGTATAAATACACAGAGCAGCTGTAGCCATATTGGATAATAGGCCTATAATTACTTCTCTGATTTAAAGCCTAACAGTTTATTCCACAACTGTTGTGAGCATTTTTATTAATATTGCAATAATTTTGCTGCCCTTTTGCTAAGTTACATACCATTGTCTCCCCAAATAAATGAAGTACTTACAGTAGAAGGGATAATTAGAATGTAGCTCAGTATGGTAATACTTAACTCTCAAATATCTGGCTCAATCTATTTAAAAGAAGAACTTAGGAACAAATACTAAGAGGAACATGGATTAAAACTGAAGCTCCTTTGTGCCACTTTACTGAATGTGCTCAAACCAAACCATGGGGTGAAACTACACATTTAATCAGGGCTTTAAACATCTCAGGTTTCCTGAAGTGATTTCTCATGGCCCTAGATATGATCAATAAGTGAAAATGTGTTTCCTTTAAAGGTATACATGTTTTTTAGTGGGCCAGGATTGCCCCATTGTGAATCAGTTTCTGAATTTCCTAGAATTTCCCTAGGAGTGCTAGTGATTTCTAGGAGTGCTACAGTTTCAGATTTGCTGCACTTCTAAGTGGTGAGCTTATTGCTTTAGTTAATAAAACACCAGGAAAATGGAAGACAGCAAATAGGATGTCAAACTTTATAGGTAGCTCCAGGTAACTACAGATCCATAAGACTGACCACTGACTAATAACTCAAAACAGTGACAGAGAATAGAATAAGAGAAGAGTTAGCAGTGATTTGGTTGGTACTCACAAATCTATTTGAATTCTTTGGAGAAGTCAATGAGGATGTTGTAACGGGTGTCTGGTAAACATGGTGTACCTAGTTTCCTTAAAAAACTTTCAATATGGTCCTACAAGAAAAAAAATCATCAAATAAAATAGGCCAATGTGCAAAATCAGAGGTCCCTCAGAGGGAAAACTTGGTTCCAACATCAGAAATAAAAGATAGGAGGCCATGAGTTTTAATATCACAGAGTTACAAGAATAATTTCAGAAGGCTCTGTGATAGAATCTGGGCAGTTCAACATATTCACGTATTATTCACAAAAGTGTTGTACCAAAATGTGCAAATAATTATAGTATTATTCTGGATAGTCAGAATTTAAGATGACTATAAACACTTTCAGAAATGTTAGATTAAATTTTATGTTGATAGGTGATAAGTACCTCACATTCCAAAAAATAGCTCTAATTGTGTATAGTGGGTTAAAATGATGCATTTTTATTCAGAAAAGAAATCTAGGAGTCATCAGCAGTCATTGTGAAAATGAGGTTTCTTCTGAAAATATCAGCTTAATGCTTAGATGATGTTCAAAAGTAATTTGTATTGGGAATTAAAAGGAAAGTAATTGAAAATACAGGTAAAAGTATACTTCTTTCTAATCAATAAAGCACCCTTATCTTCACCCTTATTTTTGTGGTCTTCCATCTGACACAGGGCATAGCTGAACTGCAAAAAGGGCAGAAAAGGAGAGCAATAGCAGTATTCCACCACAGAGGAAGACATATATTAAGAAATTACATCTTAGAGAGAAACATCAAAATGTTTTATGATAAAGACCTGGAAGTACTGGAAACATTGAACACTTGTACAGAGAACATGCCTGGGAAAAAATCATTAACTCCCTTTCCTAATACAGAATTAAAGGGATCTGAAATTCTTAAGCAATGATTTTGAAATAAATGGAAGCCAGTTCTTTCTTTATATAGAGTTAACTTGGGAAATGTTTGATTAAAAAGTTAAGGAGTCCAAAATGTAAATGGTGCTTAAAATAGAATTGTATTAAGTTTATAAAGCAAATGTTTCACAGATCCCTTGATGGCTATTTAACTGGGATTGTTTAAAGGAAATCTCTGGTTCAGGTATTTCTTAGGAGACTTCCCCATCCATCTTTGCTAGTAAGGATCACTACATACTTTGAGTTATTCTATTTCTTATGTTCTTTCTCTAAGAATCTTGTGCTAGTCACCTTCATAGACAGGACATATGGGCTGTTAGTGTCACCCTGTGTTCTTATATTCTAAATATGCTGTGCTATGGAACACAAATCTCAGTATTCCTTTATCATGTAAGTTGGCAGTATTCACTTAATTTGTACCAATTTCTCTTCAAGAAGCACCAGCTTTTTTGGTTTAGCTAAGTGATCTGACTTCAGGTTACCTTCTGTCAGGTGACATTTGTCTCACACAAGATCAATTACATTGCTAGAGTTCAAATCTCAACCCTATTTTTGAACCATGCTCTTGGAATTAGAGGCTGATACGCTCAGTGTTCAACTAAGTGTTTTAAGGTGTTTAACAACTGTCTGGGTGATCAGCTCTGATCTATTAGGCCCTATAAAACTGTTTGTATTGATGTTCATTTACATAAATTTCCATTACTGTCTTCATCTGCCATCATGTTTTTGGGAAAGGTTCATCTGAAGTTCAGACATAGAGTTCCTGGGTGTGACTGACCTGGCTGGCATGCTGCCAGAATAAATTACAGCTTTCACTGGCTAAATGGATTCAAGTGCAGCTGTCAGAGCTGCCAGAGCTGCTGAAACATCAGGTCATCGAGGGGGCTGGATGTCAGCTCTATGCACTTGTGCAAAGGGAAGGGATTGCTTTTTGAAGGAAGAAAGGGAACATCAGGCTGCTTAACTACAGATACACAGCAGGGTGGGTCTGAACCAGGCACTCAGCAGAGGAGGAGGTCTGGCCTGCTGAAGCTATTATTAGTCAGGGAAAAAGGATCAGATATGGCTTACTGGATGCTGTACAGATAGCATTTGTATGTGTTATCTGTATCCACATATACATGTATTCATGTAAACATGAATGCATGTCAGGATTTGGAATAACATGTGCCTTTACAGAACAGGCTAGTTACAAATGCATGCAAATAAACTTTCACTGCCAATGGAAAAAGAAAAAAAAAAAACTTCAAACCACCCCCCCCCCCACCTCCTCTCCAAGCTTAGGGGCTTGGTTTGCTGCTTTATACCCTGAGCCTATGAATACCTGTCCAGTAGTTACCTGTGTGGCCAGAAAAATGTGTGTGCAGATTATTCTCCAGACTTTCTGAAGCTACCTCTGAGGCATAATGCCATTACAAAGGCTTTCAGCCCATGCTGAGAGCTCAGAAAACCAAATTTAAAGTAAGGCATCCTAAACACAGGCAGCCAAAGTGAATGGTTTTTTTTAAAGAAACTATAACCATCATAATAGCTGCTTAAAGCATAGTAAGGAATTTTACAGATTTCTGCTTATGGATGAAAATCTTCTCTGCATTGATAGCTAAAAATGTGTTAAAAGGCCTTTCTGTATTAACACCCACAGTAAATGAATAGGACAAATTGCACTTCCTTACTAGCATTCCAATCTGGAGGCGATGACTAAGAAATATTCATAATTCATAGCTATGACATCAAACCAGTGAATATTGTGTTTCTAGCTTTTACAATGTGAGTGGCAATCTCAGTCTCTGGGAACAGATTTTTTTTTAAATTTTTTTTTTTGCATGGAGTGGGACTTTCACGCATCCTATGCATCAAACCAATCTGATCTCCTTCCTTCTGTGACAGCGGGACCTGCCTAGGGAATGAGGGAAATGCTGGGGATGTTGTCTACCTAGACTTGATTGAAGTCTTTGAACATGTCTCCAGCAGCATTCTCCTGAAGAAATTGGCTTGGACAGGTGCTCATGGCTTGGACAGGGGCACTCTGCTGGGTAAAAAACTGGCTGGTTGTTGGAACCCAAAAGTGGTGGTGGCTGGAGTACATCCAGCTGGTCACAAGCAGGGTTCTCTGGGACTCAGGCAGTACTGGGGACCGTTCTGCTTATTAGACAACTGCATCACTGCACATTCCTTGGCCTCTTCTGTTAACAATCTCTGAAAGATCTCATTGTTCCCATTGTAGTCAGCAATGTCCATAAAGCATGTCCAATTTAGGCCTGTTTTAAGGTATCCTCTGTGGTTAGTTTTTCTTGGTTCTTGATATCTTTGTTTCTCAGTGTCAAGATGTTATGAACCAGTCTGCAGAAGTATGAAATACTGAGGCACCTTATTTAGTCAGTGGAGGGAATGCTTTGACACTCTTGAGAAGTACCAGAATGTTTTCAGTGAGTATCCAGGGCAGCTGAGTGCCTGCCTTTGGCACTCTAGATTTTTGAACAGTGCAATAGCTAAGTTAGGTACCACAGGTATTTAGGTCTGGAAACAGCTCCTACTTCCTTTTTACATGTTTCTTGTTAACATATGGGTCAAGGGGAGAAAAAAAGCATGTGTATTTCCTCCCTATCCAATCCTGAGGGAACAAGTCTGCTCTGTGTTTGCATGAATGCAAGTGTCTGTCAGCAAACAATAATGATGTTTAAGCTATTGCTGAATTTCTGGTAAGTTTTTCCATGAAGTGCAAAGCTAAATCTGAAATAAATATTATATATAGACAACAGTTATTGATAAATAAGAACAAAATAACTGCAATCTCACACCTTTGTCTTATGTCTCATATATGAGTGCCAAGTGCTAAATGCCTATAGTCATTCAATAAGAAAAAGAAATTAAATTTAAACCAAAAGGTTTCTTAAAAAAAAAAAGTGCAGTATTATTTAGGAGGCCAGCTGTCTATAATCTCTCTTCAAGCTTTTCCTAAAAATGTGGATTCAGCACAAATTTCTGATTTCTTTGTTCCCTAGGATAAGAATATTTCTCTGTAAGGCCTCTAAATTTCCACATTAAGATAAATAAAAGGACTAAACAAAAGACAAAGGAAAAAAAGGAAATTTTAGACACTGCAACTACCAAATCCAGTCACTGCGCTATTGGTGATGGGTACAAGAAGGCCACTCCTCCGCATTCAAGTGGAGTCTGATTTCAAGCATCTGCTTTGACATTTAAGCAGATGAATCATTAAATGCAACAACTACCTGGAGGCAGGGATGCACTTCATTGTTTTTTTCTGCTGGCAGTACACTTTATTCTAAAATATAAGGATGTTTCAAGACTTTGCGTCAGTGGATCCTGCTTATTTAAAAACAAAACCAGATCTTTCTTTTCCAAGTTTGTTTGTGAGAAGTTCATAAAGTGAGACCCTTGAGTTACCTCACCATCTTCTTTGATCAGAAACAGATTCGCTTCAGCAATTGCTAATTTTTTTTCAAAGAATGTGAACCCCAAATCCAAAATGTTTGACCAAGACAGATGAAAAACTGAACTGAAGCTGACATTGTATGTGCTTGTACTTCTGCAATACTCAGGAGAGGAGAAGGGAAGGAGAGGCAAATGTACAGATATATGCCCTTCAGAATTCAGACACAAAATGTGGCTTACAGCTGATTATTGACTCACAGATGTGAAACTAGGAGTTTCACAGTATTGCAAGATATGCTCATGGCTGAACTCAACCACTTACATGACATTTTGACTCCTCAAAGACTAATGCTGTCACTACCATCAGACAAAATTCTCATTTCTTCTCTTAGGTGGTACTTGCACAACCATCTCATCCCCATTTCTCTCTAAGCAAACTGCTAAGAGGAAACAAAACCCTTACTTTCAGGAAGCACTTAAGGGAAGAATGTCGAATACGCAGTGAAAGAAGACTCTCTCAACGTCACAAGCATATTGGGTGGGATGGCAAATGGGGAGGAAGGCAGAAAGGAGTGGGAAAGCATGGAGAGAAAAATAGCTATGCCAGTAAATCAATTTCTATTCTAGATTTAATAAAAATGATGATGACTTGCACCAACTTGAAATAACAGTGGGAGTAAGGAGAAAACTCCCCAAATAGAAAGATCTAGATATAAGATTTGTTGCTGTGTTTCATTATGAGGCAAGAGGAAGAGGCAGAAACTTTCACAAGGTTCTTGGACAAAATCAGCCAGGCAAAGGTCGAGTTGGAGAGCAGGATGTCATGGTTACATACCCACAGCAGAACATTAAATAACCTGGATTTAGTCTTGCTGCACAGAGGCTCAGGCAGAAGGCTAAGAGGGATGTCTTTTCCTTCAGCTACAGATCACCTGAGCCTAATGCCTAAACTATGCTATGGAACAGCTTTGTGTAGGACAAATAGACCACAAAAAGATATCAAAGCACACTGAGAATTTTTGCTCCTCTACAGCTGAACTGCTAAGAGATTGCCAAGACTTGTTTGAGAGATACTGTCTAAAAATATTGTATCTTAAAAGGTATGAATGACTCAGAGGTGTTCCACCTGCTGCACAGAGTAACCCAACAAATGCGGAAAGCGGTCACTTTTACTAAATAAACCGAGTCTGTGACCTGGAAAACATTAAGGCTAAATGCCCTCCACTAACTCAGGATGACTCCTGTAGGGAAAAAAAACAAAAACCCTCTCAGTGCAGGATGTTAGGGAAAAATACTGGTAATTCTAGATAAACCAAGCAGCTTCCTCACCACACACTTTGGACAACAAGAAAGAGAAGCAGAAAACACTGGGATCCAAACCAAAGCAAACCACCACATGGCAGAAAACCCTCCAACAAAACTTGTGGGGACTCTGAGTAGATGGCATTTCCAGGCTATTGCCCTGAGGGTGACAATAGCAGTTCATCACCAGGGCCTTCCCTGTCCACTGGAAAGCACTCTGGAAGTAAATCCAAGATAGAATAAATTAAGATAATGCTGTGATTGACTTCAGCACCACACATATACTAATAAGGAGAGGGAAAATTCCCAGAGCATTATGTTGATGCCCTAATCTGTTATAGCTAACAAGTCCCAGAGAAAAACAAAACTATGCCTTATTTTCACAGTAAACTGCACAAACTACAGCTCTGGTTTCTACACTGATAATCACCCTTGTGAGAATGAGAGGTTACTGGAGGGTATCTAAGGGGCCATTGCAGGGAAAGGAGTAAAATGTTTCAAGAACCTAAGTGTCTTTATGTGTGCTATTTTCAGAACAACGGTCTCAGGTGTCTTGCAATGAATTTGTGCATTTTCGTTGGAAATGGACATAATTATCACCATTTAGTCACGACCAGATCATGGCCAGTTAAATGGTAAATCTGCATTGGGCAGTTACAATTGCTAAGGGTCTACTAAATAACATGGTGGAGAGCAAAATAAATGTCCTACAATGGCACTTCTGAACGGAGAAATTTCTCTGCAGAGGTGTCCATAACAGAGAGGCAGTTGGTTCAAGATACAACCCTACATTCGAGTGCGTGACCCATGGGGTGCTTGCAGCAGACAAGAAGACACAGACATACATAGATTAATGCTCTTTATGATACACAAGGAAAGGATCTCCCAGAATACCAGTTTAGGCCCTCTGCCAGGATGAAATGACTCCTCGAAGAAAAAACAAGCATTTTGTTTACTCCTGCATTAAATTCTTATTATTACTGTAAATGACATTTGTCTTTCTTATTTCTTGGGGGAACCTGAAATAATGAGACATTCGTTCCTTGCATATGGAAACAGAAAAATATATGACTTTTAACACATTGCCTGTGGTCTGTCCTGACAGCTTGGACTTTATGCTGTGGATGCAATTTTCATACAATGAACAGTCAAGTCCTCATTCATATCACAACACAAAATTGGTTTTGTATGTTGCCCAAATGCATTTCCAAGACTCATTGCAAAAGCAAAAGAGAAACATGGGCATGGATGACAACAAAGAATGCACAGGCTGAGAGGTCCTAAGCAGGATATGAATGGCACTTAGTGATCCATCTCAGATAGCAGAAGAAACTAATCCAAGGTGAAGAGCCAAATGCTAAATACTTCTGCCTGTGCTGTCTGTGCTGCCTGTCTTGTGCAAGGACTACAATTCTTTGCTACAGCCTCAGGGCATGGCATATGCATGAAGAGCTAAGAAAGAGCAGTCTGTCAGCTGCACAGGTGACCACGAGACTCCTTCATAAAGGAATCCTCAACAGGAAAGAGTAGATAAGCTGCTTCACTTGGGCCAAGAGAGAGGTCCTGTGGGTCCCTCACAGCAGAAACTTCTTCCTCATTATTATTTTTTTATGGAAAAAGGCTGTGGTACTTCACTACTTGTGCAGGGCTTCCATGAATGGCTCCAAGTCAGGCTTCCCAATATGCCATTTTGAGCAGACCTCTGAAAGCGTTACATTTAGGAGCACTCTCTGGGCACAAGGTATAAATCCTAGACTTTGTCTTTTCCTTTTTTTATTTTTCCATGTGGGCTTGAGGAGTGTAAAATTGCAGTTAACTTTTAACATAAAGTCTTAGAAGGCTCTCTTTTTAGCTAGACTTCTAGTCCAGTTCATCAGGCAAGTGAGAATTTTATCTTCTAATAGTATGTCTGCTATGGACAGCACATGGTTTATATAAGTTCCTTAAGCAATACTGTTGTCAGCATCTCATAGACTTGTTAGAGCATCAGTTCCTTATCAAATTCTATTTTCCAAAAGGAATCCCTTCTTATGTCATTAAACTAACACTTTAATCTTCTGGTGAAGGCTTTCTTTTGATATCAAAACATATGAAAAAAATAGAGGGAAAACCTTCCCCTGGAATGCTTCACTAATGGATTCACCATATTTTCCTAATTCCCTTGTTATTAATATTTTTATCAAATAATCAATTAAATAATATTAAAAGGTTAGCTATGATTACAAGTAGAAAATTGTGAAGTATAAGGTATAGAAATATCCAGAGTGTTGTGTAACCATAGAAATCCCACCAAGAAGTTACAGGACCCTTATGTTTCAGACAAGAAACTGCAGAAATGATCATGCTCACCAGTTATGCTGCTTGGAAACCCAACCCTTCCCTTCCCATCTTGTTTATAATACCAAGGATTCCAGTGAGTCGACCTCAATAGAAATAGCCAATGATTTTTTTAGGATATTGATGAACTTATTAACCATTAGAACCAATCAGTATAAAGATTAAATTTAAGAGTGGGCATAATATGTATAGTATGTTTAAGAACTTACGTAACAATATTTTAGCAGAAAAAGTATATGAAGGGGTGGGTTTTGTTTGTTGAGTGGGACACATTTCAGAGGAGTTGTGCCCCATGTCCCCAGCACCCCAAAAAGGAAGTGTCTGCTTATTTGCATCAAATTGGTGTTGGATAAGTTTCTTTCATCCTGTTTGGTGACACCCTAGGTAAAGCTCTTTGAAGAGCCAAAATAAGGAAAAAAGGCTGGTAAAGAGGCAGGGCATATGACTAAGGGGATAGAAGTAAAAGTTGATACAGCTGCTTGGGTCCTTATCTCCATTTCCCTACATATCCCTTCTTTTCCCAGGCCTTATTTGTTCTCTTTTCCTTGTATCCAACACTCTACTTTCTTTACTGCCCTATTATTTTAAATGTGGATTCTTTTGGCCCTGAGTTCTCCTTGGGAGTTCATGACACAGCTGTGGCTCAGACACGAAGCGGTCCATCAGTGTTGACTCCTGCCAAAAGGATAGTTGGTGGTCCACCCTGGGGCTCACACAGTCTGTAATCCACTCCCTGAAAAGGGCTTTTGGGAAGCCCTTCTAGTATCCAGTCCACGGCATGGCCTGCCTTTTGTGCTCTCTGCTGGAGAGGACGAATGGCACCTGCAAACTGGGTTTCTCTCTCTGTGCTTGATTGTCTCCACCAAGAGCAATATTTACCAAAATGCTAGCCAGTTTGACGATTTTATCAGCAATGCTCAGCATTCAGCAGCTGCTGCTGTTTCCAGTGCCTAAAAGAAAGCCAGTCCAAAGCCTGAGAACCTGCCAGCAGTATCTGCAGGCCATGAACCTGTGACAAAAGAAAGCTGGGGTGTGGTGCCTCCTCCTGCACAGACTGCCAGCACCATGGAAGCACTGGGGCTTGGCAATGGGAACAATGTAGACATGGAGGTGTGTTTACTAGTAGGGGCTGGGGAGGGGAGCGTTGTTTGTTTTTAATACATATCTACATTGGTGTGTTCTGACTGAAAAGAATTATCAAGCACATCTGTCAAATCCATGAGTTCCCCTTCTTTTATGTACACATGGACAGAAAGAAACCAGACATAGCACAGAGTAAAAATACCATATGTGTCACCCTGTGTCCCGCTGGCAAACACAGCGCTCAGATCTCTTTATCAAAGGTCAAGTCACCTCCTGCTCACGTACAAAAACCCACTCACCTGGAGGAAAAGAGCCAAATGCACACAGCTGGGCTGAATATCATGTGCATGGGTAAAGGAGCTGGGAAAGGCAGCTCAGCTGCTGCATAGGGTGTTTGGGCTGATCCCCTCACACACTACACAGGTGTGGGGTGCTGCTCTTCCCGGCTGGCTGGGCAGGGAGGGACTACTGAGGGAGGCAATTGTACTGAACCAAGGGAAGGGGAACGTGGGGATGAATCATAACAAAACAGGGCTTAAGCCTCTACTGTTGAATTCAAAATACATCAAACCAGGAAAAAAAGCCATTCTACTGATTGCCTTGGTGAATCAGGTTGTGGTTTTTACCTTGGCTATAGTAAGGACTAATAATCAGTTTTCTATCAGGTCTCAGATCCCATTTCTCACTGCAGTCCCATTCTGACTGTTCGTGCTATAGCAGAGTTGTGTCCTCAAATCATTTTTCTCTTTAACCACGAGCTCCATTTCTTTCTGAAGTATGGGAGTCATGCACAGGTCTCATCACAGGTTTCTGGGGCATAGTTTCAAAAACCCTGCATCTTTTAGGGGTTTGATAAAAAAGTACAGCTCTCCCAAGCCAGAGGATGTTTGGGTCTCCAGGTGATGACACATGAACCTGTACAGAGACCTGCTGAATGCATCACAGGACTGGAACAAACTTCAAGGCAGTATGAGAAGCAGACAGTGGTGGGGAGGGAATGAAGGGATAATAATATGCCTATGACTCCTGCATGCCTAAGAAGGAAAAATGGAGAGAGGCAATATGCTTCCTGGTGATCACAGCCTCTAGAGTACTTCAGTCTCACCTAAGTGCAAAGCTCTGTTGAATCACTGCAGCTTTAGCAAATTAATGTCTCAGCAGCTGAAGGCAGGATGAAAACAGTCCATTATATAAAGGGCTGCCAATTATGGTTCTTTTATTCACACAGAGGAGTGATGGGCTGGTACCTGTGTGCCTAGAGCAGGATGCTTCTGATCATAATGTCCACTTACCTCTGTTTAGATCCCTTCCTAGCCCTAAATACCCCTCTGACTTCTACCATCCTTGCTTGAATGAACAATATAATAGAGTGTGACCTCTGTGGTAAATGCAAGGAAAGATGAGGAGAAATGTGCTAGACCTGTGAGATGAGGTTAAGAGCAGTCTGGAAGCATGGAAAACAGGCTTATCTCCTGTGCTGCATAATGTCTGGTGGCACATTTTATTTTAGCATAAGTCTACATTAGTATTCCTATTTTATTTTATCACTAACACACAGGGACTAGTGCAGGTATCCTTATTCCTGGCAAGCAGTATATTGCTGTGTAAACTACTCCCTTATTCTTAACTGTGCAGCTTCCAGAATAATATTTTCAATTCATATTTATTGTAAGTAAGAGTATAAAAATTTGGACATGCAAAATGATGTGGGTACAAAGAGCTTTTAAAGGTGAGATCTTTCATTTCAATGTTCTGTGTAATACACCTGAAATATTATGACATGTTTAATAACATGCACAAGAAAACAGAACCGTTCTCTTAGTGTTAATGATCCTTTTTACATAAAATAGAAAGTGTCTTAAAAACAGAACTATAAAAAGACATTAATATTTTCTAATGTTCTTGAATAACAATCTAATAAAATTAATATAACTTTCTATTAGTGGGACCATTTTCATTCTCAGGCTAAAAAGCAATGAGCCATGTAGGAACTGCAGTGTATAGAACACAGATATCTCTTGAACAAAGAGGCTAAATTATTTAAAAGATTATAGGGGTTAAAATGAGTGTTCCTATTAATTTCAAATCTACTCTCACTCATGGTGAAGTTTTCTGAGCATCACAATTCCTCTTCTGTCACTGAGCCAGCAGAGGTATAAAGAATGAGGAGGAACTGTGGGATGTTTTAGTTTCGGATTAAAAAAAGACAAGATAAAAAAAGCCAAAAAAACCCCAAACACTTTTATTGGCCACTCTGAAGATATGAAAAACACTTTGGAGCTCTACCCTATGACTGTAGCACATACTTCAAAAGGGGATGATATTGCTGCCCAGACAACTAGAAAGTTCAAAGCAGAAATGGCCAAGATCGTGCAGTGACTAAAAAGGACGGCAAAGGGTAACTCACCATCACATGTGTGAGCTAAGGAAAAGCCACATAATGCACCTGATGCAGCAGCTCAGTTTTAGTCAAAGCTTTGCTTTTCTCACTAATCCCATTACTGTGTCTCCACCCTATATTCAATCTTTGGATGAGAATTTTATTGTGTACCCAGCTACACACAGCAGTTAAGTCAGAATAATATATGCTATGAAAGTAAAGGACAGCATCTATTTCATGCGTGAATAGTTACTCCCAAGCAAACATCTTTACTCAGATAATTTTTTCCAGAATCGTTATGCCAGAATAGCTACTCCCATGTGACTGCTTAGCCTGGAGCAGTTGGGAATGCACTGCATTTGTACTGATTCACTTTCAGATAGTTTACCCAAACTGGAGCAACTGCTGTGGATTGAATCTCTTACGCTGGAGACAAAAATGCACAGGTACAAGCTGTCCTTTGATGAACCCCTTCGTAAAAAACACCTCAGTTTCAAAGCAAGTCGAAATGTTTATGAATGAACTTTTAATGAACATTTCAGTCATTGAAAAGACAGATTTGGGATGAAAGCCTTTCCATTTAAAATTCACCAGCTCTCCCTCAGATACTCCCAAGACATCCATGTATTTTGGAATGTGTTGTTATCCAACACAAAACTTACTGACTGTTTATAATTTAGATGTCTTCATCTGAAAACTGTTAGGTACTAAAAATATATTTGAAAAAATATATACAGCAGGTAATCACCTCCATTGGTGTAGCAGAGCAAGAAAAAGACGCCATAGTCTCAAATTTTGTGTTTCTCCTTTCCTTCCTTTCCAGTGGATTGTTATCTTTTGTTATCAGAGTTCTGCTTCAAGACCCTGATGAGAGTAAACTTATTTGGACATGACGCTGTGCAGACATACAATAACAATTTTATCATAAACTTCAATGATTTTTCATCTTTGCTTTCTTTGCTTTCCTTTTGGGACTGAGCCAAAATGTCCAGATGCTGATTCCTAAAGACACTGATGGGGAAGTTAGGCTAGCCAGGTCCTTCTCTGGTTAGCATCACTCCATTCTCTCTACCAACACATCTGAGATGGTTATGTTAGAGAAAAGACATAGTACTTTGTTCATGAAAGCAAATATAAATTTCCAGAAAAATGATTGGATTTTTCTCAATAAGTGCACTTCCAAGGCCAAACTTTTTTTCTTGTAGAAGAAGATCTAGATAATGTTAATCTGTCTAAGTATCCAATTTCAATGTTGTTGGATTTGGTTTTCTTCAGGGAAAAAAAATTTAGAGGTTTCATTTGAATTAAACTAAATATGAATAAAAATTAAAATTAGGATTAAAATGTGGGTAAAACCCACTAGATGATTAAGACTTAAACCAAAATATCTTCATAATTTCTCCCCTCAAAGAAAATGTTATATCTTGAATTTTTATTCAAATTTAAAGCTAGTTTTTGTTTGCTACATGCTGAAACATTTTTGAGACAGAAATGGCAGCTTCTTAACACTTAGATTATCCCTTCTGTATAGAATAGATTTATAGACAGTCATATCAAGGAACAAAGAGATGTCTTCTTGCTCTGGGGCTTTTTAGAGAAATAAAACCTAAATAGTTGCAAGAAAGCCTCTTGGGAAAGAATAAGCTCTTTTCAGGGAACCCCTGAAAATTTTTAGTCAGATCTCGTCTGAACCTTCTTGACTTCCATGTTTGAATGCAACATTTAGTAAAACCACAATTTCCTCCTTTAAAATTGACCTTAATTAAGACCTGACTATAGCCTTAATTATTTTGATACAGTTTCTCCTTTTGAATAACAAACTAAAAATGTGAATATCTAATGCTATGTCCAACTAGCACGAAACTGTTTCCTGCCCAGAGGGCCTTTTGGGAATGGTCCACAGCTTGCTGTGTCTGCCAGGCCCTGCTTGGGCATTGCAGGGCAGAGTGCTTGCTGGGACTGATCCAAACCACAGGCTGGATGGACAGGTTATTAGATGTATTAAAAATGGGCTGGACTGCCAGAATCAGAGGGCACTAATTAGTGGCTCAGTGCTCAGTGGGCAACCACTAATGGATGGAATATGTCAGGGGTTGATTATCTTCATCAGTTACTTGGGCAATGAGGCAGAACAAAGCCTCAGCAAATTTGTGGATTAAGTTAAATTGAGGCACTTGATATGCAAAGCAGTAGAGATTTAATTCAAGGGGACCTTGGTAAATTCAGGGATGGGACCAATAGAAATTTCAAGAAGTTCAGCAAGAAATACAATGTGCTCCATCTGGGGCAGAGTAACTCCACTGTTACAAACATTACTACACATGGGAAACAGACTGGTTCTCTGTTGAACAGGATCAGAGAGTTACGATGGACACAAGGCTCAGTATCAGCCTAGACTGTGCTCTCCTCACAAATAAGACAAGCTGCAGAGCAGAGTTATACATGGAGGAGCAAGGCCAACAGGAAAAAGGCTCATCTCCTTGGCCCTGGTGAAACAACACCTTGCAAAACTCAGTCTAGTTTTGGGTTTTCCAGACCAAGAGAGTTGTGGAGAAACTGGAAAGAGTCCAAAGGATGGCTATACAGATGGCCAGTGCCTAGAATTCCAATAAGGAGATGTTAAGGGATCTGGAATTGTTTGGTACTGTGCAGAGGAACTTAAACAGAGACCTAACTGAGTCTATAGGACTTAGGGGAGAGATAGAAACTCCTTTCAGCAATAGCAGAAAGAGAATATATAAAAATTCAACAACAGTCACAGACCAGGATGTGAGAGGTTCAGCTTGGACACTGATTTTTTTATCAACACTGGAACAGCTTGTCCAAGAAGTCTGAAAATTATCCATTCTAAGATTTTCAAGTCAGCTAGTAAAGCCACACTGCTTAAATGCTGGTGATCTTCAGGGAAGAGGTTGGAGAAACACCTGCAGAGATCCCTCTAACCAACACCTCTAACCAACATTAGTCCTGGTTCTTACACAGACTTGCCTAGGGCTTTTGTACAACTTAATGTGAATTTTACTGTGGTGCTGCTGATGTCTCCAGCTTCCTCCTTGACCTTTCTCCTGGTACTTGCTCAACAGCCCAGGCCCCTGGCTGTCCTGCTGCCCCACAGCCATGGCGTGCAAACTGAGAACTGAGGCACACGGCCAGTGCCACCCACTCCAATGGGGAAAAAGGTGTTAGAAACCCTCAAAAAATACAGCAAGTCCTGACACCACCACAGCTGTTTGCTAGGCCAGCTTTACCTGGCAGTCTGGGCTTAGACCCATTTGCAAGCGTAGCTTTTTCAAGCCTTTCAGAATGAAGCAGTAGAGCTGATGTCCATCCTTCCCACTTGTACACTTCAAAGTGCATGGTAAATGAAGGAGACCTTTGTAGAAAGACAATGTCTGTCTGTATGTCTGCCAGTAATATTCACAAAAATATATTTGCTGAAAGGATTAGCACACGATAGGACAATTCTAGCTTTGTACCCAGCATGTTCAAATTCATGCTCTCGTGGGGACAGTCAGTCATAGAAAAGATGATTGCAAGATTCTTACTTGGGAAAATAATTTTTCCTCAAAAACATGACGCATTACAAAATGGCTGATTCTGCTCTTTATGTGGTAATTCATTTTCCCCTGTTACCAGGGACAGATTTATCAATTCATTGCTGTAAGGAAAACTCACCTTTTCCAATGATATACAATAAATCCTTGCTCGTCAGCTTTACCCTGAAAAATGCAAAGCATCATCCTGTAAGAAGCAGCCCCGCTATGCCCTCCCAAACACAAAAGCTGTTTTTCTGCAGTGCAAATCTAACCTTCCCAGGAATACAAGGACAGTAATCTGATTGTGATGATCATCTCATTAACAGCCATGGTATTCCTTGTCTCCATTGTTAGCAAATTTATATTCACACAGAAAACGGCCTGATTAACCCATCATTATTTTTGATATAATATACTATTTTTTATCTCAGTGGATAAAAACAAGTTTGATGTAATGTTTCCCATAAAATATCTTTGTATGGGACAGTAAGCTGATAATAGAGAAGACAGGGTGATTGAAACCTTCTGGGCTTCAGTGCTTCTAAAGAACAAACACTGTCATTGAGACCTTCAGTGGGGTTTATCAGACTTCATGTGCTTATCCTTGAGCCAGCCACCCTCCTTCAATGTCCAAACAGGCAGAGACAATTCAAGGAAAAAAATCACTGTGTCCTGGTGCTGACACATAAAATAAGTGAATTGGTTGAATTACGAAAGTTTTTCTTCCTCTCCATTTCACAGAAGGGAACCCAGTGAGACAGTTTAGGTGTGGATGTGTGCACTGCAGACACCTCAGGTTAGGTGAGACTATCCCTAACCCTGATGTGGGCTGTGCTCCCCTTAAATAGAATGTAATCTGTTTGCAGAAAGAATTTCAAAGAATTATGCCCCATTGTAAGATTTACCTCTTTGATACAGATACAGTTCTCTCTGTATAATGTGCCATGGATTGGAGCCCCAGCTGCCTATTTGTGAGAGCTGCATTTGACCTCAAAGTAATATCTATGGACTGGAAGCACCTGTATCTTGACCAGCTCTCACAAAGATTTCTGATTCTCTAAGTTGACTGGAAATACTATTTATGTACATCCCCTTCTTGAAGACTTTTGCAAAATAACTGCTTCTCAGACTCATGGTGACTCTCCTCAAAATAAATTCTCTTTTTTTCTTCATGCAAATATACTCAACTTGTACTTTTAAAATCCTTTCTCAGGATATGTGGTTTTGTTTTTCCTTTTCACAGTCTCTAGGATCTTGCTGATCTTGCAGTCCACTATGCACTATTCTGTTTTCCCTCTGAACAGTTATTTTTTGCAGCCTGATAAACTCTGATTGCTTTTCCTTAACTTAAAAAAAGGAACTTTAGCATTTCTGTTTCTCCTTTGAGTCCCTGATATCCCATCTGGACTCAGACTGTGCAAACCATCCAAAACTGCATATTCAGCTCTGCAGTTTCAAATCTGTTATTAATGATGCAGCAGTCCCTTCCTTTCTTTTGACTTCTCCTATCAAGTTGATGCTTTTCAAATGCATCATTCTTTTTAGAGCACAGTACTTTTCAGATGTCTGTGTCTGTCTAGCTGTCATACTCTTCTTCATTTAAATATAGCTATTAAGCCTAGTGTGTCCAATCCATTAATATTAAAATAAAAATAGCTACCTTTGATGTGTCTTCCTTTCCAGAAGGTCCATTTTCATTCATGAATACACAAAATCCTTGCCATTGATGTTTCCAGTTGGCAGGAATTCTGGAGTGTTTGAGGTGCCTTGGGGTTTCTAACTTCTACTCCAGTTTCTCAAGTCTTCTCTTCCACTTTTCTTTTTCCACTTCCACTACTGCCATGTAGAGTGGGTAATGTGATGACTAACATGAACCTTGACTCAGAGTGTGTATCTCTGACAAAGCTTCCATAAAACAGAAGATAAAAGAAAAATTTTGGGAAAGAGCTTGAAAGAAAAGGAGAAGGGGAGATTTTCATGCTAATTCTTTGTCAGCTTGTTCATCAATTAACACTAATAAGCCAAGTTCACAAGCAAGATGAACCAAACCTCTCAAATACCCAGTCAGCTGTACAACCCAGAAGTTTCCATATCTCTGTTACAAAGGCAGTTTCTTTCTTTGGGGTACTTTCTACCTCTTTTCTAAATCAAGAGAAAAAAAGACATGTTTGGCAATTATTGCTACTGGATAAGAGTCAGATAGGATATGCTGGGAAATAGAAAGAATGACTTTTAAACACAATAAAGGAAAAGCCTGGAAGAAATGTGTTATGTAAATTTGACTCTCCAGCCAAGAAGTTTATCTTTTCCCTGTCTGCTATAATTCAGCAATTGGTTTCTGTAAAGAAAAGAACAGATCAAAAAAACCCCAATGAAAAATAAAACCAAAAAACCAAACCAAATCAAACCAAACCAGAAACACTCAACCCCCCCCCACCCCCATCCAAAAAACCAAACAAACACATCAAAATTATAACTGATTTGAGGGTAGAGGGAAAAAGGAAGAATTCATGCCAATGTCATGGAAAAGCAAATGGGTCTGTGGGGGCCTAGTTGCGAGCTTGGTTTAAACCACAACAGTTATATAGTAAGTACTGGGCTGTATGAATTGCGTGGATTTGGTTTATTTTTTGTGTAATGAAGACAACCATCCACATTGCTGATTTTGAGAAGAGCTCTCACCTTCCAAATCTTGCACCTGGGGATGCAGTAATTGGCCTGATAAAGGAACCTGCCTGGCCTCCTTCTCTGCCGTGGAAATTGTCAGTAAGATGCATTGGGTTGGGGATTAAATCAGCCTGGATGGTCTTGGCTGACTCAGAAACAAAGCTGATATTTCCAGGAAGGGAATAAAAGAACATTTAGAACTAAGAAGCTTTCTGATCTGGGAGAGAGTCACAGACATACATTGAAGGTCTTTGTTGCATCAATATTCTTAATCATAGAATCATAGAATCATAGAATCGTAGAATATGCTGAGTTAGAAGGGACCCATAGGGGTCATCAGGTCCAGCTCCCTTAGAACATTTATAATTTCTTTATAACCTGTTAAATTAGCTGCTGATACAAAAATGCCTCCACTGCTCAAACTTACAACTAAAATGGTGATTTTCTTTATTTAAAGAGTAGCAGTGGTAACAGTATGAAGTCATGGTTAATATTTTTTTCTAGGATGTAGCAGTCTGCATTTCTCAAATGAACCCAATGAACTTTTCATTTCTGGAGTCAGAAAACTTTTGATTTCTAATAGGCTAGGATGAAATTCACTGAAATTATTACCACAACAAAGAGACAAAACAATTTCAATGCAAGAGAATAATTATTCTTCAAGAATTGTGTTAACAAAGTAATTTTTAAACAAATGAACACTGTGTTACTCAAAACATTGTAATAGATATAGTGTTTTCTTCTCCAAGTATCACCTATATGTCCATGAGGATTTGTCCAGACCTGGTACATCTGTGGCAGCTAGTTCTCAGCTGTGTTGTTTGGGGCCAGTTTCTTTGCAAACAGATGTGTTGTCAGTCTAAGGGAGAAAGGTAACCTGTCCTGCACACAGCATTATGGAAGCAGGGCCTTGCTGTTACCAGAAAAGTTCTTGTACCACATCATGTAGCTTCACTGCCTCAGGTGTTCACTAGCTTAGTATCTCTGCATTACATTCCAGGTCCTAGTGAGGACGTGTCCATAGAGAACTTGTGACTACCATTTATCTCCAGGCAGTGGACTCAGAGGCATATGATAAGGTGCCCCCATGATAGACCATAAACCAGTGTCAAGGCATCCAGCAGATGTCCAAGCTGATTCAATCCCATCCCTCAGATAAAGCACTAAGGATCCTCCCTTGTCTCCTCCAAACGATGCGCTCACTCTTGTGAATGAGCACAATGTCAGTTTGCTCGCTGGAGCACACTGTGATCCACCTGGCTTGCCAAGAGAGCAGAAGAATATCCACCATTTTTACTGGGTGATTAAAAGCTTAAAGAACAACAGAAAAGGCTGGCAGAAGATGAGAGAAAAAATGTGCTCCAAGGAGGGAGAACTGGGACTCTTCCTTTTTTGGCAGCTGTTATATTTGGTGCAAACAGCTCTGTTCAAAACTCATCCATGAGGATGAAGCAGCTGTAGATGAAAAGAGAGGATAACAATAAACAGATATGACTTATAAAACTGTAAGGAAAGCCTCCAGCAACAGACCCACAATTGCAGGTCTGTTTCCAACAGGGATACAGATCTGAAATGCAATGCTCTAGCACTCCAGGCCACTGTGCTTCCAGCAGGTGCAGCCAGACTCACAACCTGTATCATTAGTTCTCCAAAGGAGTGGTTACAAAGCTTTCAGATCTTTGGGGTAAAAGGGATAGAGAGCAGATTTTGTGTCAACTTGTGCAGTATGGCGTGTAGAGTGGACTTCAAATATGTTTGGGATTGGGAAAGCAAGAGAAAAGCTATTTTATAAACATATTAATTTTTATGCAAATAACAGAGCAAGAAAAGAGGAGCTTTGCTGATGGCAATGCTATTGTGGAGACATGAAGAGGAGTGAAAGGTAAAGATCAGAAAACCATTAGGCCTTTTCCCCACACTTTTTCAAAAATGTCAACTTTTTGTGACTTTGCATAGATTTTGGCAAGACCTGAGATAAGCTTTATTCTTTAATAGTGCAATACAGTGCATGTAAAGGGTGTGTCTTGATGAGAAAAGGGTTTCTGTGCTGTGCAGGACACTCAGCACAGTGATGGCTATCCAGAAGTTCTCTCACACATTAAATGGGCCATGCTTTGCATAGTTGGACCCCTTGGGCTTTCTGAGCAAGGTAGATGTGGCAGAGATACTCTTCTGAGACTTGTATTAAGGAGGAACTAAAATAATTGGAGATTTTAAAACGAATTTGAAGGTGTGGGTGAAGCATGGGAGAAGGTGTAAAGCTGAAGAGATTCATCATTAGGTTCACATTTCACTGACTTTCAACTTCTATTGATTCTTGGTTCCCTTTCAGCAGCTCCACCTTATTAGGAAGGTAAATTACTGACAAGAACTGAAGAAATTGCTATCACGTACTGCCACAGAAATACTGTGTGATTAGCACAAAGTGAGTCATATGTTTTTCACAGTGCGGGAGAAACCATACCTGCTTGAAAATAATCCCTTCTCATTCCATACAATCCTTTCAGTAGTACACTCTAACACATAAAAGCAGGGTCACAGTGCTCTCAGAAAACTCACATATTTCAGTTGCCTCCTAAAAGCACCAACTCCTGGTACTTTTATTCCTTAGTACAGTGCTGGAAGGAGCTGCTTTCTGCAGTGTACCTAACAGAGTCACCACTGACTAAAGAAGAATTACAGGTACATTGAACAATTATACCTAAGATATTGTAGGTCAGTTGACTAGAGCTCTATGACATTCACTACATGGTGCATAAAAAAAAATATTTGTGTAAATGAATTGTTTACAGCCTCAGGCCATAAAATGTTGTACAAATCTCATATGGGAAATCTCTTCCAAAATTGTGGGCTTAGTAAATTCCTTCATCAAAGGGATATCCTGCAAAATGAACCTGGCAGGTCAAAGGTCCTGAAAGGCTATCTGGCATTGTGGATGTCAGTCCACAATTCTTGCATTAGTATTTTGATAGTCTTCCTTCTTGGGCTTGCTGCCTATAAAGAATAATGCTTAGTCCTATCTTCTAAATATTTTATTTTTTTTACAAAGGGAGAATTACTTGTGGTTTAATTAATTCTTTAATTCAGTTTAACCCGAAAATGTCCTAAAACAATATGGAAAGAATTCTTTAAGAGTTTCATTTTGTCATCACCACTAGCTGTGATGATAACAAGCCTACCCTAGACTGGGTAGCACTGCAATATAAATTAACCATAATGACAATGATTGTGAGATGGCTTGAAATGGGTGGCAGAGGGAACAGACACTTGAAACTTCTTCTCACCATTAGACTATAACATTTAAAGGCTAATGAGCTAAAAAGGAATGAATGAGGAAATTAATAATGCACTGTAGAGTACAGCATTCAAGAGAAACTTCTCCTCCCCTCCATACCAGGGCTAATTAATGTTATCTATCGTAATAAAAACAACCCTAAGCACTACTTTTTCTCTTTCTTTAACTACCTGTATTACAAGTTAGTGCATAAATGCTCTTTGTAAAAGTACAGAATTTGAGTAGCTATGAATCATGACACTTAAAATGACATGTTCAATTGTGAAATAAAATTCAAGGACACCGCTTTTTCAAGTGGTTTGTTGTGTTCATATTGCTATTAAGGAGTCCAGGTGGTTGTTCTATCAAATAACAGCTTTTTTTTCTTGTATTGGTGCATGTGTTATATGCTCCCAAAAGACTACAGAAGCTGGACCAATTTTTGCACTAATTAATAGTCCATGCAATCTTACTGAAGTCAAAGGAGTTGCTCAGGATGCAACTGCTAGTAGTTTTGACATTCTGCATTAAAATCCTAGCACCAGGCAAGAAATTGCTATAATGATGACCATGGAATACAAATTGAGCAACTCCCCTCAAAGGAAACTTTGTCACACTAACAAGAAGGAGATGACTTTCAAGTTGAAATAAACTTGCAAGACAACTAAAAGGAGTGATGAATTAATGAGTCACACATAACCACTCCCACATTTATAGGCACTGTCCTTTCCTTAGAGGATAAATAATGCCTCATTGTCTTTTTATACCACATACAGAGAATCATAAAGTCATAGAATCTTTTAGGTTGGAAAAGACCTTTAAGATCACTGAATCCTATCATATAGAACTGACAAGTCCATCAGTAAACCACGTCCATTAGTGTCACATCTACATGTCTTTTAAATACCTCCAAGGATGGTGAGTCAACCACTTCCCGAGGCAAGTGCTTTTATCAGCCTGTTCATAAATGCAGATTGTTATGTCCTCCTAGTCTTTCCCATCTTTGAATTGGAATCAAAGGGTCATAGAATTGTGAAATGGTTTGGGTTAAAAGTGACCTTATATCTTCTAATTCCACCCATCCTGCCATGGGAAGGGGTATCTTTCACTAGGGCAGGTTGCTTAAAGCCCATCCAACTTCATTGTGAACACTTCCAGTGATGTGGCATTCACAGCTCATGGCAACCTGTTCCAGTGTCACATCACCCACACTGTAAAACCATTTCTTTCTTATGTCCAATCTAACTCCACCCCATTTCAATTTAAAAGTGTTGCCCCTTGTCCTGTCACAGCATGCCACGGTGAAAAGTCTCCATCATTTTTGTAAGTCCCCTTTTTATACTGAAAAGCCACAGTGTGTATATGCAAGCACACAGTCTCTGAATGCTTCCTAGGGAATGTTCTGAAAAAGAAGAAAATTGATTAAGAAACAAATGAGATTCCTAGCCAGTATTCCTCCCTGGGGAACAACTAGCATTGACAGTTATTTTTAACTTTAGACTTCTTATAATAGCAACTAAAACACTGGGGAAAAAATGAACAGGGCCATGATAAATTAGCAACTAATATTTTATTTTTTGGTCTTTTTCCCTTAGTTTGGTGACGTCTGGAGTAAAATAGTACATTCATACTGCACATGGTTAGTTCTGTGCAGGATTTTTTCTGTAGATGCAGTTATCATAGGTAAAATTATTTTGGAAATGGGTTAAACGAAATGTCATTCTGAATGGGGGTTGTGCTACTGCTAGTGACTGGGGAGTATTAATTATGAGGAGACACCAGATATTGCTCATTAACAGCAGTTGTTCCTATGCCAATAAGTCTGATGAATTTCACATAACTTGACAATATTCATGAATCCCAGGTGACTCTCAAGGCACAGAACTCACAATTACAGAACTTTATGATTTATACTTGCGTTAATTAGAAATTTTGACTGCTAATAAAACTGCAAGTATTACAGTTTATTTGGACCTTCTGTTACAGATGCACTTAAATTGCGTGGCTGTATGTACACAAATTTTTGTTATATTTGTATAAGCATTTAAATAAGTACATTGGGTGTAACCTTCTTTCTGCCTTCCTTCTGGGTCTAGTGGGATAAAGAAAACTGGGGAAAATTTCATCCTGTTGGAGAAGATAGAGGGTCCTCTCTAGTCCCACAGCTGGAGGGTTGCAGGAAGGATAGGCAGAACAGGTGAGGTAGGAGGGGTAGCACTATATGGAAGGGAGAGGTTTGATTGCACACTCCTTACAGTTAGTGGTGATGCGGTTGAGTTTCTGGGTAAGGATTTGAGAATGTGATAGTAGGAGACTGTGTTCAGCATAGTGATGACAGAACAGTTGAGTTTAAAATTTTCAGTGAGATAAGAATAAAGGACAACAAAGTTGCTACCCTGGCCTTCAGAGGAGCAAGCTTTGAGTTATTCAGGGAGATATTTAGTGAAGCATTTTCACTTTTCAAGGCTGCTCAGTCTTTAAGAAACATCTTTTACAAGTCAGGAGCAGGCAATTCTGGGGTGTCCTAAGTCAAGTAAGCGGTGCAGAAGACCTGCCTGGTGGGGCAGCAGTCCTGCAGACTGGGATCTGGGGGTGCTGGGTGGCAGCAGCTCAGGGGGAGCCAGCAGTGAGCCCAGGCAGCCAAGGGGTGCATCCCATCCTGGGGTCCATCAGACACAGCATCACCAGACAGCCAGAATTGTCCTGCTGCATTCAGCACTGGTGCCCTCTTACCTTGAGTGCTGTGTGCAGTGCTGAGCTGACAGCTCAGAAGGATGTGAAGGTCCTTAGACACATCCAAAGGATGGCAGCAACTACAAGGGGCTGCTAAGAACCTTGGGCTTGTCTAGTCTACAGGAAAAGAGACTGAAGGGCAACTTTATTGCTCTCTACAGCTTCTGGAGGAGGGGAAGTAGAGAGAGAGGTGCTTATCTCTTCCCCCTGATATCCAGTGATTAGATGCTTAGGAATGGCTCAAAACTGTCCCAGGGGAGATTAAGGCTGGACATGAGGAAGCATTTCTTTATGAGAGAAACACACTGGAACAGGCTTTCTAGAGAGGTGGTCCATTCCCCAAGCCTGTCAGTGTTTAAGAACCATTTGGACATAGTTCCTCAACTAAATTAGTCAGGCACAGAGACTAGAAGATTGTTGTAGGTCCTCTCAACTGAAATTGTCTATTCTATTCTATTCTCTTCCAATCAAATGTGCATTGAAAATTTTGTTTCTCTTTAGGTCTGCAGCAATGCCTGCGCAGTACAATGGTAACACGTGAAAGTAACATGTCAGATCAGCATAAGACAAGAGAGGGCTTATCTGTTAGCTGTTAGCTGTGTGCTAGTGATTAAATGGATCCCTGCAGCCTGCACCCAAGGAGAGGACCTGTGGACAAGATAATTAGTGATGGCTCTGCCCAGGTTTCCTGTGCTCAGTGTTTATGCAGGCAAGCTGAAGACAGAGGCAAGAGTAGACACAACTGTAGGGGCATAAGGTAAAATACTCAGTGACACTCTGAGCCCTGCAGTGATACACAGGCCACTGCATTTCACCCAGCTTTGCACAGACAGGCCTTGTGCTAAACTAAAGGAAACCTTCCAGATTGACTTCTAGTCCAAAAAAGGAAGATATCAGGGAACAGAGGTCCCAATCCTTCCCTTGCTGGCTTGTTCCTTTTGTCAATTGCTTCCAATAGAAAAAATTCTGCCTAATTTCTTATTTGCAAATGGTTGCTTCCATCTTCTGGTATTGATTTTTATTCCTTTCTGTCTAATTCTTTAAATTTCAGCATTCCTCTGTGTCATGAGAGCACAGTCTGTAATGGTCTTATAGACTGAAGTAATTTCTAAGATTTTGCTCTAACAAAGTAAAAACATTAAGCTCATTAATTTGGTCCCAGAGAAGAACTTCCTTCAGCCCTCAAATATTTCTGTGGCTCTCTATTGATCATCTACAGATATTTTTAAGCACTCCTGAAAGGATGCATTGCTCCAGTGCTGGGTTTATTAAATATCCCAAATACACAATGGAAAGAGCAGTCTGATTATGTTTACCAATTACTGCCCTGATAACAGATTCAGTAATACTAGTTCTTTTTACCACCACATCTGTTTGTCCAGCGCAGTCTGGGAATTGCTTTCACAACCACTGCTGCTTACGAGTTACTCTGCCATTCTTGGTATTCTCTATATGCTGTTACCACTTTGCCCTGGTACTTACATGTGTACCTTTGTTGTTGGCTGTATTAAAACAAAGCTTGGATGGACTAAGAATACCAAGCAGCCCTGATCAGTCATTCTGTCTGCACATTCCTGTTTGTTGTGGTGACTGTATTGGTCTGTAATTTGATCTGCAATAAATTAAGAGATTGAATGAAGAAATTCGATGGCTTAAACTTCTAATGGGCTTATGCTTGATAGAATCAGTCATTCACTTTGAGGTGTGATTCATGTTATATTTAACAGTTTTACACAGAGTATGGGATACCCTCCTTTCTGATTCAGAACTGTAATCTGCCTTCTTGCTTGGGTCCATATCAAGGACGATCATAAAGTAAATCTTGGTGCATTTTGCAAGTCTTTCCTGGAGGGGTCTCACATTCTTTGCTGCCAAAATGCATGAATTGAGTAGACAGCTTTCTCTCAGACTGCCTTAAAGCAGTGTGGATACTGCGTAGACACCTGGCTCCATGCTCCACACATGCTCCATTTTAGAGGCTTTGTGGCTTCACAGTAACTGCAGAAGTAGACAAGTGAGTGAAATGTTCTCCAGTAGTTTTAAGTGTGTTGACTCTGAAATGATAGCACATATGTAACCTCACTTACCAAAGGCTTTATCCATTCAGTTCATGTTCCCCAGTACAGTACTGACTTTTAACAGAAATGCCAAAGCAAATTAAATGCTCTAAAGAGTTCAAGTAAGAGATATCACTATCTATAGCAGTAGAATGGAAATCTAGATTAGAATGGAAATATTCCTAACATTTCCTTCCATACACATAACCTTCAATACATCAGCTTTACATTATATCACCTAATAATAGGACTTTGCCATTGCTAGGGTTTCATTACTGCTAGCATTCTTATATTTTGCCCCTTTCATGTCTTTAGTTTTATGCATAGTTTGCATTTTACATGGTTCTATTTTCCTATTTTCACATTTTTATTTTTCATCATTCATGTCCACTGGCTGACCTCTTTCCTCTGCTAAAGAAGGGACTTGAGCCCAATACTGGGATTTTAGTATCCTGATTGCTTAAGGGCTCCTGTCTGCTGCACGTGGCAGCACTGTGCAGGGTTAATGTTGACAATTTTTATACACAACCACTAAGGCATATTCAGTTTGGTGCCCACCACTGAAGGGCATCACACTGCCTAAGCCACCAAGCTGTCATTTTCTATGCCACCTCTGAGCACTGCCTCATCCTGCAGTGTAACTCTAATCTAACACTCTTCTTCCATTTAGTCTGCTTTCTCATGGCCACACTGTTCTCCTGATAATTTTCCTTAGAATGAAAACTATGTGCCCTACAAAACAGAAAATATGTGTCTTACAGTTGGGACCATCTCTGTCTTTACAAGTTCAGAACAATCAGGTCATTGTTGCAGGTATCCAGGTAGGATTTAGCATTCAGTTCAGAAATTATTTCATTTTCTAAATTCAGCATGGTCCTTCCTGTAAATCTCCAAGGTGAATATAGGGAAGAAAGTTGATACATTTTTTACTTTAAAGAAAAAAAATCAAGGCAAGCTACTTCTAATTATCTTGCATTGATGCTGAGGAAAGGCAGTGCATACATCAAATTTCCCAGCCACTAATGCACCACCAACTCTTAAAGTATTCTTTAACAATGAGTAAAGAAACCAATAAAGAATTTATGATTTTCAGTCCCTGATAGTGGCTTTTTTGCATTTCATGGTCATTCATTACAATGAGGTTTAAAATAATATTTTTCCATATTTTTCCCTATCTATAATATTTTAAATGTGTTAAAAAGAATTTGAGCTTATACATGCTCCAAGTTGTTTCATTTTCCTTGGAAATGGGTGACTGGAGCTCTGCAGAACATGCTAGGTAACTTCTCTGTTAGGATCTGGAGGCTGCACCCATCAGCAATGCTTCTGCACAACTGGACTTGCTATCCAGCCAAGGTACAGCAAACAGAGGAGAGAGAACTTTGGGAAAATGGATTCCTAAAGGTCTCTGGAGACAGTGGTTTAAATAGAAGGGAGCTTTAGTGGAGCAGAATTGATAAAAAAGAATAAGCCATTGATGCTTTGACTGATGACTGATTGACTGACTGATTGACTGATTGATTGATGGATGGGTGCATTGAACCCCTTACAAGCCAGGTGTTGGTGAGAGGGACTGGTGTGAACAGGCCTGAGTGTCTCATTGCACACTAGATGAGACTGAAAGAAGAGGACTCAGCATCCAATTGACCCCATTTAAAAGGAAGAAAAGTGGGACCTGTGTTACAACAGGAACTGGGAGTCAATGCCTAAATAACAGCTGAGAATGTGTAATGAACGTGTAAATGGAAGGGAGTCCCTGTGTATGAGAATCAACTGAATCCTGGTATTACTAATAGGCAGCAGATTGTAGTGCCTGGAGTTTCAGCTTTCTTTCCATTTGTGCAGCAGTAGCTGGCCTCCACAGCAGGCTCAGCTTGAGGCTTTCAGTCTAGGCTATTTTGTGGATAACAGTTTCTGATTCTCCTCCTCCCTTTTTCTCTCCTTCTTTTATTCATTGTGCTTCAAGTCAAAGCTTGAGGCAGCAGATGGATTTAACAGCATGGGATCAGCAAATTCCTATTATGATGAACTGAGAGAGTGAAAAACCCTAACTTAGCTCTATTCATGCAAAGGGGAATAATTGCTTGTGAGTCAGTGGAGCTAGGATTTCATTCTGTGCATCCAGACTCCTCCTGAGTACTTGAAAGTGGAAGCTCTGGTAGTGTTTGGCACTTTTAAGGGTATTCTTACAGAGAAAGATTACAGAGGATATTAATGAAGTAAAATATTATCAAGATAGTAATATTTACTTTCCCTGAAAAATCATCTTAACAAGCCGGGTATGATTATACTTATAAAGCTACTTAAATTAAAGTAGAGCAAGTTCTATTTCTGATGTGTCTTGACATTCTTAAGGACTATTGGGAACACTTTCTGGTCATTAGGATAAGCCTGCTCTCTTGGACAGCATCCTACCCAATAACATGTAGGTGTTGAAAGCAAACAGTAGGTGGCCTCAGAACATTATCATTGCTCTTCCCGGGAACAGCAGTAAAGCGAGGGCACAGCCCGGCTGATCCTCAGCTCGGTACAGATCCCTCCCTAATTGCAGGAAACATGCTGAGATGTGTCCTGCAGCCCAGCGCTTGGCCCTCGCCTGGAACAAGACCACATGTTAAACCCGAATGCAAACTCCTGAGATCTACCTTTGCTTTGTTGTTTTAAACCCACTTTGACCACTGTCATGTCTTATAGGAAAGTTATAGGAAAACCAAGTGTTGAACAGAGAAAATGAGGAGAGAAACAATTCTCATTATTTGATGTGTCATACTGGATATATTACCTACCTGTGGTAGTGAAGAAAGACTGGAAAATCCACTTGCCGGTTTATTATGAAATATTCTCTACTCACATGCCTTGTGTTTCAAATATCCAGTGAATGGCTACATTTGGTGGTTTGGAAGATGAGGGCTCATTAGCCAGCATGAGCTACTTCATTATTTGTCTTGCCTTCTTTAGGGAAGTTCTGTAGGCATGAAGAATTCAGATCAAACCTGTGGGCTTCAGTGTCATCAGAGTCAGTTTGCAGCCTTGGTCATGGTTTGGTCCCCTCTAGTACAAGTTGTACCATCAGTATCTAATCCTGGTCCTGAATGCTTGTGCTTCAGAAGAATCCCTGATCTCAAAATCCAGACCAGATATATGGTGGAAGTCATTTTGCAATAACCTAACCTGTCCCATCAGTCCCCTTCCAGACTGCCAGATTGTATCAAGAGCAGGGAGAAGGTGAGTCTGTCATTGCATCTACTGTTCCATTTTTTTCATTGTTAACTTCTCAGAAAATAAGAGAAGCCTTGTGCACTACAATGGTAGTCATTCTTCCTCTCAACCCAGGCTGCTAGGGCAGAGGTGTGTTTTCCATCCCACTTCCTCATATGTTTTCCATGTTCTTATAGGTAAAAGCACAGGTTACCTTGGAGAGTGCACCCTTTCTCATGAATGGGGGGCACCTGCTTTTAATAGCAGAGTCTCTGGTCTGTACTGGTAGAGCATGGGAAATTTCCTCTTTAATTACCTCTCTAAGTTTCTTGTTGTCCTCTTTAATTTCCTCTTTTAAATTCTGGAAATTCTTGATCAGTCTTTCTACAGAAGAGATGTAGGCCCTTAATGAGGCAGAGATATTTGTTCATATATCTGGACTGTGCCAACCAAAGTTTCCACTTTTTGTTCTCCCTCCTTCAATGACATCACTCCCGATGAGGTGGCTTATGATGCTGGCACATTCCATATGAATTTCTGTCTCACGTTTTCTGTGCCCTGAACACTCTCTGTATTATTAGGCAATTGTTCATTATCTGAAAAGATTATCTCTGGCACAGCTAATTGTCTAAGGTACCAGACACCTTGTGCCATGTCGTTCCACCCTTTGTGGTGCACTAAAAGCTCATCTTTGCATGGGTATCTTTCTCTCACACTTGACAAGAGTTGTCTGCAGAGGCTGAAAGTTTCTGGTCTTCTCCTGATTCACTGGTCAATACCAGCATCCCAGCAGAGGGATTCCAGTTGTTTGGCTTCACTACCATCCGGTGCCACACCATTGGCCACGATATCCCAGCACTGGAGAAGCCAGATCAATAGGACCTCCCTCAGGGATAGGGATAGGGTGATTTTCTCTGGTCCTGTTTCTTCCACTGGTTTTGAAGATCCTGCTTCCTCTTACTACCTGAAAAAACTAATTTGGTCTTGGATTTCTTCCTCTTAACAGGAGCGACTGCTGCTGGCATGGGTTGTCACTCTGGTCCAGCTGCAGTGTCAGCGGCCATGGTGCTTGTTGGTCTGCTTTCCTTCCCTTCCCCTGAAGATGCTGTACAGTACAAACAGTGTGTGGTAGGCAGTAGCCAGGGCCCAGCACAGCTTCATGCCTATCTGGAACTGCCACAGCAATTTTCTTTCAAATATTCTGCCATTTAATCAGGGTCCCATACTTGCTCAGGTGTGAACTTCCAAATCATTGGAGCAGAATACTTCTTCAAAACCTGGCCCATTTTCTCTCACCTTTCATGCTACTCAGGACTATGTACCCCTGGGGCACATCTCTGAACAACTTCCCTAGAAATGTCTGTCCTGACTCTAAAGACAGTATAGACCATACAGAGAGACATTGCAGATTTAGCAGCAAGGTTATGCTGTCCTTAACATCCAAAGGGAATTTGAAATTCTCAGAAGCTGTTGTGGCAGACCTGAATGAGGATTAAGAGGGTGAAGGGCTAGGTACAGCCATCCTCTCCTGTTCTCCCCACCAGCTGGATACTATTATTAATGAATTGCCAAAGGTAGTGGCCAAGGCCAGGACAGGAAAACAACACTAAATTCACATCCAAAATGTCCCTCATTGTCCTTGGTGTCACCATGTCATAAACTGAGGTCACACAGTACATCACCAAAACAATCCTAATTCCTCTCCCCACCTTGACAAGTATTATCAGGAGGAGAACATACAGGAATATATACTGGGCTAGGTACCACCTCCACATGAACAGATCAAGCACTGTAACAAGGGAGTTCTGTACCCAATACACAAATACTTCAATCGAAATGTTATTTCAACTTCTCCTTTGAGCCCTACATTAGGCACCAATTAAATGGGTTTAGCCCCAGCAGGGAAATTGAACTCCAAATAAGCCACTCCCCTTCCCCCGCCACTTTCAGTAAGAAGGGACAATAAATGAGGGATTATGAGTTGAAATAACAATTTACTAAAAAAACAATTACAACTACAGCATTAATAGCAAAACTACACAAAAGAGAAGATGTTTAATGCACAAAAGGGTATTCACTGGGAACAAATAAAAAGTACTTCCTGAAGATATTTATGTCTCTGCCAGAGACGAAATCCTGCAGAAAACACACTGGCAAGTCCAGCCTTTGTAGAAAAGACCTCCAAACTAAAAACTACAGTAGGAGGGCTACCATGGGTGGAATTAAACTTTTCCTGGCAAATAAGTGTTTTATTTTGTGTTCTACATCCATCAGCAGAGCTGCCTCTGAACACCTCATCCATTAGGCAAGGTTGAACCAGCACATCCAGAGGGTTGGCTGACACTCCCTGCACAGCCAGGCTCCCAGGAGTGCAGACAATGTTAAACTACCCTCTCTGTCCTCAGATAGCCCACTGCCCACAGTGCACAGAGCCTTTCCTGTGATGGGGTCCACCCTTCTCAAAGAGGGCTCTGTTCAGCCTGAGCCCTTCCTTTCACAGCTCCTGTGACTCTCTGCAGGCCTTTACCACCTCCTCTGCATGGTAGCTATCAGATCAAATTATAGCTGCATGGTACACACTGAGTTAGCTCTCAAAGTAACAGCGGGGAGCATGAGGTTAGTTATGATTTGACCTGTCTGGAGAGTGAATGCATTAACAGTTTATTGAGGCCTTCTTTCACTCAGATCTCATGTGGAGCAAAGGATGGGCCTGGACAGTTTTGTACTGCTGTGACAACCACAACAATCTCCATTTGGCTCATCAGAAAACAAGATTTGACCTGTATGAATTTCAGTAATGCTGGAATTTAGCTGAAAAAGGAAATCCTCCTGAAATAACCCAGATCTTGTCCTTCCATTTAAGTTTATCTGCTGCTGGTTGCACTTCAGTGCATGGGAATCCCCAATGTCATCAGGACTGATTAGCCAGCAGTGTGAGGCAGAGGGATAGGATGTACAATTTTCCCTCACCATGAAATTATCATTCATGTGTGAGATAAGAACATCCTTCATTTATTAATTAATATGATTTAAAAGAACCCTGCAATTTCACTTGCCTTGCAGCTGACACTGACCTAACAATATGAAATGCTGTTCAGTGAGTTATCAGTCCCCACAATTTCAGTCAGAATTTGATTATATTTTTGTGTTTATTGGACTAGATTTATACTAAATTTAGTTGCTTAAGGCAACTGACTTAGCTGGTACTATCTCAGTTCAAACTATTGAGGGTTCTACTCTTGGTTAAGTGGCCACATCACATTTGCATGGGCATAATGTCTTTTAAATTGCAAGAAAAGCTCAGAAAGCATGAAAGTACAGTATCTCAGTTAAAAGCACATCCTTATTCTTCTAAAAATGTGATAATATTTTTCTTCTCATCCCAATAGCTTTATTCTCTGAGTTGATTAAATATTAGTCATCTTCAGCAGCTTTGGAGCAGAGCAGAGCTGGGTCGAGTAACCTTCATATGGCCTTTCTCTAAAGTGCTGCAATGTTCAGGATATGTAAATCAATACACAAAATCCTGTGCTTTGCTTATATACTCTTGTCTGACTACATCTGCATCACAGAACACATCTGCCTTGCTATATAAAACTGAGGAAGCATCTTGGTGAGAGAGTATCTTGCCATGAAGCCAGGGAGATAGGGTACACAGCCCTAGGCCCTGGGTCTCTTCCAAGCTCAATGGGATGAGTCCCTTGAAGACCCAAAACCATCATTCTTGCTTAGTTCACCTGGGGTTTTTCCCCTGTTCAGATCCATAGTAGATGTGAGGCTGTGGGTCTCAGCCCAGTAGGAAGCTGTTTCCACAGGGGGAAGCCCAGGGTTTGTGTTGCACACCCTGAGGGGGAGTCTGGGGCACAGTTGGAGGTCTGTGCAGGGCAGGGAGCAACAAAGCTGAAGCAGTCGTGCTCAGCTGGTCAAACAGGAGGCAGTCAGACCCTGTGCTGCTCCCTAGAAGCACACAGCACCAGCCCAGGCTGTGGGGACTCTGGCAATGCAGCACTGGTCCTCTGACTTGGAACACTTTGGAAAGAGAAGCATAACCATTTTTAAGTCTTCTTTCTGCCTTACTGAAACTTGGGAAGTTTCAGTAATGACACAGCAACCAACACTGTGATTCGTTTGACCTGACTTCTATTATATAAATACAAGGCTTTGGTCTAAATCAGCATCTCTCTGCACTCGACAGCACATCCCAATCCTGAAATTACTTCTGAGCTGAATCTCATTCATAAATGTTGCTCATAAAGAAACAAGGAATGTTTGGGTAAGGTTTTAGTCTGTTTGTTGACAAATTTTCAGAAAAAACATTGAAGTTCAGTGTCTTTCAGAAAGCAATAATGAACTACCTGTGTCTTAAATGGAGTGCTACAAGACTGCAAACCTTTTTGAGATCCATAGCTAAGAGGTGCTGCTGTAATCAGAAGGTAAAATAACTGCTTATAACAGTGACATGCTGCCATGATCATTAATGAGAACAAAAATCATATTTATCAGAGGGCAAAAAAAAGGCACAGAGCTTAAACTTGTAAGTAAATCTATAGTATTATAAATTTTCCCACTTCTCCACTCCAAGTTAAAAGACAGGGTCTGGGTCATGATAAATGTGCTACCTCATTCAGACAATTATAATGCACCAGAGGAATTCAAACACAAAATGTTTTTGGAAAAGACACATAGCAGAGCCTTGAAGGAAGATATGATTTAAAGAAAACCTTGCAGCAGGAGGGAGACAATAAATGAAACACAGAAGTGGGAGGCTGATGGGAGAAAATGGATAAAAATGGGATAAATTTTGTTTTCAGTTGCAGTAGCATAAATGATTTTTTACCCCAGTAGTACTTGCCTTTGGAAGGCCTAGAGTTTTCTATTGCTTTTCTCTTAAAAACCAAGGACCAGCCAAAGCCAGGAAAGGAAAACCATAGAGTGTGGCCAGTATTCTGATGTGGGTTTACAGAATTTGTTGCAAGGATGATGGGTGTGTTCATTTTTTCCCTGTGGGATAGGATATAGATTTTTTTTTCTGATCAATGAAGTAGCTTCTTGTAATATATAGATTTGGACTTAACAAGGAGGGCAAGGAATCGGTTCAATTTTTTATCTTTAGTGGGCTAGCTGACCTGAAAATTATTCTGTCCTTAGACTTCATGCATATGCCTCCACCCTGCAGGTAGAAATATGGCAGGTCCAAAAGGCTAATAGGTAAGTTCTTGGAAAGCAAGCACATAAAGAGATAATAAAAGGACAACCCAGGGATTTATCACCAATACCTTTAAACCACTGACTGCACAGGCCAGGCTCACATTCTTTCTTGAGATGCAGGATTAAGTCAGATGGACAACAGCACAAGGCAGAACATGTCCTTACCCTCTGCACCTTACAGATCACAGTTTCAAGGCTGAGCTCTCCTGCATTCTTAATCTAAGAATCACAGGATGTCGGCATACCTGTGGGACACCACCTAGATTGCTCATGGCAGGGGGAAGGCCAGGCATTGGAAAGAAGCTGTGGAATGGGGAGAGCAGTGCTCTCACACGACCCTGACAGAGAGGTATAGGCATCACCTGCAGAACAAAGAGACCTGCAGGAACTTCACTGGATCAATGGAAGATTTAACAAACTTCGAATTTTGCCAAAAGGGGAATACTGGAATGGCATTCAGAGAAGTGTAGGGGATGCAGACAGAGCAGAACAAAATGCCAGTTGACTGGAAGTTTCTTTGTTGTCTCATCAAATGTTTAATACCCTTTTCAAAGTGTGACACATACTAGCCAAAGTGTGGGAGGAAATTCTGTATCACTGGCCTGGGTTTCCTCCCACACAAAGCAAATGCTTTTGCTTCGGCCTGTGCTCAGCTTTCACTGTGAGGATACACAGAGTCAGATCTTCACCTTTTGGAAGATGTATTTGTAATTCAAGAATGCTCTTATTCACACATTTGCAATGAGCAGGTATAACAAGCTGTGCCATCCCTGACTCCTGAAAACTGTTGTTCCCTAAAAAAAGGATATATCCTTATTAACAGAAACCTCATAAAGGTTGGTGGACCCTCTCCCAAACTGCATTTTGGATTGGGAATTGCAATGCCATTACTTACAGCCAGAAATCTAACTGCCCTGACTACTTTGACAGATGCCAATCGATCTAGATAAAGAAGCCAAGATGTTCTTCCTGGTCTTTAGGTAGCCTTTCAGGAATATGTAGGTATGCTATAGGTACCATGACAGAGCTACCAGCCCCAGGAACACAGTGTGAGCACAGTGCAGCTGGGACTAGCTGCAGGCACTCAAGTCCAGATGTGAATATCTGGACTGCCCTCCTCTGATCTCTACCAAACTGTCTTCTACTGCAGTCTTGATTAGTGTAGGGATTCACATACCCTGACACCTGCAGACCCATTTGAGCCTTCAACCACCTCTTTAAAAGACATGGGTTTCCTACAGGCTGTTTATCATGGTAACCAGCCCTGTGCAGGTGTCTTTCCTAGGAAATTCCAATGACATTACACACTATGTTGAGGCAAATCACCCCTATAGCAGTATTTTAAATACCTACCCTATAACTAATTTTCAGTGCCTAAACCTCAAATGAATGCCACTATGAGACAAAAAGAGGATTTTTCGCTACAGGATAAGTCTAACACTGTGATTAAACCTCCTCTGAGAAGCTAAAATACTGTCTTTCAGAAAACATGTTTTTTTCATTGTAGATAAAGCCTTTGAGTCTGAAAAAATCACTATGACATGATGAGAATTTGCTACAAATAACCATGGAATTAACCACATATGTCCATAGGCAGCAATTCTGTGGGGCCTTTATATGGTAGCATTTTGAAGCAAAGGCTTCCAGATGTCCACAGAATTGCAGAATAGTTGAGACTGGAAGAGATCTCTGGAGATCACCTGGTACAACCCCCACACTACAACAGGACTAACTACAGCTAGTTTTCCAAGTCACTCAGATACAGTGAGCTTCTGAATAATTCTAGGAATGAGGATTCCACAACCTCACTGGGCAATCTGTCAGTGGTCAGTTACCGTCACAGTAAAAAACGTGTTTCCTGATATTCAGAGGGAACCTTCTGTGTTTCAGTTTGTGCCAATCACCTCTGATCAGTGGACAGCACTGAAAAGACCCCATCTCTGCTCTCCTTGCACCTTCCTTTAAGGCATCCCTTGAGCCTTCTCCAAGCTTGACAGTTCCAGCTGTCCCAGCCTTTCCCTATATGTGAGGTGCCACAGCCCCTAAATCTTCCTTGTGGCCTTGTTCAACTTTCTCCGGTGTGCCCATGAGTCTCTAGTACCGAGGAGCTCAGAACTGGACACAATACTGCAGGTGGGGCTGAGTACAGGCTGACAGGCTGGCAATACTTGGCCTAAGGCAGGCCAGGATTCCATCTGCCTTTGCAGCAATGACATATTGCTGGCTCATGCACAACTTGGTGTCCACCAGGACCCCAAGGTTCTTTCCTGTCAAGATGCTTTCAGCATATACTGGTACATGGAGTTTTCCCCAGGTGCAGGACTTTGCACTTAGTGAGGATAAAGTTTAAGTTCGTGATGGAATAGAATATCAAAGGTTGAAGAAATACAAGATGACAAATATTGATGAGGTACTCCAGAAATTCAGAAACTATTGACTAGATAGTTGGTGCTAAAAGGAGCTTGGGGTGCTGGCATGCAGGAACAATGGTGGCTTTGCTTGGACTAGTCAGAGGTACACTTTTCTAAGGAAGTCACATGAGTATTGGATGGTGTTTGTCTTTATCCTGGAGTTTGATGCAGTTTGTCCATGAAGCCTAAGAAGTGGGAGTGTGAACGGGAGTTCAGAAATTATCACAGGCACAGAGTTTCCCTCCTAAGTGGTGAGAGGCAAGGGCACTCCCCAAAGTGAACTCACTGGCTAAGTCTACTTATAGTGATTTAAACAATAGGTAGGAATATGATAGGGCCCTGGACCTTCGGACTGTGAAAGGTCTGGGCAAGACCAATGAGCATTCTCTTACCCAATAACCAATCTGAGTGGTGCTGGCCTCAGCAAGAACTCAGGATCCTTCCAAATTTTTTGAATGACAGGCAATGATTGTACCCATCAGTCTTCATCCTGGAAAACAGTCATGGGAACATCAGAGATAGGGAAGATTAGGGTACACATAGCAGCTGAAAATCGTCAGGTTTGGCACATGGCAGCTATCCACTGTGTTCTGCCTCCCAAGCTGAATTCTCAGCTGGCCTCTTCCCAATCTAATGATATATTCCATCCTTAGCCTAGTGCCTATCCAAATGCTAAAGCCCCAACAGCCACAATAACCTAACATGAAAGGTCTGAGAAAACATCTCTTCTTACTGGTGTCTCTTTCTTCCAGCACAGATTGCTAGCTAACTCAAAGTCAGAATGAATTTGTAGCAGAGCTTGTTTTCAGGCTTTTTGCTCTGCCACAGTTAGTATGGAAGTTAAAAATCTGGAAATTGGCAACTTTGGTGCAACATAGTAGAGTGGAAACTGTATATCTTTCTTTGAGGTGATATGAGGGAACATATGTGAAAGAAGTCTGTTAAACATCTAGAACCCCTTGTGCATTGCTGTAGAGGCAGCCAGACAGAGCTGCAGATGAAAACTTAACCAACACTACTTCAGACACATATTTTCAAGCAGGCTAATCTTACTGGTTTTGTCAGGCCTTTTGTCAAACTCTCAAGGCTATCTGAAAAAAAAAAATGAAAAAAACCAAACAAAGCAAACAAAGAGCCCAACCAGAGCCGATAATTCCAATAATCATTGTTTTGTTTTCTCATAGAAAATGTAAAAGGCAGTCCATTCACCCTGGGATTTTAGAGGTTAAATACTCAAATCCTGAAGGAGTTTTATCATTTTTCTCCACCAGATCTCAAATTCCAAGTTTCTTCCTTAATCCTCAGGAAAAACCTACAAACTAAAATACGCTTGTTAGCAATTCATTTCTCTTCTCATTAGTCCCCATTGTTATTAGCATCACTTCATCTGCCATATGTTTCGCATTTAAGCCTTGCTTTAGAAACTCCTAAATCTTGCCTGGGAAGTATGAAAATAATTATGAATTCAATAAAATTTGAAGTGTAACTTATTCTTGATATAATTTTCATGTTTGCCATCTTGACAGATTGGTGTAGTCGAATATCAGTTTTACTGTTTTCTATTCAAAATAATGTTAACTTCCCGTGAGGAAAAAAAATTAATCAAACTAAGACATTTTAAATCTTCAAAATGTGAGATTCTTTTTGTCACAGGATGTCATGTGCATGAAGATTCACAGCTATTCTGCTGAGTCACTCTCACAGCTGCACCGTGTTGATTCTATTAGTTCCACAGGAAAACAAAGTAGCACATTTCTGAGGTAGAGCATATGGGAGTCAAGACACAGCAAGGAATTTCCTAGCATGGTTATGCTTGGTTAGGAGATTCTTGTGGCATTTAAGTTTGAAATAAAAGTATCATGTTGAACTGTCCCCATGCAGCATTCATATAAGATTTTCATGTGTAGGAAAGAGGAATGTTAAAAGTTTGAACAATACAAGGTGTACATGCCCCTTCAAGGCCATGGCATAATGCTCTATCTGTGCCCTCCATGTGTGCTTTGAAGGACAAGGGAAGTCCTGGTAGCATCACAGAGATTGATCATGCACCACACACACACAGAAGAAATGAACAGCAATCCCTGATCCTGGTCTCGACAGCACACACAAAAACCGAAGCTCCAATGCTATTTCAGCTGGTCAAAGCTGAAGAGGTATTTAGAGAGATTTCAAACAGCAAAACTTTGTTGTGAGACCTCCAGTTAAATTATAGGCACAGACTCAAAGCACAGACTTGCTGGATGTTCTTAATGAATGAATTTTTAAGAGTGTTTATACTAAAGCAGATTTTTTTTTTATTAGGACTGCTGATATTTATTCCAAAATATCAGAGGTGAACACATAGAACTGCAGGTTTCAGACCAGGTCTTAAGTTTGACATAATTTTAAGAATCTAAAAGTCAGAAGATAATCCAAAAATATTGAAAGCTGCAACAATGAACAAAGGTAGATAAAATACACAGTCTGTTAAGTCTTTCATGGGTATGCCATATAGGGATGCTAAACTGTGGTGGGTTGGCCATGGCTAACAGCTTAACTCTCCCCCCAGCTGCTTGCTCACTTCCCACCTCCCTAGGACAGAAGTGGAAAAGGGTGAAAAATAGGAAGAACAGGAATAAAAAAGCCTGTGGACCAAGATAAAGACAGAAGGATTGCTTACTAATTACTGCTGTGAACTAAACATATTCAATTTGGGGAAAATTAAATTAATTCACCCCAGAGGAGGAGGTGCTGCAGAATCTGTTCCCTCTGCTCTCTCAGCCAAGACTCCTCCTTGACCAAAATCCTATGAAGCAGATATGAAAAAAGATGAGATTCAGACAGAATCATAGAGTCATGAAATAGTTGGGTTTGGAAAGGACCTTTAAAGATCATATAGTCAAAACTACCTACAATGAGCAGAAACACCTTCAACTAGATAAAGTTGCTCAAAACCCTATCCAGATGACCTTGAATATTTCCAGGGACAGGGCACCTCTGAGCAATCTGTTCCAGTGTTTCACTACCCTTATTGTAAAAAGTCTCTTCTTTATATCTAGTCTAAATCTATCTCCTGTTAATTAGGTTGTGCTTCAGTGAAATATATTTTGGTTTATTTGTCTTTCATAACTGTGCTTCTGTTTGTCATCAGTTGGCCAAACTCATCTCTGCAAGAACACAGCTTCTGCCCTAACCTTGCCTATGCTTTGAAGCTTCCTACCATGTCCCACAATCTCTTTTCTCATTGCTCTCCTCACCTGAGGCACTGTTGATTCACCCTTAGTGTCTGCTTGTCAACATGTGTTCAAGCTCTGAAGGGCACTGCACTGAACTGTGAGAGTAATTCTGGGTAGCAGTGACATCAGCTGTCAGGTAAATGAAGAAAAATATGCCACAACCCATGGTGTTCAGTGTTCTGCAACAGCTGGAGTTGGGGTGGATGAGGCAGAGATACCTGCACTGTCCAGTATCAGCACAGAAAACATTAGCCTGTAAAGAAATGTTACCAGCTTGAGATGGTGAAAACGGATGTAGGATCACTTCAGTCTCCTTTTTATGTGGATCTATTTTATTGGACTCATTTATTTTACAACACCAATTGTATCTAAACTGTGTATATGTGGAGCTTATTCAACAGCATGGTCAGCAAACCTGGATAGTGGGATCACCTGTCTGCTTCATCTTAAGATTTGGGATACATACATGTTGGGACATATTCTCTTGACTAGATCCAGGGGTGGCACATACATTAGAAAGTTATTGTTTCTTGAACCAGCATGAATGATAGCAGCTTTTCCTCAGACACCCATCACATCTCCTGAGGTTGCCATATGGTGGAGTTCCTGCCAAGTTTATTCCTATCCACACTCTAGTAACAACCCCCTTTTTATATCTCTATTGGTCTTTTAAGCCTTCACACTCTTCAGGAAAGCAGACGTTGGGGTGCCATCCCAGTGAAGTATCATTATGATTCTTCCCCTGCACAGTTCATTCTCCCTTCCCTTCGGGATTATTTGATGACACATTTCCTTGCTCAAAACTATGGAAGCCAAAAAGAACATATGGTCCATAGTTTATAATAAACTCCTGGCAGCCTGCCTCTACGGATGTTTTAGCACATTGTGGGGACTTGATAGCTTGCAACGTTTCCTTCTCAGACAGATTCATTTCCTGGTAGTTAGTGTTGGCTGTGTTGACAGCTGCAAGTTTGTGTTGGGACAAAGAGACATTTACATGTAATGAATAGCAGTAAAATGCCTGTATGATAGAGTTTGAGAGGTATAAGGGTTTGCTCTAAGAATTGCTCCACTGGCCTTCTTGAGACAGCAAATGAAGAGCATTTTCTTATTGTAAAATGCAAGTTGATTTCCCCATTCCATAAGATCATTGATATGCCTTTTTTCTTAAATGCAGTGGCAGCCTTCGTGTAAGTCCATCTTCAGGATAAAGGATTTCCCGTTTCTGAACTTATCTAAAGAAATCTAGCACAGATTTTTCTCCAAGGTTATAGATAATATGAAGTTTCTTCTCTAGTCATTTTTTCTTGCCTCTGAGTCACAACTTACTGCCCCATGCATTGGGCAGATGCAACTGCATGCTGATTTTCCTCTGGGGTAGACTAGGGCAGTTTCTCAAGGGGTTGCATTGAATGGAGGGGCAGCTGAACTGTGCTGTATGTAGGACAGGATCTGCTTTATGTGAGATTGAAACCACATCATATTCATCCACAGAAAACATAATTCATAGATATTCTTGTCCTTTCATATGTCCTCAAATCTTTACCTTTGCAGTGTTCCTACCTCTACCAAGACTTAAATTATGGTTAAGTCATTTCTCCCATCAAAAAAATGAAGAGCTAGACTGGAGACAGGATTAGTTGCCTAAAGAGAAGTGAACTAGAATCATAGAATCATAAGAATTATTTGTACTGGAAGGTAGCATTGAAGGTCATCCTGTCCAAGTCCAGTGCCATGGCTAATGACATCTTCCACTACAGCAGGTGGCTCTAAGCCCCATCCAACCTGGATTTGATGGGGCATCCATAACTTCTGTGGACAACCTGTGCCAGTATTTCACTACCCTCATAAAAAAAAATTCTCATGTCCAATGTATATTTATCCTCCTCCAAGTTAAAAGCCCCTTGTCCTGTCACTACATATCTTTGTGAAAAGTCTCTCTTGCTCTTTCTTGTAGGCTCCCTTCTCTTCTCCAGACTGAGAAGTCCCAGGCTGAACAATTCCAATTCTTCTGTCTGTTTCCACAAGAGAGGTGCTCCAGTTCTCAAATCATTTTTGTGGCTCCTCTCTGGACCTGCTCTAACAGACCCATATCTTTCTTGTGCAAGGGGTCCCAGAACTGGACACAGCACCCAGGTGGGGGTCTCTCTGTACCAAGAGCAAAGCAGAGGGATAGAATCCCCTCCCTCAATTGCTGGTCACAATCCTTTTTATGCAGTCCAGTAGACAACTGGCTTTCTGGGCTGCAAGTGCATATTAATGACTCATATTTTATTTTCACCTTGCTAATAAGTTGCAAATAGGACATCAGAGCTGCAGCATATTTGCTGTACCAAGACAGCAAATGTTGTATAAGCCTTACACAAGACCCATGCTCTTCTAATTGAGCAACCGAAGACAAGCAAAATAGCCTGTTGTGACCAATAAGTCCCTGAACAACTATTCAGGCAATAGAATGACAGCCATGTGAAATGTACCTCCCAAGATTACTTTGGTATTGGCCTTGCAAATTCCTGTTCAGGGGCAGGAGCCTGTCTTTTTGCTGTTCTTATATACCCAGCCACATAATATAAATAGCAAATAAAGTCAAGAATTTTTTCCTTTTTTATTTATCCTAGGAAAATACCCTACCTCAGTATCTTCAACAGCACTGTGTTCTTACAGGAATCCAGCTTCTCACTCTGGCAAGGTCTCAGTTCAAAGAACAAGACTAGAGTACAGAAGAAAGCCTATTCTATTTACTGCACCTGGCTCAGGTTATTCCCATTCTCAACCCATCCCCACCCATTCGTTCCCATTTCTGGCAAATTATCTTGGTTTTGGGAAACAACTCTCTTAGAATTTATGATCAGGATTATTTAACACTTCCAAGTGGAGGCAATTTTGTTACCATCTAAATCCACAGAAAGGAGTGAATTGTCATCTCTGGTGATGGAGAGGGAGAGACAAAGGACAGCAGTTCATTCCTAGGCTGGGCAATGCTGAGGGCAGGAGCCAGTAACCAGCTCTGAGCATTATCCTTGGAGAGCTGCTTCATCTGGGTCATGTGCTGGTTGCCTATACTTCATTTATTGACATAAATTAGCTTGGAGCAGTTTGGACTTTTGTTGCCTATTATCCACAGATGCTAAGCATAGTCTGAGGGAAACACAGACAATATCTGCTACCTGACCTTTACCTTTTAAGATTTGTCTTCCTAAACCAGCCTTGAGCAGGTTCTCTAAAGTTATTCTGGAGTTATTTTCCTCCAAAAATAGATTTCTTTCCATCTTACAGCTACTTCCTAAAAGTGAATTCTACAGCTAATTTGGTATCTAACATGTATGTTTTTCGAGGAGTATATATTCATATTTCAAAGAGTTGATGTTGATTGAATTGATTCAAAACATCAAGCCTTTTTGAAAAATGAACCTAATGGAATTATTTTTGTCTTCTGCTTATTTCCCTTATTCCATCACTTTCTTATGGTCTCAGTTTAATTTGTTCTCTGAGAACAAGTGACTTGGGCCTAGACAACAGCAACTTCCTCTGAAAATCAGCATCTAATTTCCTCAAGACTCAAGCTAGGATATGAAAATCCAGCTTGCCCATAAAGGGGCAAAGTATGGAAGAGAATGCCCTTGAGGAATCCTGCAGGCAGAAAGCCAGTAAAAAACCCATTAAAATCCCATCAAAGTGATTTGATGACATAGTGACAAAATTATATCTCATCTTTAACATCTCATTATCCCGAGGATCCCATAGCTTCTCTCAGGCAAAAGGCCATAAGGTGCTGCTGGTGCTGCTTGGTCTGATGCATACAGTCAGCACTGCCAGTGCCAGCATTCTCCTGATCCTGATACCTGCTGGACTAACTGCCAGGGCCAACAAGGGGCTGGAGCAGCTGCTGTCATGTAGGTACAATGTGCTGTGAGCCTATGAAAGCAGCCTTCAGCCTGCTGCATTCATGTCCCAGGCTCTGACTGTACCAAGACACTAACTGGCTCCCTGCAACACTGATCCCTGCTGCTCTGCATAGCTGGGTGAGGTACAAGTCTGGCCATGAGGATTAAAGCAGAAGCATCCATCATTTAAATTGTGTCTCACGGGTTATAAGGTGGATGCTTAGATGCTAATGGGTATTTATTAAACTTTTCTCCTCACTGCAGTTTTTTATCTTTCTGTTTCCAACAGGTCACTAAAGCTGCTGAGGACATATAGTGTGGCAGATAATTGCTGAAGAAATCAAGGTATTTATAAAATTTTCCTTCATTTTCAGACTGAGCATAAAGCATTCAGGTATATTTTGAAAAGACATTTTGGGGAGATGGCTGGGTATAGTAATGGCACAAATTACTTGCCCAGGAACAGGAAATTCCAGACAGAGAAAGAGACACAGTCTAAGAGTGGTGACATACTGTGATAACAATAACTGGTGGTGAGGACCTCTCTAACCCTCCTGAAAAATCAATGTCTGTCAGTCCTGGGAGCATAGGCCTGTTTAGCCACTCCTAGGAAAGGAGAGAATCAAAGAATTGTTTGGGTTAGGAGGGACCATTAAAAGTCATCTAGTCCAAACTCCCTGCCATGGGCAGAGGCACCTTTCACTAGACCATGTTGCTCAGAGCCTCATCCAGTCTGACTTTGAATGATTCCAGGGATGGGGCATCTGCCACCTCTCTGAGAAACCTGGTCCAGTGTTTCACCACCCACAATATTTTCCTTGCATCTTGTTTAAATCTACCCTCTTTCATATTAAAACTATTACCTCTTGTCCTATCACCCTGTTTAAAAGTCTGTCCCTATCTTTCCTATAGGCCCTTTTTAGGTACTGGAATGCTGTTAAAAGGCATCCCTGGAACCTTCTCTCCTCCAGGCTGAACAATCCTGACTCTTTCAGCCTTTCTTCACAAGAGAGATGGGCTGGCTCTCTCATGGTCTTTGTGGCTCTCATCTGGACCTTCTGTAACAGATCCAAGTCTGTCCTGTGCTGAGAACTCCAGAGCTGGATGCATTATGTGTCATTCCTTAGGACAGGCACCTATTCAGTGTGTGTTAGCACATAGCACCTTGTTGTCTGTAGGGTGCAGGGGTCTGTTCAGTCCTCTGAGGGGATAAATGCATGCTTTTTTCCTAGAGCAGGAACCTTTGTTACCCTCCTTAAGAATCAACATGTTTCTTGGATCAGGGGCCTATTTACCCCACAGGTGCCCGTAGGGCCCTTCTATCTGTGGAGCATGACAGTTCAGAATGATCTGGACACTAAGCTCTTCCAAAAATTTTGTCAGAGAACTTTGGTAGTGCCTCAAAGCATTTATCCATAATTTCCATTTTAAATTAATTCTATTTTGTTGTGAAGTAAAATAATCAAATTTTATCTGATGAATTGGAAAGAGGATTCTGATAAGCTAATGAGTGAGGAGGCAAAGTGATTTAGGAGGAAGCTCTCCTGGGATGACCTGCTGTGGGCTAAGGACAACGTGCCTTTGTACAGACTGGAAAACAGATCACTCATGCACTGACACATTAGTTATGCAAGCAGCAACCAACTCTGGTGACAAAAAAAGACCTAAACAGTGAGTGATTCTGCAGTGGAGGAGGGCACACCACTGAGGCGATCTGTCTGCAAACATGCCTGTGCAATCGCACAGAAATCAATGTGGTTGCATGGCTACCACTGAGGACAGCCTTTGGCACAGCCTTCCAAAGAGGTCAGTCACACAACCAGAGCAGTTACATCATGTGTACTAAATAACATTTAGACAATTCAGAATCAAAGGAGCAGCTCACTCAAAAAATGCCAGTCTTAATTTCTGAACGCCTCCTTTGCATGTGTCCTCACAGCTGTGCACCTGAATTAAGTATGCAACTGCATAATTACATATTTCTTATTATGGTCCATTACTGAGTGAGTATCTCTTGAATGTTTTCTGTATAAATTGAAAGGGAAAAATGTTTAAATGTGAAGGTTTGGAGGGAGAGGCAGAGAGAAGAACTTTTTAGGGCCTTGTTGCAAGATTGTGGTGGGTTGACCCAAGCTAGCAGGTAAGCTACAGACTTGGGAGTTCCCTCCCAAGAGTGATGGGAGAGTCAGCAAAAAAACCGTTATGGATTGAGATAAAGACAATTTAGTAAGTAAAAGGCAAAGCAGCACATGCAAGCAAAGCAAAACAAAGGATTCATTCACTAGTTCCCATCAGCAGGTGAATGTTCAGCCACTTCTAGAAGGCAGAGCTTCATTGCATGCAATGATCATTTGGGAAGACTAATGTCAGATATCCCACTTTCTTTGTCTTTCTCTGAGATTTCATAGCTGAGCATGTCAACATAGGGTTGGAACAGCCCTTTGGCTGGCTTGAGTCAGCTGCCCTGGTTTTGTCTCCTCCAAACTTCTTGCCCACTGCCAGCCTACTGTGGAAGGGAGAGTAGGAAAAAGAAAAGGGTTTGACACTGGAAAAACACTTTTCAGCAATAGCTAATGATCATCAATGATTTGGTCACAGATCCAAAACTGTGTTCTCAAGGCTGCCATGAAATTAACTTCATCTCAAGCAGACCCAGTAGAAAGGTTCATTTTTTTTCTTCTAACACAGTTGGTAGCACAGCTAATGCTATAAAACACTGCTGATAGGTGCCTTACAAAAATTCTACCAAGGTGTTCTCCCATATCTGCTCAAGCTGATCCCTTTGCAGCCAGGAGTCTGCATTTTTGTCCCCAGAAGCTGCAGGAGCAGAGAGACTAAGAGTATATCTTTACTGACAAGTAGCTGGACGAGGACCTGCCTCTCAATTCCTAGATTTGTTTTCAAAATATTTTGGTTACTTTACCATCCTGTTTACCCAAACTTAGTTAATCAAAAGTCTTAATTAAATAAGGATTAGTTTTACCCTCAGGACTTGACAGTACTATTTCCTGGATCCAGAAAAGCAGAAGTCAATATCCCTTGGACAGCTTCCCAGCACAGCGCTTGGAGAGAGCTGCACTGCAGCTTACTGAAAGCCAGTTATGCTCCAAGATCCCACACATCCCACTCATAATGAGGATAGCAGAGCTGGCTTTACAACTTTGGTTTCTTGTCAAGTGTTTAATTCAGCAAACTTCCAGTTTCCTCCTTAGGTTACTTAAAAGTATATCTCAAAATGCTCTTCCGGACCTCGTGCATTTTAATGCACTTGAGTTCCAAAAGACTGTATTTATCTGAATGCTTTCTTGCCTTCCTGTATATCTCATCTGAAAAGGGAGCAGCACATGCAGTATCTTCAGTTAAGGCATCTTTCACTATTTGCACTTTTAAAGCGCAGAATAGCTTCCAATGCTGAATTTCCAGTAACATGTTGTGACTGGGAAGCTCCTTGCTCTCAATTTGTTTCAATATACAGGAAATAAGATGATTCAGCAGTAGCTTCTGCTGGGAAAATTCATTTGAAGTGACATCCTTTCAGTTACAGCATTCCTCTTCTGTGGGACGTCATTAACGAAGTTGTCCTGCAGACGGATAGCCAGGATTGTTTTACAGATTTTTTTTATAATAAGAATGCCCAAGTTGGATCTAATTTTATGTACAATGTAAACCCTATATTTATAAAGGCATAAATCTCAGTTTAAGTTCCCACAATATCTGCTTCCACCACAATGTGATGTGTCTAGGTGTAATTAGCACTTTCCCTTGGGCTTGAGTCACTCATGTATTGAATACATAAAGTAAATATTAACATGACCAAAAGTTTTAACTAGAATTAAAAATAGAAAAATATTAAAATAATAACCAACTGAATTTCAGAGTTGTTCCGATTAAAAAAAAAGCCTATAGTGCATGATTTTGAAAGCAAATTACTTTTATGACAGTTTTTCTCTTATTATCAGACATTCTCCACATTACCTTCTATGTGCATAATTGCTGGTTTTTACCTAAAACAATGTATTCACAATGAAGTGAATACCATACATGTCACATTTGAAAATATCTGTCCAGTGTTCTTGCTTCTCATTGTTATGGGTCTTCCTTTCTTGTCTTCTTTGCATGTAGAACTCCATTTATGTTAGGCAAGGTTAGAATTTTGTCATGGTAGATGATAGCTGAAGTTTTCAGAAATTTTACCAAATAAGCACACACTGAGAAATGTTAAATTCAAATGTTTTGGAAACAAAGTTTTGAAGCCTATGAAGCAAATCTCAGTCTGCCAAATAAATTTAGCTGTTGCACATATGCTACATAGGTTACAGAAAAAGTATTTTGAATGCTTTACAGATATTTTTTGTGCTTAAAATATTCAGACTTTGTGCCCTTTCAGACATGTAGCTAGATGCCTCCGTTTTAAATTAATCCATGAAATTAAGCTTAAAAAGGCTGCATAAACCCTCCTCAAAAGTGGTGTTTCTATATTGAAAATATGACTTTCCAGGACGATAGCCTGATATTTTCAGCTTCTAACAAATATAATATGTCCCCTTTAGCAACTCAGGGTCTCTGATTCAGCACGCAGAACACTCTCCAGCTTTACAGGACAATGAGTCTTCAGACCTTGAAACTGGTATACTGGAAACATGTTACTGGCCCAGAAATGAGTGTTAATCAACTTACAGCAAAGCTGATCAAAAGAATAATTCACACTAGGGAGAACTCATTTATCCACAAGGACAAAGAGAACGCCTTTTTCTAACAGAAAGAGTTTTTAAAAGGCTGGTTTTTATTCTGCCCAGAAGACTGGAATATCAGAAAAGAAATGGATTAGCAAGCAAACATGACTGGAATCAAAGGGAATGTAATTTTCCTATTTGACATGTGACTGCTAATTTTTCTTGGAAAGTTCTGGCTATTGTGGCACTTTAGAGAGTTCTGCTTTTGTCTTCTGGTTCTAGGAGGATTCCTTGTGGAACTCCATCAAAGAAAGAAAGTAACACAAGCACGTAATGAACAATTTCCAAGAAAAAAGGAGCAAGAAACTGCAATGTATTAAATGCATTGTTGGCAGCATTACAATGCATAAAAAATACAGGAGAAAAGTATCATAAGGGCTTACAGAACACACAGATACAGATATTATCTTACAATGTAATGAGCATTTGTTGTCTTAGACAACTTTCTACAGAAGCAGTGAAAAAAATCCAAAAGCATTTATGCAGAGCAAACTCTTAAACCTTGTCAATAATTATCATTCAAACCAAAAGCTGGCCCCACTACTAAATGGGTATTATTGGGAGGGGGTTTCCAGCTGCATGTTATTTTCAAAAGACAGAAACAATCTGAAGCTGGATCCCACAAATAGCAACAATGGAAAAAAGTTAAAGGTGTGTCATTTTTCAAAGAGTGACTATTCAGATATGCTCTATTTCATTGGTTTATCAGAAGAAGGTGAAAGTAGGACAAGTAGTATTGCATTTTAAAAGGGCACTTTTAAGTAAAGTCTCTCTCTCTGATGTTTCTAAAGAAACAAGTGGCATTTTTTTCAGTGAAAATTATTTTTTGCCCATAATTTGCCAGGTACATTCCTTCCAGAAAAAAACAATTTTAACATTAGTGTTTTACCTTTCTTCATGTGGCACCTGCTCAAGACTTGCCTCTGGCTCCAAAAATTAACAACAAAAGTGACCATTAGGTTGAATTTTGGCAACAGCAACTAATGGCTGCTGTTATCACACCTGATAGCTCTGCTGTAATGGTAGAGTACAACTCTGTGGCCTGTAACGGTCTGACAGGTTTGGGGTTTTTTGCAAAAGTATTTATAACTGACATAGTTTCTGTTCCTGGGGATCACCCAAATGCCTGCCATATAATAAATGCCTGGGGTGACACTGGGAAATGTACATAAGAACATGTTTGTCTTCATTTGAGCTGGTGACCTCACCTAATGGGATTTATAGCTGTGCTGAAGGAATTGTTGGCAGGGAAAGAATAAGAATAGGCAGAGACCATAAAGTACATTGTGCTCTTATACTTTGTGAAGAGGATTATCCCTTAACAGGGAATCTCTCAGGCAGTGTGTAGATCTTCCTGTGCAGTTCTGATGAAAAGGAAGATTTTGCAGGAAAATATGCATGAAATGAGTAATCTCAGTTCTATCCACTGCACGCTGAAAAGCTCTGAGGGGAGCTATTGCATCTAGCATGTTTCTGCCAGGCTTCTAGTTCATCGTCCTTTCCTCTGACAAGTCTTTGTTCTGGGGGACAGAAGGTTTTTCCTAGGGCAAAAGCACTAGTGAGGCACAGAAACAGGTTTTCCAGAGAAGTTGTGGGTGCCCCATCCCTGGAAGTTTTCAAGACCAGGTTGGACAGGGCTCTGAGCAACCTGATCTAGTGGGAGGTGTCCCTGCCCATGGCTAGGGAGTTGGAATGAGATAATCTTTGAGATCCTTTCCTACCCACGGTGGTCTAAATAACTGATACTATAATCCCTTTAGTGTTTGCTTTTGGGCATGATCAGCTTGCATGAATAGAGAAGCATAAGCAGATCCAATGTACCTAAGTGATGGGATTAATATCTGTTGCACAACTTTTCTTTGCTGTTTTGATTTTACAGCTTTTCAAACTACAAAAAGACATAGAGATAAGACATCTGGGTGACATCTAATTAAAACGTCCCCAAATCTTGAGAATGGTTGAAAATCTTTACATTTAAAAACAATGTATTCAATTTTTTTTTTACTTGATTTCTTACTTTTGAAAACAATGGGGTTATGTATTAGGAGCTTTTTTTTTGCTTTCTTGCTTTTTTCACCTATAAGACTGCTGATGAAGAAACTAAGATTCTGTGGCATTCATCTGACTCCAAGGCCTAGGATTTTAAATAAAAGAGCAGAACCTATGAGTGTTGAGAGAAGGTTCAGCATAATCACTGGTGTATCTGTGTTCAAATAACTTGAACGCCACAGCGTAGATGGATAACAGGGTAGCTAAAAACCAACTTGTGTTGTAATTTAACCTGATCTCTTTGAATTGGGTTTGTACCATGTTGATAGTTGAAATGAGCTGCTTTGGCTTAGCTGACAGAAATAAACTTGTTAGGGTGAGGTTAAGCTTTCATTTATTGTGCTCCATTCATACCAGTGTGAATATGGCAGCAGCAGAGCCATTTAGTCCTTGGTTTAGTTTGTTGCTATTGCAGACATTTGTTACACAGAAACTTGTTCATAAACAGAACAAGCTTCTAGATTTATACCAGCTGTGAGTTCATCTCTGAAACACTGAGGACTGAAGTGTCAAATCTCACTCAAGTGAGATTCTTAGCAGTGGAAGAGGATAATTTGGAAATGGGTCCAAATTGGAAAAGAACACAGCAAATGCTATCTAATCTGGGAAAATTTATTGCTCAGAAATTCCAGGACTCATGCCTGATTGACTATGAAAGTCCAAAGAATTAATGTGTGGTTTCACTACTCACAGGGACCTATCAAACATCCTGGATGCAAGGGAAAGATGGAGGAGGAATAATTAAAGCAATAAAAAATGCATTGCTTAAACAACAGTAAAAATTGTACACTCTGTCAGTGTCATTATTTCTAGAGGGAAAAGAATTTACTTCTCTTTTCTTCAATGTATAACTTTGTAACTTTTTTCCTTTATAAAACTGCTATCCTCTAAACTCCTCTCTCTCCACATGTCAGAGCAATTTAAAATAATAATAATAATTTGAAAAATCTAACTTCATTTATTGCATCCCATAGATATTCTCATGTACTGGAAATTTTGCTCTGTGAGGCTGGGTTTAAAATTTATATTTATTTGAAATGCACTGCATTTCTAAAATTTAAATTTGACAAACTGCTGGAGTACCAGGGAATCTGTATAAGCAAATTACAGCTGAACCAGAACATCACATGGCCTCTCCCATTGCCTCCTGATCTCCTCTAAAAGCCAGCAGTGTTATAGTCCCACACAGGTATTAAAGGGTACATAGGAAGTGGTGACAGAGCAGGTAGACATATACAGAATCTCTAAATATCAGTAGTAGGGACTAAATGGGATATCCAGGGCCTCATCCAAGCTTCAAGTGACACAGAGAACTGCTTTTCTGATGGCAGGAAGGAAGTCCAACCCCTGGAAAGTCCAACCCCTGGAAAGTCCATCCCCTGGAGGCTTTTTGCCTGGAGAGCTACAGTGGGGATGCTGGTGGGGATGCAGTTTTGCTCCAGCTGGGACAGAGATCACAGCTGTTCAGGGAGAGGGGGAATAAGGTGTAGGATAGTAATACAGGATCCCTGCTTGAAAGGTGAGGCAAGTAATGCAGACAGTGATGGAGTTCAGGCTGGAGGGGAGGACAAGGGGCCAGGATATGAGATGGGTACTGGCATTTTAAGGGAAGCACAAGAGGATGAAAGCTGTCTGTAAGACTCTGTGTGTCCATCCCAATTCATCTCTGAGGAGAGGGGATGTGCAGGAATCCTCCTTAGACTGCTACTGAGGACACCTTCCACTCACCACAAATGACTAGCAGCTGCTCCTGCTTCTGGGGGGAGCATGGTTTTCACTGACACTTTTGTTTACCTTCCTGAAGAACTGAAACTTCTACGGTTTTACCATGTCATTTTGGCATCAGGTCTTATCTCCTTCCTTCTCCTTCCTTCCTGAATAATATTTATAGAAGATTATGCAACTTTGACATAAAGACATGAAATGATGGAAAAGCTACCATGTGTGGATTCTCTCTGGACTAACAATGATGAGAAAGATAAGATTTTGAGTATACTAAAATGAAATTATTGGATATACACATTGATAAAAGATGTGCTTCCTCTTCACTCATAAGCAAGATTTTGGGTGCTCACATTGGCAAAAAGTAGAAAAAGCTACAAATGATTGTGGGTTTGATTGCTGTATGGGCCCTTCACTTAAGAGTTGTACTCAATCATCCTTGTGGGTCGCTTCCAACTAAGAAAATTCTGTGATTTTATGAAATTTCTGATCTTACCTTTACTTCTATCCTTGCAAACCAACTGGTTTTGCTCTTTATTCTGAAGCCAATTAGGATATAAATAACCCATTTTTTTCCTTTTTCTTCACTACCACTAGTTTCAAGGTTAGCTTCATGCCAGCCTTGAGGAATCAAAGTGAGGAAGGAGACTGGAAATAATGACCTGAGATCCACAGTAAACTGGGCTAATGGAAATGAACATGCTGAGATGTCCATCATCCTGTCCCTGACAATGGCCAGCACTGAGTGAGTTGGGACAGTGAGCACTACCAAGACACTGACAAAGGATAATTTACCATCTTGTACGTTATGAAGAATAGTCCTGCCTGTGAACATTTTTCAAACCCTTTATGGTTTCTTTCACTGTCATGCTGGTCAGAAAATCCTCAGTGACTCACTGAAGTCTGAAGTGCACCATTTGGCAGAAGAGAAGAGGATAAAGAAACCAAGCATTTAATCTCAATTACAGGAAAGAGAGAAAGAGAGATAAAGAGAGAGAGAGAGAGAGAGAGAGAGAGAGAAAGAAAGAAAGAGAGAAAGAAAGAAAGAGAGAAAGAAAGAAAGAAAGAAAGAAAGAAAGAAAGAAAGAAAGAAAGAAAGAAAGAAAGAAAGAAAGAAAGAAAGAAAGAAAGAAAGAAAGAAAGAAAGAAAGAAAGAAAGAAAGAAAGAAAGAAAGAAAGAAAGAAAGAAAGAAAGAAAGAAAGAAAGAAAAAGAAAGAAAGAAGTGATAGAGATATTTGTGTCACTAAGCATTCTTGGACAATAATGTGCAGGGGCTTCTTAGGGTGATCACAATCATTACTGCTTTGGTACCCTAATAAAATTATCTAGCATTAATTTTTATTCTGCAATTACAAAGTACAGGCTTGTACTCATAATCCATCAATGTTGAACTTACTTTTCACTGACATTTGTTAGAAATAGATTTTTTTGAAATTCCTGTCAGCATTATCAATATTTACTTTCTTCATCATCCTTTTCTGAGAAGTGGCTAAACTGCTCAAGACACATGGCCAACAAAAATTTTAATGATTTGTATCAGATTTTATGGTGAGCACAGAAGTTCCTCTTTCCAAGTATTTTTTCTGCAAACTACGTACATACTGCAAATTTCTCCTGGAATTTTTGATTCTTTCAAGGCAGAAAATATATGTAGATTTACATACTGCATGAAAGGTAAGGAAAAGACTACAATAATCATTATTTTTTCCTCTTTTCTGCTTTATTCATATTGAAGTTAGATTTCAGACAAAGTCAGGATGAAAACTTGTCTTAGATTTAGGACAGCCATTATCTTAATGTGTATTTTAAATCAATAAAAAAGTGCAAAGAGGTTTATTGGACATTTTAATTATAGTCAAATCCATGTAGGTGTATTTATTAATATGTATGGAAAAAAATCAAATTCCTCTCAGGTTTGGAAAGGGCATTGGTATTGTAGTAGACCATAAGCTGCCACACTGAAATTGCTGAAGATGCAATGATCAGAGTTGTTTGAGAAGAGGCATCTTGTAAAAGAGTAAATTTTCAGACCACTCTAAGTAGAACAAGCAACTGGGTGGAATTAGATTAAAATAAATGTGTACTTCAAAGTAATGACAGACTTTCCTGGATACCTTATTCCATTAGAGAAACTGCTATTAAGCAAGGAGACTTACTAAATATTGCAGTGCTTATTAAACTTGTCAACCCACACAAGCCTTCTTATCTCATACAGTCATCTGACGTTTTGAATACCCCTTGGACTACCTACTCTCATGTTCTCCTGAACCTCACTGATTTGTTTGGAGGGAATATTTAGAGTTTGATTAGCAGATGTATTAAAAAGTGGAACAGTGATTTTATTGCCCTATGGGAAGGATGACTGTAATCAACTCAAGATTTCAAATTCTTCCAAAGAGAATATTAAGACATCAGATATTCAAATTACAGACTTTGTGTGTCTGTCACTGTGGGGAGACAGTTTATATTATGAAGCAGTCCATAAAATAAGGTTTCTTAAAATATTGTAAAATCTCTATCTGTAATTAGAAGTTTGTGAAATTAACTAGAGGAAATTGTAAATTTGAACCAAGAGCAAAGTTTTTACCCCAAGAAGGAGCAGTCAGTCAGGGGCAGTCAGCTTCATATTGGAGGAGCTACTTTAGCAAAAGACTTCATCTATCACAAATTTGTCTTCTCACCCTTTTGATACAGTTATAAAAATCAACAAAATGCTAGAATACTTTGGTCAAAGAATTATGTAATTTTCATATGCACCATATATGGAATGGCATAGTTACATTATATCCATATGTACCATAAAGGAATAGTTCTATGTGCCCTGTTCAAGGTCCTGAAGATCCGTTCCAAGGGGGAAGATCCTCAAGTCTTTCTCACACTCCTCACTCATGTCAGCACAGCATCTCACAGGCCTGCAGGGATGTTTGGAGACCTGAGGAAACCACTTAAGGGGCCTAAGAACTAACCAGCAATCCCCATTTCCCATGGGAGAAGCTCTGAAAAGCTGTGGCAAGCTAATTATCACGTCAAATTGGGTTGGGTAAACCTAGTAAACCCTGAGAAGGGGTTGTATGGTTAGAACAGTCTTCCCACACAGTTAAGAATAAATTCCCTCTTTGTGTTCAGACAATGCAAATAGGTCAAAAAATGGGTGGGATGCAGTGGCTGAAGATCTGTGTTTGGAGACTAGGTGGAAAGGTGAGGAGATGGGATGGAAGGGATGCAGAGGGGAGGGAAGGGGAGAGGGCGAGCAGCTTGTGTTCATGTGAACACAAGATTCTCCATGCTCCCTACCATATGTTCTATCATTGAGCCTGTGGACTGTGCTACATCATTCTCCCTCCTCCACTCTCATCAGAATTCAAAGTTCTTGATCAAAACCGTCCTGCCTTCTTTTCATCCTGCAGCTGAAACTTATAATTTCTCCCGCTGACTCACTAGTATCACCAACCCTCCAATGTCCTTTTCCATGCTCCTTCCCATCCTGTTAGATCATCCTGACTCTTAGCAGAATTAGACCACCTAAGCAGCACAGACGGTGATGTACAGATGGCAAGGTACAGTAAGCCCCAAGGCTGATAAACTCTCCAGCACATACGGCTGCTCACTTTCCTTGCATTGCAGTTCCCTTCTGCTGAACTAAAAGCCATACTCCCTACTCTCTTTCCTGCCCTGCCCCTATGTTTGCACTGTCTTACTGGTCTGATGCCTTTATTCTAGCTCCTCTGGGCCTCTTCTCACCTCCCACTAATGCTGGTGCAATAATTTCTCATGATCTTTGGAACATTCTCAGCCACTTACATTGCTCCCTGTACTTATCTCAAGCATTTTTCCTCTTTCCTTACCATTTTTCATCACACCATTTTTAATTGGTGAGTATCTTTAGCCCTGGGCTACATATGCATGCAAGATCCATGTGTTCAGCTTTTGCCAGTTATCTGTTAGTCTGATCAGGATATCTCCCAGTCTTCACCACCTCATCTATGTCAGGCTGCAGAAACCTTGTGGCAGACTTCAGTCTTTCATCATTTCTCTAATGGGCTGCAGGCAACTCTTTCATTACCCAGCTATTTATCAGTCACAGTCTCAAGCTTTCTATTACTTTAGCTGCACAGTCATAATAAACAACCTTTATGATTTCAGTGCCTGCATGACATCGTTAGTTTTCAACTAAGCCACTGGGATACTCCTAGAAGCAGATCTGTTTCCTTCTCCTCATTCAAACTTATAAGTCATTCTAATCTCACTGAATCTAATTGTCTTCACTTTCTCAGACATAATTTTCAGATGTTATCACATTACTTTTAATATATGTGTATTGTTTTTTTGAGTTGCAGCAACTGAGACATAGGATAAATATGCACAGATAAACCAAAAAATTACTTCTTTTATTCTCCATTCTTTATCTATCTGTCTACCTATCTTTGTTGAAGCAAATAACATATATGCATCTTCATTATTTCAGTCTGATTTTTATCTTTCTGATCTATCCACATCCTCCTTTTGGGCTAAGCAGTACTTAATATCAGCCCAAAGAAACTGAACTGTAATAATACCAAATGACATTAGTAAGGTGTTTTAAAAACTGGAGGAGGTTGCAGTAGTACTGGAGAATTTCTGTCATAAACCGTGGTCTTCTTGTGGAATACAGTGGCTAGTCACTGCACAAACATCTCAAAAAAACCTAGTACCTACCTGCCTCCTCAAAATAGCACCTAATCATGGGATTTATCTTCTCTAACTTTACTCATTCTAAAAGTTAAGTCCCAAACTAAGGTAGTAAAAGAGAAGTTAGCATCTCCAGAGGAGAGTTCATCCTATTCTGAATGTCTAAATGGAGATGAATCAACTGTGAGGTAAGACACCAGTCACTCTCCTTACCAAAGGATAATAGATTACTAGAGGACTCAAGACCAGGATGGGTAAAGGTAAATGGATGAACAGTGTCTCAAGTGTCTGGGCATCTGACATCCCAAGCACAACAGGGCACAAGCAATCCAAGAGGAATGTGCTGATGACAGCGTCCTTTCCCAATTAATACAGGAACCAACAAGGAGAGGTGTTATGCTGGACCTTGTTCCCTGATGCTATGCTGAACATTGTCCTCACCAACCAGGAGGGGCTGGTAGGCAATGTGAAGCTCAAGGGCAGCCTTGGTTGCAGGGACTGTGAAATTGTGTACTTCCAGATCCTTAGGACAGTGAGGAGGGCACACAGCCAGCTCCTTGCACTGGCCTTCAGAAGAGCAGATTTATACATCTTCAGGGTCAAAGCCCTCAAGAGAAGTGGGGCCCAAGAAATATTCAAGGATCACCTCCTCTAAGGTCAGGAATTATTCATCCCGGTAAGGAGGAAATCAGGCAAAAATGCCAGGAGATCTGTGTGGATGAAAAAGGAGCTCCTGGAAAAACTCAAACCTAAAAAGGAAGCCCACAGATGATGGATGGAAGGAAGCACAGGTAGCCTGGGAAGAATAGTCCCAGAGATTTTCCAAGCATTTAGGGATCAGGTTAGGAAAGCTAAAACACTGAGCGAATTCCGTCTGGCCAGGGACAGCAAGAGCAACAATAAAATCTTCTACAGGTACCTAAGGGAGAGAAGGAAGGCTGAGGAAAATGTGTGCCCTCTCTGGAAGGAAATGAGACTTGGTTACTGAGGATATGGAAATGCCTAAGGAACTCAAGGAATTTTTTGCCTCAATCTTCACCAGCAACTGTTCCAGCCACAGCTCAAGTCATAGAGAGCAAAGTCAGGGACTTGGAAAAACCATACACTATAGGAGGTCAAGTTTGAGAAAATCTGTGGAACCTGAAGGAACACGAGTCCTTGGGACCTGATGAGATGCATCCACAGGTCCTGAAGGAACTGGTGGAGGAAGTGGCTAAGCCACTATCCATCATGTTTGAAAAGCTGTGGCAGTCTCCTGAAGTTCCCAGTGGCTGGATAAGGGGAAACACAGCTTCCATTTTTCAATTAACAGGCCAATCAATCTCACTTTGATGCCTAGCAAGATGAGGACCAGATCCTCCTGGAAACTGCGCTTAGGCACATGGAAAATAAGGAGGCAGTTTGTGACAGACAATATGGCTTTACTACGGGGAAATGATGCCTCACAAATCTGGTGGTCCTCAATGATGAGGTTACAGCATTGGCATTTTACAGTGCCCCCCATGACATCCTTGTGTCTAAACTGAAGAGACATGGATTTGATAGGTGGACCACTTGGTGGATTAAGGAATTGGTCACAATCAAAAATGTTGTGGTCAATGACTCGATGTCCACAAGGAGAGACCAGCAATGAGAGGCATTCCTCAGGTTTTGTACTGGGACGGGTGCTGTTTAATGTCCTTGTCACCAAGATGGAAGGTGGATAGAGGGCCCCCTCAGCAACTTTGCAGGTGACACCAAGCTGTGTGGTACACTTGACATGCTGGAAGAAAAGGATGCCATCCAGAGGGATCTGGACAGGCTTTAGAGATGGGACTGTGCAAACCTCAACTTCAACAAGTACAAGGTTCTGCACTTGGGTCAAAACAATCCCAAGCACAAATACAGGCTGAGCAGAGAATGGATTGAGAGCAGCCCTAAGGACCAGGACCTGGGGGTGTTGGTTGATGAACAGCTCATCACAACTTGACAACCACAGAATCATAGAGTAGTTAAGGTAGAAAAAGACCTCTAACATCATCAAGTCCAACCATCAACCAAACACCACAATCATGTTCACCACTAAATCATGTCCTCAAGTGACATGGCCACATGTTTCCATATCTGTGTGTGCTTGCATCCCAGACAGCCAAATGTATCCTGGTCTGTATCAAAAGCAGTGTAGGCAGCAGGCAAGATTCTGCTCCTCTTCTCTGCTCTGCTTGCTCTGCTCTGGTTAGACCCCTCCCTAGAGTGCTTTGTCCAGCTCTGAAGACCTCCAGGACAGGAAAGATATGGACCTGTTGGAGTGACACCAAGTAGAGGGTCATGAAAATGATCAGGAGGCTGGAGCATCTCTTCTATGGAGACAGGCTGAGAGTGTTGGGATTGTTAAGCCTGGAGAAGGGAAGGTTCTGAGACCTTATAGGACCTTCTAGCAACTAAAGGTGGGCTACTGGAGAGCTGAGGAAGGAGCTTTTAGAGGGACATGTAGTGATAGACCAAAGGGGAATGACTTTAAACTGAAAGAGGGTAGGTTTAGATAAG